>NC_069785.1:80609134-81284272 GCF_027406575.1 Nycticebus coucang
CCACTATCTGAATGAGTTTCCAAGGTATGTTTATTGGCATGAAACCAAAAGAAGGCGATATAATTCTCTGGTCTGCCAATCAGCTACATAGAACTAGGTGAAAAAAAAAAGATTTTCTCTTGCAATTTCTTTATTAAGGAAAATGTTTTACTCATAAAATAAAATACTGATTAGTCTTGGCAATTTTTCTAACTGAACAAATTTAGAGTACCAAAACAAAAACATTTAATTTTTACCAATTTTACCAAGTCAAAAGTCAGTAATAATATTACAACTTTTGAAAAAATTCATGAAATTAAAAAGCAGAGAAAGATTTTTCAAACAAGCCATCTGTGTATTTTTTTCCTTTCTTAAGGTGAGAAAAGAATGTCTTCATGATTCTGCTAAAAGATCACCTAACAAGACAAGCAGGCAGTGTGGAATGTCTTACATCTCCATCCTATTGATGGAGCCCCTTGTGATTTCCCCTACGTAGGGAACTATTTAATGCCACCTTACACAGGATCTGGTGTGACACTGCTGTAGTAAGTTTGCTCGTGCAGGACACAAAAGCTCTAAACTTTTGGTCTGTGTTATGTTACACACAATTAAAAACTACCCCAATGTAATCTTAAGAGCATCAATCAAACAAAGCTATAAAACAGACATATCTAAAGTATTTTTGTTTGAATATGCATATCCCAAGTTTCCATTTTCTGGAAAAGGCAGAACCCAAAAGTTATATGTTGTGAAAGCCACTTTAAAGATGGTGTTATTTAGATGACCCCAGATGAATGAGTGCCATTATTGTTGTGTAGCTATGAAACAGATCATCATCCTTTACCTCATTACATTTCCTCAATATAAAGTTCCCAGTGACTATCCGATCACATCCAATTTCTCCATTTCCAAAGAAGCCAAATAAAGGAACACTGGGAAAAAACTTTCTAAATGCATCAGCCTCAACATTCCCCTTGGCTCTATAATACTGAAAGCCCCTGCCAACGCATGCAAACATGAAGCCGATGGTGTTCTGCTCAGGAATGTTGGCAGCTTTGAGGCGCTGCATTGCAGCCTCAGCCGTCTTCTCATCAGTGACATCCTCGTTGAGGAGCACAGTGGCACTCTGGATTCGGAGTCCACTAAATGATAGCCCAACCACACCAGTGGCATCAAGATCCACAGGGTTCCTGGAAAATGAAATGAGAAAAGTGATACTATATCATGAAGCAAAATTAAAAATCTAAAGTATAAAAGGAAAAGAAAAAATCCTCCTCATTCCTTAATGGGTGGCTGCTGACTTTAGCAGCCTATAGTTAATCTGATGTTCATCTTCCCAGGTAAGAGGAATATAATTAGGATTAAAAATTGAACAATTAGGCTCGACACCTGTGGCTCAAGCGGCTAAGGCACCAGCCACATACACCTGAGCTGGCAGATCCAACCTGGGACCACCGAACAACAATTACGGGCTGCAACCAAAAAATAGCTGGGTGTTGTGGCGGACGCCTGTAGTCCCAACTACTTGGGAGGCAGAGGCAGAAGAATTGCTTGAGCCCAGGAGTTGGAGGTTGCTGTGAGCTGTAATGGCACAGTACTCTACAGGGTGACAGCTTGAGGCTCTGTCTCAAAAAAAAAATAAATGAACTATTAAAATTAATACATTAGAAGAATGCAGTTCAAGAGAAATTACTTTTTTTTTTTCAGTCACAAATACAAAGGGGTAATGTATATCCACGAAGATTCCTAAAACACACTGTGGGGCAGGAGAAGATGCAGGGTGTCCAACCTTTTTGTTCCCTGCTGCACATTGCAAGAAGAGTTGTCTTGAACCACACATGAAATACACAAACACTAAAAAAACCTGATTAACAAAAAAGAAGGGTCTATGTACACTTTTCACAAAATCCCACACCACAGAGAAACAAAGACATCCTCATAGAATCAGTATGCGGCCTGGCCACAGCCTGGACACTCTGGTAGATGCCCTTACTTTTCTGACCTCCTTAATAGGAACCTTCTATTTCATATATATAAAGATGATTAAATGAAGGTTTTTCATCTTCTATCATTAACATACCACCCAGCTATCAAATTCTAAAGAGGCATATTAAAAATATAATCATGGAGGGTAATTTAGAAAACCTATTAACTCCAGAAGTTCTAGTTTTGCTTGGTCCATTAGGTACTATATGATTACATTGGTCCATTATATGATTACATTGCTTTTTGACTTGTTTACTGCTTTAAGCCTGGAATTCAGCTTAACCTGATGGTAAAACTCATGTATTCTTTCGTATTTTCACCGTATTTTAAAATGAAATATTTGATCCCTACAAAAGAAAATATGTTGATAAAAGTGAACGTAGTGAGCACCCACTGGGGGAGAAACAAGTACATACATTACATTTTTATCATGTTTACCATATAGATATACAATAGGCAAGTTTCACTGGGTTAGCAAGAAACTTAAGACTCAAATAGGTTCCATGATGAAGAGAATAAGGTTAACCAGTAGCAAAACCAATTTGTGAAGGGCAAAATCCATCTTCTGAAGTCCTCCAATTTTTTTGTTATCACTTTTCCTCTTTGGATATGCTAATATATTGTCAATCTCTTACCTCAAAGAATTATTTACCTATCTTTCTGGGGGATGAGGTAGGTTGGGTTATATGGGCACCATTAAAATAGATCACTCGACGGCTTCTCTTACCCACTGATATAGTATAAAGATCACGTTAAAATTAATGTGTTATATAAGGAATACTTCTGAGAGGTGTATTTCCCAGATTAGGTATAAAGAGTAGATCATACACAAATAGCCACACTAACAGTCTGGTACCTCAAATGTTGTAAGTCTAAGTGAGATACGTGTATTTGCATTACAAAGGTAAACTATGTTAAATCACCACTGCCTTACCTGTATACAATTTAAAGGTAATCACAAAGACATGACAGAAATTAGGCAAGAGGGGAAATAACCTTCGATACCAAGAATTAGGCGTATGTATGCATGAAATTCAGTGTTTGATATCCTACTTCCTGGAATTCAGTGCACATGGCTTTTTTCCCTTCTTCCTCACTGGCAGTCCAGGGGCCCCAAATTTAGCTGTTTGCTTTCCCAGATCCATCAACAAAGACTACCAGGAGAGAGCCTGTCGCTAGAATGATTTACATGGCTCCTAAAGATACTGGTCTCCAATAGTCTGTCACACTCTAAGAACCAAACATTAATCATAGTGAGAAACAAACACTAGTGTTCACAAGTATTAGGGGTTGGGTAGGATCTCATTTTCCTGCTTTTGAAAAAGAAATATAAAATAAATATATGTCCACTTCATTAGTTGAAACTCAAATGCCACGTACTTTCATTCAAACTGGAAAGGGAGAAATGGCTCCCACGATAGAAGAGCAAATTTTACTTTTAAAAGCAAAAGCTTAGTAACAAAAATAAAAATTCCACAATTATTTTTATTTTTATTTATTTTTTTGTTTGTTTTATTTATTGAGACAGATTCTCAAGCTGTGGCCCTGGGTAGAGTGCCGTGACATCACAGCTCACAGCAACCTCAAATTCTTGGGCTTAAACAATTCTCTTGCCTCAGCCTCCCAAGTAGCTGGCACCACAGACACCTGCCACAATGCCTGGCTGTTTTTGTGTTGTTGCAGTTGTCATTGCTGTTTTAGCTGGCCCGGGGTGGTTCAAACCCGCCAGCTTTGGTGTATGTGGCGGGCGCCGTAACTACTGAGCTACGGGCACCACCCAAAATTCCACAATTTTTGATCTTCAAAAAGCCTTTCAAAAGATCTAGTACAGAATTTCCAAAAATATGTGCCAAGGAATACCAGTAAGCCCTGTAAGATGCTTGAGGAAAAAGGTTTTGTAAACAAATAGATCAGAGAACTGCCACTTGTTAATATTATTCCTCTTCTGGATTTCCAAAGCATTGAGCATATCAGAGGCTCAGGAAACTTTGCTATGAAGATCCACTTAACCATGTAGTTCTTACACAGGAGAAATAGAACTAGAGAGGAAGTGACATATGAAGGTCACAAAGAGTACCACAGCTGCCAAAGGAAAAATCAACAGATAATGCTAAAATTCAATTTTAAGAATGTGAGTCTAATTAGGAAGTTCTGAAAGGACAACATATAAATATTTAATTCTTTAACTGTAAGCAGAATTGTGTTGAGTAAGCCCCTTAACCAATGTCTACTGCAAAATGGAATGAACTGTTACCTTAACAATTCTTTAAATGTGTTTTGTTAAAAACCCAAAGTAACAAAAACCTGAGATCATTTCTGTTCATCCACAGAAGAAATCAGATGTACACCAGACATACTTTTGAGATGTCAGTGATGACAGGTTGTCCACCTGGCCTCCAGCCAAGATGATATTCATATCACTAAAACTGCTGACTACTCGGTGCAGATAATTACTGGCTCCCATCTTACAGCAATTATAGCCAAAGATAAGGACCACACGAAGTTCAGGGTTATCTATGAGACCTGCAGAGAAATAAAGAGCAGCAATTAAAGACAGCCTTAAAACAGAAATGATTTTATACATGTTACAAAATGAAATGTTACTGTTAATGACTTGTACTCCTAGTTAAGCGCAATTTAAGTGGCTTAAGCTGTCAAGTTTTCCATATTTTAGAAATTTTAATACAAAATAGGTACAATTTTTTTCTATAAACTAAATGGCTATCTGAAAATAATATAATCAACACAATATGAAGCAGCTGTATACTGAGCAGCAACCTGTAGAGGGCCATGTGCAAGCTGGCTCCAGATAGGCCCCCCACCAGGGAACACAGGTTTCCATGGAGCAGGTTAGCAGCAAAGCCAAAAAACAAAAGGATGGAGAGAAACAACACTAACCACCTACAGTGGAGTGAATGGGTGGCCCCCAGATGATATATCCACAGCAAACCCCTGGATCCTATGAACAGGACCTTACTTGGAAAATAAGAAAATGGATTTTTGTAGCTATAACTAAAAACCTTAAATAAGATCATTTGGCCTATCTGGGTGGGCTCTAAAGCCAATGACAAGTGTCCTTATAATAGAAGAGATACACCAAAGAGAGAGACAGAAGAGGAGGCAGTGTGACCACAGAAGCAAAAATTGGAGCAATACAACTGTACGTTATGTCAAAGGCTACCATAAGCAGGAAGGGACAAAGAACAGATCCTTCCCTAGAGCCTCCCCAGGAGCTGCAGCCCTGATGACTTGATTTCAGACTTCTGGCCTCCTGAATAATAAGGGAATAAATTTCTGTTGTTTTTCACTATCCCCAGCTAGTTTTTCTATTTTTAGGAGAAAGGTTCCACTCTTGCTCATGCTGGTCTTGAACTCCTGAGCTCAAAAAAATAATTTTTTTTCCGTTAAGACAGAAGTACCAGACAAGATTCTGGTACACTGTAATAACAGCTTGAGGAAACCACCATATCACCAAAATACGAGCTTTATCCACCTTCTCCAGGAAAAGGGGTGGGAGTAAGGTGAATGAGCCAGTGGAAGCTCCTTCCAAAGCAGGAAAATGTTCAATTCTGTAACATATGACTGAAAGCTGCTGCCACTAAGGGGCAGCAGAGTCTTCCCCAAGACAGGCTGTACTCAAATTCCCACAGCTCCCAGACTTTGACCTCAGCCTCTGGCACCTTGTTTTCAGACTACTGATTTGAAATTTGCCAGCATTATCAGAAGTGGCTTTGGGATAGGAAAAATTCCAACACCTAACTACACCTGTGTTACCATTTTGCTCACCTATGTGACTTCTACCTTGACAGACCCAGCGTGAGGTGGGTGAGGTATTAGTGTGAGAATGACCATTTATTAACACCAAATAATGACTTACTTTGGGAAACTGCCTGGGTTTCATTTCTAATTTTCTACACAGTAAATCACTAACTTGAACAGTGAAAAGAATATTAGTTCTATGACACCATATACCCCAAACCATTACTACAAAGTCTATCTTCCCTATAGACCAGCCCAGCAAATTTTGAGAGAATTTCTTCCATTTTAGAACAAGTTTTCAAAATTGGAAGAGGCCTATGAGATATCAACAATCTTAATTTACAAACAAGGATTGCCAGTGCCAGAAAAGTGACTGAGCCCAGGACAGTACTATGGCAGAGTCTAGATTAAAACCCTTGTCTCTTGTTTTTTTGTTTTTTTTTTTTTTGTAGAGACAGAGTCTCATTGTACCACCCTCGGTAGAGTGCCGTGGCGTCACATGGCTCACAGCAACCTCCAGCTCTTGGGCTTACATGATTCTCTTGCCTCAGCCTCCCGAGCAGCTGGGACTACAGACACCCGCCACAACGCCCGGCTATTTTTTGTTGCAGTTTGGCCGGGGCTGGGTTTGAACCCGCCACCCTCGGCATATGGGGCCGGCGCCCTACTCACTGAGCCACAGGCACTCAGTCAAAACCCTGGTCTCTTGACTTTCAGAGGTGTAGCCTTCGGAAACCTAAAGATATCTGAAAGCAGTGGTTCTCAACCTGTGGGTCGCGACCCCTTTGTAACAATGAAAATATATCCTGCATATCAGATATTTACATTACTATTCATAACAGTAGCAAAATTAGTTATAAAGTAGCAACAAAAATAATTTTATGTTGGGGGTCACCACAACATGAGGAACTGTATTAAAGGGTTGCAGCATTAGGAGGCATTAGGAAGGTTGAGAACCACTGGAAAGGCACCACCCCCATTCACTGAACAGATACGTACCCAACATCTCCAGTGATTATGTTCTCAGATAAGGGGATCCCTCGACACCCAAACACACACATACCCTAGAAAGTAGAACCACCTCCTCCTACCCCAACTTTAGAGGACAAACCCACCTTAGCCAAGGCAGGCTGCCTGACAGAGCAGATAGCTGTGTTTAAACACCACACCTGGTGCTTCATGTAAATAACAGAGGAAAGGTACTCTTGCCACTCAAAATGGAAAGAGGCCTAAAATATGTATGGCGGGAGAATTGGATCACTCCATATAAAGTGAGGGGTGGTGTCAGTTTCTCCTCAAAGATTCCAGGGTTGCCTCCATTTCAGGGGTAAAGAATCATCAAGGATCCAGTATTCTGGGCTACCTGCTATAGACTATGACTAATAATTTTATTCTAGAACTTTTCAAAAATTGATAAATTATCAGGAGCTTATGTCAACCATTAAAAACAATCCCAGAAAAGCATTTTACAAAGCACTTTAAACAGCACAACCTCCTGGTAAGCCTTTCAAGATGATAAGCTGGTTGCAAAATGCAACCTCAGGGAACAGAACAGACTGACCTGCCATGTAGGATTGTTAACTATAATCAAGTTAAATTAAATTAAATTTAAATCAACTAAATCAAGTGTCTACCAAGAAACGACCTTAGTTTTAGAATGGTATGAAACTATTCTTTCCAGCAAGAATCCTGTTAGGTCAATTTGGCAAAGACTTTCCCTATGCCCTTACGAATGTGTCACGCACCAACCCCCATCCCTGCTCCTGGGCTATGAATCCTCCCACTTGTTCTTCTATTCAGAATTGAGTCCAATCTCTCTCCCCTACTGCAGAACCCAATCACAGTAGTCCCCCTGAATAAAATGGGCCTTACCACCTTTATTATGCTTTTTCAAGGTGTGGGCAACTTCAAAAAAGCAGATCAAGCTTAATCCCTTAGGTCTTAGCACTAATTCTCTCTGCTTCACACCTGCCCACTGCTTATGGCCCCTCAAGATTCTTTATGGTATCTGTAGATAATTTTAGAACTTTGTCCTTCTTCTAAGTTTTCTGGAATCTGACTTAAATCATTTAAGGTTTTTTTTTAACCCTTTGTGGTAGAATTCAAGAGAACTAATCAAAGGAGCTGAACAATCCCCAATCTAGATCACTAGATTACTCAGGTCACAGCAATACTGGGCACTGTTCTAGGTACTTTGCGGAAATAAACTTATTTAATGCCCATAAAAATACATGATGTTCTGTTTTGCTACTGGAAAGTCTACGACAATTCAATGGCTTTCAAAATTTATAGAAAACATGCAAATTATATCCCTATTATAAGACCTAACACAGACCAGACATAAGTAAAATTAAATACACACCCCAGAACTGGCTGCCAGAAAGGAAATCAGTGCCTACTGAGCTATGGAAAACACAAGAGACTTCCCACTCCTCTCCTTCCAAAAGCAAATGCAATTGGATTCTTCAAAGCTTCCTCTCTTGACCCTAAAATGTAAAAACCAATGGGAGAGCTTTTCTAGTGGGAATCTCTGAACATAAAACTCAAACTGAAAATCATGACCCAAAAGGCAATGTAAGAGGTTTGCACTTCTAGGAGAATGTCAGAAGGATATGTGTGTAAAAGGGAAAGGACCACAGGTGTGAGGCAACTGATAGAATTAGCCACCTCAGACATTCTCAAAGGAGAAAAGAGCTCTGGCCTTTAAGCTCAAGCCCATCTTCTGAATAATGAGCAATACCAGCTCTGGTCTGTGGTAGGGACACAGAGTGAGAGCCAGCAGGCACTGCTCTTGGTACCAGGGGATGGGATGTTCACTGGATTACACAAAGCCTGAGAGGAAGAAGTGTGTGAGCACTGTGAGGGCAGGAGGCTCCTCCCCCTCTATCGCAGCTGTGGCTGTCAGACTGTGCCCCAGTGGCCACAGGGTTCCAAAGCAGCCCCAAGGGTAGGTGGGGAAGACACCAAGCAACCTCAGTCCTAGGCCTGCTAGGTAGATAGTTAGGAATCTGGCTCTGCTAGGGAAAAAGGACAAGGGCGGGGCCCTAAGGCCACCATCTCAGTGCCACTCTCCTTAATCCTGTCCTGAGTGATTGCTTACACCTGGGGAGGCGGGCACCCCCTATCAATCTATCCATGGAACTCACATAACAACTGCAAAGGGATATAGAGGACTCTCTAACCCCACCACACCCCCCAAGCAACATAGGTACCAAAGAGTCTGGAAGGTGACAGACTAGAACGGAGTCTAGAAGAGCCTTAAGGTTAATTATCATGTCATTAGTTTTCATTTACACTGCAACACGCGCACACGCGCGCGCACACACACACACTCTTAATGCGCTTTCACAGAGGCTCATAGGAGGCCTGCGTGTGCAGTTAAGACTCTGGTTTTAAGGTGACCTCTGAAGCATGAGGTCAGCCCAGTCCAGACAATATAAAACAGAACCTCCAGACACAACCAAGGCCTTTTTGCCAGAGCGAGGGGGCCTGTCCCTGTCTGTGGCGAACATATCTTACTCTGTAAACCTGTATCTTGCTCTTGCTCTGTAAACCTATCTTTATCTTTTTCACACTTTTAGCTTTGGTGGGTCTGGTCATTCTTTGACCAAGAGCACAAGAGCATAACAAGAACCGAGAAGGCAGACAGCTGCCTGTGACCCGACAGGCCCAACACACTTTCAACTTAAGCAGCTCTGCTTTCATCTGTAAGGATGGGAGTTCTTCACAATGAAATAATAAACGAATGATTAACAGTTTTTTGGTTAAGCGCAAAAATCAATCTCACTCTGTACCTGGTTTTCTTTCTCTGCCCCCCCCCCACCCCCTTGCTGGCAGGCACCCTATGGATTTCTGTTTTCACAAACCACAGGAGTAGCCCCGCGAACAAAAAATAAATATAAATTTTCTTTACAATTGCTAGACCTATCGACTAAATCTGCCTTTTAGAATCTGTTCTGTAGCCTCAAGGCTTCTTGAGTTGTCCCTGAACAAACAAGAGTGTGAGCTGAGCTTGTGGCCTCAGACAGGACAGAATCAATGACAGAATCAGAAACAGCCGTGAAAAGTCTGTCTCCAACAGCAGAGACAGCTGCTTGGCACGCAGGCAGAGGACAAGCGGACAATACTCCACCCCGGAAACTCAGCAGGGCCTCCTGAACTCATGGAAGGCATTCTTCCTCTCTTTCTTTGGGATGCCACACCATCTCCTACCTCTTTTCTCTCCAGCCCCTCTCTCACTCCTTCTCTTCTTCTAAGAAGATGAAATAAACTTTGTCTTTTTATATCCTAATCTTGGTGTAGAGAACTTCTTTTCTTGTCCCATGCAGAACACCTACTAAGCTTACAACCTTAACATCATCTGTTTTATTTTTATGTTGGTGTCCCATGGTAGACTGTATTTAGAAATGAGCTGTTTAAATGAAAAGTTAAGAAATGGGATAAGAAGTTCCTTACTGAGTAACCTCAATAAAGTCTTCAACATAAGCACAAAGGGAAGGATGTTGTTATATAATCAGATGACATCAGTACCAACCCTGGACAATCAACACCCCTACTGAGCCTCCTTCTTCATCCCTCCCCCAATCCTTGAAGCTGGTGGCCTCAATTGCCAGTGGTTATCTGATGATTCTCAAATGTGTATCTTTGGTCCAGACCACTCTGCAGAGCCCCAGAACCATATATTCAACTGTTTAATCAATATGTCCACCTCAAATTCAACATATCCAAAACAGAACCAATAATCTAACTCCTCTCACCTGTGCCCTCTAGTCTGTCCTTACCTCAGTGGTACTGTGCAGCTATGCTAGCCAAAAAGCTGGACACCACTACCACCTCCCTCATTCCAACACCTAGCATTTTGTCAGTCACCACATCCTGTGCAGTCACCTCCAAGCTTTATTTTGAATCTATCCATGCTCCAACTTCACTTGCCACTGCCCTAGCCAAGCTGCCACATCCTCTTGCCTTACCTTGCAACAGTGAAAGGGGGATGGAGCTTTAAACAGTGGGTTCTTGGGTGGTCAAAGAAGTGAAAGACATACCACTAACGGACACAGCCACAAAAACAGACTAGGACAGGCAACTGTCCCTTACGAAAAGAGAGCCAGAAAAAAGAAAACTTGCTTGCCGCCTTCCCAGGCAATCAGGGAGGCACTTCAAGCCACACCAGGGAATACCCTGGCCAGAGGCTTTTAGCTGACATACCCCTTTTGAGTGGACAACCAGAATGAAATAAAGAGTACATGCCACATTAGAGTATTCAGAGTTTATTTAGATAGACATAAAAAAGCTCTACAAAAGTTAAGATCAGGCTTAACAGTAGAGGGGTGGCTGGAATGGCTCACCAATCCTTACTCAAATTTCTCCTTCTTATATACCCAAAGCTACCCTTTTTCCAATGTGGCATTCTTTCTTAATTTGCACAGTTCAAAGCCAAGATCACATTAACCTTTAGTATAACTCAGTGACTTATTACAACATTCCACTTCAAAAGTTAATCTCTTAAATTAATCCACTAAACTATTCAACATAGATATCTTTAGGGTGGAAGCTAAATTAACGAAACACTAAGAATGAGAGACAGTGAAGGTCAGGCAGGACCCACCCCAGCCAGCCCAGCCGTGTCCTGTCAGCCTCGGCCTGCCTGACTCCATCTTAATCTCACACTACGTGAGCTTTCACAGGCACCCCTCTGCCCTGTTCTGCCTGCCTTTGAATAAGTTCATTCCTACATTAATCTTCTCTGACCTAGTGCTTTGTCGGTTTTAACTACTTCCATTAGGGTTGCTCTCTGCTTTATAGGGCTCCCTCTGAGTAATAGACAGGGGCTGCTGTCTGCTTTTCAGAGACCCCTTCAATAGCCTTCTGTTTTTCCTGCATCCAGCTTTTAAAAAATTCATATTTTAATTGACAAATGAAATATATATGTATTTATCATGTACAATATGATGTTTGGAAATATGAGGGCTGTCTGGAAAGTATCCAGCCATGTAAAATGAAAAATAGAGACACATATATATGTGTATATTATTTACATATATATGTACACACACACACACGCACTCATATACATACATTACTGAATGGCTAAATCAAGCTAATCCTGCACCCACCCTTGTATTCCTCCAAACTGATCACCACACTGCAGCCAGAGTGCTATTCTAAAAGACCTATCTGATGGTGCCACTCTTGCGTTTCAAAACCTGGCATCCCACTGCCCATTCTTGGTATGTCCAACAAGGCAGGATTTGCCCCGCTTCACCTCCTCAGCTGTACCTCATACCATGGCCCCCCAGTCCCTCATCACTCCTCCTCAGATACACCAGTATTTATGTTTTCCAAATGAGCTGTGGGAATCCACACATTTACATCCCGAAAGGGAGTTGTTAGGTCGGTTCTGTTCCCTGTCCTTTGTTCTCTTGGGTACTCTGCTCATATTTTATTTACTTATTTGTTTGTTTGTTTATTTATTTATTTAGGTCTGCAATCTGGAAAGAAGGTAAAGGCCACCTATAGTACCCCTTCCCACTGCACATCTGACAGACCACATCTGTCCAGTCAAGCCTTGTTCGAGCTTCTTAGGGCTGTCAAAATGTCACTTTCCCAACACTCCAGACTAGATCAAGTCTCTTGGTTATGTTTCCAGAACACCCATGCATCTCCCTGGGAAGGCTCATCACATCTGAGGTGGTTTATTCAAGGTAGGACTGCTCTGCAAGACTGGACGCTGCAGGAGCAGGAGAAGAGGTCACGGCAGTGGCCGGCACACGACATACAAATACACAGTTTCTCAATCAATAAACACTGGCTTTTTATAAAACTTCCCTGAGGTATTTTTGCTTTTATTCCATAAAAATTAAATGTTTTCCCCTTTGTATTCTATTTCCATCCCAGAGACTAATTTTAACACAGGATACCACACAGACCTTAAACAACCTATTGCTTATTTTTAAAATGTGCCATATTTGTAAGATTTCTCCAAAAAGAATTTAACAAAGTAGATGCATAAAATTGTATGTGCTGGCTTGGCGTCTGTGGCTCAAATGCCTAAGGCGCAAGCCACATACACCTGAGCTGGCGGGTTCGAATCCAGCCCAGGCTTGCCAAAACAACAATGGCGGCTGCAACCAAAAAATAGTAGGGCATGGTGGCAGGCGCCTGTAGTCCCAGCTACTTGGGAGGCAGAGGCAAGAGAATCGCTTGAGCCCAGGAGTTGGAGGTTGCTATGAGCTGTGATGCCACAGCACTCTCTACCCAGGGCGACAGCTTGAGGCTCTGTCTCAAAAAAAAAAAAAAAAAATTATATGTGCTATGATGCTGGGTCAGAATATACATCTCCTACGTGCCATGTCTAGCAAACTGTAATTATCAAACATGGGTTGCTATCTTCTGGAATACTGCCAGTTTCAAAAGAGAGAATTTATTAGCCCCTTCTCTGCTTTTGTGAGTTCTTCCTATGAGGTCTTATAGTCCTATAGCTAAGCACCATAAGGCACAGGGAGAGAAACCACAGCCCATGAGCCAAACCCAGCTCACCTCCTATTTCTCTCTATAGATAAAGCTTTATTGGAACACAGCTATCATTTCCGTACCGTCTATGGCTGCTTTTGAACGCTGACGGCAGAGGTGAATAAACACCAACTGGAACACATGGCCGGCAAAATCTGAAATATTTACTATCTGGCCCTTTACAAAAAAACCCTGCCAATCCCTGAGGGACATTAATATGAACGGAGGGCTTTCAATGTTGAGTAACACAGGAGAGGGTGGCTCCAGGTATCTGGCTCAGGAATTCAGCCTGGGACTAGGTGGAAGGCACGTCCCATGTCACAGCCTCCAAACGTTCACTCCTCCCCATTTGGATTACTACACCTTCTTGAGCACATAAGAGACAAGAGTCCAAATTTAGACAGTCTTCCCTAAGTTTCCGTGGGGAACTGGTGCCAGGACCTCCCTCGGATACCAAAATCTGCAGATGCTCAAGTTCTAAAACCGTATAGCATTTGCATATAACCTATGTATATCCACCCCTATACATCAAATCATCTCTAGATTACTTACAATTCCTAATACAATGGAAATGCTACATACATAATTGTTACACTGTTATTGTTTAGGGAATGACACAAAGTCTGTACATGTTCAGTACAAATGCTTTTTTCCCTTCTCATAATGTTTGATCTGCAGTTGGCTGAATCGGCGGACACAGAACCCACAGATGTGGAAGGCTGAATGTACATAAAATTAGGACACAAAATAGCACGTGAAAGAAAAGAGATTATTATCTCAAGCTAGGCAAAGCTTCAATTTCCAGAAGGTCAAGAACGGTATGAAAACAATGCCTTGGAGTAAGCCAGGACTGCTGATAGCAAGTGGTTCAGCAAAGGACCCCTGTGAGAAAGGTTTCAAGAGCAGGGTAATTCTGGGTTTGTTTCTCCTTTCAGTTTTTTCATTTCTATACTTGGCCCTATAGGTGAACACGGTTTAACAAATGTAACAATTGTATCATAAAATGGATGGCTTCCTCTGCTCAAGATTTTGGCTACTTTTTTGTAAAGTGACAAACTGGGATTCTAACTTTCACCAGTGCTGTACATCAGCACCTCATCGAGGATTCCTCAGGTGCTCCAGGGGGACAGAGGAGAGGGTACTGCCCAAGGAAGTATCATATCAGGTTTAGTCAGATGACATTTAGCAGAAGCCCTAAATAAAAACCCAAGACACGCACTTCCAAAGGAGTTGATTGTTCCCAATTTCTTCTCACAGTCCTGCTTCTCCTGTCCCAGAGTTCCCTATTTCTGTTCTCTGCACCACCATCACCCCTATCTCTTAGGCATGAAACTCAGGAGTCATCACTGAGTCCCCAGTCTCCCTTCTCCATAACCGGCCACCTGCAAATTTCCTCCAATCAATTCCCTGCTTTCTGTGCCCTGCCTGGCGTTATTTCTTGCCTAGACTCTGAATGAGGGCTCCTCACTGGTCTCCCACTTCCAGCATCACCCCACTATGCAGGGCTGCGTCTCTGAGGACTAAGTCCAGACTCTTCAGCCCAGCCTCACCACACTCCTCCTGCTCCCATGATTCCCAAATGGAATTATTTTCTCTTCCCCCCCATGCTCCACGATCACCGGCTCTCTGTGCCTGTATATCCTTCAGCCTTTGATAAGGATGAGTAAGATCCTCATCCCTCACAGGCCCTGTCACCCTTCAAGGGTTCAAACAATGCCTGCCTGCTCCATGCGTGAATCCTGATCTGCTTCCCACTGGCAGGACCCCTATGGCACATCCCCATCCAGGGTTATGACTGTACAGTCCTGTACCACATAATGTCACTTCAGTCAAGGATGGACGGCACAGATGGCAGCAGCAGTCCCATGGGATTATGATGGAGCTGAAAACTTCCCGTGGCCTGGTGATGCCGTGGTGCAGTGCATTGCTCAAATGTGTAGTGATGCTGCTGCAAACAAACCCACCGCCCTGCCAGTCACGTGCAACACAGTTACGCACAGCACATCCATCATACCTGAAGCTGATAATAAGCAACTATGTTACTAGTTTCTGTATTTACCCTACTATACTTTTTATCACACTTTTAGAATATACTGCTACTTACAAGAACTCAACTGTAAAACTGCCACAGGCAGGTCCTTTAGGAGGTACTGCAGAAGCAGGCGCTGTTGTAACAGGAGATAACGGTCTGTGTGCTACTGCCCCTCACGACCTTCCCACCGGTGGGACAAGATGTGGAGGTGGGAGACAGTGACATTAAAATCCTAACCCGGTGTAGGCCTGCACTAATGGCTATGTTTGTCTTAGTTTATAACAAAAAGGTTAAAAAGTAAGACGAATAAGCAAAACATTTTGAAAGTAGAAAAAGCTTACAGACTAAGCATATAAATATTTTGTACGACTGTACAGTATGTGTTTTAAGCTAAGTGTTATTTTATTACATAAGAGTTAAAAAGCTAAGAAAAATGTAAAAGTTTATGAAGTAAAAAAGTTATAGTAAGATAAAGTTAATTTATTATTGAAGAAAAGAAAAATTTTTAACTTTAGTGTAGCCTACGCACACAGTGTTTATACAGCAGTGCACAGCAACGCCCTGGGCCTCATTCACTCACCATGCGTTCTCTGACTCACCCAGAGCAGCTTCCAGAACTGCACGCTCCATTCATGGTGAGAAGTCCTACACATAGGTACCATTTTTTAAAATCTTTTATAAGATATTTTTACTGTACATTTTCTAATGCTTGGATACGTTCAGTTACACCAACACCACTGTGTCACAACTGCCAACAGCGTCCAGTCCAGCCACATGCTGCTCAGGTTTGCAGTCCAGGACAGCAGGCTCGACAGCACAGCCCACGCGTGCAGCAGGCTACACGGTCTGCGTGAGTATATGCCACGATGTGTGTGCACAGTGACATCGCCCAACACTGGACTTCTCAGAACTTATCCCCATTGTTAAGCAACACATGAGTGCATACATATCTTTCCTACCCTTCCTGGAATGTCACTGAAACAGAATCTTCATTTAATTCCTTCTCTAACCCTATGAGAACTTTTAATCAATTAAATACAACTAGTGTAGGACTTCTACATCACAAACCAGCTGTGTTCGTGTACAACCATCTCCTTGTCTCCTTCAACCTCTATCTCTTCTCCCTTCCTTGTACCAGATTTGCCACTTGAATCCTTTCCAGAGTCTGACTGAAGCTGCCCTGGCTTTACACCAAGGCCTTCAACGGCAGCTGACACTTTCATAGACTGCCAGGCAATGTGCAAATAAATGGCTCTCAAACCAACATAAATGTCTGACTCCAACTTCTCCTTTGAGTCTTAGACCTACTATTTTTTAACCACTTGACCAATTCTGAGTAAGATCTGGTTTGCCGAACTTTGTTAGCTCCAGCCAGCCTTCCAACCTCCAGTCTCATTATAATAATGACAAACTCACCTAGGCCTGGCCACATAACCACATTTGCTCCTAAAATATTTTTTCCTTTACACTCAACATTTAGCTTAGTTTTAAAGCCACTATCTGATCTTTTCGCTAAAGGATATTTAGTGTCCTTTAATAATTCAGCTAACTCTGCTATTTATGTGCCTTAAGAGCCTTAGCTTTCTATTCTTATCAGAATTTTGTTTCCTCACTGATAATATTCCATGATAAATTCAACCTAGCAAGGTTGTGAAGATTAGAAATACCACAGTGCCTAGCACACAGTATCTCCACAAATGTTAGCCATTGCTGTCAGTATCAGCAAAGACACACAGGAGCTCTGCTGGCATGGACGCCCCTGACCCCTGACTGCTCTTATACTCAATGCCCCTTGGAGCTCCTTCCGGCCTATTCCTCCACAGACCACGAGGCCAACACCAGCCTTCTATCTACCATCTACTGAGCAAGGCATATTGCTAAGGCATGTGCTTTACATAACTCATGTCATTCAATCCTCACAAATGTTAGTTATTTCTAACTTGAAGAAAACAGAGGTTTAGAAAAGTTAAAAATTTGCTCACAACTAGAGAGCCAAAAAGTAGCAGAACTAGGGCAGCTACAAGCCTATATCTCTATTTTTAAAGAATGACTACCTTCTATTTATTTATTTAGTTGACAGATAAAATTGTCCTTATAATGTACATCATGATGTTTAGAGTAAACACTGGGGAACAGTTCTATCTAGCTAATTAGCATATGTACAATGTGCACATTCCTTTTTTTCTGATCAGTAAACCAAAACAAATTTCTCCTTTCCCACTATACAATTTTTTTTTTGTGAGACAGAGCCTCACTTTGTCACCCTGGCCAGAATGCAGTGGCATCATCATAGCTCGCAGCAACCTCAAACTCCTGGGTTTAAGCAATCCTCTGCCTTAGTCTCCTGAGAAGCTGGGACTATAGGCTATCTGCCACAATGCCTGACTAATTTTTCTATTTTTAGTAGAGATAGGGTCTCACTCTTACTCAGGCTCTTACTTGTCTTAAACTCCTGACCTCAAGCAATCTTCCCACCTCAGCCTCCCATAGTGCTAAGATTACAAGTGTGAACCACCACTCCCACCTGCTATAGAATTTTTTATTCCTGCTGTGTCATGACCCCTAAGGCCCTGTTCTCCATCCTTGCAGGAAGGAACCAGCATGACATGGATTAGAAGTACAAGCTTATGGGAGGCGGGCTAACCTTAAGTGCAGGTAGCCCTGAGCCCCCTCCTCAGTGGCTGTTTATTAAGGTCATACACAACAGGTGGGGAGAGTTAAGGTAATGACATAGGAGGGCTGCCTGTGTAAGGACTGCCACGTGCTCTTCCCTCACATGTTCTTTCCCCACAATCCCCATAAAGAAGTACTAAGCATCACTGTTTAACACACGCTTACTAGGGAGTGACTGATCTCATCTCATTCCGGAACACTGAGTTACTTGAGGGATTGCCCCTAAGTCACAAAACGTCTCCAGGCTTGCCAGGAGACTGTCCTGTTCTCAGCGTTTCCTTTTAATGTGATAAGAATCAGTAACTGTGCTTTGCAAGCATAGTGACCATTCCTCTATACTGCTGGGTTCAATGCCATTTCAAGAAAATCAATTCTATAAATATCTACTATATAAGCCTCTATTTATCACTAGTTTGAATTATCTACATCTCCACTAATGGGTGTACTTAACTCAGATTCTCACAAAGGGGCTTAATAGCTACCAACTATCCAGAAATAGAAACAGAAGAAAACTAATCAACATAATGAGCAATTAGTGATAAAAACAGTAACTTACCTACTTCAGTGAGTTGATGTCTTTCTATTGTTAATTTCTTCGGATCCTTAGTAAAATGGAAGGGCTGTATTTTTATTCCTTCAATTTGAGGGAATAATAGAGCAAAACCAGATTCTCCAATTTCTATTTCCTGAGGTCGATTGCTACCTGATCCCATTGGAGTCACTAGAAAAAAGTTAAATAGTTTCACGAACAGGTTCAACAAGAAGTGAAGTTTAATTTGGTAACAGTATAGATTAGCCAGTCCCACCCAGATCACTACATTCAGGTCAGGAAGATAACCATCAAGCTAATGGGCCACTATCTGAGGAAGTTTTTCAGCTTTGACAATTTTAGGGTGTAGTGTCAGGATGTCTGCAATTTAATTTTCAAATGTTTGAGAAAGAAATGGTCTTATAAACAAACAGACAAAGCAAATGCTGCAAAATCTTTTCAACTGGTGAATGCAGATGAAGAACATACGTGTACTTACCATACTATTCTATTATTCTTTCAAGATTTCCACAGGTTTGATGTTTTCCAAAATTAAAAAGTTGGGGAGTAGTAAATAAACATTTATAGCAATTTCACTTTTTAAAATTTACCCTAAAAATATTTGACAATCACATACAAGTATTTTTATCACCAAATTTTTAGTAAGAAATAAAGGAAAAAACCATAAATGTACTAACTGGTATTTAGATCGAAAGTGACATTTGTATAATAGAATACAGCCATTAAAATGACAAATGTGTACATATTTTTTTTTATTAAATCATAGCTGTGTACATTAACAAATGTATATTTATTGACAGGAAGATATGTCTGTAATATGCTATGAATTTTAAGGCAGAAGTTATGGATTAAATTGTGTCCTCCCAACCCCCAATTCATATGTTGAAGAACTTCTCATATGACTGTATTTGGAGATAAGGCCTTTTATAAAAGAGATGGTTATGATTTAATGAAGTCACAGGGATGGAGTCCTAATCCAACAGGACCAGGGTCCTTCTAAGAAGAGAAAATCGTCCAGGCGTGCTATGTATAAAGAAAAAGCCACGGAAACACACAGTGAGGACGCCACTGCTGGAACCATGCTGGTCTTGGACTTCCATACTCCAAAACCGTGAGAAAATATCTGTTGTTTAAGCCATCCAACGTGCGGTATTTTGTTATGTAGCCCTAGTCAGACTAATAAAGTAGGTTACAAGTCTATAAAAAATATTCTCTCATATATATATATGTATATATATATATATGTATATATATATATACATATATATATATATGTTAACATATCGTTAATAGAGTGGTCAACTCTGCCGTGTTTAAATTTTTCTTTTTGCTTACCTCTATCTTCTAATTTTTCTTTTTCTTTTCTAACAATAAATGACTGTAACTAGGCTAAAAATAAAATCTTTTTGAAAAAAAGCAGTAAGCCTGTGGCTCAAAGGGATAGGGCACCGGCCCCATATGCCGGAGGTGGCAGGTTCAAACTCAGCCCTGGCCAAAAGTAAAAAAAAAGCAGTAAGCCTTTTACAAACCAAAGCTAGGGCAAAATGAAGAATAATATTCATTTATGAACACTTGAAATCCTTTGTACCTCTCTGCACAAGAGTCTTAAATTCAGATCAAAAGTCTTTCAGTAAGATTAAAAATGCTAATTATACAGTACTGTGAGTTGGAACAAACAAAATAATTAACATCCAACATTTAACTTCTTGCTTTCTATACATTGCTATTCTTTTTTTTTTTGTTGTTGTTGCAGTTTGGCGGGGGCTGGGTTTGAACCCGCCACCCTTGGCATATGGGGCCGGCGCCCTGCTCACTGAGCCACAGGCGTCGCCCTATACATTGCTATTCTAAATGGTTTACACGTGTTAATTCACTCAAGCCTCACAACCCTCCAAGGAAAGCACTACTATCATCACCCCTATTTCATTGATGGGGAAACTAAAGCCCCAGAAGTCAGATAACTTGCTCAAAGTCATATAGGCAGTAGGTGATACAGATCGGTCCTATTGAGGAATGTTAACCACAGCCCCATCACAGTCTCAACAGAATCTTCCCTCCCATTTCCTATAGAAAACAATCAAAAACAGTAAAAATAAGGTTGGGCACGGTGGCTGATGCTCGTAATCCTAGCACTCTGGGAGGCTGAGGCGGGTGGATTGCCAGAGCTCACAGTTTCAAGACCAACCTGAGCAAGAGCAAGACCCCATCTCTAAAAATAGCCAGGTATTGTGGTGGGTGCCCACAGTCCCAGCTACTCGGGTGGCTGAGGTAAGATAATCGCTTAAGCCCAAGAGTTTGAGGTTGCTGTGAACTATGACGTTATGGCACTCTACCAAGGGTGACATAGTGAGACTTTGTCTGAAAAAGAATAAAATAAATAAATAAAAATAAACAAAAATTCACGAACAGCAAGCAAACACAGCAAAGGATAAGACCTCATGCTATAAATGTCAAACAGTAGTAGCCACCCAGAGAAATAGAAGTTTCCTAACAAGGCCCATTTTAACTCCTAATCCCAGTCCCATCTCACCCCTCCCCACCAGAAACAGGGCTAGGGGAACTGACAAAACTCTGAAAATGCTCATGAATCCGTTCTAATTTGGATAGAGGCAGAATGAGATCTTTTCCCTCCTATGACTGGCTACTAAGTATTTGTTACATTTGGTTTACAAAGGTAGCCTTGAGACTTGAAATACTAACCACAATAACTTAAACATTAATATACAAGGCAAATATAATACCTTGGTAAATGTAACTTTTTTGTATTTTTGATGGCCACTAATATAAATGTGCTTTTAAGCTACAAATAATTCAGCAATCTATAGGATCCCACATTAATGTAAAGAAGAAATTATAAGTTGCTAATTTCTCTCACCTACAATTCCTGGGGTCACAATTCCAAGGATTTGGCATTGTTTCGGGAACAGCTTTTCAAGGGCAAATGCTGTTTCCATACTAGTTCTTTTCCTTGCTGTAAAAATACAGTAGTAAAATGATTAAATACCATCCATTTAAAGTCAAATCTGACAATATAAAAGTCATCTGATACCGGAATGCTTTACAAAAAGTCTAAAAGCTTTTATTAGAACCAATGTTTTCTCTATTGTGGACTCTGCTTGTTCTTTTAAATTCTAAATCTAAACTTCAGCCTCACTTTGTTCATATACTGCTTTTGCCCCAATAACACCAAATTTAGCAGCAGCAGCCTAATGTTAGACTTGCTATTACCCTCCTGTTCAGTTGACAGACAGCATAACAGCCGCCTGACTGCATAAACAGTCAACTAGATACAAGTTAGATTAGGAGAATCCATTATCTAAGTCTAACCCAGGACTCAGCACGCCCATCTCAGATACTCAATCTGCTTTTCTCTTAGCAAGCCAAGAATGCACAATCTCTGCAGGTAACTTTGGTAAATGAGACCCCATGTTCAAATACAGTAAACAGCTTGTGTAAATAAAGTCACATCCTGTTTTAATAATAAAAAAAAGAAATGCTTGGAAGATGAAATGAGAAAAATGCCTTTCTAAAGAATTTGTTTCAACTGTATCACAAGGTTTAAAAATCAATCTGAAGCCAAAAGGGCTCATCGAGCAAAGTTCAATGACAGATATGAGGTCTAACAAGTAAGATCACGAACTTGCCACCATGCACTTACACTGGAAGCACTGTGCAAACAACATGGTAAGGTTTCATAACCTTGGTATATCAAGTGTCTCACAGCTGTGTTTGTGTCAGCACACTACAGTGTGTTGCTGAATGGTGATCATTGTTATTGTTGCATGTTTCCGTGTGCCATTCTGAGAATGTCAGAATTTGAATTAGAATAACCAACAAACATTCATAAATTTCTTGTTAAACTTGACAAGGGTGGAAGTGAAATGAGGGACATGTTAGTCCAAGTTTATGGGGATAAGGTCATGAAGAAAACAGCAGTGTACAAATGGATTAAACATTTTTCTGAAGAGAGAAAAAAGCATTACTGATGAAGAGAGGCAGGGCAGCAAGTAACAAGGAGAACGCTACACAAATTTGTCATCTTCTAAGTCAATACTGCTGGCTGACTAAGTAAACACAGATAGACAAACAGGAAAACTTTAACTGAAAATTTTGACCAACAACTGATGGCTCTTGCATCATAAAAATACACCAGCACACATGGCCCTGTCTATGAAGGTGGTTTTACCAAGTAAAGAATAACTGTGTTGGAACACCCTCCCTACTCACCTAATCTGTCCTCCAATGACTTTTTTCTCTGCCCAAAGATAAAGGAAATATTGAAAGGAAGACGTTTTGATGACATTCAATACATCAAGGGTAATATGACAACAGCAAATTACTTTGAAGGGTGGACTAGGTGGTGAGGGTGGTGTGTAGCTTCCCGAGGTGAGTACTTTGAAGGTGACTGTAACAATATTTAGCAATGAGGTATGTAGCACTTTTTCTAGGATGAGTTCGTGAACTTAATTCTTGGACCTCATATATCCACAACATTACAGGGTGCCATCCAGAGCCCCCAAAAGTCAGTAACTCTCAGGACTAGTATAATATTGAACTCCAAGCAAAAGGTACATAAGAAAACAAGAAAAACAAAATTTTTCTTTTGCTATTTACCTCTCTTATGGCCACGACACTCTTCCAGATTAATGAAAGTTTCTGAATCAGCCATGTAGAGAACTGTATGTGGTAATATGCGAACATTCTGCAAAGAAAAAAAATCGGAATTTGATCCCATGAATCTGTAAGTGCTCATGTGGTCCCTCAAAGCATCTCCCCTGTCCAAATTGCTGTTGCCCTACCTTCCTTCAGGCCAGTGCTGGCATTCTGAATCCAGCTACTTCTCACTCATGCATTCACTATCAACTCACTTACTAAGCATCTATTATTTCTTTTTGTACAACTCATTCCAGTCCTCAGAAAGTTCATCTTCATAATGATTATTTAAGCTCTTAGAATAAAAACATCAAGTACCAGCAAAAGATGCCACTTGCTTTATGTGAACAGACTTCACAGTAACAAACATCTCAGCAACAGGAAGGCAGACAGGCAGTATCACTCCTCTTTTCACTGCCTGTCAAATCAAATCCAGGCCTGCATTTCCAGCCTCATCAACTAGCTTCTTCTAGGGGCCCTTAGCTTACGATTATCTAGACATCTACTTTCACGTATGTTCTCCTGCTGCTCTCTTCCTATAGAACTTGATTTAAGATTCTAAAAAAAAAAAAAAAAAAAAAATTAGTAAGGCACAGTAGTGCACATCTATAGTCCCAGAGAGGCCAAGGTGGGAGGATCATTAAAGCCCAGAAGTTTGAGGTTGCTGTGAGCTATGATGATGTCATTACATGCTAGCCCAGGGAACAGAATAAGACCCTGTTGCTTTAAAAAAAAAAAAACTAGCCAGGGGGCGGCGCCTGTGGCTCAGTCGGTAAGGCGCCGGCCCCATATACCGAGGGTGGCGGGTTCAAACCCGGCCCCGGCCAAACTGCAACAAAAAAATAGCCGGGCGTTGTGGCGGGTGCCTGTAGTCCCAGCTACTCGGGAGGCTGAGGCAAGAGAATAGCTTCAGCCCAGGAGTTGGAGGTTGCTGTGAGCTGTGTGAGGCCACGGCACTCTACCGAGGGCCATAAAGTGAGACTCTGTCTCTACAAAAAAAAAAAAAAAACTAGCCAGGTGCATGGTAGCTCCCACCTGCAATCCTAGCTATGTGGGAAGCCTAGGTGGGAGAATCAATTGAGCTCAGGAGTTTGAGACCAATCTGAGCAAGAGCAAGACCCCATCTCTACCAAAAACAGAAAAAATCAGCTGGGCTTATTCAGACTCATCTGTTTTCCACTAAATCTTCCAGCTATAGACAAGTGAACTAAATGAAAAGGATGAAGATATTCTGTCTAAGCTGGTTATTTTCAAAGATTTTTACTAGCACAATGGAATGAAGTCCTTGGCATACAGCAAGTACTTGTTGATAAGATGAAAAATGTTGATTCATTATAATTTGGGAGAATACTGAGATGTTTCAGAATAGATTCCATATAAACTCACAAGGTACTGAGATGAGATGATGACCTGAGGCCTCAGGGCTAGATAAGACCTCTGGATATAGTTTCTGTGGTCCACACAGCATTTTAAAAAAATGTAAACTGGTTGCCAATATTCAAAATGCCACAAACTTTTCTATTTTTGAGTCTCACTCTGTTGCCCAGGCTACAGTGCTGTAGCCTCACGCTAGCTCACAGCAACCTCAAACTCTTGGATTTGGGTTCAGCTTCAGCCTCCTGAGTATCTCGGCATATGGGCACTCACCACAACACCCAGCTAATAAAATGCCACAAGATTTTTACACGAAAAGTGGACTTCCAGATGCTTTTGAAAATCTAGACATTCTGATAACACTCAAAGACTGTATAGCTCTTGACTGGGGCTAAACAGAGGCAAGCCTTCTCTAGTTGGCCATGGCCCTACCAGGGCACCCGGCCACGTGACCCTCTTCAGCTATCTGCCTGACCTTTGAGTATTCTGGTCTGTGATGCCTGGTGCAAAGAGTAGACAGAATTCAAGAGATTTAGCCCTTGGTGTTAATTCTGCAGCAAACCAATAGAATAACTGTCACGATGTTTTTTGCCTTCAAGTTTCCTATTTGTAAATATTAGAAGTCTGGTCCTGAGGTTTTATGAGTCTCTCTTTTCTGGCACCCACTGGGAAGCAATTGCTGAATTCTCCTTCCTAACTCAGAAGCAATGACAATGACAATGACAAGCCTCAACACGAAATGTTCTCAAAGCACAACTAAGGCAAATAGGAACACATTCCATTATTCAAAGAAGTTACAAATAGCAAGTGATTTTATAAAACTTTTAATGGACTTTAAAACATTTCTAATAAAAAGTTAAATCAACTTTGTTTATGGCTATGAAAGTACCATGTCCACTAGATAATTTGGAAAACATAAACAGTGTGTTTGGTTTGGACTGGATTTCCATGCTTTTGTCTCACTAGTAGTTTATCACAATGTATATAGTTCTTTAGGAGTACTACCATATGAATTTTAATAACAATATTGAGAGTATTTAATTATAACTACTAAAAACTTATATTCCAGCTACTGTAGGTAATGCATTATATTCATAACCTTTTCATTATTTAATTCTTAAAACAGTTCTATATGGTGTGGAGAAAGGACCTGAGGCTCAGAGAAGTTAAGTAACTTTCAAATTCACACTGCTAGTATGTGCCAAAGCTGGAGTTCACACCTAAGTTTATCTGGCCTTAACATCACCATAATGTATAAACTTTTAAAGCCTGCTGTGGTAAAAATTTGAAAACTAGCCCTACACAGAGAAAAATCTTAAAAAGCATTAAAAAAACAAGTTTCTCACAAGGAAACTTGCTAACATTTTGGCTTATTTCTTTTATTCTCTTTTTTATTTGTTTTTAATAATTCATATTACATTAACCATATAGTTTCATAATCTGCATTTTTTACTTTTAACATCAATATTTTCTCTTGTCATTAATGCAAGTTTATCATTTAATGATTTCATTTATTAGATTAACAGTAGGTTGTTTTTAATTTTCCTTATGATTAACAATGCTCCAAAGAACAATTTTGTGGGAAAGTCTTTGCTTGAATTTTTTCTTTCTTTCTTTTTTTTTTTAAATTTGTTTGTATTTTTTATTTACATTTTATATTTTTGTACATATTGTTAGGGGTCAGCCTTTTTTTTTGCACTTTTTGGCTGGGGCTGGGTTTGAACCCACCACCTCCGGCATATGGGGTCAGCACCCTACCCTTTTGAGTCACAGGCACCGCCCAAATTTTGAATTTTTTCAAATGACAAAGTTTTGGAAATAGCAGGATTTGGGCCAAAGTGTCAGAGAAGAAAGTCCTCTAATAAGCCTGCCTTTAGATACTGCCCAACTCCTTAGCATGTGAGTGCCAGGACCCAAATAGGATAAGAAAAAAAAATCTACACAAGAAATGGGGAAATAGAAGATTGGTTACATATAAAGCAATACCTAAAAATACTAAGAATGATGAGAGCCAGGTTTCTCACTGTCCAAGGGACTATAAATATAAGCAAAGAGCAAGTTAAAGCAACTTGCAATTCTGAACAAAATCCTTTTACTATGAAGAACACTACTGGGCCAAGTGGCAAAATCAGAATGAGGAGATGGTAGGAATGTATCAGTGATAACTTCCAGATTTTGATGGCTGTAGTCAAGTTTGTAAGTCATACTTAAGTATAGTGTGATAGAACATCATGTCGGCACTTTGCTCTCAAAATTCTCCCTCCCACTCCCCCAGGGAGATGCTACAGCCTGCTGCTCCTTTGACTCCACAGTACAAGTCTTCACCTTCCCAGGTATTGCCCCCCCTGTTGAATCGGGGTCCAGAGGAGTAAAAGAGTACAGGATCAGGAGTTGAAATATTTAGGTTTAAGTTTTGGTTCTTGGCTTTCTAGTTGTACGACACAGAAGTTGCCTTCCCCACAAAATAGAAACTATACTTCTTGAAGGGAAGTAGGTGAAGGAAAGGTTCTGAGCAGCATTTATTGTAAGAGTGAGGATTTGGATATTTAAAATACCCAACATTTGATGAACAGCCAAATAAATCATGCCACATTCTTAATGTATAGTCCCTAAACCTGATGCTTACAAAATTTTTTCATGACATGAGAAAATGTTCCATAAATTAACAAAATTGGGATAAAAAAAAAAACAAAAAAAACTAGGTCTCTGGCTCGGCACCCGTACTCAGTGATTAGGGCGCCGGCCATATACACCAGGGCTATCCGGCCCGGGCCTGCTAAACAACAATGACAACTACAACAACAACAAAAAAACAGCTGGGCGTTGTGGCGGGCGCATGTAGTCCCAGCTACTTGAGAGGCTGAGGCAAAAGAATCGCTTCATCCCAAGAGTTTGAGGTTGCTGTAAGCTATGACGCCACAACACTCTACCAAGGGCGACATAGTTAGACTCTGTCTTAAAAAATATATATGTAGTTTTCAAAGATTAACCCACTAATCCTGAAAATAACTGCATGACACCCCTTCTGACTTGCCTCAAGCTCCTCCGCTGCCACGCGAACCAAGCAATGCCCCTCCAGGTGGCCGGCCTCAGCCAGGCCTGCGGAGATCCAGGTCACACTCCGATGGGTCCGCAACACTCTGCGCACACACTCCCTCCATAAGCGGCACACGCTGGGGACGCAAATGCACAAAAGATTGCGAAAGGACGTTCATCTCTCCCGCAGCTTAGAAACCCCCACCCGTTGCGTAGCAGCAGGCGATCCCTGCGGGAACCAAAATCCCCGGGAGAGGTAGGTGCCGGGGCGCTGGTTCGGAAGAGAGCCAGATGCGGAGAAAACCTTGGGGGGAACTTCGCCCTCGGGGAAGTACAGGGGAGCACTGCGACACAGGTAGCTAGCGGGGGGAGATCAGCTCAGCAGGACAAGGGAACCGGGCACACCCTGGATCTCTCTGAAAAGGCTCCCGCTGGCCTCTGCCCGCCCCGCCAGCCCGGGACATGCCCGAGGTAAGCTTCCTGCTTCCTCCGTCCTCACCCGGCCACTCGCAGCAGCGCCTTGGCGGGCAGGAAGGTGAGCACCCGCTCCACCACCTCGGCGAGGTTACTCAACACAAAGGTGCTTCGCGGATCTGCGGAGGAGGAGCCGCAGCGGTCTCCGCCACCGCCCACCGGCTCCATTCCTCACCCAGCGGCCGGAGCAAGCTCTACGGCGGCCCGGAGGGACCCGAAGCGAACTGCGCAAGGCAGCCGGGCCAGAGCGCACTGAGCAGGCGCCCTCGCCACTTCCGGCCGGGCCGGAAAGCGGGGCTGCGCGGGGGTGGGGCTGCTTCCGGCGCCGGTCTGGCAGCGACGGGCTATGCTCCAAGTGGCAAGAGAGGGGGCCGCCAGTAGTGACGGGATTTCTTGCTGGCCTCTTGAGTCAAAACACTCTTTCCCTTCGCGCCTGTGGCTCAAAGGAGTAGGGCGCCGGCCCCATATGCTGGAGATGGCAGGTTCAAGCCATTTTGCAGTTTCGCAAAAAGAAAACTGCAAAAGAAAAAAAACTCTGTCCTGCTCTGTGCCGCTCACTACGCTTGACGCGGGGTATTTGCTTATTTCACAGCTTTCTCTAACTCAAGAGTTCTTTGAAGACAGGGATTAGGTAGCATTTTTTGGTCTGTAGCCCCAGTGCTGGCTAAGTAACAGGAGCCCAAAGCTTGAATCCACAGCATGTTTAAGAAAAAATTGTCTTAGTATGTGAAAATCACTGCTTTTACTCAACACCTTGTGAACTTGGGTAACTAGGGTTGCCCAGACAGCGCACCGGTTCTACACCAGTGGCACCTGGGAATTTAAGTGTTGCAACGTTGTCAGTCCTTCTCCAAGCCTACTGAATCAGATGCAGGGTGGTGAGGCCCAGCATCTATGTTTTAACAGACTGTCCAGTGATTTTGATGCACGCTCAAACTTAAAACCACAGAACCAATAGAAGCACACACAGGCAGCTGCCTCCCCACCTAATAGCCCTTCCTCCAGCTGCTTCCTTTGCTGAAAGTCCTGATTGGCTTCCCAGCTCTTGAGGGTTAACTTGGTTAAATTAGTGGTTCTCATTTTGGCCTCAGGACCCCTTTACGCTCTTCAGTACTGACAACACCAAAGCCAAAGAATTTACATGTGTTGTCTATCCCTATTCACCATATCCAAAATTAAAACATCAATATTTAAAAATAAATCACAACAAAATAATATTTTTATGGACAACTTTCCCAGTCCTCCTAATGGTAAATAGTATAACATCACTTTACATTTTTAAAATCTCTAACTTCTGACTTAATAGCAGACAGATGGATTCTAATCTGCTTCTGAATTCAGTGTTACAATATTACTGGTCATGTAGCCTCTGGAAAACTCCACTGTACACTGAGTGAAAATGGGAAAGGTTTATTACAAAGTTTTGACCTTAAAAATCTCCAGAAAGCATCCTGGGGTCTCTAGGCTTCCCCAAATCATGCTTTGAGTACCATTTGTCCAACCCAATTACGTTGTTTCATTCTTTTCACCAGCCACTTGTTTAGGGGTGGGCACAGGCCCCTGTTGCAGCCAAAGAAAGGTGAGAGAGGCAGTATGCTTGGTGGGATACAGCTTCTAAGATTTCCTCACCTCTTAAGGAGATACTAGCAGAGAAGGGTCATTATCTAACTCTGGACCAAATACCGTGGCTACCACCCAGATATAGTAAAAGATAAAACCAACAGGCAGTGCCTGTGGCTCAAAAGAGTAGGGTGCCAGCCCCATATACCGGAGGTGGTGGGTTCAAACGCGGCCCTGGCCAAAAAAAAAATAAAATAAAAAATACAACTAATGTGGAAAAATCTCAACACAGCAAAACCCTGAAGTGCTATAACTGGAATTGTCCCTACGTCTGTATTTCCTGCCTATGAGATAACCTGACAACTATGTGCAAGGAGGCCCTGGGTATGTTAAAGAGGGAGATTATTATAACCAGGGGAACTAGGGACAGACATAAAGCAGTCTTGAGTTTAAAAAATGAAGTGCAGAAGTGGGGAAAGATTGAAGAAAAACTGAGTGTACCAAATATACACCTTTTCTCAGTTCTCTTGCTCTTACAAAATCAATCTGCCTCTCCTCCTCTCAAAACTTCCCCTTACTCCATCTTTCCTTAAATACCCTATTCCAGAAACTCAATAGAGCCTACAGAACACCTGAAGCAGGAGTGTCTCTTACAAGGGGAAAAGGGACAAAATGATTTTCAAATGGTTCTTTATTCATAAACTTGATGCAAGTTTACAAAATTTATTATACATTGCCAAATAAATCTGCAATGAAAAATACCGCCCCCAAAATAAAAAAAAAAAAAGCATGCCAAATGTGCAGCTCTCAATCTGCTAGCCATCAGGATATTAAAGAATTCAAGAATGTATTCAAGATTCAGCCTTAGGTTTAAGGAACTTTAATGCTTTAAAGGATTCTGCCTTGTCACTTGTTCTCTCAGTAACTGGCAATCAGAATTTTATACAAATGTAACCCAAGTGAACAAGAATACCAGAAAGTCTACTTCCCTCTTAACCAAAATAGAATCAAAAGAAATTAAACACACGCAATAATGCAGAAGTGCCAAGTCTTTTGGATGTGGTTTACAAAGTTAAAAACGGAATCTTAAACCCAATGGATAAGAAACACTTTTGAAGTTTGTAACTGGTGTGTGCAGAAAAGTGTGCTTCTGGATTTCCTTTTAAAAGTGCTTAATACCTACAATTTATTTTCAATCAAACCTGGGTATATTAAAAAAAATCAATTACCAACCAAAAAGGACTGACTGGTTCAGGTAAGGCAGTAAAATGGAGAGTACCTTGATTTAAGTTTTATAAAAGAATTAATAATGTACATAGAGTTCCTATTAGTCTTTCAATGTAAAAGCCATTGTTATAACTATAGCAATAAATTTAAGAGTCTCCAAATTAGGTATCTTTTTGTACTTAACTGTGCAGCTTTTGTTCAAAGAGTCTGTCTTTGTGCCAATCACTTTAAAAGTTTATTAGTTTACAAATGATTGCAACATCCCGTTAATAAAATGGAAAAGTAAAATGACTTAGTATTTTAAATAACTTCAATTTCTATATTGTGGCTCTTCTTCATAAGAAATATTGAACCAACAATAAGCAGATTCAGCCGAGCAAGACTCTGATGCCCCAGTGAAAACACTACTTACAAACTTTAACTGGCATAGCCTTGCCCTGCTTTGCCTAAAAGTCTAACATAACTCAATTAAGGGTGTATCTTACGGAAATAGTTCGTATCTTCACATAGCCATACAGAAAAATAATTTAATGAGTAGGTTTCCTGTGATTATTTTGGCAATATCATAAAATGGTTTTAGACCTGAAAGAGCTACTGATTTAGAAGATCTTAAATTTTCTAAACCAATATCAAACATTCATTAAACTTTTATTGGCTCTACACAGAAAAATATCTTGCAATTTTCTTCATAACCTATGGGCTCAATATAGGAAAGTTACCCTAAAGCTGCATCTTCAGTAACTTGATGCTAACTTGTCTGTTGAAAAGATTTCATTTTTCAAGAGAGAGAGATAAGGAGTGGCCAATATGTGTATTTATCAGGAAAAATACAGGAAAGGCCCCATTGCTCAGTCCAAGATACCTAAAATGAGCAAAATGAAAAGGCTGTAACTTATACTGTATGTCAGTTGACAGATTATCCACTAAAACATCTATTAGCTAACATCTTCGGTACGGCTGTTATAGGGGCACTCAAAGCTTGTGTCTGCATGTTCGAAAGATTTTCTTTAAAGCAACATTGGTCCAAACATACGACAGTCAACATATTTAGCCATCTTCCTTTGGAGGTGTGTACCAGCCTGAAATAGAATGCAAAAAAAAAATTAAAATACTTTAATTCCTAAAGCAACTAGAAGAACTAGAATTTATTAAAGCTAACTATAGTGTCTATTCAGAATTTTAGTGTTTAAATTTACTGTAAAAATTACACTTATACGTGGGTCAGTAACACTGCATTGTGATACATTCACAACAGAAAGTTATTTTCTATGAATAAATTGTGCTTGCATTTTCAACACAAGAGCTTTATATTAATGGAATTCTTAGCTAAAAATGACAGTGTGGAATATTAATACATAAAATATTTTATTGCATTTCAATGCTGAACTTAAAAGTAAACTTTACAGGGCAGTCCCTGTGGCCCAAAGGAGTAGGGCGCTGGCCCCATATGCTGGAGGTGGCAGGTTCAAACCCAGCCCGGGCCAAAAACTGCAAAAAAGAAAAAGTAAGCTTCACTAAAAATAACTATTCCCTAAACAAAATCCTGATATTTTAGAAAGAACTTGGCTTGTCATCAGCACAGTGATGCCATTTCACCAATGAGGAAGCCATCACAGCAGGTGCAGTGACTAAATAACCATGCCTAAGATCTGAGTTGGTAGCAGAAGCCAACCTAGAATTCATCTTAATCTACTGTACATTGTGACATAGTTAACAATAGAGTGTATTCTTGAAAGATGCTAAAATAATGGGTGTGAAGCATCTCACCACAAAAATAACTAAGTGATACATTTGTTAATTAGCTAGATTTAACCATTCTACCAGTATATACTTCAAAACATCCATGTTGTACACAAAAAATACAATTTTATCTGTCATTCTTTTTAAATACAGATTTAAAATTAAAAGACCTGAATCTCTCCTGCTTCTCAATCCATTGTTCTTCAACCAAGATTAAGCTTACACACTCACACACATTTTTGAATATAGGCTATAATGTTTGTTTTAAGAAAAAAGTAAGAGGGAAGAAAAAATGTGACTATTTCCCACACTCCACAAAAATCTAAGCTCTCCATAGAAAGGTAAACTAAACTAAGTACTGTTTGGTGCAAAACTGACTAATATTTGTAGAGCACCCACATGGTCATGAAGTAGTTCCTTTGGGTCTATTTATTATGCCAGAAATGGTTATGAAAACCTGGCCTGTCCTCAGTTTTATCATTTCCTTCCTTGGCTTGAAGATTTTGTTTTGAATACCATTTCCAGAAGTATGCAATCACTGAACAATTGACAAGTTTGGCTTTGTCATTAAAAGTGAACACAGGGCGGCGCCTGTGGCTCAGTCCGTAGGGCGCCAGCCCCATATGCCGAGGGTGGCGGGTTCAAACCCGGCCCCGGCCGAACTGCAACCAAAAAATAGCCGGGCGTTGTGGCAGGCGCCTGTAGTCCCAGCTACTCGGGAGGCTGAGGCAAGAGAATTGCTTAAGCCCAGGAGTTGGAGGTTGCTGTGAGCTGTGTGAGGCCACGGCACTCTACCCAGGGCCATAAAGTGAGACTCTGTCTCTACAAAAAAAAAAAAAAAAGTGAACACAAAACACAAATCTTAAGTAACAAACTGCCACATTACTAGCAAAGTAAAGAACACTTTCCAGGCTCTGGTGCACACCTGTAGAGTCCTGCTACCACAGAGGCTGAGGTGAGAGGATCACTTGAGTCAAGAAGTTAGAGGCTGCACTGAGCTAGATCACATCTGTGAATAGCCAGCCTGGGCAACATAACAAGACCCTGTCTCTCAAAAAGTTTATTTTAAAAACATCTTACTGTAAATACTCTCTTAAAAAAAAAAATCTATTATTTACTTTGCATAAAAAGGCAGTTTCACTATCCCTGCTACAATGACTGCCTTATTATCAGCAGTTAGTTACAAAGTACTAAGCACATACACCACTCTTTTCTGTCACAAGTTTGGCAAGACAGACATTATGTCAATTTTAGAGATGAGGAAACCAAGGCTGACAGAGATAATGAGACACAGGACTTGCTCAGACCATAGACCCAGTGAGTGATAAAACTGGCACTTAAAAATGGGTATTCCAATTCCAAGTTTACTTTTTTTTAATCTGTTAGAGACAAAAACTGCAATAAGGCAGAAGCAAAATTTAAAGAGCAATAAAGTTTATGAAAGATATTTTAAAATTTAACTTTTTTACTAATTTACAACTCATCCTCAAGTGTATACTGAAATTAGAAGTATTCTTAATTGAATAGATAAATGTATAAAAGATTGTCAAAAGCATTAAATATAGTCTAAAGATGTTTCAGAAAAAGCTGGTCATGGTCCTGATTATATTTACTCAATTAGAACAAGAACTCCACCTATAAAGAGTTTCTTTTAACTGATTTCCTATTCTATTACCATAGATGTCAAGTGAGCATACTGAGTCATTCATTCATTTTATTTATTTATTTTGTTTGAGACAAAGAGTCTCACTCTCTTGCCTTTGGTAGAGTACGTGGAGTCACACCTTACAGCAACCTCAAACTCTTGGGCTTAAACAATACTCTTGCCTCAGCTTCCCAAGTAGCTGGGACCACAGGCACCTGCCACAATGCCCGGCTATTTTTTGTTGCAGTTGTCACTGTTGTTAGCTGGCCCAGTACAGGTTCAAACCAGCCAACTTTGGTGTATGTGGCTGGTGCTGTAACCACTGTGCTACAGGCGCCAAGCCTGAGTCATTTAATCTCACAGAAAATCTTGACTGAGAGATACCCAGCTCAAGTATTTAAGATACAAGAGAGTAAAGGAAGAACAGTGATGTTAAAAGTTCATTAAAAGATTCTAAATGAAGCACAAGTTAAATTTTTTTCACTATGGTTAACAGTGCTTTAAGAAATTAAAGCAAAACCAGAAATTAAACACAATAAATGTCAATATATTATGTAAAACTTTATAATTGCCAATACATACTTGTCGAATTAAACATACCATTTTTCTCATGTATCTGTACAATGGAATTATAGGATTGTTGAGCTCTTGCTAGATTATATTGATTCTGAAAGAGAATTATACATTTTAAATCAAAACTGTAATAGATGAAAATTAAAATAAATTTATGAATGCATCACTGCTGTGCTTAAATCTCAGGAAATTGGTATTTCCATTTAAAAAAAGTTTAACTTTATACTCTCATTTCTCAATTTCATTATTCTTTACAATGTTCTAAGAATAACAAAACCAAAATTATACCCCAATAAAAATTTAGAAGCGTCACAGTTCATTTCTATAAGTATTCCTACCAGCGGACAAGTACCAAGCTTTCTAGCTCCAGTGCTCCTCTCCACACTGATGAGTCAAGTTAAAGGATGCTATGTGGACATGAGTAAAATTTAAACTCGCTTCCTCAAAACTTCTACAGGAAAAAAAAAAAATGCACACACACATACACATCTTAAGAAAGAAAAAAAACTGTTATTAAAACTGTAATACTCAAGTCACATTTGACTTCTACAATGACAAGCGGAGCTCAATGTCACTCTCACAAGCACACACACACACAGCCCTTTCAGATAAACATTAAGCTTCAAGGGTTACACATACGGCAATTTGAGATAGAAATCTAAATGCCTATTAATTGGCACCAATCCATTACTAAGAGTCTTCTTTGGGTAAAAATATACTGTTTCCTCGAAAATAAGACAGTGTCTTATTTTAAGGTGTGCTCCCAAAGATGCGCTAGGTCTCATTTTCAGGGGACATCTTATCTTTCTTGTAAGTAGGTCTTATTTTCAGAGGATGTCTTATTTTCGGGGAAACAGGGTAGAATCCTTTCTAAGGAGCCAAATCTAGGATTAATTTTGTCACCCTAAGTACAACTGGCCTATATCTTAACTTCCAATTAATATATCATGAGCATTCACCATAGTGGTACATACCTAACATATCATGGAATTTGAGTAAAATTCACACAGTACAAGAATCAAAAATGTACAAAAAAATTCTAAGTGAAAATTGTCTTCCAACCACCCAGTTCTCGCCATTCACCCACCTTCCTCCACTCAAGTTAATCACTATTACCCTGTTTCCTCAAAAATAAGACATCCTCCGAAAATAAGACCTACTTACAGGAAAGATAAGACGTCCCCTGAAAATAAGACCTAGCGCATCTTTGGGAGCACACCTTAAAATAAGACACTGTCTTATTTTCGAGAAAACAGGGTAGTAGCTTCTTGTATGCCCTTCTTTAAGATTCTGTAAGAAAGCTCACATACAGCCCATTGTTAGTCACTGTCCCATGCTTTCCAACAAACGGTTATATTCTACAGACACTATTCTGCCTCTTTTCTCACTTAAATCTTGGAGCTTGTTCCATATCGGTATACAGAAAGCTTTACCTTTCACTCTTTTTAAACAGTGAGGTATTTCTATTGTATGTATGTTCAAATAGTTTTTAGTCAGTATTGGTAGACACTTAGGTTGTTTTCAATATTTTGCTATTACAATGTTGCAATAAGCAACCCTGTAAACATATTTGCAAAGTGTTGGTAAAAAATGTCCTAGAATGAAGCTGCTGGGTCAAAAGACTTACATGCCTTTGTAATTTTGAGATATTGCTAAGTTGCCCTCTACAGGACTATGTAATGTGCTCGCCAACCAGACTTTTATGAAAGTATCTTGATACAACCTCACCAATAGTATTTCATCAAACCTCTGATTTTTGGCAATGTACCATATGAAAGATGGACTCAGTGTAGTCTAATTTGCATTTCTGTTATTCAGTGAGATTGAGCATGTATCCATATGTTCATAAGCCATTTATTTCTATTTCAATAGACTTTTTATATCCTTTTCCCATTTTTCTAAGGATAATTGTGTCTTTTTTAATTTCTACGAGTTTAATGTAGCAGAGCCCTGCCATAACATACCTAAAAAACTAAAACATAAAATATGCAGCATCATTCTCAAAGTTAATGAAAACTAGTGTTTTTCGGTCTGCATTTTCACAAAAAAGGATAAAAATGAAAAATTTGGAAACAGTCTGTACATGACAAAGCACAAATACACTGAAATTCCCAAATGACTGTAAAGCAGTGACATCCTAATCCTACTGCCCACCCACTCAAGACACAGAAAAGGTCAGCCTTTCCACTTCTCAACTGTCCAGAGCAAGGTATTACAAGTCCAGTTTAAGGGGAATGTTTCTGCATAGGCTTTGCTGTAACAGGGATTCAGCACTTTCCATTTTTCTAATTTACTGATTTCTGCCTATCTCTTTATTAATTTCTCCTTTTTGCTTTCCTTCAGGTTACCTGATTATCCTTTCTAAGAGGCTTGATACACCTTTTATTTTTTTTTTAAATTTCAGATTAATGTGAGGGTACAATTAGGTTACAATGTTTGCATCTGTTAGGTAGAATCCCTATTGTAGCTGTGTCCCACACCCAGGAGATATATGGGAAAATGCCATATACCCTTACATTGTGCCCATTAAATGGGACCACACCATCTCCCTTCTTCCCTTTACCCCACTCCCTGTCTTGAATTGAGTTTTTCTCATTGTGAGGGTGTCTGTTAGATCATCTATTGGCTTCATATTACTATTGAGTACATTGGAGACTTGCTTCTCCATTCTTGTGATACTTTACTAAGAAGAATAATTTCAACTGCATCCAGGTTAATATACAAGATGTAAAGTCTCCATTTTTGATGGCTGAATAGTATTCCATGGTATACATATACCAGTTTATTAATCCATTCCTGGGTTGATGGACATTTAGGTTGTTTCTACATCTTGGTGACTGTAAATTAAGCTGCAATAAACAATCCAGTATCAATGTCCTTATGATAAATTTTTTTTTTTCTTTTAGAAAGATGACTAGTAATGGGACTGTGGGATAAAATGGAAGGTCTATTTTGAGTTCTTTGAAGGTTCTCCATACTTTTTTCATTTTTTTTTAATAAGGATTTTAAGGTTGTGAATATTTCTCTGAGCTCTCTTTTAGTTTGGTAAGTAATGACTGTATTATTAATCTCCATACAATCTGCAGTTTTAATTTCAAATTCCCTTTTGACTTAAGGGTATTTAAGTGAATTTTAAAATTCCACAAAGAAACATTTTTCTGGTTTTGTTATAACTTATGGTTTTATTTAATTAAATCAAAGAATGAGACATCTGTCCTTTCTTACTTTCTAGAATTTGAGGTTTTCTTCATTGAATAGAATTAGCTTCATGATTGTTTCAGATAACAGGGTGAGAATATTCAAAACAGAGGGAAAGGGAGAGAGAGGTAGTGAAGAACTAACAGAATTTTAGTATTTTAATTATGGTTCAATTCCAGGTATTTCTAAATTTTCATTTGATTTCTTTAAACCAAAATTTAGAAGTATGTTTATGCCAGGCATGGTAGCTCACACCTTGTCATCCTAGCACTATGGGAGGCTGAGGCAGGTGGGTCACCCGAGCTCAGGAGCTCAAGACCAGCCTGAGCAAGAGTGAGATCCTGTCTCTACTAAAAACAGAAAAACTAGCCAGGTGTTGCAGTGGACACCTGTAGTCCCAGCTACCCAGGAGGCTGAGGTAAGAGGACTGCTGAGCCCAAGAGTTGAGGTTGCTGTGAGCTAGGATGCCACTGCACTCTAGCCTGAGGAAACAGAGTAAGACTGTCTCCCCCCCCCCCCAAAAAAAAAAAAACCACCCACAAAACTAAAAATAGATGTTTCGTTTCCAAATTCACGTAGGTTTTTATCAGTCCCTTATCATTACACCTTCTAACGTTACTTGCATCATATTCAAATTATTAACATATATGGAAGGAATTGTTTTTAAATCTTTGGACTTCATTACTTTATGAATACATGGAGAACTTTTCCCCCTATTTTCCATAGATACTTGACAAGGACAGACAATATCTGATTATTGAATATAGAGTTCTATGTTTATCCACTAGACCATACCTGTTAATTGGTTACTCAAATCTGTATTTTGACAGTCTGTTTAACTTACCATAAGCAGAATATACTGAAGTCTCCAAATATAGTGGTAGATTTGTCAATTTCCCCCTGGGGTTTTTAGCCGGTTTTTCTCTGTATTTCAAGGCTATTTTGATAAGTACATAAAGTACAAAAATTGCTATCATCTCCCAGTTAGCTGAGACTTTTATCATAAGTAGTTCACTAATGCTCTCTGTTCCAAAATCCTGTGTTTGATAGATACTAGCGCTCCATCACCCTGTTTTTGATTAATGTATACATATCTTTATCACCCTCTCCCGTTATAAAACTAAATCTTTTTGTATCTTCATATTTTAAATATCTTTCTTAGAAATAGCTGGATTTGTTTTATTAATTTAATTTAACTGGTAACTTTAGTCAATTTACATTTCTTATGACTGATGTATATCAACTTGCTTTACAACTTCTATTTCTCTTACTTTCTAATATAATTTAAATATTTCCTCCTGGGACTCTACTAAGATATATCTTAGACCCCACTCACCTCTTTCAACTTGTGCCTATCTATTCCCATATCTCTCTATGCAATATTCTGAATTACGACTTTGGAAATACTATCTAATCAATTTTCTCTTCTGATGTATAAATAAATTTGAATTTCTCATTTCAATAATTATATTCTTTATTTCTCTTAAGTTCTGCTTACGTGTTTTTCATATCTTGTAGTATTGTAGTCTTACTGCTTGACCAATTTTATGAATTCCATCCTTTTTTTAATATTAGATTTCACATATAACTATTTTCTCACAATTCTACTATCCAATGTCTATTCTAAATCTGATAATTCCAAAACTTACACAGTCTTTGGGGATACATGTCCCCATAATTAATAAATAAATAATTATTCATTATTTCTAACAATTCCCCTATCTATTGGATTGCCTTCTTGAATGCTATAATCTTTGACTAAATTCATGCTTGCTTAACTTTAATCTCTGGGAATCCTAGAGGCTTAAATAAGAGATGCTCTCCTCCAGAAAGTATCCATGTCTGCTTTTAAAGCCAGCTGTGGATACAACTAAAATAAGACCATATTAGCCCCCTGGAGAATCTCAGTTTTAAGAAAGTTCTCAGATTTGGATCCCTGAGCTCTTTGTTATAAAAGACTGGACTGCGGGGTATAGGTAGCCACTTGATTCTCCTTGCCTGGGAAAAAATAAAACAGATCTCTCACCTGAATGTGATCACTGACTAGGGGACCTACCAGCAAATCATTGGCAGTCTATGGGCAGTGGGGAAAGATCAGTGCCCTTCTGGCTGGAGAAATAGGTCAGGAGCTGCCTCAAGGGCTGTGTTCTCTAAGATTACAGTATAACTCAACTACCATTCCCTTCCATAATAGTGAATGGAAGCTTCTTAGAACACTATCTTGCCTTTGAACCTCAAATTCCTACTGAAGTCATGACAACAGACCTCTGCTTTAGAAGGCTTCCTCACTGCTATGTCCTAGAGTTGATGTATACCCTGTGATTCATGTTAACTGAACAGAAAACCAGCCTGACCAACTTCCTTCTGTCCCATGGCTGGCTCTCAGCTCCTGCTGCCTGAGCCTATGCAAGCCAGACTGTCTGGTTCCAATCCTTGCTCTGCTACCCATGACCTTAGACATGTTATCTAACCTCTCTGTGCTTCAGTTTCCTCATCTACAAAACAAGGACAATAATAGCACCTACCTTTTTAGGTTATTAAGAGGGTTGAAAGAGTTAACATAAGTAAAAAGTTCAGACTAGAACCTAGCACATTAAAAGCACAATTGGAATTAACACAATAGGATTACGTGATCTTAATTTTCCAAGACTTCTAAGTACATATAATTTATTATGCTGTACATACCCATAATAAATTTAAAACTTTAGATATGTTTATACTAAATATAGCAAAGACAAAAAGAACAGATAGATACTAGATACTATGTAATTTATTATTGGTGAGTATCTTCAATTTTCTGATGTCTACTATAGATCACTTCTGTAACAAGAACAAACCAAATGAAAATGAAATGGTCCCAAAAAAAGTCAACACAGAAAAAGAACCCTCTTAAGGTAACATAAACTATATCTTATACTCTATGTAAAATTCTTATTAAAAGTACCTTATTTGCTCCAAACTGTACTCTGGCTTTGCCTTTTACTAAGGTGGCATTTATTTGCATGATGACGGACTCTATTGAGTAGGCACTGCTCCAGCCCTACAGGAAGAAGAAAACACATCGCGGAAACAGTAGTGTTCTCCATTCCCACTTGGGAAAGCCTAACAAAATGGCATATTAACAACTCCAAAACAGCAAATCAGCGTTAATAAGTTGGTAGTCAAGGGGACAAAGTAAAATTGGACCATTTCCAGAATCACACAAAAAAATAGACAAACTTACATAATCAATTGCCTAACATGAGCAAAGCATCACTTTAAATAAACATGACTCTTAATGCCTATCCTAGCATAGACTCAGCATGAAGTACAATGTCATTTGACTGGTTTACCTTAAATAGTTTTCTTTCATTATTAAAAGTAGATGCTATTTAAAAAAAACTAAATTTAAGGCAGGTGCTATTACATAAGAACTTTTCTACTTAGAATCTGATTTACATAATCAAAACATTATTGAAATTGACAACTGAGTACCCATAAGAAAATATCACCTGTTTTGTGAGAAGTTCCATACATAATGCTCCTCCACCCAAGACGTACCTTAAAAAGAAAAAAGGATCATACGAAATTCTCTTGATCTCAATATTCTTTCTTCAACCATTTTTAAAGTGCCATTACTTAGAAAGTATGTACCTAAGTAAGATTAGAAGATAACATGCAGAAAATGAAAACTACTGTTAGGATATAGAAATACGGGTAGTATTAATGGTTCTTAGAACAGAATACTTTTAGACTTTTATAATATCAGAAACTAAGAACTTAGCCCTAAATATTCTGAAGAATGGGACAGAAGAACCAGTTTTCTTAAATGAGATTCAAGTGTTCTTTGCATCTGAAACTTTCGCTACCATCATGTTACTCAGCCAAGTGTTTTTCCTCTGACTATGGCAGCAACTTTACTGCATGAATAATGAATATCTTCTGGACGTTTTTAATGGGTTAAGTTTTTATCCACTCAGTTGTTAAAATCAAATGGTTCTGACCACAAAGCCCCTCTCTGAGACTCAGTTTCTTTTTGAAGGTCCAAGGACTGCTCTCAGAACCAAAGACAACTCCCCTGAGCTCATGAGTTGGAGATCAGCCTGAGCTAGAGTGAGACCCTAGCTCTAAAAATAGCTGGGCGATTATATTATACATAATTCCAGCTACTTGGGAGGCTGAGGCAAAGAGAATCACTTGAACCCAGGAGTCTGAAGTTGCTGTGAGATATAACACCACGGTACTCTACTGGGGTGTCAAAGTGAGACAGTCTCAAAAAAAAAAAAAAAAAAAAAAAAGAAAAGAAAATAATTCAAGTTGGGTGAATACCTTTTGTATTTTCTCTGAATCTTCCATTGGGCTAAAAGAGTATCCAGTACATAATGAACATCTGCTGATTTAACAGTATTAAAAGATCTAGGTTCTCACTTAGAATTTGGTTCTACAATTGCTCAAAGCCTAGTAATCTGTCAATAAATTAACACCATACTCGATCTATACATTTTGGAAAACCTAAAGGTAGACAGGGACTTGTTTTAGGAAAAGGAAATATGCAGTATACACCAAGTAACCCATTATCCAACCACCACTGTTCCTTTAAGTACCCAGCCCCTCCTACCGAGGAGTACAGTCTCATCCTGTGGTGAAACTAACTCCAAAAAAAAAAAAAAAAGGAAATGTTTGCATTTGCATGTCAAAAGAAAGCACAGTGTATATGAGCACCTGATACCCACACAAATATTTGTTGGATGTCTAAACACAAGTTAGAAGTAGTTCTAGTACCTACATAAAAAAAGTTAGATAAGTAGGGCGGCGCCTGTGGCTCAACGGAGTAGGGCGCTGACCCCATATGCCAGAGGTGGCAGGTTCAAACCCAGCCCCGGCCCAAAACTGCAAAAAAACAAAAAAAGGTAAACTTTTCCTTAATATACGCTATCACCAGCACTTACACCTAAAAGGAACTGTTGGTTCTAGTTCTGCACTCTTTTTTTTTTTTTTTTTTTGAGACAGTCTTAACTCCTAAGTAGAGTATCCTGGCAGCATCACAGCTCACAGCAACCTCAAACTCCTGGGCTCAGGCAATAATCTTGCGTCAGCCTCCAAAGTAGTGGGACTACAGGCATGCACCACTATGCCTGGCTAGTCTTTTTAATTTTTTATCGGAGACAGGGCCTCACTCTTACTCAGGCTGGTCTCAAACTCCTGAGCTCAAGCAATCCACCTGCCTCGGTCTCCCAGAGTGCTAGGATTATAGGCTTGAGTCACCAAGCCCAAACTGAATTACATTCATTTTATCAATATGTGTTCCAAATTCTTACAGCTCTTTGCCTCCAAACAAAGAGTTCCTAGTGAATAGTGAGACAGTTCATGGACACTAGACAGCAAAGAAAAAAAATTTTTTTAACATTAATAATCTAAGTCACACACATGAACATAATATTTTTAACTTAAAAAATTTCAGTTGGCAAAGTTGTAAAGCAAACACTACTCTAAGCTCAGCCTCTTTAGGCATTTGATTGATAGTTACTGTTAAAGAATTCAGTTACAAAGGCAACATTTTATATAATTCTGTTTATCTAAAATGTCCAGGATAGGTAAATCTAGAAAGACAGAAAGATTAGTGGTTGCCAGGACCAAAGATCAGAAAGACGGGCGGTGCCTGTGGCTCAGTGAGTAGGGCACCGGCCCCATATGCCGAGGGTGGCGGGTTCGGACCCAGCCCCGGCCAAACTGCAACAAAAAAATAGCCGGGCGTTGTGGCAGGCGCCTGTAGTCCCAGCTGCTCGGGAGGCTGAGGCAAGAGAATCGCGTAAGCCCAAGAGTTAGAGGTTGCTGTGGGCTGTGTGACGCCACAGCACTCTACCCGAGGGCAGTACAGTGAGACTCTGTCTCTACAAAAAAAAAAAAAAAAAAAAAGATGAGAAAGACAGGGTGTATAGGGAGTGACTGATAATGGGTATGGGATTTCTTTTGGGGGTGATGAAAATGTTCTGAAATAACTTGTGATGATGGTTGCACAACTCTAAATATACTAAAACCACTGGACTGTCCACTTTAAAAGGGTGAGTTTTAGCACATATGTGTATCATAATAAAGCTTTAGGTTAAAAAAAATTGCCTATGTCAAGAAATAAATACGTAGCAACTAGAAGACATTGTGTGCTCAATCACACAATGCATTAACTTTACCCTAATTCTGAGATGGCGAGCTCTGAGTTCCATCAGTATTTCACCTCTTTCAGTTCTCCAATTTAGTTAACTCTTCCTTCTCACTGAATGGCTGACTGATTCTGCCTCAATTGAGCTTTTCCATTTCACTGCTCTTCCCACTCCCCTCACTGCTGCACCAGGTGAGGGTCATAGCCTTTCACTCTGAGACAGCAGCCTGGGCTCTCAATTTGTCTTGTAGCCTCTTCTACTGTCACCAGATTTATCTTTCTAAAACATTTTCTTTACTGGTGTTCCCTTGTTCTTGCCCCAGTTATGGAAAGATGAATTCAATACCCAGGGGTAACAGTTTGCTCACAAGGGGGAAAAAAAAAAGTCTTACTACTCCATGGTATTATATGAATCCTACCCTCTTTGTGTCAGAGCCCAAACTGGGTGGTATGCTCTGAATAGATCCTGTTCTTTCCTAGATATGTGATTGTGTTTACTTTCATCTATGTAAATAATTTTCCTTCAACTTCCACCAGCTGACCAAACCCCACTCATATTTCAAGGACCAGCGGAGATCTCACTGACTTCACTGAAGTCTTCCCAGGCCACTACTGCTTTAAGCCTCAAAGAACATAAAACCATACTTAACATTTGACATTCAAAAGAGTACTTATACTTCTAATTCTTTTTCATAAAGCTGGCATTTGCTATAATGGAAAACACTTATTAGGAGTCAGAAGATTTATTTGGATAAATCACAAGCCGACTTATTACTCAAACTTTTCACTGAATAATGGAGATAAAAACCCCATTGTTTTAAAAAAGAATCAATGAAGAGAAGCTATGTAAAAGATTTTAAAACAGAAAATGGAATTATTCATAAGTTCATGTATGTGTCTCTATTACTAGGAGTAAACTACTTAAGATCACAAACTTAAAATTCCTGGGATATCTCACGACAAAGTGTGGAAAACCTATGCTAATCAATTTTATAATCAAATTTCATAATGTTTCAAAATATTTTTATCCATTTATCTTGAACTTACAAAATTTTTCCAAATCCTTTCCTTGATTATGTTTTTCTCTTGAATAAGACTGAACAAAAATAACCTTTCTGTTCCCATGTTTATGGGAATTTTGAGTAAATATCACAATTTTATGAACGAGCATAAAACTAAAGCATAACAATTATGTCTTCTCCCCAATCAATAAAGGCTTCATAAAAAATAATATTTTAACATGAAATGATGAAAAACATAAGAACTACAACTTGGTGGCTAGTAAAAGACTGATATCTAAACAAGAGACACAAAGGTTAAAAAAATTATCATTTTTCAGTCCTGGGTTTACTTTGCATATGTAAATATTTGGCTAGGTTACCTAACATTCCAGCTTCCAAAGTTGATCAGCTTTAGTTTCTATAACACTTTTACTGCCTAATCCAAAACAGTATAGGAAAGCCTTAAAAGTAACAAAATGAAGTTTTACACAATTCTAAACAACTTTGTTTCATGCTCAATTAACCTATGACTTCCATTCATCCTTGTGATCAATTCTGTAACAGCCTAACAAAACACCCTGAAGTTGGCCCATTACTTCGGCTTTTCTTGCTCTCCAGCAGGAAACATATGGGAGTCACTCAGAACTTTGGATTTCTAACACAGTAGCATTTTCCAAAGCTGAAAGGAGAGGACAGCATTGTCTGAGAAGCTGTGGGATAAAAAATTTATGAATTAGATAGATAAATTTGGGAAAATCTATTTACCATCATGTTGGGAAGTCACATTAAGGTTCCAAGAAAGTCCTTTGGTAAAGAATAGTTTGAGCCTGGTTTCCCAAAATCCTGCAATCCTTTCGAAACAAGTATCTATGAATATATCATTGTACAAGTACTCACAGAACATCCTGAGGGATGTGGCTGCAGGTATCAGGTAAGCAAACTCTTAAAAAGCTGTATTACTGGCCGGGTGCAGTGGCTCATGCCTACAATCCTAACACTCTGGGAGGCTGAGACAGGAGGATCAGTTGAGCTCAGGAGTTAAGAGACCAGCCTGAGCAAGAGCGAGATCTCATCTCTACTAAACACAGAAAAATCTGTCAGGCACCATGATGCACACCTGTAATCCCAGCTATTCAAGAGGCTGAGGCAGGAGGATCATTTTAGCTGAAGAGTTTGAGGCTGCAGTGAGCTATGATGCACTCCACCCAGGATGACAGAGCAAGACTCTGTCTTAAAAAAAGAAAAAAAAATAAAAAAGGAAAAAAAAAGAAATGAAGGGCAATATTACTTTACTATGTTGCAGAACTTGAAATGGGTTCAGCACATCCATATGTAACATTAAACTTTTTTTTTTAAACCAAGCTTTTTTCCCTGAACTTCAGACACCATGCACAAACAACTATTATTCCATAGTATCAACACCACAGTTAATATATATTCTGACTACAAGAAACAGTTCTTAACAAGTGCTCTCCCCACCCAAAAAAAAAAAAAAAAAACAGAAATAAGCATGTAAAGCAAACTAAAATAATAAGAGCAAACCACTTCTTCAGAAAGTTCTGAAGTCTTTTACATAGTCACCCCTATTTTTACCCTAAATGTTAACTATTACTATTTCAACTGTAGAAATGATCAAAGTAAGGTCTGGACATTTTTAGATTTTAATCATCATAATATGGATTATCTCACAAAATGGAATAAGTTGTTTGAAAATTCCCTAATTAGTTTAATTGCTCCTACATTAAGGATCTGTATCATAACTAATCTGAGTACAACAAATTCTGATCTTCTCCTCATCGTTGTAAGACTTCTAATCACAAAAAAGCATCAAAACTTCAGTAATACTGCATGACGATTAGCATTTGATTCTACTGAACTGAAACTACTACCTCCAGATGGAATCAGACAGCCAGCACCCTGAGATTTCCTGTGATTATAACTAGAAGTAGCAATTAGGATCACAGGCATGTGGGAATCGCTTTCTAATCATAAAACTTTCTCTCAACCTTCAATCACAAAATTTATACTTGAAAATATTTGGGGGTTTTTGTGATGAATATATATATATAAACAGGAACCATTTTTTAAAAACTTCACCTATAAACAACATAACAGTTTATAACCAATGGTTTGTGGTATAGGTGCCCCAGACCCATAGCATCAATTTCACTTGAAAATTTCTTAAAAGGGCGGTGCCTATGGCTCAAAGGAATAGGACACTGGCCCCATATGCCGGAGGTGGTGGGTTCAAACCCAACCCTGGCTAAAAAAATAAATAAATAAATAAAAGAAATTATAGTCTTAAAAAAAAAAAGAAAAGAAAATTTCTTAAAAAATGTAATGTTCAGGCCCAGCCTAGATCGAAATCAAAAATCCTGGGACTAGCTCTCCAAATGATCCCATTGCACACTATTAAAACAATAATAATAACTTAAACTTACCCTCCTGAGAGAACAGGTAACACCACTCGAACAAACGGAGGATCAAATGGAAAGTTATCCTAAAAAGCAAGTTAAGTTTAATTAATTTTAAGACTATCCTTAAGACTATTACTTAGAAGATTCTAAGAGTCTATAAAGAAAAGGTACATTTATTATCAGATAATGAGTGAGGGTCATAAAATTAGTACCAAAATACAAAATGAAATGAAAACCAAAGCAAATAAAATGAAGTTAAGATCAGGCTCAAACAGAATTGTGTTGGTAAACTTAAGAAATCTATGACGGGGTTCCACTTCCACAAGAACTATTAAAAGAACCATTCCAATAACGATAGACTAGGCAGTACAGATCAATCATCTGGCTGAGAACTAGAAAAGATAGAATGTTAACAATTACAATGCTAAAAGCAAAAAGGAAAAAGGGACCCCAGAGAGGTCTTTTTCCCCTTAGGTTTTCTTCCAATTACAGAAGAAAAAGATAAGAGGTTGCTTTTTGAAAAGTGATTCACAACTGTGGCTTTTGTGACCTGAATAAGCTAATGATTCCAGTAACTCCTGGGAATCTGCTAAAGATTCCATTAACTCCTGAGGAAAGAACTACACAGAGTATCCATAAAGTTCTGCAATTTGAAATAGTTTGACTTAAATCAGATGGCTTCACTAGAAGAGAAAGAAAACTGTTCTTTGGTTGGTTGTACTAAAATCTACTGCTGTTGTCCAAAGAAGGTTTAGAACCCATTACAAGAAAGAAGCACCACACAGAATTCCACATCGAAGTGGATGGAAAAATTTAAAGAAACAGGTTTTGTCAATAAGCCACGGTCTGATAGGCCACGTGTTAGTGAAGGAACTGTAGCGTCTGTAGAAGAAACCTTTCAGGCAAATCCAAGAAAGTCATTAAGAGCTAGAGGCTTCCAAAGTCTGCTGTACAGAAGATTCTGCGGACAAGACTTCACATGAAAGCATACAAAATTCAAGTGCATCAAATGTTAGAAAGAGGATTATCATGCACAACTTTCTGTCACCAGTTCAATGAAAACCTTAGCAATGATGCATTTTTCAGTAATTTGATGTTCTCCAATGAAGCAACATTCCACACTAGTGGCAAAGTCAACAGGCATAACTGTCATATTTGGGGAACTGAAAATCCACGAGTCTGTTGAACATGAAAGAGATTCTCCCAAAGTTAATGTGTAGTGTGCTTTGGGCAAAAATCGAGTCATAGGGCCCTTCTTTTTTGAAGGGGGTGTTAATGGTGATAACTATTTAGAAATGCTGCAACATTATTTATTCCTTAGCTTGAAGAAGCAGGACTGATAGAGAATATAGTGTTCCAACAAGATGATACTTCTTGTTGCGTTGCTTTGCATGTTACACATGAGAAATTCCCTAACAGATGAATTGGAAAAGGTGAATCATTTTCCTGGCCTCCACATTCACCAGATTTAACTCCATTGGGTTTCTTTTTATGGGGACATGTGAAAGCTAATGTTTGTTCAACCAAACCTCAATCTTTAGAAGACTTGAAAATTAGGATAACAGACATGATTGCTGATATTACTGAAAATCAGCTTGAAAATGTTTTCCAAGAACTACAGAATGTATCACCCTTTGTATTGGTAATGTTGAAAATTAACAAGAATAAATTTTTTTTATCCTTAAAAAAAAGAAAGAAATAAGAAGTTCACAAACCAAGTAGAACTCATAGACCCACAGGGAGATAAAAGTTGGAGTTCAGGGTCCAAAGAGAGGCCCTGAGAAGTCTCCCAACACTTTAGGCTGGGACTCTGAAGGATAAACTGCAGACTGCCCTAAGAGGCAACGAAGTCCAGCTTTAAACCATGTCAACTCCAACTGAATGAAGTAATCCTGGGTTGCTAATACCCAAACATAAATCTTCTCTGGAGAAAAGGATCAGCTAGGCTTCAAATTAGTTCTATGATTTTTCATATGTAATATCTATTCCTAAAAATAATCAGTTACATGAGACTTACAGACTACACGATCAGAAAACAAGAGGCACCAACAATAGACACAGGGACCAAAATAACAGTTAAAACAACTGCTGAATATGTACTAGGAAAGACAGACAAGATGGAAAACCTGGCAGAGAACTGCAAATTATAGAAATGAACCATATGGAAATTCTGACATTTAGAAATACAACTGAAATTAATAACTTAATGGATGAAATTAACCACAGCAGAAACTTGAGAGATTCCGTAAACTGGAAAATAAGTTAGAAAGGTGGAAAATGCAGGAATTTAAGACACAAGATAATGTATAGAAAAGGCTTATCACATACACAGAGTCCTAGAAGGAAAAAGAATGGGGCAGAGCAATATTTGAAGATATGGATGCTAAGAATTTTCCAAAACTGATCAAAGACTTCACAAGATTTAATCATCCCTTCAAGAGAAAGTAGAAGCTAAGATAAGAAAATTATCTTCAAGATGCTGAAAGAAAGGAATTGCCAACCTAGAAATCTATCCTCAATGAAAATACTCTGCAAAAACAAAATACAAGTATTTTTCTATCCACAGACGCACACTAAAAAAAAAAAAAAAAATACCAAAGAGTATTTTCAGGCAGGAGAAAGATGATCCCAGGTGTAAACATGGAGGAAAAAGAACATGAAAAGAGTAAACATGCATGTAATATCTAAGTGGATATTGACTGATTATGTAAGAATTACTGTGTAGGGTTTTTTGTAAGTATAGAACTGAAATGCATGACAGTAACAGTAATAGCACATATTTGGCAGCGAGTGCATCAATTCCAAGTGTTCTAAGGTCCTTGCATTGACAAGGAAAAGAAAAACATTCAAGCTAACAAATTTATATTAGATTTGACAAGTCAGAGACACATACTCCAAATGTAGGGCAATAAAGAAGAACATAACAAGGCCAGGCGTGGTGCTCATGCCTGTAACCCCAGCACTCTGGGAGGACAAGGTGGGTAGATTGCCAGAGCTCATGGTTTCAAGACCAGCCTGAACCAGTGACACGCTGTCTCTAAAAATAGCCAGACATTGCGATGGGCCCCTGTGGTCCCAGCTACTCCAGAGGTTGAGGCAAGAGAATCACTTGAGCCCAAGAGTTTGAGTTTGAGGTTGCTGTGAGCTATGACACCACAACACTCAATCAAGGGCAACGAAGTAAGACTCTGTCTAAAAAAAAAAAAAAAAAAAGATACTACTAAGACTATAGAGGTGAGAAACTGGGGTAATAACCCCAAAATGAAAATGGAACATGGAACAAGAATGAGAAATAGAAACTGCCTAAAAACTGTAGATTTACACCTAAATATCAATGAAATAACATTAAAAGCAAGGGACTAACTGATTCAATTAAAGACAAAGATGACAGCCAGGCACAGTGGCTCACACCTTTAACCCTAGCACCTCCGGGAGGCCAAAGCAGGTGGATTCCTTGAGCTCAGGAGTTCGAAACCAACCTGAGCAAGAGAGAGACCTCATCTCTACCAAAAATAGAAGTTAGCCAGGTGGCGGGCACCTGTAATCCCAGCTACTCAGGAGGCTGAGGCAGGAGGATTACTTGAGCCCAAGACTTTGAGATTGCTGTGAGCTATGACGATGCCATGGCACTCTACATAGGAGGACTGAGTGAGACTAGACCACAAAAAAAAAAAAAAGAAAGAAAAGAAAAAAGAAAAAAAGACAAAGACCATCAGACATGATAAAAGTGTACGAAGAGAGGAATATGAAAGAAAAGAAGCCTCATCATCTACATCTTAGGCTATCAACACAACTCTCTTTTTCAAATTCTCAGGCCTGGGAACTAAAGTTTTCCAGAAGAACAAGAGCCTTTCCATTAATGAACTGACTATAGCTAAAGTGGCTAAGAATCTTTAACCCTCAAATAAGATTTTGAGAAACAGAAGTTATGAACACTCAATCCTACTAACAGAATGATATGCATATTTCTGATGGCTAAAGTGGATAATCTTAGATTTTGCAAGTTAGAAAAAGAAATCTACCCACACAAGATCCCAACTTAATGACAGTTGTTACAATCCACTTTCGAACAAGCAGCTCACCTTTTATCTACAATTTAACAGACATAATGAAAAGAACAGATGCAAAGTTTGGTAAAGTAAAACTCATTTAACCTCCTATTATTTAGATCTTTACCTATGTGATGCCAAATCAATGACTACAAAGCCTCACATCAATGAGTTATGTGAGAACTATGTTCATTTTAAGTAGCTCTGAATAACTTTTCTACATCGAAACCTGGGAATTCTATTCTATAAACTCTGTACAGTGGAACTCAGTAATCAAAATTTTATAGAAATGAAAAGGAATTCTTCAGGAAAAAAAAATTTTACATTTTGGCTTCTTTTTTTTTTTTTTTGCAGATTTTGGCCAGGGCTGGGTTTGAACCCGCCACCTCTACTATACGGGGCTGGCTCCCTACTCCTTTGAGCCACAGGCACCACCCAGTATTTGGCCTTCTTAAGGATTTTCTCTCTGAAAGACTACAACACCAGAAGGCTCTAAATAGTTACAAATCACTTCCTTAAACTGAATTGAAAATAGTCTTGTTATAATTTGACTTAACTAGCTCTAGTTTTACACCCTATGTTCAACAATGAATGAAACAAACTAATACTTCCACATACTCAGTCTTTCTTTTTTTTTTTTTGGCCGGGGCTGGGTTTGAACCCGCCACTTCCAGCATATGGGACCGGCGCCCTACTCCTTGAGCCACAGGCGCCGCCCCAGTCTTTCAAATAGTCGAAGACAAGTTAGTCTTCGACTATTTGAAAGACTGAGTATGTCTTTTCTCCACATTCTTTTCTCCAAAGCCACAATTTATCAGCTACCTTAGGACATGGAAAAGAATCTCTTCCCAACCCTGTCTCTAAATGAGCCTCAATTTGTCTGAAGAAAGCCTTCTTAAAGTACTACTTCACAATTCAATTCAGTCAGAAAAATGTTTCCTTAAAAGCATAGCAAAATGGATTTGCCAAGCTGTTGTCCCATTCTCTCCTGCCCCCATTCCCAATCCTCAAGTTCCATTTTTCTCAAGTTATTACTGCGGACATCTGAGGATATAAATATGTATTGTTTTGGCTCCTTCCTGTGAACCTTTCTTTCTGAGGCATACCTGCTATCCTCCAAAGTATGTAAATCCCACTACTAATGACTTGGCAATTCAGTTTAAGGTCTTCTTCATAAGGTTAGTTAGCTCAAGGCAATCACATTCTTCCCAGGCATAGTAAGAAATACTCCAACCCCAGAAAAGGCCCTTCTTTCTGGTATCAGGAGCCATGTTCCAGAAATGCAAATCCAACAGAATTTCAGCCATCCACCTTGTTCCCTGCCTGAAGTTGTACCTAGACTAGAAAAAAATAATAAAAACACTACCTGCAATCACAAGTCCTCTCATTTCTTGGCCAAGATTTCACATTTCCTTAAAGATACCCTTCCCAGAAGGAAGTCACAGGGGAAGGGCACCTGAGGGGTTTTGAAAGTACAGGTAAGATTATTTTTGTTTTTGTTTTTTAAAAACACTCTGTTACCCCGGCTGGTGTACAGTGGTGTGATCATAACTCACTGTAACCTCGAACTCCTGAGCTCAAGTGATCCTCTCACCTCAGCCTCCAAGTGATTAGGACTACAGGCACACCACAGTGACTGGCTACATTTTTTTTTTTTATTTTTAGTTTCAGCTTGCTTGTTCACTCTTCTTCATTTGAAGTACTCTTTTGTTGTTGTTGTTCATTTTCTTCTTCCTCTCGCGATGCTCTTTCCCCTTTCCTCCCCAGTAGCTGGGATTACAGATGCCCACCACAATGTCCGGCTGTTTTTGATGTTAGTAGAGACGGGGTCTTACTCTGGCTCACTGCTGCTCATACTGGTCTTGAACCTCCGAGCTCAGGCAATCCACCCGCCTCGGCCTCCCACAGCATTGGGACTACAGGCGTGAGCCACCACACCCGGCCACCAGGCTGGTCTCGAACTCCTGGCTTCAAGTGATGCTCCCACCTCAGCCTCTAAGGTTCTATTTCTTAAGTTTGGTGTTGGGTACATGAGAATGTGATTTAATGTATTAAAAAAGAAAGTTACCTTCCTGGTTTTTCCAATATTTTTTGTTTGTTCTGTTTGGCCTGGGTGTTTCACTCATTCCCACCACACGAATCAGTAAAAACACAGTCATTAGCAATTTCAGTAAACATAGACCAGATCCCTATTCTAGGAGGACAATCCAGTTGACACCCATAGTAGTCCCTACAGTAATAAAACACGCCTATTTGGGAGATTTCAAGAAAGTTCAATCATAAGCTATGTCATCACACAAGACAGACATGCACAAAAAAAAGATAAGAAACTTTCAGAAAATTGTAACAATTCTTTTATAAGTACAAGTAAAGTGTTCTTTTATATCTTTGTTTTCCTTCAAAATATCTCATATCTGTAGACTTTAAACCATTACACTTTATCCAGCTTTCATATTAAATCATTAACATGTTATCTAGATTTCATTGCTATTCTTTTGACTTTTTTTAGCATCTTAAAAATACTTTATCAAATATAACACATAAATTTAGAAAAGTGCATAAAATACAGAGGTACACCTGAACAAGATATTCTAAGTACATGCCAATGTAACCACCACCCTGGTCAAGAAATGGATTACAGTTGGTATGACAGAAGCCTGCAGATGTCCCTTTCAGTTCCCAACTCCCTCACTGCCACGGAGGCACACTCCTTATCCTAACCTCTATGGTAATCACATCTTTTTTTCTTGATAGTTTTACTGTCCCCCCCAAAGTGTGAATCCATAAATTAGTGTTTTTCATCCCTTCTTGGCTCCACCAAGAAAGCCTTTTTAGAAATTTTTTCTAATTCCATCCCCCTGGCCCCACAAAATTTTAACACCACAGACATACTGCTATCTGTTTCTGTTCTCTGGCTCTTTGGGGGACAAATCATTGTTAGCAGCTAAGACCAATATTACCACCATTGAGAATGCATGCCCTAATCAACATTAGTTTTACGTATTTTTGAACTCTAAAGAAGTGAAATTATAAAAAACAGGTTTTGGAATCTGGTTTCTTTTACTCAACAGTGTATTCAAGATTCATACATCTTGTTGCATGTAGCTGTATCCATTTTATGAATACCACCAATTCTCCATTTTATTGAAACAAACACAGGTTATTTTCTATTTGGGGCTATTTTAACAGTCACTCTGAACACACTACTGGTATATTTAAGTACTCAATTTCTTACAGAGCACACTATGTCTACAAGAATTCCTGAGCCAAATGACACCAAATTGTTTTCCAAGCACTGCACAAATATACACTCCCATATGGAGACCCATTACTATTTTCTTACCTTAAAAGAGAAGTTAAGCAAAATATATTCTATGCCTTCTTTTTCTTTTAAGATCTGAAGATCACTGTGCAAAGGACTATCTGGGTCAACCCTAAGAGTTACAAAACAAAAAACAGTTCAAACAAAAAGTCAGAGAATTTTTCTTACTAAACTCAAAAATGAACCAATCAAAGAGCTAAAAACAGAGCCCCTAGGTCAAATTCCAGACAAAGGAGGTGTAAAGTCCTCTACTGCCCCAGGAAAAACAGGTCCCTATAGCCTCAAGCTCCCTGGGAATAAATGTGTAAATGGTCTCAGTACTCTATTCTAACAGTGGGATCAAAGTTAGCAGTCATTCTAAAATAAAACAATCATGTGTATATAATTTTTCTTAAGAACTCAAAAAAAATTTTAATATGCTTTCCTAAATTTGTATTATTAGCAAAGGAGTTCAAGGAATGAAATTTGCTATGGACAAGACAACAAAAAGTTAAATCACTAATAAAATCTAAATTTGTCTACAATTATTCTATTTTAGATTGCATACAAACTTTATGGACACCCTGTACATATAGGTCCTACTCAAATCCCTTATTTCAAATATAAACTGGTTATCATTAAGTTACTAAAGATGCTTGTTTCTAAGTTCCCATTGTTTTACTAATTCCACAAAACATTTTATCCTACGACTGGTCCCTCTTTTCGCCTCCTTTCTCATTTTACTTAATAAGCCTCAGAAACAGCACATTTTAACAATCTAAGAACTATCTCCATAGAAACAAAATCTAAAGTTTTAAGCAAAAGTAAAGATATCAAATTAAGAGAAAAAAATACTCCATTGTGATAGTATAGTCTATGTAGTACCACTGCAAAGAGTGAGATAACAAAAAAACCCACTTACTTCTGTAGTTTTACATGCCAGTCATATAAACTGTCATTTATGAGTTCCACTGAATAAATCCCTGTTAACATATAGAGCATGTTAATTACTCTTCATTCATCAGATAATTACTACTCTGGTATAAATGTATACAATGAATATCCAACAAAAGCTAGACATTTTGCTATTAAAACATGGAACTAAGCTATATTGCAAATATTTTAACACCAGAGCAGAGTATCTTATTCCCTTAACAAATAATCACTTAAGAGGATTCTTTAATGAGTTAAGAAACTGCCTACCATTAGCTTTGAGTAAATGAAAAAATATATATTACACAAAATCCTATGTACCTAAGATTTCTCTTCTATGTACATATAAACATTTCTATAAAGATGGAATTCTTTCTACATATATTGTTTTACAACCTTTCTTCAATTTTCTATCTTTCCAATTTATATCAATCTACTCTTGATCTTTTTAATAACTCTGTAGTAATTTATTTTATGAATTTACTGTAATTTAACTAATGATTTAACTAATTTTTAACTAATTTAACTAATAATTTAACTAATTTAACCCAATATCTGGTTATTAATTTTGCTATTGTAAACAATGCTGAAACAAGTGATTATTTAACATTTAAACATAAAACCAGTATTCAAATATTTCTACCCTATTAGATTTCTATAGATAAACTTTTAGACTTCTATAAGAAAAACTGTAAGAATACCCAAAGTTCTAAAAACTCAAACAAGTTTGGCTTATCTTGTACTCTATAAAGCATAGATTTTCTTGGTTTTGTTTTTAAGCAAGTTCTAACAATTCTAATTTAACAATTCTGATTCTGAGGACTCCTAAATGGGTTAGAATGCTATCTCCTGAAACAAGTTAAAGTTTGGCTCTTTGTCTTATTTTAACACTGCTAGAATCACTGTAACAACGAGGGAATTTTATGTCTAGTTAAGAGAGATTCCACTATATTCAAAGTCTTATTGGTAAGAGCACTCAACTCAAATAATGAAACGAAAAATGTTTAAAACCCACCCTATACCATAACTACCTCTATAATAAGAACTGATTATACTGATTTCAAAAAAGAAGGGGGATATCATAAAAGTCAACTTGGCAATAGTTCTTTGTACAATGAAATATACGTGTATCATCTTTTATTTACTTTCCAAAGCAATATTACTCATGCTTTTGCCAGAAGATAAAGAATTATATGCATAAAAACAATTTTTTTAAAAATCCAATAGAACAGTAAACTCATCCTATCTTATCCCCAACATCTTTTGGAGCTTGATTACATTTGAGTTTCACATCCCTAAAATAAAACAAAACATTTCCATTTCTGTCCAGTTATAAGAAACGACATTACCTAAAGACAGAAAACAAAAGAGATCAGGAACAACAGAGATCTATAACACGACAGGAACAGCAGAGATCCAGAGGTCCTTACCTGTTTTATAACTCTGTGATCTGTATATGTCCCTGAGCTCTTTCATAAGTCTATCTGAGGCTTGTACTGACCCAGACACTGCACCCTGAAACACAAAACTTGCTGTTTACCAGGGTCTATTGAGTCAAGTAAAGATTTAAGGTATTTTAATCTGATATAAAAGTTTACAGTTTAAAAATGGACCACCATTCCATTGTTTTTTTGTTTTGTTTTGTTTGAGAAAGAGTCTCATACTCTGTTGCCCTGGGTAGAGTGCCATAGCATCAGCCTAGCTCACAGCAACCTCAAATTCCTGGGCTTAAGTGATCCTCCCACCTTAGCCTCCCAAGTAGCTTGGCCTACAGGAGGTAACCACAAGGCTCAGCTAATTTTTTTTTTTAGTAGAGATGGGATCTTGCTCTTTCTCAGGCTGGTCTCGAACTCTGGAGCTCAAGGGATCCTCCCCACTCAGCATCCCACAGTGCTAGAATTACAGGCTTGAGCCACTATATCTGGCCTACCACTCGACATTTTATAAAGTCAAAAAAGTTAAGTTCAAGTAAATGGAGGATTATGAAGTTTTAAGAGGAATATTAACCTGGGGATAAGTCTGGTTCATTTGCTATTTCTTAGCATCTAGAAGAAGAAGAAAAAAAAAAAAGTCTAGCCAACATGTCCAGATCACCATGGACTCTGCAACACCCAGGTTGCATGGAATTCAGTTAGACTATTTCAAACCCCATCAACACTTGAAGACCCTCATCACATGTTAACTAAAATAGAGTTCCATTAATAAAACTACAAGCAAGAATGTTCCACTGACAGTCTAGTTCACATATTAAGAAACATATCTGTCTACGTGCATTTGGCTTTAGTTCTTATTAGTGCTGGGACTTTTCTAAAGATGAAAATGACCCATTTAACTGAATATAAATGAAACTAGTTTTTGATTATGTTAAATTTTGATTACATGAAATTAGAGATTTTAACAGCTGCCCTATACTTTGAGGAGGGGGAAAAAAAAAATCAAGTTAAAAAGATGTTGCTTTCTAGCTATGTGACCTTGAACTGGCTTAAATCCTTTTTTTCATATCTATAAAATATGAAGAGTACTGGGCGGCGCCTGTGGCTCAAGGGGTAGGGCGCCGGTCCCATATGCCAGAGGTGGCGGGTTCAAACCCAGCCCCGGCCAAAAACCAAAAAAAAAAAAAAAACAAAAACAAAAACCAAAAAAAAATATGAAGAGTACTTATTTCATACAATGGCTATGAAGACTGAATGAGAATAAAGCACTTAGCACAGTACATCATATGAAAGTGTTCAACAGTTTACAGCTGTTTTGATTACAACTCATACAAACTAGAAATGATCACAAGACAAAGCAAAGTATCATCAATCTAGATGCCACAAATCTTTTAACAATCAAGATATAGGATTGGCTAAATTTCTTTGTTCCATTAAAAAGAATTAACCAATTAAATTAATGTACTAAATAAGAATGAAGGAGGGAGAATAATCTACTAAGTTTTCAAGATTTGGTATCTACTTTTACCATTCCCTGTGTTTGAAAAGCTGTGCCTAAAACAGGTCCTCAGATTGCATGGGTTTGCATAACTAATACAAGGAAGGAAGAAAGAAGTTCAGACAGACAGCCAGACTACCATCTGATGTTTCTGAGCATTTTATGTATTTCTTGTTCTCATTTTTCACAGCAATAATCCTAAAGATACGTATTGTCCACATTTTAGAGCTGAAGAAACTGAAGCCACCAAAGATGTGTTTGCCACCAAATTCAGTGCTCATTTCATATGTCTCTGCTGCTTCACATAAAAAGGATTTAAGTCAAAAGAGAAAAATTGGGCGGCACCTGTGGCTCAAAGGAGTAGGGCGCTGGTCCCATATGCCAGAGGAGGCGGGTTCAAACCCAGCCCCAGTCAAAAAAAAAGGAGAGAAATTACTCTTGGTTGGGTCAAGATGGGCCAGACCAAGGGTCAACTTTATGAAGGTAAAAGAATTTAAATGTACTTTGTAGGAAAAGACTCAATTGGAATACGCAGATCCAGCAGGAGAGTAAGCAGAGAAAACACCCTCAAAACGAAGGACATATACAGGGGCCAGCAGGTGGATATGAAGAGCAGAACAGGGTAGAAACTAGACCGAATTCCTGTCACTAAGGTAAGGAAGAGGAAGAAGGCCCAAGATTGGTATCTTAACGAACTGCCCAGTGTTAATGATGATTACTTAACCACAGAAGTCCAGTTTCTAGAAACAGTATTTATACACACTTACATTTAAATGGTCTTGCCGTTGAGTCTTCCTAATTTTCTCTAATATTGCCAAATTTTCTTTTTCAATACCTTCATCCTCAGACTTTTTCCCACTAATAGGCTCTTCTTCCTTCATCTCATAGTGATCTAAGTCTTCTATATCCTACAAAAGGAAAAATATTACCTTATTCAAATTACTTTTTTTCAGTAGTTTCTTATGCAAAAGTTAAATTATTGATTCAACAGGAAACAGTAAAGAAAGAATATATCTGTTCCATGAAGAAGGGAAAAAAATCCTCACATTCAACTCAAAAAGGCTCCCTTCTTTTATATCCTGTATTTTACTTAAACCTAGATTCTGAGTAAAGCAGATTTAATAGCTTTACAAAGTCATAATTGTTCACGTAAGTCATCTTTTAAGTCTCATATAAGAACTTTTGAAACTGCAGCAGGGATCAAGAACCGTAATTGTTCCCTACTCAATCCTAGAATTGTAATCTAAGAAACTAGTCTAAGTTATCAACACAGATTTGGGCGTAAAAATGCCCATTTCAATCTTACAACCAACCACAGAACAAACAATATAGCATAATTATTTCTCTGTATCAATAAAAACTTTGAAATGAAAATCAGAATACAAAATATACAGAATCTCAATTATACCAAAATAAACATCGACAAAGAGAAGGACTTATACTAAAATGTTAATATTTGTTATCTCTGAGACATTTAATACTTTTCCTTATTTTCCAAATTTTCTGTAGTAAGCATATACTGACTCTTCCAATTAGAAGTCAGAAAAGGGCAGCACCTGTGGCTCAGTCAGTAAGGTGCCGGCCCCACATACCGAGGGTGGCGGCTTCAAACCTGGCCCCGGCCAAACTGCAACAAAAAAATAGCTGGGTGTTGTGGCGAGCGCCTATAGTCCCAGCTATTTGGGAGGCTGAGGCAAGAGAATCGCTTAAGCCCAGGAGGTGGAGGTTGCTGTGAGCTGTGTGATGCCATGGCACTCTACCGAGGACCATAAAGTGAGACTCTGTCTCTACAAAAAAAAAAAAAAAAGTCAGAAAAAATTTTTTGAATAATTCTAAGCCAACATGTTTAATTACCTGATTCTGTTCCCTCCTTTCCCCTATTATTTTATCTGCTCTTACACAAACACACTATACAGAATTCTTCTTTCCATACTAACTTAACTTCTGTGTTTTATGTCAATTGCCTTCCTGTCTAAAGGAGTAGTTACATATTATCTCTAAAGGAGTAGATACATATTATCTCTACTTTTTCAAGCAGACTAATTCATTGATTTCTAGACGAGGTTAACAACTACCTTCTGTCCAAACTCAATGGGTCTCTTTCTGGGAACACCATCTCTCCAACCCTTGTGACATTCCATTCTTATTCAAACTGTGCCTGCTCTACTTCACAGAGCACCCCCACCAGTGTGCACATTTTCAGCCCTAATCTTCTCTTTTATGCTTATTTTCTTCAGAGTTCTCACAAATGCTTTTAGTCTGTATTTCCCTCTCCTACACCTTCAAGCTGTTACAGTCCCATCCACAAAACGTCTTTACTTGAATATTAATCAGCACATCCCAAATTGAATTTATTATTATCTTTCTAAAACTATTCTCAGCACACTATTCTCTACTTCAGGGCTTCCCATCAATAATCACACCAAATAAAAAAAAATAATAATAATCACACCAAATAGAAACACTAGGCTCTAAGACACGACTTCTAATCATCTGCCTTTTCTAGCTACTCTTGCTTCTGATGACTCCAAAACATCAACCACCTCTCCCAAGAGAACAGCATCCAGGGCACCCAAACACATCATACCCAGGTCATTCTGGGCCTTTTCTACCACTTTATTTAATAGCCTAGAATATCTTTTCACCTATCCTAATCTAACATCCCCAAAGTCCAGCCTCCTACTTTCTAGATTTCCCTAAATGTTGCTGTCCTTGTTTATTATCTTATGAAGAAAAAAGGTACAGAAATTCTCCTAGTATACTTCATATTATCTTCTTCCTCATACATTGGATCCAGAGAAAAAGTTTAATGTTTTCATACAGTATATTCCATCTAAGTTAAAACGCAAACATTAAACTCTCTACCCTAAAGAGTCATATTCTATTGGGATAATTTTAAGACCCGCCTTACTCCCATACACAAAACAAGACTATAACTACTACTTCTGTCCTGAAGCATTCTAAAAGTATGTTTTGGATTAAAAATTTCCGAATCAAGACAATAAGGTAAAACTCAAATCATTCTAAGATTCAAACAGAAAAAATATTTTCAAATCAAGACCACAGAATTTATATACCTTCTACCCAATCAATGCAGAGACAGATCTTCATTCTGAAGTTTGAATTTAAATGCAAAGTTTCAGAGCCTGAAAACCTTGAAAATTGTATCAGTGACTGACAACTAAGTGGCCTAAACTCAGTGTTTTTGGAATTTGCTATACTAAATTTGCTATGGTCTAAATGTGTCCCCTCCAAAATTCAGGTGTTGCCAGCATGATGGTATTAAGAGGTAGGGCCCTTCAGGTGTGATTAGGTCACAAGGGTCCTTTGTCTTCGGTGAGATTAAGGCCCTCATTAATAAAGTTGCACACAGCATTCGGCTATCTGTCTTGCTCTCCTGGTTCTGTCATGTGAGGACACAAGAAGACCCTCACCAGACATCAAATGCCAACACCTTATTTTGGACTTCACCTCCAAAACCATAAGAAAATAAATTTCTGTTCTTTATAAATTCCCTAGTCTCAGAATCTGTTATAGCAGTATAAATAGATTAAGAAAAAATTCTTGGACAATTTTTTTTTGAAACAGAGTCTCAAGCTGTCACCCTGGTAGAGTCCCATGGCATCACAGCTCACAGCAACCTCAACCTCTTGGGCTTAAGCAATTCTCTTGCCTAGCCTCCCAAGTAGGCGGGACTACAGGCACCTTCCACAATGCCCAGCTATTTTGTTGTTGTTGTTGCAGTTGTCATTGTTGTTTTAGCTGGCCTGGGCTGTATTTGAACCCACCAGCCTCAGTGTATGTGGCTGGCACCCTATCCACTGAGCTGGGGGCACTGCCACACCCAACAATTTTTCAACAAGAGATGGTTTCACTGTTCCTGACAAGTAGTCTTAAAGTGTTCTCAGATTCACCTTTTATGCAAATATAGACCTTTTTAAACTTAGTAGTTCCTCTTCCTAAAAATAACCAAATATAGGTTAAGTACTGATTGGTATTAAATGTAAATACAATTTTAGGGGTAAATGTTAAGAGCTTTTATTTTACAGGAAATCAAATCCAAAGAATTCAGATAAAGCTATTTGCTCAAAGGCATATGATTAGAGGTAATGCTGGAGTTTGGAAATTATACTGCATTCCAAAAATAATGTGCTTTGCATTATTCCACATGAACACAGGTTTATAAAGCAGAATAGAGAATACTAACATGTTCAAAAATGAAGATATTTATAAAATGTTATTCTTACATAAAATACCTACTTCGGTCATCTCTTCCTCTTCCTCGTCTTCTGAAGTCACTTCTTCTGTTGTTCCATTCTGAAACAGAAAGAATTTGTCAGGGCTACACAGAACGAAGATGAACAGGCTGAGTACATTAGGAGACTGGTACCACAGTTTAGATACAACCTATCTGTCACTGCGGTTTCCACCAACCGAAAGCTTATTAAAATTAAAATATTTTTAAATCCAGCTTTGATAAGATCAGCTTTTGGAAAGTGAGACTGGGATCCAGAGATCAAATCAGACCAACAAAGATCTCAGCAGTATCCAAGCATCTGTTCTCAGATACTCATCTTGTATAATTCTTCAAGAAAAAAAATTCATTATCATGGAGGATATAACTCTTCTGGATTAGTGAGCTGGAGAATCCCACATGAGCATACATACCAGGCAGGGTATACGAACTCGTATTTGCTTAAAATCTGTATATCTTTAGACATTATTTGTCTGCTAGAAACTGAATAAGAATGAAGCAAGCAGCAGCTCCCAAAATGTTACAGTTCACTCCTTTTCACTTCTATTAACGTCTACATTCCAAATCAGACTGTGCTGAGTATCTAAAGAACATACCTAGCCTGAAAGTCTCAATGACAAAGTCATTTCAAAGCCTACCCCAGAGAATCTGTTTTTAAAAAGCAACCTGAGGTAATTTTCCTTCATTTTACAAATGAGAAAGCTGAGTCCCTACCCCTCAAAAGGGGTAAGTAATGTAACCAAAACACAAAGCCAGTTAGGGCTGTAAAATCCTCAGATGAATTTCATTTCAAGATGTGGCCTGGCCTTCTTTCCAGAACTCCACAAAAATGACAGAAGAATTTTATTTAAAATTTTTTTTTTAAAGTATACTGCAGCACTAAAAACCCCACGAACATAAGCAAGGTACCACCAATGAACCACAACTATAGGGAAGTGTTAGAAGACACAAAGTAAATAGAGTTAAACTACTGGTCTTGAGAAAGGCACGGAGAGGACCACTTTCCACATTCTTTGCTATACTTGTCCCAGCTATAGTTGGCAAAAATCACTCTCCTACATAGGACACCTAAGTTGATGGCTTCTTAGTAGATGCCAGAACCAGAGAAAAAAGAATGTTTCTAATATAATTCAATGCAGCAGCAAAACCTCACGTTTTTCAGTTCTGAGAAATGAAAAATAAGATCCCCCCACCTCAAAAAACAAAACACAAAACAAAACCTCACTAGAAGAGCCAGAACACATGGGCTTGACTGAACAAAGTGTTTATGATTAAGATCAACTCGTGACATTGCCTTAGAATAGAGAGAATTCTGGTTCTGAATGCTCCAAAGTAATACTAAAAAGTAAAGCCCCATACTTTACACAATTAGAGAAAACCACTCCAACTCCCAGAAAGAAAAAATATACAGAAAAAAGAATCGGGGCTCAGACTTTCCATTTGTTAACAATAAATACCAGAAGATAAAAGTGTAAAGAACTGGGAAGAGAAAGGCCAGGCATGGTTGCTCACACCTGTAACCCTAGCACTCTGGGAGGCTGAGGCAGGAGGATCACTTGACCTCAGGAGTTCAAGACCAACCTGAGGGAGAATGAGACCCCGTCTCTACTAAAAATAGAAAAACTAGCTGGATGTGTGGCAGGCACCTGTCCCAGCTACTTGGGAGTCGGGAAGAGACTGGAAAGAGAATTAGTTAGAATGATTTAGAGCCTCCTAAAGAATCTTTATTTAGCACCCTTTACCAAGCTTCATCAGGACAGGAACCACGTCTGGGTTTGTGTACTACTTGATCCTCCACACCAACTAGAGTGCTTTTTACAGAGTCAGATATTCACTGAACGAAAAAAACTGCAAGTATTCAAGGAGCACTCTCCATACACATTCCCACAAACCCTTTTTTTTTTTTTTTTTTTTTGCACAACGGAATCTACCCTGGGTAGAGTGCCATAGCCTCATGGCTCACAGCAACCTCAAACTCTCAGGCTCAGGTGATCCTCTTGCCTGAGCCTCCCCAGACCCAGGACTACAGACTCTGGTCACAACACCCAACTTGTTTTTCTGTTTTTAGTAGAGACAGGGTCTTGCTTTTGCTTAGGCCGGTCTCAGACTCCTGAGCTCAAGCAATCCACCCACTGAGCCACTGCGCCCAGCCCCACAAACCCTTCTAAAAAGAAAAAACAAGTATATTATTCAGGAATATAGTTGGAGGGCAGGGATCGGGGGACTGTGAAATACAAGAAATGGCAAGAAAAAGACTAGGTATGGTGGCTCACAGCTGTAATCCCAGCACTTTAGGAGGCCAAGGCAGGAGGATCACTTGAGGCCAGGAGTTTGAGATCAGCCTGGACAAGAGACTCCATCTCTACAAACAAAACAAAACCACAAAAATGACAGTAACACCAGTAGTTAAGTCTCAGCAATTGCTGATAAAGCAGCTTAGAAGTGACAGGCAATAGTGACTATATTGACAAACTAAAAACCTAGAAGACACCTGAAAATATTTCATTAAGTTTATTTCCTAGAAAAATCTTAGGTTAAAGAAGAAATTCATCCTCATGCCCTAGTAACCCAACTCCTTCCTAAGTATGTGCCCTGGAGAAATGTTTACACAAGGCACCATAGCATATGGACAAGAATCATATTTGCCTCCTGTGTGTATTAAAAATTAACAAAAGACTGTTCCTAATAGCAAAAAACTGAAAACACCACAAATGTTTATGTTACAGTCAAATGGATAAACATTTATGGTATAGCCGAACAATGGAATAAATACAGTAATGAAAAAGAAGTATAGCTACACTCAAGATGAACGATTTCCCCACAAAGCTGAGAACAAAGATGGGAAACACAACAGAATGCTTGAAAACAGTCAACAATAAACCATATCGTTCAAGGATGCATACATGAGTGATAAAACTAGAGAAAAGTAAGGTACAGATTAGCATTCAGAGGGAAGATGATCTGCAAGGAGCCTGCAGACAGTGTCTATACTGTTAATGATGTCTGAGACATCAGTATTCCCGGGTATTCACTCTGTTACACTAAACTTTGTTTTACCAATTTTCAATACATGTTATATTGCACAATAAGAGGTTTTAACAATGAGAGTAATGTGAACAAAAGATAGGATAAAACCACTTGGGCAAGACAAACTACTTGGAAAACCTAAATTTTAAAACTTGTGCAATGAAGTCTAATAACACTCCAAGAAGTGTACAACCTCTTAAATGTTTAAAAAGCAATTTAAATTACATTGATCCACTAAAGTGGAAAAAGCAAAATAAAAAGGAATAATTAAAACACAAGCAAAAAAGAAAACATACGACATTTAAAAAAAAAACTCTTATTTCAAAAGATCAATAAAAACAGATGAGCCGTAGACAAGTCATCAAGGCAAATGAAATAAAACAAGAATATAACCACATATGAATGTTATTCAAAAAATACATGTTCTGACAACTTTACAACAGTTTCAAAAGTATAGATGAAGTGATGATTTTTTTCTAGGATCTATGGTTACTAAAAAATGACTATAGAAGTAGAAAATCTTGACAGACCAATACATAGAAAAGACTCATCCAAAACAGATCAGGCTCAGATATTTATTTAAAGCAGGTTTTCTCCACCTCAACAATAGTGATATATTGGACCAGATAATTCTTTCTTGAGGGCAATTCCCTTGTGTGTTGTTAGATGTTCAATAACATACCCTCTACCCATGACATACCAATAGCACTCCCTCACCAAAGCCAGTTGTGACAACCAAAAACATCTCCAGGTATTTCCAAATGTCTCGTGGAAGGCAAAAATTACCACTGGTTGAAAATTACTGGTTTAAACGGTCAAAGATCATAGAAGATGTAAAGCTTCCCAAGTCATTGCCCTGCACAGTCCTGATACAGAAATGAACCAAGAGACTAAAGGAATAAAAGCAAAACTACATTACAATCTGACTTAATATAAAAGTTAAAAATCCAAAAATAAAGCATTACCATATCCTTTCTAACAGTGTTTATTTATGGGAATGCAAGAATGATTCAAAGTTAGGAAACTGTCATGTACTTCACAAATTATGTTATACCCATACTTAAAATCACAGGCACAATCATGGAAACTAAGGTAGATCTACATGCATTATGCCCACTTATGCTATCACTAAGTGAAAAACACAAGTTGGTTCTTCCTTCCAGAAGAAGGAAAAAAGTTGAACACAGAACGTATTTCCTTCCCGTAGTATCTCTCTCCTGAGGCTCTACTAGAATTACAGTGAAAAACAAACATGGTATAAACACAAAAGGAGAAAAGGAATGGGGTTACCAACAAAAAGAATTCACCGGGGAAGTGCCTGTGGCTCAGTGGATAGGGTGCCAGCCTCATATACTGAGGATGGTGGGTTCAGACCCAGCCCCGGCCAAACTGCAACAAAAAAAATAGCCGGGAGTTGTGGTGGGTGCCTGTAGTCCCAGCTACCGGGAGGCTGAGGCAAAAGAATAGCCCAAGCCCAAGCCCAGGAATTGGAGGTTGCTGTGAACTGTGTGACACCATGGCACTCTACTGAGGGCGATAAAGTGAGACTCTGTCTCTACAAAAAAAAAAAAAAAAAAAAAAAGAATTCACCTACATTAGCAGATGATAGTAAATGGAGGAATGGTAATTAACGAAGCAAAGCAAATAAAGATGCAGAGGGATAGGGCGGCACCTATGGCTCAGTGGGTAGGGCACTGGGCTCATATATCAAGGGTGGCAGGTTCAAACCTGGCCCTGGCCAAACTGCAACAAAAAATAGCCAGGTGTTGTGGCGGGCGCCTGTGTTCCCAGCTACTCAGAAGGCTGAGGCAGAGAACTGCCTAAGCCCAGGAGTTGGAGTTTGCTGTGAGCTGTGACGCCATAGCACTCTACCAGAGTGCACTCTACGCACCCTGGAGGGGATCCAGACTGAGACACCAGGTACACTGGAGAGTTGGAGTGAGACGCAAGACTGAAAATAGATTAATCAAAGCCTGCAGACAGAACACATTTTCTAGCCCCTCAAACATACAGTTTCCCCCCATTTCCTTAAGCAGAACCCAGACAGACATATCTACCTTAGGCAAGAGACCAAAAGATTTCATCACCAGAGAAACAGAATAGTTCTGTCATCCTGAAGAGGAGCCACGCAAAGAGGCTCGTGCGGATGAGATGTCATGCACAGAGAAAGACCATGTGAAGAAATGCCCAGACACCAGACCTGTGAAGAAGTCATCTCAGACTTTCCAGTGCAGTCCAGCGTCCAGATGACACCAGTACCAGCCACCATCTAACTGCACAGTGAGAGTGCCCAAATGAGACCAGCAGAAAAACTATCCAGCCAAGTCTCGTTATCCCATACAATAGCAAGGGACAAATGAAATTGTTGTTTTATGCCATTAAGTTCTGGAATAATTGGTTAAGCAGCAATAAATAAATAACCAAAATAAAACTTAAAGTTATTACTGTCCAAATAAAATTTCCAAAAGTTGAAGAAACAGTATTACAGAATTTAGAATTAAAAGAAAAAGAGGTAGAATTTAGTAGTCTTTCCAAAATCAATAAATAAAATGGAAAGGAGAAAGTGAGTTTAAAAAATACATATGAAAGAAGATGACTGAAGATTCCAAGTTTGGAAAGGACTATCCATACTTAGTACCCAACACAACCAATGAAAGAAGATCCACAAGACCCACAACTAAGAACATCATCGTGGTATTTCAGAACACGAATGAAGAGAAATTCCTAAAAGTTTCAACAGAGAAAGTCATACATAAATGAATAAAACTCAGACTGACATAAGGCTTCAACACCATCATTGTTAGTCTTCAAAATTCTGAGGTAAAATTATCTTCAACATAGAATCACTATGTATATATTCAAATTCTCAATCAAGTATGAAGACAGAACATAACAAAGGTTAACATTTATTGGAAATACACTATCCACCAGGCACTATTCTAAATAATTGACACGTACCACTCATTTAATCCTTTAACTCCCAGGTGGTGCCTGTGGCTCAAGGAGTAGGGTGCCGGTCCCATATGCCAGAGGTGGTGGGTTCAAACCCAGCCCTGGCCAATAAAAAAAAAAAGAAAAAGAAAAAAAAAATACTGCTAATCCTTTAACTCCCCCAAAATATAGGTACTACTACTACTATCTCCCCCATTTTGCAAATGGGAAATTGATGCAGAGTGATTAGGTAATTAGTCCAAAGGAATATGGTTAATAACCAATGGAACCAAGACTCAAACCCATAGTGGTCTAGCTCTAAAACCCAAACTCTAGACTGTATTTTTTCAGAAGCTAGAACTCAGAAAGAGTACCAATCCACGCTTTCTTAGTGTTTTTCTTGAGGATGTCCGCAGGCAAATGAGAAAGGGTTAAGCCAAGAAAGATGCTGTGAGATCCAGGGAAAAAAATGGATCTATTCTAAGAGAACACACAAGAAAACCTCAAGACGACAGTTATACAGCCAGCCAAGGGTGTAAACTACCAAGACTAGGGCAGAACAGAGGGAGAGCTCATAGAAAGGACTAAAACAATTTTTTTTTTTTTTTTTTTTTTAGTTTCTGGCCAGGGCTGGGTTTGAACCTGCCACCTCTGGCATATGAGGCCGGTGCCCTACTCCTTTGTCATCCTGGGCGCTGCCCAAAACATAATTTTTTTAAACTAAGAATTGCTATAAGGAAGACACTGAAAAACCTACAGTTCACAAGAAAAGAAATATTGTAATAGAAAACTTGACTCTATGCTACCAAGTCCTAATGATAGTGACTATTTACATGACTAAAGATAATGTTTTAGGCAAAGAAGATGGGTTAGTGAGTGGTATAAGAGCTCAATGCTCATTTCTTACAGTAAAAAGTCAATAGTTGATGCCTAAATAGGTAAATTTAGAAATCCAGAGACGTAGGTGAACTAGTGAAAATTTCTGTTGCATCTGGGTTATTCCTTAAGCAGCACGGATAGACTTATGAGACGGCACTCCAAGTTAAGATAATTGGCTAAGCAAAGAAGCCAGGAGCATTTATGGAAGCCAGGAATGTTAGCAACAAAAATGACAGTGGTAGGGAGGAGGCCAATTGTTGGCCTATCACAGTAAATACCAGTAGTGGCAAAGAATGAAAATCTTAATTTTAGTACCTAAAACAAAAACAAAAAAATTCATTTGAAACACAAAAATTAACTTCTAAATAAGCAGAATAATAAAAAGAAAAATCATCCTAGTTTTACTTTTGCTTGAGAGAGTTTTTACTTTACCTGACCCGTGGGTAGTGGCTGATCTAGGCTCTCAACATCCAGGTGCTTAGGAAGGTTATATAATCTGCAGAGTTCACATATCAACCACTTCAACTGCTGACGAAGCTACAAAACACATGTCAGTAAATAAGTGTCATGTTAAAGAGCCCTCAGAAGACATGAACAATGCTATGACTACTGCAATTAATCCAGGAGGAAACGGAAAAGTTTGCTACTGCTTGACTGCAACCTACAGATAAAATAAGTCTTTAAAATATTTTTAAGAGCTGCTAGTGTAAGAAAGTTATAGCAGTATAGGGTGTGATCCCTACAACTGATATCTAGCAGAATGACAACAAAAAAAGCAGAGGAAGGGAGTTCCAGACATTGTCCGATTTCTAGTTGCTAACTTTTCTTAGAAATTTACAACTTCAGACAAAAGAACATTAATGCATTAAAAGGCTATAAAACAGTGTTACACATGGATTATAGAATTATAATATTCCACAGTCATATGCATTTAAAAGTATAGACACAACTGTGATCTAGCAGACGGAGGCTAGGACCTTGGATATGATACCTAATTCCCTGAGTTTGAGTCTGCCCACCTGTAAAACTAAAATTTAAAACTTTTCCAGGATGGTAGATTAAATGAAACTTATGAAAACACTTGATGATTAGTAGGCTCTTAAGTATCTTCAGATCTTAAGTATCTTTAAAAAATAAATAATTCACTAGGACAACTAACTACAAAGAGTAACTATAAATTTCCATTTTAAAACTGATTATTTTGTAAACAGAAATAAGCAAGGTAAACTACATGCAGAAACAGGTTTTTCATTGTTTAATTTTTTTTCAATGTGTATGTAAGTTTATCAATTATGTTTTAAGAAGAACAGCTAATATGTGGTAGACTCAAATGGGATATAATAAGGCAACTTACTTCACTCGGTCAGAAATGGTTTCCTAGCTGTCTCTGACCAAGAAAAGAGAAGAGAAAGAAGCAAGTTTATGGCGTAAGAAAGACACAGGATTAGAATGGGTTAACAAAGCAAAAACAAGCCTCTCCAAAGTAGACAAAGGAGCAAGTGGAAATGAGGAAGGCTGAACAGTAAATTAGCATCAAACAAAAATCCTCATACTTAAAAGGAAGCAAAGCCCCACAGGGGATTTGTTATCCATCCAATAAGCTCTGTTTTATGCTAAGTACATAATGAAGTAAGATCTGGACACTCCAACCCCTGGCACAGGAGGAGCTATAGGAGACGCAGTGGTATGGTGGAGTCATACCAAATGAGAAAAAGAAGGTAGTACATGTTGTAGGAATTTAAATTTTATGTTCTTGCCAAAAAAAAAAGTATCTGAGGGATGGGGGGTTAGAAAGTAGTTGGACAGGTCTTAGAAACTTACTAGATAGTTCTAAGGGTGTCAGGAACAGTGGTGTGAAAAAGAACTGGATGATAGTTTCCACATTTGGGCATGAGTGACTAGTTTCATTATTGCATTCTGTACGCCCACAACACAAAGAGATTTGCTGAGGGAAACGTGATAAGGGTGGTGGAGTGCTAGGAGGCAGATGAGTGGAAATTTAAATGTCATTTGGAAACCCATGGCACATCCAAGTGATATTCCTTTAACACATATAATACAAAGAGAGATATATGGGTTTGAAACTCAAGATAAATTTTAGCTAGATACAGATTTAGGAATCCCTGGAATATAGGTCATGACTTAAGTAATGGGAATGGAAAAGATTACTCAGAGAAAGCACAGACTGAGAAGAGAAGAGGCAGACCAAGAAGAGATCAGAGGAAAGCAAGGCAGAGTGATAAGATAAAAGCAGGAGGCAATCATCTGATGGGAGTCCCATTAGATTATCAGTTCCCAGAGGTCAGGAATATGTCTTGTTTTTTTTTCTTTTTTTTTTTTTTTTTTTGTAGAGACAGAGTCTCACTTTATGGCCCTCGGTAGAGTGCCGTGGCCTCATCCAGCTCACAGCAACCTCCAACTCCTGGGCTTAAGCGATTCTCTTGCCTCAGCCTCCCGAGTAGTCTTACTTGTTTTTAATACCCACCACTCATCATGGAGTCTGGCATAGAATCCAATCAACTTTTCAAAAATACTTTTCTGTGTTCTATTATTAACAGTTTTCTGTATCCACCCAAAAGGGAAAAACCAAGTATAAAAAAGCATTGTGATTTTTTTACAACATTGAATGCAAAAGGTTTTTTCACACACAACATTCTATGTCTTAATTCTACGCCACAATTTTTAATCAACTATCGGTGAACACTAATAAATGTTTGTTGATGGAGAAATATTTCAACAAGAGATCAACAGTATCAAAAGGCTGTAAGGGGTCAATTTTGGAAAGAAAAAAGAGCCACTGGATTTGGCAACTAAGATTTTTCTTTTTTTTTTTGTTTTTTTTTGTAGAGACAGAGTCTCACTTTATGGCCCTCGGTAGAGTGCCGTGGCCTCACACAGCTCACAGCAACCTCCAACTCCTGGGCTTAAGAGATTCTCTTGCCTCAGCCTCCCGAGTAGCTGGGACTACAGGCGCCCGCCACAACGCCCGGCCATTTTTTGGTTGCAGATTGGCGGGGCCGGGTTTGAACCCGTCACCCTCGGTATGTGGGGCCGGCGCCTTACCGACTGAGCCACAGGCGCCGCCCAGATTTTTCTTTTATTAAATCATAGCTGTGTACATTAATGCAATCATGGATAAGAGATAAATTTTACTGCAACAATGAAGGCAGAATCCAGATTATAAAGAGTTAAGTGAATTAAAGATGAATTGCTTATTTCCTCAAAAAACGAGACTGAGAAACTGGCAGAGGATGACTATAAGATACAGTCGGAGGTGAACTATTTTTCCTTAATTCAAATATATTTACTTTTTATAAAGTTAGGCCCAATTTTATATCCTATTTAACTTTAGGAGCCTTTTTATGTAATATTTTAGATACTGAAAAATAATTTGATTCATTTCTGCTATTTTAAAACTGGTGTCTTTAGATCTTTAAAGGTGACCTCCTAAAAGGACACAGCAGTTAATGGTGCTGTGTCTGTCACTCTTTCTCATCATCCCTTTGCTGGAGAATGGGAACATATGTCTGTATAGCTTTTAATTTTTATTTCTTACCTTCATGACTCTCCATGCCAGCCTTAACTCTTCAAATATATTCAAACTGATGTCCTTCTGTTCTTAATTTAAGAATAGGTGTGTTTAAAACAACCTATAACCTATTTCGACAAAAATCTTGAGTTCAGACTCTTAATGTTCCCAAATGGCCAGTGCTCTCCAATTATTTACAGAATAATCTATTCCTTTTTTTTTTTTTTGGTTTTTTGGTTTTTGGCCGGGGCTAGGTTTGAACCTGCCACCTCCGGCATATGGGACCCGGCACCCTACTCCTTGAGCCACAGGCGCCGCCCAGAATAATCTATTCTTTATTGAATTAAAATACCCCCTTTACTTTATTCTAAATCAGTGGTTCTCAACCTACCTAATGCCGCAACCCTTTAATACAGTTCCTGTGGGTTGTGACCCACAGGTTGACAACCACTGCTCTAAATCCTCATTTGCATGACTCTAGTCCTAAACTTCTATTGCCTTTATTTGGTGCAGGACCAGTACACAATTTTTTTATTATTTTTTTTTTTGAGACAGTCTTACTATGTCGCCCTCAGTAGAATGCCGTGGCATCACACCTCACAGCAACCTCAAACTCTTTGGCTTAAGTCAGTCTCTTGCCTCAATCTCCTAAGTAGCTGGGACTACAGGCATCCACCACAACACCCGGCTATTTTTGTTGTTGTTTCTGTAGTTGTCACCGTAGTTTTTTAGCAGGCCCAGGCCGGGATCGAACCCACTAGCCCCAGTGTATATGGCCAGCACCCTAACCACTAAACTATGGGCACCAAGACCAGTACACAATTTGTTATTTAACATCTGCTTGAGCAAGTCTCTCTTTTTCTTCCTTTTGGTGACAGAGTGTCACTTTGTCACCCTCGGTAGAGTGCCGTGGCGTCTTAGCTCACAGCAACCTCCAACTCTTGGACTCAAGCAATTCTCTTGCCTCAGCCTCCCAAGTAACTAGGACTACAGGCACCCACCAAAATGCCCGGCAATTTTTACAGATAAAAATCTCACTCTGGCTCAGGCTGGTTTCGAACCTGTGAGCTCAGGCAATCCACCTGCCTAGGCCTCCCAGAGTGTTAGGTTTACAGGCGTGAACCACCATGCCCAGCCTTTAAATTTTATTTTTTATTTACTCTTTTAAACAAATTTTAGAGTCATTTCGAGTTCCAAAAAAGTCTGCTGAGATTTGTACTAGAATTGCACTGTATTTATAAATTAATATGAAGACAAGTGATACATTTAATATGAAGTTCACCCATCTCGGAACATAGTATTCAAGTCTCAGTCCACTTAGAAAAATTTTATAGTTTTATTGATATAAACCCAGCATATCTAAGTTTATTTCTGGCTATTTTTATTGTGATTGTCAATAAAATACTTTTATCACTGTATCGTCTGATTATAACTGAAATTTGGGAAAGCTGTTGATTTTTATATAATATAGCTTTTACAAGTCATCTTAATTTTTTTCAGTTGGTTCCTTGGGATTTTTCTTTTTAGTATAAACAATCATGTCACCTGGAAATGTTTTAATTTTTTTGACAGGACCTTTGTGACATGGGAAATACAATAATGTTAAATTTCTAAGACATAAAACTATTTAGAATGTAACTTCAAACATATATACAAGGGGTTATGAATTTTTTTTCTTGTAAAGGAAAAAAATACTAGTAGAAAACAGCCATCATGTCAACAGTGGTTACTTTGAGAAACTATGGGAGATTTTAATTTTTTTTCTTTTTTCTTTTCTAGTTTTCTCACAATGGCTGCTTATAGTTTTATAATCAAAGAAAACAGGTTTTCAAAATTTTTGTAAGATGGAAAGTTACATTTCTTTATATATTAGAAAAAACCTTTCTATTTGAACATTTTTGGCACTTACTGCAGACTTACAATCCTTGAAAAAAAAGAACATTCCCTAACACTAGTACAGGAGTCATTCAATTTTCCTTCTCATCTACCTTGGTCTTATTCCATTTCCCACCTTGGCTAGTGGTCTCTCCCAAAATGTTTGCTTACTTCAGTGTTTAGAACTCAGGGAAAAGAGACCCCTAATTCCTAATCTAAAATAAGGCTATACAAGTGGGAAATAAAAAAGGAGAGACCGGGTGGCACCTGTGGCTCAGTCGGTAGGGCGCTGGCCCCATATACCGAGGGTGGTGGGTTCAAACCCGGCCCCGGCCAAACTGTAACCAAAAAATAGCCGGGCGTTGTGGCGGGCGCCTGTAGTCCCAGCTACTCGGGAGGCTGAGGCAAGAGAATGGCTTAAGCCCAGGAGTTGGAGGTTGCTGTGAGTTGTATGAGGCCACGGCACTCTACCAAGGGCCATAAAGTGAGACTCTGTCTCTACAAAAAAAAAAAAAAAAAAAAAAAAAAGGAGAGACCAAGTAGTAAAGAGAATTTGAAGGACTTAAAAAACATACACATCCTGGTTTTAACCCCTCTAAGATTATCAAATAATCATTAATCATGCTTTTATAGCACATTATCTCTTAATACTTAATTGTATAAAATGTTCTTAAAAAAAAAAAGTAGCTTGGCTTATTTTCTCACCGAATTGTTGTTCTTTGTATCTTCTAGACGTTCCAGAACTGATGTCAGATTGGGGTCATCAGAGTCCACAAACCATATGGGTGAAGAAGATGGGTAGGATTCCTGTTTCAGAGACATCTATGTTAAACACATTTACATACAGCCTGACAGAGATATAATGAAACCACATTACTAAATGTCAAGAGGATCATGGATTTAAGTAACTTATCAGAGGGAAAAAAGGCAACACATTAAGGGCAGCGCCTATGGCTCAGTGGGTAGGGTGCCGGCCCCATATACTGAAGGTGGCGGGTTCGAACCCAGCCCCAGTCAAACTGCAACAAAAACTAGCCAGGTGTTGTGGTGAGTGCCTGTAGTCCCAGCTACTCAGGAGGCTGAAACAAGAGAATCGCTTAAGCCCAAGAGTTTCAGGTTGCTGTGAGCTGTGATGCCATGGCATCTACCAAGGGCGACATAGTGAGACTCTGTCTCAAAAAAATAATAAAATCCTCTACTCACTATATTGCTTGTTTTCTGAGTAGTGTAATTATAGAATTTGAGATTTTTCTTTGCTTGGAAAATGGACCCTAAAGTTTATTCCATTTAATTTTGTTTTTTTCCAAATAAAGTTTCATTTAAGATTAAAAGGCAGAATGTAATTTCTAAAGGAACAGATTTCTTAAATGAAGTTAATATTAATTCTTTAAATATACCAGATGTCAGACAGCAAAACAAACAGTAACACGGGGCTGCCAGAGCCCTTCCACTTGCCATAGCAGTTGGACTTTTGAGACAACCATTCTCCTTGCATACCCATGGTCTGTGTGCCATAGCTCCTAGAATCAATGATGCTCTTGCAGTGCGGTAGGCAGCCTCTCAAATGGCCCCAACTGGACGTATTCATACCCTTGTAAAATTTCTCCCCTCGACCTATTGACACCTTTAACAGAATACAGGAAAAGTAATGGAATGTCACATCTATGATTAGGTTGCAAAAACAGGATAACGTCTGCCTTCTCACTCTCTCCTGCTCTATTGCTTTCTCTGATGGAAGTTGGCTGCCAAGTGGTGAGCTGCCCTATGGAGAGGCCCACATGGTAAAGAATTGAAAAGGACTTCTGACGAATTGCCAGCTAGCAAATGAGGGTCTCAGTCCAACAGGCTGTGAAGAGGTGAATCCTGCCAACTATGTGAGTGAGCTTGGAGACGGATTCTCTTCCCGTCTAACCCTGAGGTGACTGCAGCCCCCACCAACACCTTCACTGCACAGTAAGAGACCCTGACCCAGCATACCCAAGATAAAACTGCACACTGACATCTGACCCACAGAAACTGAGATGTTTGTAGTTTTAAGCTGCTAAATTTGTTATAGGGCAATAGATATCTAATTCAAACACCATGAAATCCAGTATTTACTCCACCACATGAACTGAATACTACCATGAAATGCTATCAATACATATATATTTTTTAAACACAATTATGTGTTGATTAAAAAGTTAATGAACTAATAAGCATTATGTGCTTTCATCCACTAACATTTACTTTGTTCATCTGTGCTGTTTCCTATTAAGAATTGGGGAAAAGATTACTAGATATTAGGTGCAGAACTAGGTTTAAGTTAAAGCACTGCTTTCAGAAGTATAATCTTCATTATAATATAGCTGAAGCCACAGAAACTGAATGTTTTTAAGAAAGGCATTTTACCAAACATTCTTTTAAGAAAAAGAAATTGTATTGAAGTAGGACATGAGTAAAGGTATTAGTAGATCTGTATAGTAATGGTTTATTTTTCTATTCTCATTTCTCTAACCCTTACTGTGTCCCAAATCCCGTTGCAGGCAAAAGGTAAACTGTCTTCAGAATGAGTACTGTTCCTCAAGAAAGCCACTTATTGAATATTACATTTTCTTCTTCAAACTCTTCAGCCTACTTTGGGAACATACCATTTAGATCATTTTTACTGTTTTAGTTTTGTATTTTCTTTAGCCTTAAAAGAAAAAAAAACTAGATTTTTTTAGTTTTTTTTTAGTTTTTTTAGATTTAGATTTTAGATTTAGATTTTTTTAGTTTTTACTAGACAACACTAAGTGTTGTCTAGTAAACTTCTGCATAAGCAAAATAAAATATACATTGTTGCTATAGCCTGAAACATATTAAGAGAACTGCAGAAACATTAACTGAATTCCTTTCCTACCTCAGACATGTTTTTCAATTCTGAACATGATAAAATATGATATATAACAGGTCTGAATACCTTTTTCTTTTTTTTTGGCCAGGGCTGGGTTTGAATCCGCCACCTCTGGCATATGGGACCAGCGCCCTACTCCTTGAGCCACAGGCGCCACCCTGAATACCTTTTTCAAATGGTTCCCAAAGGGGGCCCTCAAACCTCTAAGTCCAAACTGTATTTCTTAATCCCAGAAGAAAAAAAAGTAATTTTATCAGAAGGACATCTGCACTGGAAAGTCTATTACAGTTCAATTCACAATTGCCAAGACATGGAAGCAACCCAAGTGCCCATCAACCTATAAATGAATTAACAAACTGTGGTATCTGTATATTATGGAGTACTATTCAGCCATAAAGAAGAGACTTTTTTTTCTTTTCTATTTACCTGGATGGAGTTGAAGCACATTTTTCTTAGTAAGGTATCACAAGAGTGGAAAAACAAGTATCCAACATACTCAATATGAAACCAATATAAAAACAATTATACACCCACAGGAGAAAAAAACACAAGTATATTCAAGTGGGGGGAAAGGGTAGGAGACAGAGGAAGGGGAGGAAGGAGATAGAAAAATATAAAAATAAAAATAAGTCCAACTATTTCTATAAGAATACTAACATGTTGGCGGCACCCGTAGCTCAGTGGGTAGGGCGCTGGCCACATACACTGAGGCTGGCGGGTTCGAACCCAGCCCAGGCCAGCTAAAACAACAATGACAACTGCAACAAAAAAATAGCCAGGCGTTGTAGTGGGCCCCTGTAGTCCCAGCTACTTGGGAGGCTGAGGCAAGAGAATCGCTTAAGCCCAAGAGTTTAAGGTTGCTGTGAGCTGTGATATCACAGCTCTCTACCAAGGGCAACATAATAAGACTGTCTCAAAAAACAAACCAAAAAAAAAAAAAAAATACTAAGATGTTGATATTTGCAGTAGTGGTACAGATAGAGTGATAGGTGAAACTGCTGGTACCTTAGCATCAGTGAAGACAGTAACACCAATACCAGCAGTCACAGTATTCTTCATCTCTGTGCACTGGAGGTATTTAAAAGGAAGAAGACAAAAGAGGTCAGTTTCACTTAATAACGTCTACGATGAAGCAGTAAAAATGAACTTACTAAATCTTGGTCCTAGGATATTGCCAGTGATGAAATGTGATATATACCTGAGTACTCTTACAGACTACGTGAGAAAAAGCACTTGCGTGACTGGCTTGAGGTGAACTATCCACCTCGATGGAACACCATCATTACCCTCAAAAATGAATGACAAATAATGGTTACTCCAACTTGGATTTCTGGCAGATGTTTTCTCAACAATGAATGAAGAGAGTCTGTCATTTCAAGGAGAATAAAGGACAGTACCTATTGTCAATAATAAAATTCAAGCTTTTAAGCAGTCAGAATGTTGGAAAACTTGTACCCACCACCATGAACTAGATGTCTTCCCAAGAGTGTTCTCATAAGATTGAGGGCAATATGAATTATGTTTTGATATTGTATAATAAAAATGTATCAACATTTAGGTCTCAGTGAACCAGTATTTTCCAAAGGGGAAAAGATCCACTCAAAGTTCAAGACCAAGTTTTAATGGAGTATCAAAGAATATCCACAACTATCTAAAATGGCTATTAAAATAGTCCTTTTTCAAGCCAGATATCTGGGAGACTGGATTTTGCTTGCATCATTTCAACCAAAAAACACAAAACAAATTGAGTTCAGTAGACGAGAGACCAGATATCAAAGAGATTTGCAAAAAATGTTAAGACTGTGCTACTATTCTCACTGAATTCTTTTAGTTTAGAAAATATGGCTCTTCATAAAGCCATTTATAATATATATAGTAATTTTTTAATCAATGTTTTAAATATTTCTACTGATAAATAACAGATAAAACCTATATAAACAAAGGCTCCTTAAACCCTCAATATATTTTGAGTGTAAAGGAACCCTGACCTCAAAAACTTTGAGAACTGCTACCTTCCCCATCTACCTTCCCCACTCAACTAGAATTTCTTTCTTGGAAGAAACATCCTTTTACCATTCTTTACTAACCTTTGCAGCTCCATTGGGACTAGTCTTGCTACCTCCATCCCATCTTTTTCCTTCTCTCCCATGACATAACACCTGACCAAAAGACTCTACAGCCAGCTCCACCTTAGCTGTCAAGTGGACTAAGCCAGGAAAATTCAGGTCTTTCTTGAGGCTAGAGAGCTCTCTTTCTGGGAGACCTGGAGTCACAGGGACAATGTTGGCCAATCTGGGGTAGTCAATATACATCTTGCCTTCATCAGGAGTAGGGCGAGTATATGGAGATAAATCACTTTCTAAAAAGTCATAGAAAGTATACTTTCTGCCATGGCTATCAGAATACCCTCTTCACTGCACACTTGCTAACATTTTTCTCAATCTGATAAAAGCTGGTACCCAGAAGGAAAAAAAAATTCCAATACAATATAATTTCTAGAAACCAAATGAGCAATAAGTCACCACTTCTAGGAAGGTTTCAAGAACATGATCTACATTCACAAGCAATTAGCTCTAGCTATTAATGTTCGAAGCATTATTTATGACAAAAAAAAAAGCCCTAAACACATTTATATGTGCAGTACTAGGAGACATGACGTACAGTCATACGACAATTGAAGCCACTGTACAGGAGAGTATGGTAATGACACAAATCTACAATATTGTGCAGTAAGATAGATTACAAAATAATCTCATTTTTTTAAGAAAGGGGGGAGGGAGTAAATATAAGTGTAAGAGAAAGAGATAGCCAGAAAGATATATACCAAAATTGATAGTGGTATCTTCTGAGTGGTAAGATGACAAGTAATTTTCAGTTCTCCTTACAGATTTCTAGATTCCTTACAATAAGAATGTCTTATGTTCTATATTATATATTTCTACCACTACCCCTGGAAACTTAAACCTTCACAAACAAGGTTCAGGTTTGTTCAATGTAACATTTAAAAGACAATCTACAGTATTTTGAAAGACATGTAAAATTCTTAAACCTATATATTAATATTTTCCATCTCTCATATACTTCAAGCTTTGCAATTTTTATAAGATTAACTGAGCTTTGTATCTATCTTGAAAAGACAGTTTTCTTACGATGGCTTTTAAAATGACCTGTGATATGCCAATTTTTAAACATTAGATGGTGCTCAAAAATCCCAATAGAAGTCAGGCAGTTTTCCTTAACAGGATGTTTGCTTCTAACACAGCTCTTTTTTAAAAACCAGTTATGAAAACTTTAAAGACTTAAGTACATACAGAAAAACTGTCCAAGCATCTAATTATTCAGGTCCTTTGTTTCTACTCCATTCTACTGTTAGTTTAACAGTGATTTTAAGGCTCGCAGGATGAAGTTGTCCATTATGGCCAACATGAAGGTTACTGTAAACAAACAACTTCAAACAAGTTCACCAACCCCACCATAAACTTGTCCTAACATGGGGTAACACAGCTCAAAGTTCATCAAGCCAACGTCTTTGCCTATGACTGCTTAAAAATAAATTTCTGTATTGTTCTACATAAATCCACTAAGAGACCAAGGTGTGGCTCTCTTTCAAGCATAAGCCAGCAAAACTGCCTGGCAGAATGCTCAGTTTTTGCTGTCTTTCCAAATGGTAGGACACAGCCATCTCCAGGGATTTCATAATTTGGAAATTTGTGCACATACTTCTTATTGAAGGTTCAGAGACATAGCTGTTATAATTCTTCTAGAGGCCAATTACAGAATAGTACTTTCACACTTTGTTGTTCAATAAATGGGAATGAAGAATGAAGTAAACTGGCAAAATTACCATATAGTACCTTAATAAAATTTGAAGTGCTCTGACATATAAAAAACACTAAAAATAAACATACAGAACTATATACTATTCCCTGCTAATCATTTTACAAGTAAATAATCAAGTACCTAACCCAGAACCCACAAAATCAGAGTAAAAATACTAATACATGGTTAAAGAAAAAGGCATATATACGCGCCATGATTTTAAAAAATAAGCTTAAGTATCCAAACACAGGCAGCAAATTATAGCTACTCAGAACATCATTCTAAGTGAACTGAGGCAGAGAAAACAAAGGTGCTAAAGAGGATTTGGACCACCTGAGCTACAAAAACCCACTGGATAGTTTCTTTGGTTCTGAGTCTCAGAATGATCAACTAGAGCAGCGCTTCTCAACCTGTTGATCGTGACCCACAGGAACTGTATTAAAGGGCCATAGCATTAGGAAGGTTGAGAACCACTGATCTAGAAGAAATCACTTAACTCTGTTACAAAGGACTGGGGGAAAAAGGACCCATCCTTTATCACTCTGGCTCTCCAGTATGCTTTACATTTTGCAATTCATTTGCCCACTCCTCAACGAGCTGACATTCACCTTACTATCCTTTTCCATCTAAGATTAACCCTCCCCCCCCCCAAAAAAAAAAAGTTACTAAGGGATATACCATTCACCAAAGAGAAATCTAAGGGTCCTCTTCATATATCTGTTCCTTTCAAGGAAGGGCATAAAAATGGGGATGGAGCAAGATAGATGAGCACTGGGATTTTGACATTATAAACTGGCTGGATAAATGAAAACAATGATTTCTTCCAGCCTGAAAGTACCACTTAGGTATTTACCATGACAGTTGTGATATTTCCAAATGTTTCTCCATATGTTCAGTTTGGGAATATAATCTGTCCCATGAGGGTAAACCAAAGAAAAGGTCTTTGGTTCCTCGGTCAAGATTTGTTCATTATTTCCTTGTACAACTTTGGCTCCTGGACTACTTTTTATCAAGGTGAAGACTAGAAAAATGAAGTTAACAGCATTGCCTCATTTCCCATGAAAAGCTGTTATACAGCATTTTCAAAATAATGTGTTATTCAGCCACAAATGACCCCACCACTTTTCTATTTGCATACAGCAGAATGGTTACCGAAGAGCATTCCTATATGGTCTCTTGCAGGGCAAAAAGTATTACCTGTTTTATACAGAAACACAATAGAAGAAGTGATTTGCTTCAAGTCCTAACTACTAAGTAAAAGCTAAACCTATCCCTTCCTCCTAGATTCGGAGTTCCAACATCTTTAAATTTAGTATCTTGCTGCTGGGAAAAGGAACTTTTTGGCAATGAACAGAAATTTAATTAGCTCCCCAAAAAGAGTTCCACCAAAAGTAGCCTAGCAAACAGGCTCTCACACAGAAAAGGAATGATTTATGCTATACAAATAACATAAAAAATGAAGTTTCATCTGTTTACCAGTAATTTACTTTAGATGTTTTTCTCTAACATAGCAATTCTCTACCAAGAGTCCCCATATGCCAACAAGTCCATAAAAGGAGTAACGGAGTTGCAAAATTAGGTAAAATACTTCAAAAGGACTAAAAGAAAGCTATATACTAGCTTCCAATAAGGCTGCACAGGTCATTAAAACAAGGTGTTTTGCTTTTAGGTGTGATCATAACAACTGGATGTTAGCACTCACTAGCAATTTCACTGTTTACTGAAAATAATAAAACCATACATAAGTTTGTGTAGCTTGAAGTATTACAACTTCACAGAAGACAAGTAATAAAAAGAACTCCTTCAGATTTTAAAAAAAGCATTCTTCTCCCCTTATATTTAAGATCAGTACAAATCTGTGCTAAATACAAGGGAAATTAGCTTAATCCCCTTGGCTTAAAGAGTAAGACATCTATGTTTGGATGGGCTTTTTTCCCATTTCTTACGCTGTCTTTCATATGAAGTCAATGTACAGATTTCCTATAAGCCTTCAATGACCTTTTTGTACCATCCATGAATATTCTTGGTATTATCTCTGCAATTTTTACAACCTCTTGGCAGCAAACTCACAAGGTAGTTAAGATTTCTGTTCAAAATAGAATATAGCTAGAATGAGGCCATATAGTCAGTAAAACAAATATTTACTGAGCGGAAGGTGAAAAGCATAAAGCATAATTGAAGAATATTTTCCCTTGCTACCGTAAAAAAAAAAAAACCTCGCCAGCCCCATATGCCGAGGGTGGCGGGTTCAAACCCAGCCCCAGCCAAACTGCAACCAAAAAATAGCCGGGCGTTGTGGCGGGCGCCTGTAGTCCCAGCTGCTCGGGAGGCTGAGGCAAGAGAATCGCGTAAGCCCAAGGGTTAAGAGGTTGCTGTGAGCTGTGTGAGGCCACGGCACTCTACCCGAGGGCGGTACAGTGAGACTCTGTCTCTACAAAAAAAAAAAAAAAAAAAAAAAAAAAACCTTTTAAAAAAGACGTAAGGCTAAAAAACATGATAAATATAACAAAAATTTAAAAATAAAAATAATAAAAACAAAAATAAAAAAGATATAAGGCCAAATGTAGTAGCTCACACCTCTAATTCTAGGACTTTTGAGAAGCCAAGGCAGGAGGATCACTTGGGACCAGGAGTGAGAGTAGCCTGAGGGTAACACAGTTAGACCCCATCTCTACAAAAAAAATTTTTTTAGTTTTAAAAAAAGACTTAAACACCCCAAGTTGTAATAGAATACAGTATAAAAAACATAACCAAGACAGAAATAGTAAGAACTAAAGGGAGGAAGGGGAAATATCAGCATGAACTGAGTATGTCCCAGAAAGGCCTTGAGGGATAGTCAGATTTGGAAAGATAGACTGGGTCTGGTAAGGGTTAGAAGTTGGAGGCACATTCCTCATGGGAACAACAGCTGATACAGAAGCCTGAAAGAAAAAGGGGGCACAGTGTCTTTAGGACATTATTCAGAAACTAACATGCATGCTACGAAGACAAGTTACTTATTCACTCAAACATTACAGAAACTGCATAAGGATGCTTCTTGGTGGACATGAAGAACACAGACCCTACCACATAGTGGTGCTAAATAAATACCTGAGTAGTCTGAAAAGAAAAAGTTAAAGGATAAGTCAAATTTATTACATTCCCCACAGTCCCTGACCCAACAAGGTCTCTTACTCTGTCACCCAGGCTGAATGCAGTGGTAAAATCTAGCTCACTGTAACCTCAAACTCCTAGACTCAAGCAATCCTCCTACCTCAGCTTCCCAAAGTGCTGGGATTCCAGGCCAAAACCACCATGCCAGGCCTTTTTTTTTTTTTTTTTTTTAGAGTTATAACTTTTTAGAGAATACCCTGTTTCCCCGAAAATAAGACAGTGTCTTATTTTAAGGTGTGCTCCCAAAGATGCGCTAGGTCTTATTTTCAGGGGACGTCTTATCTTTCCTGTAAGTAGGTCTTATTTTCGGAGAAACAGGGTAGCAATCACAAACCCAGTAAATAACTCCTGCCATCTGAAATGCAACTTTTCCTTGCTCGTCTAAGTAAATGGTATCAACATGAACAAGCCATGTGGATTTTATCAAAACACTCATCCAAATTTAAAAGAATCATTATCTTCTAGAATACACACTGAAAATTACAGATAAAGTATTATGTCTGGAATTTGCTTAAAAATCATCTGCAATTTGCTAAAAAGTATGGATGAAACAAGATTAGCAAAAGTTTATTAAAACTGTTGAGGTAATGAAGCCCCAACAATAAAAAAAAAAAAAAAAAAAGGAAACAAAAAAAAACTGTTGAGATTGGGTACATGGAGGTTATCTACACCTGTGGTCCCCAACTCCAATACCCATCTGTGGCCTGTTAGGAACTGGGTTGCACAGCAGGAAGTGAGGGGTGGGTGAGCAAGCAAAGCTTCATTAGTATTTACAGATGCTCCCCAACACAGGCATCACTGAGCTCTACCTCCCATCACATGGGAGGGGTGCTAGATTCTCATAGGAGTGGGAACCCTTCCATAAACTATACATTCAAGGGATCTTGATTATATGTTCCTTATGAGAATCTAATGTCCCACTCCCGCCCCATCCCCCATCCTGTGTAAAACTGGTCTTCCATGAAACCAGAGCCCTGGTACCAAAAAGGTTGGGGACTGCTGATCCACATCATTCAACTTTTGCATGTTTAATGTTTTTACATAATAAAAAAAGTTAACACACATTCATACCGTGAGTCTACCATAATTGTTTTCTGATGATGTCTATAATTCATTAGCATTTCAACTTTAATAGTTCCTACTAGTGGTACCTAGTCCTCACCAAACCCTCCTTTCCCCAAAGTATAAAATTTCTTGCTCCATTTCTGTTGCCACTACCTAATCCACTGATTATCTTGTCTGCAGCAGACACCTATCAGCCTCCAATACGGTTCTCAATAGGATACTGCTGGCATTTTAGGTGGGGTAATTCTTTGTAGTGGCAGATTGCCTGAATGTTACAAAACATTTGGCATCCCTATACCCCTGCCAACACAGCAACATGGCCCCCAACCCCACTGGGATAACCAAAACCACACATACATTTCCTGATGCCACCCACTTGAGAGAACCCCATCTAGCACTGGATGGCAGACACATTTTCCCAACTTATCTGAGTAACTCAGTAACTCCCTACAACCTACAAGTTCGGTCTCCCATCATTCAAACCAGCCCTACCTTTTCCTGGCCATACTTCAAACTTTTCAGGCCAGTCTCCTTATTATAGTATCACCTACTTCATGCTCACTGCTACTTTTTATTTTCCTTCTTGGAAACTCTTCACCAGCTTGTACCTTGGGCTTCAAGTCTGAGCATAAAGTCTAATCCTAAACAAACCACTTTCTCAAACTTTGGTGTCTTTTTGGGGTAGTTTCTTCTGCCTAAAATGCCCTTCCACCAGCCTTCCAAAATGGTACTCACCTGTAGAAGCCCAACCCCTCTCTTTACTGCCCACAAAGCCTTCTCTAAAAGCCCACCTCCCAGTCAAAAGGGGTTGCTCCATTTGGCTTTCATAATGGTAACACAGTAGCTATCATACTTTGTTGTATAAAACTGTTCCAAGAAGACTGATTTCTAAAAACAGAGTTGGTTTTAACTATATATAAAGAGGAACATGAAACTACCACCTTGACTCCTGTTATAAGAAGTATATTCTGCAATTTCATAAAAAACAACCTCATTATACACTTATGGAGAAAGTTATGTAACTGCAATTATTTTACTAAGACTACGGTTTCTAATAAGGTTGCCTGCTTAAAGTGAGCTTGTAAAGTGCTTTTCTAGCTTTGTGATATAAATGGCCGTTCTGGGCAGCGGACTTGGGCCGGTATCTCCTTTCACCTATCAATTTTCAGGGCTTACACACTGGAGGGGCGACATAAACTAGACCCATGACACCACCTGCCGCATGGAAGGTACGATACCCCTTTAGGAAACACTTCAGCGCGGAGCCACGCGAGGGGGGGGAAGGGATAATTCAAACAGCACTACAGGCTGCATCGGAAACTTTTTTTCCTTAAATGACTGCGTTTTCAATGTTAGTTTGTGCTTAAACACAAACCTAAAAAGAATTGGTTCAACAAGCGGGAACGAGGGAAACCTGACTAAAGAGGAATGAGGCGTTAAAAACTTAAAAGGTAGGGGAGGAAAAAAGAAAAAAAAAAGGCAACTTAAAGGCCTTTTGCCTTCCCCGCCCAGGCTCAAACAGCCAGAGCCGACGCGCCTAGCCGCGGGGCGGCTGCGGGCGGCCATGGCGACCCAGAGAAGCGAGGGCCACCGCGGTCTCCCACCCCGGGGCGCGGCGACGGGGGCCGCGAGGGACCAACAGCCCCAAAGCCAGCCCCGCGCGAAGAGCCGGAGAGACGCGTCCTCCGCCTCCTCCCACCCAAGCCTCGCGCAGTCCCAGCGGGGCCTGGGGCGGGCCACGAGCCGGGAAAGGGGCGGGCCGGCCCCGCCCGCAGAGCCGGGGGCCCCTCCGGGGCAGGCTCCCCTTTGTCCCCCTTCCGCCCCCGCCCGCCGGGGCTGCGGCCGGCCGCCTCACCGTGATGTTGCAGTGGAGTGTGAGCGGCGGCGGCGGCGAGCGGGGGCTGCCTGGCGACGCCGGCGGAGGCACCAGGAACTGGCAATGCAGCTCGTCCAGCTTCCAGCTGACGATGCGGAATCGCTCGTGGTTCTTGTCGAAGATGGACGCCAGGAACTTCAGCTCGGCCTTGAGCCCTGACACGGACATCTTCCCCTCATCTCCAGCAGGAGGGGTGCGGAAGGGGAGCCCGGCCCGGAGCCGCCGTCACGGCCGCGACCGCCCCGCGGGGCCGGCCCGGGCCGCGCTCTCGCGGCTCCGCCTCTCCCCGCCGCTGCGACCCGCCGGCTGAAAACTGGCGAGGGGCACGGAGGCCTCGGCGGGCAGCAGTGCGGTAGCCTAGCCGGCAGCTCCCTTTGTAACCGACTCCACCGGCAGGAGGCGGCGGCTCCGCGGCTTAAAAGGGTAACAGCGACACCGCCCCCGCTACCGCCTGGGAGAGGGCTGCCCCCACTCCGCCCCCATCCCCTCCCCATCCCGGCGCGCCGCGCGCGCGCCCGTACCGGCGCGTGCACGTGGCCAGCGCGCGCGCCCGGCCGCCCCCTCCTCGTCGTGACCCAGCCCCCTTCAGCCCGGCCCATCTGCTCAGCTCCTCGCCCCAGCGGACTGGAGGCTCGGGGCCAGCTGGCGCCCGGGTCCCAGAACACCCGGAGGAGCCGGAGACCCCCGCGCGCCCCCGCCCCCGGACGGGAGCCAGACACGTGCGCGGCCCATTGCGCCGGCCCCGGGGGCGGTTCCTCCGGGTGACCCTCGGCGGGCCACCCATTCTCCTGACCCAGGCTGAGCTGCGGTAGGAGAAGGCAGGGTGCGAGCCGCGGGCGCCACTGGGGACCCAAACCGGCCCGCCGATACTCACCCTAGTCTGAACCACCACTTCTCTAGCCCGGGTTCCCGGCAAGCACTCGCTGCTGCCTTTTCAGCTCTCAATCTATTTACCATACAAGGTGATTTGGCCCCTGCTGACTGCTCCCTCCCATGTCCCAAGATTTCATCCTTCCCGTGACCGCCATGTGTGTTCACTGCCATATACGTATATTCACCACATACATATAGTGTCTCTTCCCTCCCACTCCTCTGCCTTGACCTTTTTCGCCCTATTTTCCAGGCTTCCTCCCTATGGAGGCAAGGCTGGTCCCCCCCCCCTTTTTTTTTTTAGAGACAAGAGTCTCACTTTATCACCCTTGGTAGGGTGCTATGGCATCACAGCTCACAGCAACCTCCAATTCCTGAGTTTAGGCGATTCTCTTGCCTCAGCCTCCCGAGTAGTGGGACTACAGGCGCCCACCACAATGCCCGGCTATTTTTTTTTGTTGTTGTTGTTGTTGTTGTTGTTTTTTTTTGTAGAGACAGAGTTTCACTGTACCACCCTGGGGTAGAGTGCCGTGGCGTCACACAGCTCACAGCAACCTCCTACCCCTGGGCCTAGGCGATTCTCCTGCCTCAGCCTCCCGAGCCCGGCTATTTTTTTGTTGCAGTTTCGCCAGGGCTGGGTTTGAACCCACCACCCTCGGTATATGAGGCTGGCGCCCTACTCACTGAGCCACAGGTGCCGCCCTAGCCCCTATTTTCATAAAAGTCTTAGCTCAAATGTCATCTCAAAGAGGGCCTTCCTAACCATCCAATTTAAAAGAGCCACCCAAGCACACAGCATCATATCCATTGTCGCTGTCCAATACGGAGGTCTTATTCAGAGCTGTATCCCCAGGACCTAGAACAATATAGTAGACAACCAATATTATTAGTTGAACCCTTGCTCTTATTTGGAATCCCCAGCAGTTAACACTGCCTGGCACATTCCAGGTGCCCCCAAAATGAAAGACTGCATAACAGTCCAAAAAATACAATGTAGGCTCCGCACCTGTAGCTGAGATGCATAGGAGCTGGCGGGTTCCAATCCAGACCAGGCCTGCCAAACTATGACAACTACAACCAAAAAATAGCCAGGCATTGTGGCCAGGCGGTGCCCAAGAGTTTGAGGTTGCTGTGAGCTGTGACGCCACTGCACTCTACCCAGGGCGACATAGGGAGACTCTGTCTCAATAAAAAAACAAAAAACAAAAAATACAATATAATTGGTTAGGCAAAAATGTGCAGGACCAGCTTCCTGGGCACAGGGCTCCTAGCTTAGAAGGGCCCTGAGCATGGTTTAAAGCTCTGCTATCGCCATTTTGAAATTCTTAAGTTTTCAACAAGGGACACTGCATCTTCTTTTTAAGTCAGTCTTACCTAGAAATACCAGCCCTGGTGCCTAAATGTCTCCTGCTTCATGATCTACAAAACGTCCTTGGTTTACTGGTCCCCTTAGGTGACAAAATACAGAACAAAATGGGAAGACATTTAAGTCCATTGAATAAGGAATATTTTTAAAGTTTTTATTTCCATTTCCTTCTGAGATATTTTGTCATGTTTAAAAAGCTATGGTCCATCTTCTATGGAAAATCCTCCTGCATATAAAATTTTGTACTTAATGGGGATTCAAGGCCCTGGTACTAGAGATACCACTATACACTGAGACTGGGAGGAGAGTGGGTTCCAGTAGTGGACTCTGAATCTAGAAATAACTAGGATGCTATCATATGTTGGCATTATTGCTGGGTTAGGCACAGGAGTGGGTGCCACGTTAATTTTCCTTCAGTCACTGGTAGTCTTGGGACCCTAATAGGCAGGGCAATCCCAGACAAAGATTGGAGACAAAGGGGGAACTTGGTATGACTTGGAGAAGTAAATAACCTAACAAGTTATTTAATCTATCTAGGCTTTATTTTGTCATCTCTAAATTGCCTTGAGAAAATAAAGTACTTTCTAAATTGCAAGTGCTCCTTACTAGTTATATCTCAGAAATAACATACAAATATTATTTTTGCTATCATTTTTTGAACATCTCTGCATGCTAAGTCCTAAAAGGGCCAAAAAGATTCATAGATACAGTCCCCAAATTCAAGAAGCTTAATATTTAGCATAGAAAATAAAACTTTGGCTGCAAATAATAGAAAATTGATTTAATGAGTCTTGGACAATAAGGAAATGTATTATTTCTCATGATGGGATGTCTAAAAGCAGGACAAGGTCCAGGGTAGGTTGATTTGCGCCTTAGTATCATTGTCAAGAGCCCAGATTCTTTCCATCTGTTTTGTCAGGCTGACAGCAAGGTGACAGGTCACATCTAGACATCACAATGTCCAGAGGCAGAAAGGACACTTTCTTCCATGGCTCCTTAAGACATGGGAATATTTCCAAGAATCTTCCCAGCAGACTTGCCTCATGTGTCATTGGCCAGAAATGTGTCCCCTGCCCACCCTAAACCAATCGCAAACAGATGGGATTACTCCTTGGAGTCCAATCTTCAGGGGTGGACTGGCTGCTGGCGGGTCTCCACAATGTCTAAAAGGGACATTAAAGAGAATAGATCAATGAGATAAGAGGTCCAAACTACTAAACTATCAGGGAAGGAAGAAATTCATTCCAGACAACACTTGTATGAAAGTGTGGCCATGTTCAAAGGACATCCAGGAGCCCAGGCAGTTATACAGTATAGCAAGGGCCAAAAGAAAGATGAATTGGAGATATTATTTGTGACCAAATTTTGGAGCTCTGAACTACCATGCTAGAAACTATCATAGTTTCATTCAGTGAGAGTAACTCTTTTAAGAAAATTAATCTGTAATTAGCACACAAAATGGATTACAGTGGGTTTAAAATCATGAAGTTGCCACCAAGAAAAAGCAAGAAACCTTTGGATTCGAGATCTGGCCTGCCATTAATTCAGTGAGGCAAGTCACACCCAGCTCTGAGGCTCCCCAGCTCCAAATACTAAATTGGTGGTTCTCAACCTTCCTAATGCTGCAGCCCTTTAATACAGTTCCTGTGGGTCATAACCCACAAGTTGAGAACCACTGTACTAAATGGCTTTGGATCAGTCCAAGTCAGTACACTCCAGTGGGAGTAGGAAGACCACACTGATTCTAGTGACATTGCTGAGGTAGAACAGCTAGATCTTAGAGATGATGAGGGGACTGAGGGAGAGTTAACACTGAAATTCCTAGAGCAGATATCTGGGAGGGAGTGATCCCATTGACACAGCCAGGAAACGATGTTGAATTTGATGTGCTGATGGAACCTTGGGCAAAGAATTTGTGTTTTAGGCGGGGAATGTATAAGAGAAGTCAGGACAAGAGATAGATAACTGGATCAGCCACACGGGTGATGGTGGAAGCCAGGGAAGACACCCTGGGCTGTTGAAGGGATCCTGAGGAAGGCTCACCATTGATGGATGAGAGGGAAAGGAGTCATTTTAACATGTCAGAGGATGACCCATGTGTTTAATTATTTGTGGAAAGGACAAAAAAATTCAGGACCAAGAAAATGCCATGGGCTTTAGAGATTAGGATGTCAATGCTTTTTTTTTTTTAAATATGGAACGCTTCACGAATTTGCGTGTCATCCTTGCGCAGGGGCCATGCTAATCTTCTCTGTATCGTTCCAATTTTAGTATATGTGCTGCCGAAGCGAGCACGTCAATGGTTTTTTAAAGAAAACCATTGTGATAGAATGGTAGGCATAGGGTCAGAGTGATGTGGAAGTGAGGAGAGTATACACCAACTACTTCCTTGAAAAGTTTTCAGAGTGACAGGAAAGAGTAATGGAACGATGATTAGCAAAGCAAAAGGAAGCTTTGGGGTTGGATTGGATTTTTATTATGGAACAGACAGAAGTAGACTTACTAGGAGGTAAGTTCAGGCCCCCTGACACTTAACACAGGCCCTTGCTGGGTAAAGATTAACTGTTACTCCTAATTTAGTGTTTGTAATTTTGTATTCTTTTTCTTGAAAAGAACTCCAAGATTGAATAAGCTTCAGGCCCTACAAACTCTGGATCTGTTGCTAAGGAAAGAGCCATTTGTAGGCCATGAAAACTGGAGGTACAAAAGAGGAGACCTTGGAGACCTTGGAGGCCTTGGAGAGGAGGGAAAGAATGGGATAAAGAGATACCAGAAAGAAATGCCCCTCCACAGAGAATTGGGGAAGACACAAAGAAATGTTGAGTTAAACTGGAAGGCTGTTGAGAGACCTCCTACTCAATGAATACCCTTGATTTGATTAAAGCAAGTTTGGGGATTGGCAAGACATATAACTACAAAAGCCAGAGGACGAGGCAGTGCTGACAAAATCTGGTTGGAAACACTGATCATGGAGTCTCACCTAGAAGTGTGTGAAGGACCATAAACTAGGATGAGGTTCAGAGCCTGGAAGTCTCCAGGAAGACAGAGCAGGTTTAGTGGGACAGAAGGAGTGAGAGCTGCCACAGCCTGTACAGGGGAAGAATTTCAGACTTTTAAGAGCTTGAATGTGGAACATTTCCCAAAGATAGCACATTCCATGCTATTCTGTTCCAACAGATCCTTTAAGGCTGTGCCCAAAAGCCATCTCCTTTATCCAGGCTTCCCTAGTCCCCTAAATTGAATTTTAATCTTTCCTTTTTCTGAATTTCCCAGTGCTTTGCCCATTACATTTCTTATTTCATTCTGCCTTGGTTATTATGACTAGCTGGTTTCATGAGTGTTTCCTTGGCTAGATTACAAACTTCTTGTCTTAATCCCTTTCATACACAGCCCAGGCCCTGAGACATAGAAAGCATCCAGGAAATGATTGTCAAGGGAATATAGCTTACTAGAAGTGAAAGCTATACATTTAACATAACATCCCTCGTTATAGAGACTGGAAGTAAATGAGAGAAGTGATCTACTTTCACTGAAATCTCAGGGAAGCCGTGAGGACCTCTCCTTGTCTGAAGTGTACACACATCACTATGTGGTCAGTGGGCCCAGCAACCACAGGGCTGCCCAGGAGACACAGGAAGCTGTGCCCGTCCCTGTTGAGATGAACAAGTTACTCGTTATTCTGCTACAGCCAGCTCAACCAGAAAGATTTCTAAGATAAAATTTTCTTGAATTTGGAGTCCATATTGTAATAAAACTCTTATCTCTGATTTTCATTTTGGTTAGCAATGTCTACCACTTCTCTCTTGCCTATGTTATAAAGGGCTTTCAGATCAAGGTGCAAACACCTTGAATTTGTATGAATTTGGGGTGTATATATGTATGAATGTTATTCTGTGGAGAAGTTCTAAAGCAGCACTGTTCAATAGAACTTTCTGCAATGATGGAAAAGTTCTAAACCTGCTACTACTGGCTCCCTGTGATTCCTGAGCACTTGAAAAGTGGTTAGTGTAGTTGATTTTAATTTTATTTAACTTCAATTAATTTTCATTTAATTTAGCCACATGCTGCTGGTGGCTACCATATTGGATAGCACAGCAATAGATTATTGTATGATATCTCCTATAGCTTGGTATAGTACTATTGAAACATCTATTATTACTTACTCCTTGAGAGTAGTGACTAGATGTAACTAATTATATCTTCAGTGCCTAACACATACTCAGTGTTTAATAAATGTTTGTTAAAGTAATGACCACCCCCCAAAAATACCCTCAGATTTCAATTTTTCTCTGAACTTTGCTTTCTCATTCCTGAAATAGACAGGTATACTCTAAGATTTCTTCTGGTTAAAAGCGAAATTATCAGATTTTAGTTGGCAAATATTTACTTGTTCAACATTTACCAGGCACCTATTATGTTCCAAAGTATGATACTTCTTTTTTTTTTTTTGGCTGGGGCTAGATTTGAACCCACCACCTCCGGCATATGGGGCCAGCGCCCTACCCCTTTGAGCCACAGGCACCGCCCCCAAAGTATGAGATTTCATCTTTGTAGCTGCCTTAGGAAGCTATTATTATGCCCCTAAATATGGGATTTCAGAAAAGGGAAGTAATTTGCATTAGATCATACAAAAAATAACTGAAAAAAGTCAGATTTTTTTCTTTTGGTGGGGGGACAGAGTCCCACTGTTGCTCCTGGTAGAGTGCCATGGCACACAGTTCATAGCAACCTCAGACTCCTGTGCTCAAGCAATTCTCTTGCCTCAACCTCCCTAGTAGCTGGGATTACAGGTGCCCACCACAACACCCAGCTATTTTTAGAGGCAGGGTCTCGCTCTAGCTCAGGCTGGTCTCCAACTAGTGAGATCATTCAGTCTGCCCACCCTGGCCTCCCAGAATGCTAGGATTACAGGCATGAGCCGTCACGCCTAGAATTTTAACCTGGTCTGTTTATTTCCACTACACTGCTGCTTCTGTATAAACTATATAAATATACTGTTTAAGTGTAAATATGAAATAGCAAATAAATTAAAATGGAGTGGGTGGGGTGGCATAGTCACTTCCTCTTAGAAAAGCCATGGTTCTATAATAGATTCTTGATTGTTGAGTGAGAGATGCCATCTCCTACAGGAAGATCACCTGGGCTACTGAGGACAGGATGCTGTTCAAGAGAGGCAGGCCAGGATTATAGGAGGCCCTCCTGAACCCAATGACGGGAATCAGCTACCCTGGGGTCTTCTATAGTAAATTACTAGGAAAACTTTCAGGGCACTATTTCCCCTCTGTCACCAGCACATGAGAGCCTCTGGTGAAAGATTTCCTCCTCATCCCTTCCATAGTTACATTCATACATATGTTTGGGTTTTGTTTGTTTGTTTTTTATTTAAGGCTACTGAGTGAGGATATCCAGCTCTTTCTAGATGGAAGGTATAACATAGCTTTGACCCAATAATTTCAAATCTAATCATTTACCTTAACAAACTAGTTAAACATGTACATCAAGATTTAGTTACCAAAAGTGAGGGCAGCAGCAAATAGTTATAAAGCAATTGGGGGAAATTGAACATTAAATACTTGATGATAATATGGAATTATTGTTTAATATTTTAGGTATAACAACAGTACTGTAATTACTATGAACTTTTTAAATGGGGCCTTATCTTTTGCAAATATTTATGGATGAAATAAGAAAACAAAGATTTGTTTCAAATATTTGTTCTAGCTCTTTTAATAATAGTAGAAGACAAGAAAAGACACAATTGGATGTACCATGTTTTGGTATATCCAACAGTGGAATAACACCCAGTCATTAAATAAGGTTGTGTATATATCTAGAAGGATACATTGAAATGATAACAGTGGTCATTTTCTGGTAGTGACTTTTCAGGTGATTTCAATTTTCTACCTGTTTATATTTTCTGAAATATTGATTTCGAGCATGTATTATTTATGTAATTAACATAAATGCATACTTTTAAAGTGGTTTGTAGACATTTAAAATAGAGAAAGGTAAGTTATAAAAGAATTTTGCAAAGAAACTTTAAAGGGCTAGTTAAAAAATATGGCTTGGAGGAGCGTTATTTCTATCACAAAAAGACACCTGAAATGGATGCAAGCTTGGAAGCTGAATTACAAATACCTGAACTTCAGGGTCTAATGGCAAACAGCCAGTTCAACTGACACGTGTGAAATTTTATCTTTCTTTGGAAGAATTCCTCCTCCCCCAACAGGAGGAGTGCTTTGGGTTTGGGTTACAGGGTCCTTCATAGACATTTCTTCCTTGGGTGCGTCTGTGGCTGGGCCTTTCGTTTTATCCTGTGGTCCTTCTCTGCAGAGCAACTGTGGCCTTCCTCCTGCCTCTGTTCCAGGGCTTCAGGATGGTGCTATTTCCAGGAGGAATGTATGGAAACATGGACTTGATCGTGCATTTGGGGTTTGGCATAATCAATTGATACATTATAGGATTTTGAATAGCCAGAGTGCCTAGAATCTATAGTCATCTCCCTGGTTACATTTAGGTCTCATCTTGCAAGATATGAAAAATTAAGTAATAACAAGCACAGTCCTTCAGACCTAATGGGGAAGATGACCTGGCTCACTCAAGGCAAGGATATTTTTAACATTGCAGATATGCTTCTTCTGCTAAATAGCCTTGGGCTCTACTCAGAAGTGATGAAAACAAAACCTAAAAGGAGACTGCTTGTAGAAAACCAGAGGAGCAGTCAGGAGACTGGGGCGAGTTGTGGTTCCCCTGTGCTCTCCATGGAACATGTGGCCAGTCATGTCCTCTCACTGAGCCTCCCTTCCTGTGTGTGTCAAGAGATATGTTGAGAGGGTTCATATTTTCGTCATTCAAACATTTCCTTAGTTTCAAGTACCTAGGTGCAAAGCAGTTTTCTAGCTCTGGAGGAGCTTGCTTATAGGCCTGAGGGCAGAGCAAATGTGAACAGCACAGAAGATCAGACAACATGAAAATAGGATGGGAAGTGGTGCTTCTTTGGAATGGAGTGTGGAAGGGCAGGGGCAGGAGAGATACTTTGTCTCAACTGAGGAACTGATTTCTACTTTCTAAATATAACAGTTACTTTATTTAGTTTCCCTCTGTCTTTCCAGGAAGCCTAGAGCTGGTTGTAGTTTGGGTTCTTCTAGAATAGAAGTAAACTCTGAGAGACAGATTATAGTGCAAGTGATTTATTTTGGAGGTGATCCCAGGAAACCCTAATCAGGAAAATGAGGCAGAGAAGCAAAACAGCTTACCACGTGGGCAAGTGTGGTTCTAGTCACTCCAAGGAACTCTGGAGACATTGTGGACTATGCAGAAGTTATCCCAACCACGGCAAAGAAAACCAGTGTGTTTATTGGCCAGTTCCCCATTCACTATTGGCTACAGGCTGCTTCCAGGGGCATTCACTCTTGGGCACTCCCAGCTTGCAATGAGCATGGCCAAGCACACCCCCATGGTAGAGGCTGCAAATGTTGGCAGGCAAATCTTTGACTCTCACTTTTCAGTATTTGTCGTCTCTCTTACCTTTCCCAACTTCCCTTGTAGGTAAGTGCGGCCAAATATGCACCACTTCCAAGTTGCACCTTTAAAAGGGTAGGATGTGCACCATCCTGTGCCCCCTACACCACTTCCTGCTTGCTGGAGCTGAGACCAGAGCAGCTAACCTGGACTCACTGATGGAAGCCACATGTTGATGAAGGAGCCGCCCTTCCAGCCCTTGAATGTATTTCCTGACTATTATGTAAGAGAGAAATAAACTTCTTTCTAGTTTAAACATTACATTTTGTGGTCTCTTTGTTAATGTCAGCTTAGCCTGAACCCTAATCCACTACACTCCCATTCTCTCAGGGCTGTTTTATTTTTCTTTTTTAGCCTTATTTTATTACTCTTATTGGATTATGTCTTTTAGCATGACTCTTTACATCCTTCCTAGAAAGAAGTGAGTGATTTTAAAAATAAAGAACAACTAAACCCTTGTTCCGGATATTTGCCATATTCAGGGCTGCCAATTACCATCTCTTTATTTGGGGGACGGTTCTATCAAAGGTAAACAAAGCCAGATATTAGTTAAAGTGGTGAAAGCAGCTTTTATTCAGTAACTACTGACAGCAGCGAAAGAGCTGAGCTCCATTCCAATCTGTGCAGAGGTGACTGGGCATTTTGAAGGGAGAATGAGGGAGCAGGAGCAGGGAGTGGACAGGGCTAAATGAAAAATTACAAAGGGTCAGTCAGCATAAATGAGATTAGGCCAGCTGTGTCTGCTGGCTGGCGATTGTCAAAGTTAGAATTCTATCCTCCCCCTGAGAGCGACTAGGAGACTGAGAGACCAGGTCCAGTCCTTCTTGATGATTACATTTCAGAGAAATGGCTTTCAGGAACTTGAGAAAAACACTACTGAATTGTAGGAGATACATATACATCTCAAAGAGAAAGAGATGAAGTATTCACAATCCTAAATGCTTTTCAGAAAATGCTCAAAGAAGGGAGGTCGGGGTCTAGCTCAGGTGTTAGCTAGAACAAACAGTACATTTTTTTGACAGTCTTGAGCTTTTTCTGGCAAAACTCAAATGGGGACCAGGTTGTCCCAGGCACAGAAGTCACGTCAAAGGTTGGTTGAGTCTGGTAGTGCAAGGGTTTGAATGGAGTGTTGTTTTGTGGTTCTCAATTCCCACAGTAGGAATCCCATCTGCACCATGTAGGAGTGAGAATTTGTATCCCCAGGCTGCCCATGGCTAGGGTGCAGGCACTTTACCAATTTCTACAATAATCCTGGAGTTGTGAGTAAGCAAGATGAGGAGGCCAGGCTCAGGAAGAATGACCGTCAGCTAAGTATGGTGGTAAAAAGTATTGCAGGGTCTGCGAGCCTGATGCTCAGAGGCAGGTGTGGTGAGCCTGGGCCTGAGAATGAGCACATACTGCAAATGGAAGTGTTTCTGCCACCACCAGTGAAAAAGGCTACTGCTGGGGTGAGGATGCTGATGGAAACAGGAGGAGAATAAATCACTCCTCCTTTCTCCAGCCTTTTGGTCTTTTTCAAGCACCCCCTACTATCCTGTAGGCAAAGGAGAAATGTGGTGCGTAGCCCTAGTACCCCAAGCTAAGAATGGACGAGTAGGTTTGCAACTAGTACTGATATTAATAATAAAGGTGTTAGATGTTCTCTTGTGGACATTATTTTGCATAATGACATACGTTTGGCTACTTCCTTGAGCAATCTCTCTTCTTCTTGACCTAGGCATTCTCCCTAACTGAGCTCCTCCATTCCCACAGCTTTTGTTAACTATGTCTTTGTATGACCCCAACTTTCTACTCCCAAAGCAGACCTCTTTTCTGCACTGCCATCCTGCATATCCAACGGCCTATTCTGTGTCTTCTTGCCTTTGTCTCTCCCAGGCCCCTCAAACTGAACACATCCAAACTCTTGGACTCAAACTCTTGGACTCTCCCTGGAGCCTGCTCCTCCTGCAGCACCCTTTCCTATCTCATGCCAGCACTGAAAATTACTCCTGACCCTTCCCTCCTTCTCATTTCTCACACTCAGCACAAAGTTACCTTCTAAATATCTGTGAATGGCTTCTTCACCTCTCCCCATGTCCACTAGCCCTGCCCTGGTCTAGGCCACCACTCTCCTACCTGAGCTGTTGCAATACCCTCCTGAGTAAACACCTGCATCTGCTGTGCTCCCCACCAGTGCAGTCTTCTCCGTCACCTTGTAAACATCTGTCATGATACTCCCATGTTACAAAACTGCCAGTGGTTTCCCTCTACTCTTGGTATAAAGTCCAGAATGGTGGCCACAGCTTGCAAGACACTGAATGGTCTGACCATTCATTTTAACCCCCTGCCACAGGTTTGTTTTTGGTTATTACAAAGCTCCGTCTCTTTCCTGCCTCAGAACCTTGGCACACTTCTTTCCTTCTGCCTCTATTTCTTTTCTTGTTTTCCAGGCCCTTGCCTCACTATCTTCTATTCATCCTCCAAATCTCAGCTTAAATGTCACTTTCTTGGAGAAGCCTTCCTGGATCCCATCACCACCACTGCCACCTGGGCTAGGTGAGCTGTGCTTTTGTAAGCTTTAATAGCACCCTCTAATTCTTCTTGGCATTCATCTCACTTGTAATTGTTTATTTGTATAATTATTTGTTCAATGTGTCTTCTCAGTATACTTAAGCTCCATGAGGACAATGTCCCCCTGGTTCACTGCTGTAGGTTTGGCACATGTCACAGTGCCGGGCACATGACAGTGTTCAACAAATATTTGATGAGTGACTGACTGAGTGAAGAGATGACGACTGTGAGAGACAGCATAGCTTTGTAGAACTCACACTGGACTAGCAGCCACAAGACCTGGTTTCTAACCCACATTTGTCATTTCCTGGGTAATCTTTAGCAATAATACCTCTCTGAAGCTTTAGTCCCCTCGTCTTTAAAACAAAGGGATAATGGTCTCCCAAATTTCTTTAAAAAGAAATTTCTTTCTTTCTCACAGATTTCCAAAATGCAGTGAGGATTACTAGCAATGACCCCTGGGACCAAGTGAAAAGATGTCTCTACGTTGACTTCAGTTTTGGAAGAGAAGAGCAATACCTCTCCCCAGCCTTCCCACTTCAGCTTTCCCATAATCTCCCAATCTCACCACTTTGGGTTTGATTTTGCAGTAAGTATCCGTCTCATTAATCACCACCAAACCTACAGTTGGCTGGTATGTTTGGGAGATGAAGAAATAAGAGAAGTTAAGGTGTATCAAGTTTGAAACAGAGACGGGAAACTGGTTCCCCTGAAACAACTTCCCCTCTTAGGCTTGAGAATTATGGGGTCAGTTTAATGCAAGTCTCTGGAACATTGCTCATACCCATAAGCCCATATCCCAATCCTTCTGTTGGGGAAAAGGCCGTTCAGGTGAGTGCAGGAAATGGTGCTGAGGGTAGGAGCCAGCGTGAGCCTTGGGTTCATTCACAGTGGGCTCTGTGATGGGTTGGGGTCCGCTTGTGTTGGGTGTGTCAGGCATTCTGGGAATTCATGTCAAACAAAATCACTTATCTGCAAAGCCCCTACAAGCTGTCTGCTTTTCCCCAAACTGTTCCCTTGAAGTCTTCCTTCCCTGCTCCCCAAACCACCTAGGGATCAGTGCACCCCCACCCGTGCAAGCAGCACCAGCTCCAGCCAGAAGGTGCTGTTTCCAGCTATCATCCCCACCCCACTCCTCCAGGCCACACTTAGTCACACGCCATGTGGTTGAGGGTCTTAAAAGTCTCTCAGGGAAGCACAATTATATCTAGAACTGAAAGAAACATGTTCCCCCAAAGATCCTGTGGCCCCACTATATTATAATATTACCTACTTACACTGCGCTAGCAAAGACTCTCTTCTCACATGCCAGAAATCTAAGGAGCAATTGTGCAAAAAAGATCACCCTGCAAACAAAAATATCACATTTCCACAAAACCTGAGCCACTATATGCTTTCTCAAAGAATTAGATTTAACCGGTCACCTTTCTAAGATGGAGTGACTTGCCAGCTTGCTCTACCTAGGGAAGACAAGCTGCAGAAGATTGTGTCCATTACTCAAGCAGAGAACGCCCGATTTGGGGGCTGACAGCCTCCCCGTGCTCCATGCACAAGCCATGTGTTTTGTGGGCTGCTCCCCTCCACAGCCTGCACCTTTTTCTAGTTTGCACAAAGACATTGTATGAGCTTGTGGGGGTTCTGGCCTAGGAATCTTTCCCCCCTCCAGTCCTGGGGAGGATAATGACGTGTCCGGAAGAAGTATGAGTTCCTTCTATACCTTTGGTCCTCTCCTTTTCTGAACCTTCTGCAAAACATTATCTATTTCTTCTAAACAGTATCTGGTCATTTATTCATCATATTTGTGCTGGGCAGGATGCTACATTAGGAGGCTGTATCAGAATCTATTTCCCAAGAGAAAACAGGAGTTACTCTTAGATGAAGAAAATTCAGGGAAGGGGTTTAGTAACAAAATTACAATTTATAAAGGTGAATTCGTGGGGGAGCACCGGAATAGCGCAGTAACCTAGAGCTAATAGAAGCTAAACTGACATCATCCCTAGACTTAAAGAGAGGAGAGGATTATCACCTTCTCAATTACCAGAAGTTAGAATAAGAGAGAATCAGGCAAAGGCGTATTACTCAAAGTGTGATTTTCAGACCTGCGCAGGTCTGCCTGCCGTTACAGACTGTGAGTATGACAATTGAAAGTAGATGTTTAGAAAATTTCACAGTAATATCAAAGTATGTGATCAGTGTCTGAAAATGTTGTTTGGCATTTAGCTTTGTGTAGGAAGATGTTCTAATAAGGCATCTGAAATGATAGGAAAACATTCTAGGATACTGACTCATATTAAGAAGCTTGCACCACAATGTAAGTCACACTGCTTCCTTCATTAAAAAAGTCACACTCAGGGGAGGCGCCTGTAGCTCAGTGAGCAGGGCGCAGGCCCCATATACCGAGGGTGGCAGGTTCAAACCCAGCCCTGGCCAAACTGCAACAACAACAAAAAAAAATAGCCGGGCGTTGTGGTGGGCGCCTGTAGTCCCAGCTACTCAGAAGGCTGAGGCAGGAGAATCGCCTAAGCTGAGGAGTTGGAGGTTGCTGTGAGCTGTGTGAGGCCACGGCACTCTACCAAGGGCCATAAAGTGAAACTCTGTCTCTACAAAAAAAAAAAAAAAAGAAAGTCACACTCAGGCCAGTGTAATTCTAGCACTCTGGAAGGCCATTGCTGAGCCAGAGTGAGACCTCATCTCTTCAAGGAGCCAGGCATTGTGGCAGGCGCCTGTCTGTAGTCCCAGTTACTCAGGAGGCTGAGGCAAGAGGATCACTTGAGCCCAAGAGTTTGAGGTTGCTGTGAGCTATAACACCAAGGCACTCTACCAAGGAAAATAAAGTGGATCAGTCTCTCTCTTTCTGTCTGTCTCTTTCTCTCTCTCTCTCTCTATACATATATATATATATATATATATATGAAGGAATTAAAAGAAATAAAAAGTCACAATCCTTGCCCTAGCTCCCCATAAACGAACAAATGAATGAATGCCAGCTAAACTTTCAGTGTGCTAGGTGACATAGGAAGAAGTGTTAATTCCATAAAGGCTAGTTAATGTGTTCAATCTCAGGTTATTTTCTTTATTATGTGATAATGTGGAATGCTGATCATAAACAGCTATTATTACATGCTGACATCGAGTGGTTATCTAAGGGAAAAGTTCTGTCAAGAAAATTTGAACAATAGAATGAACTTGTGCTTCTACAAGATATAGGCCACCAGTTTGGTCCCAGCTTTTTCAAGTTGTGAATTGAACAACCAGACCTGTTTTTTTGTTTAATATGTTGCGTATTTTAATAATCTTAATGCTTTCAAACAAGGAAGGAATACAAACTTGGAAGAATAGAATTTCTACAAACCATCTACGGCCATACCACCCTGAACGCGCCGGATCTCGTCTGATCTCAGAAGCTAAGCAGGGTTGGGCCTGGTTAGTACTTGGATGGGAGAATTTCTATAAACCAAAGTAGCATATTCCATTACTTAACAATTGTCAATGAAGTTGGTAATAATTCTGATAACCATACATACGTTAAAAGATAACACCAAACATCTTACAAATCTGATAGAACATTTTCAGTTTTGTTTTTCATTGAAAGAAAATCCACACATAGAAAATGGGTAGATCCAGAGTCCATTTGTAGGCTAAACTGTTCTGCTGGCTACATACTGTTCATACTGTTCATACCAGATTGAAGATGAATTTTGAAAATTCAGCATCACTTGCCTCATTTTGTATAAAGGTAAAAATTGAACAGCCTGAGTCTGCTGAAATTGCTTAAAATTTCTTCTTCCATGGCTGTCAATGTACCTTTTTAAGATACATTTTTATCGGGCGCCTGTGGTCCCAGCTACTCGGGAGGCTGAGGCAGGAGAATCGCCTGGGCCCTGGAGTTGGAGGTTGCTGTGAGCTGTGTGACGCCACAGCACTCTACCGAAGGCCATAAAGTGAGACTCTGTCTCTACAAAAAAAAAAAAAAAAAAGATACATTTTTATGCATAGGTACATTAAAAAAAAAAAACACTGAAGCAGAAGTGGATTAACAAGCTGTGGTATATGTATACCATGGAATACTACTCAGCCATGAAAAAAGATGGAGAGGGCAGCGCCTGTGGCTCAGTGAGTAGGGGGCCAGCCCCATATGCCGAGGGTGGCGGGTTCAAACCCAGCCCCGGCCAAACTGCAACAAAGAAATAGCTGGGCGTTGTGGTGGGCGCCTGTAGTCCGCTGCTTGGGAGGCTGAGGCAAGAGAATCGCGTAAGCCCAAGAGTTAGAGGTTGCTGTGAGCTGTGTGACGCCATGGCACTCTACCCAAGGGCGGTACAGTGAGACTTTGTCTCTACAAAAAAAAAAAAAAGAAAAAGAAAAAAGATGGAGAATTTGCATCCTTTGTATTAACCTGGATGGAAGTGGAAGACATTATTCTTAGTAAAGCATCACAAGAATGGAGGAGCATGAATCCTATACTCAATTCTCACATGAGGACAATTAATGACCTAGTACCCGGTGGTGGGTGGAGGAAGGGGAGAGAGAGAATGAGGGAGGGATGGGGAAAGGAAGAGCAGAGAGAAGGAAGGAGAGAGGGGTCTCAGTGTGTGACTCACCTTTTGGGGGCAAGACACAATTGTAAGAGGGACTTTATCTAACAAATGCAATCAGTATAACCTTGTTTCTCATACCCTCAATGAATCCCCAACAATTAAAAAAAATAGAAAAATAAAACACTGAAGCAGTTTACATATGCATCACACCATGTGGGTATCAATGCTGTCAGTCCAACTTAGATTAGATAAATAAACAAGCAAAAATCAAGTTGTCACATTAAAAAATTAAAATATTAATATATGCAGTTTTCAATGTCTGCAGAGGCATTTAATATGGACAATTACTGTATCATTCATAATGGTTTTTTTTTAGAGACAGAGTCTCACTTTATCACCCTGGGTAGAGTGCCATGGCATCACAGCTCACAGCAACCTCCAACTCCTGGGTTTAGGCAATTCTCTTGCCTCAGCCTCCCAAATAGCTGGGACTACAGACACCTGCCACAAAGCCTGGCTATTTTTTTTTGTTGTTGTTGCATTTTGGCCGGGGCTGGGTTTGAACCCGCCACCCTCGGTATATGGAGCCGGCGCCCTACTCACTGAGCCACAGGCGCCACCGATTCATAATGTTTGATTTAGATTCAATTGTGAAATGACAAATTTTTAGACACGCAGCCACAATTCTCTATATTAATTGCTTATATGAAGATTTTTCAATAAGCAACGTATATCATTTTTCTGTAATTATCCTATTTTGTTTTCTATGTTAGGTTTTAAAAAATTATCTATTTTCAAATATAACTTTACAACTTTAAATCTAGTAATGAAAAATCTGGTCTTATATTTTCCAAGTCATTGCTTTTCAATTTTTCTACTAATTAATCTTTTCCTAATTCAGGTTTCAATGTGTTTTACAAAAGTATGACTCTGCACTTGATTGGAAGTAAATAAAACAAGCTGTCTTTCTGTTTGAGGAGCACTCTTGTGGAGTCGGCTGCAGAAGAGGAACCGGGAACTTTGGTGAGGGAGGCAGCCAATCTGCGGCCACTTCTTAAAGACAGAAGGACAAACAGACACCCTGACTATACTCCCCTCCCTCCAGTCTCCTGCTGGGGTGCTCTCCCATAGGCCCAAACCAACAGAAACCAGAGGTCAGCCTCCAGGATAGAGGGCAGGATGCAGCACAGGAGAAGCCACATCTGCGGGGCACGGAGATCAAAGTAAAAGCCACTGTTTATATACAAAGGTGCTCATTGGTGGGGTGATAGGCAATTAAGAAGCAGTATAATCAGGACCAAGGCAGAAGGAAAACTGGGGTGCAAGGGCTTGCACATCTAATCTAGGACACCCCTAACCCAACCTGGGAATTCAGGTCTGGGGCAGTCAGGGATACCCTGGGTTCGTAGGGAACATAATATCCAAACTGAAGAATGAAGAAAGAATAATAGTTAGCAAGGAGATAGGCCAGTAGGGAGTTGGGAGGATTATAGGTGTGAGCCACTGTGCCTGGGTCCAGGTGTAGTTTTTATGCTATAGAAGAAGTTTTTATTTTGATTAAAAAAAAAAAAAAACAGAGGGTGGGGAGGAAGCAGGAAGAAACAAAGTTTGGATTCAGAAAGGAGCAGAGATGATTGTAGTAATAACTAAATCTGAGAGAAGGCTTATCGGTACCACACACTATGCTTAGCTCTTAAAGAGCTCAGCTCTTTAATGCTCTTGACACCTCAGAAGGGGGTATTTCCACTTTGTAGATGAAGAAACTGAGGCACAGAGAGATTTTAGAAAGTAGCCTGAGTTTACACTGCCAATATAATAGTAAAAAGAGCTAGCAGCCAGTAGGTGGGCCGGCTCTGGCATCTGTGCTCTTAATCACACTCGGGGGGAGAGGAGCAAGCCAGAGTAGGGAGGTTGAGGGCAGACAAGGAAGGTAAAACCAATGTCTACCTCCTTCACTGTTTCACAGTGAACATGAGAACCATGGTTATTCCTCTTCCTCAACTTAGCTATTCAATGTAACCTCAGTGCCACATTGGTCTTTGCCCCCACTCCTAAGATGCCAAAACCTGTCATCTGCGTTGGGTGAGTTTTTCCCATTTCTGTTTAGCATCTTGGCTTATACTACAATGGCAAGAAGACAAGAGGCTGGAGACCTATACTCAAGTCCTAGCCTGTCTCACGCAACCAATGGGATGAACACCAGTCTGAAATAAGTTTTCTTATTCTGGTGGCTCTCCTTTTGTCTTCTTGTACAGCCTGATACAAATTTTCTGCCTTTGCCACATTCCCTCCCACTCTGGACAGTTTGGTGATTGATAACTGGGTTATTTTATTACTGATAGCTCTGACTGTATTTGCTTTCCCAGTTGATGTGTGTTGCTCATCAAGTGCCTTGTCATCTATTAATCCAGGATAGTTACTGAGTTCCTGTAGGTGGCACAAACAAGCCATTCGATGTGTGTGCGTGTGTGTCCCATGGGAACAGGGCACTGCTGAGTTCAGGCTGGTTCTCAGCTCCTGATCTGTGGGCAGAACACATTCACAAGGGAGCAGTGCGCTGTTTTGTCTCTTGCAGCGACGTCATGTTGCTCATGTTTCATGGTTTTCAGAGTTCATTAGTTTTTATTTGCTCTCGGTTAATATCTAGCTCCATGGATTGCGTCAGCAGAATACCCCCCAAACTCAAATTTACCCACTTAAATATAGTTGGAAATATGTGCATGTTATTTTTTGTGGCTGACACTGGATGGCTAAGGGCACCAGAGCTTGGAGCTGGAGTGCCTGGGTTCAAATGCTGACTCTGCTAGTTGCTACCTGTAAAATACTTAACGGCTTTAAAGCTCACTTTATTTCATCTGAAAAATACAAATTATTAAATGAGAGCACCTATGTGAAAACTTTAAGCACACTTTGCCTGGCTCAGGAAAGTCCTCAACCGTTATTAGCTCTGATTATCACCACACTGACTGCATGTGCGTTAATGAGGTAGGAAAATGCTCACACACAACCACAGAGCGCTCATTTTCTCAGCACAGTAGGACAGGTGCCTGTGTTTTAGTTCAAAGCCCCTAAACTCAGAGGCCCAGGCAGTTGTCAGTTTACCGCACAGTGGAGCCATCTTTTCTGCTGATGAATGAAATTGACATAATGCCCTCATTTTTTTTCTTTTGAGCACCAACCACATGCCGAAAGCTGTCTATGTCACGAAGAGCACACTTCAATGGGCTGGAGGGAGCAGTCCAGCCTGGGGAAGAATGAGAAATGAGAGTGCTGGGATAAAGAGAAGAAACACCCAGGGGATGCATGTCGGGGAAAAAGATTAGGGGCTGGTAATGAGTTAGGAAAAAACTGGCCATCTGCTGGGCCTACAGATGGCTCTTTGGAGAGGACATTCAACAGGCCTGAGGCCACAGATCCTAAGGGACAGCCTGCAGCTCTAGGCTATCTGTGGAAGAGCAGAGAGTGGCACCTGGTGAGAGAGGTGCCACTTGACATGGCTTGAGCCTGTGTCTACCGACGGAGTTCCCAGGTCCCTGAGACCGAGGTAGGAGATTATGCCCAGATTGGGAGACTCAGAGTAGAGCTCTGCCCACCCACACCTCTTTCTTCTCAGAGCATCCTTGATCACAGTGGATAAACTAGTTGAAAAGCTGGGCAGACTCCCATGATGGCATCTACCAGGCTAGGCCTAGCTTCCCTCAACCTGTGACTGGGGGTGATGCCATTTGCCCGTAAGCACACATTGGAAAATCTTCACGTGCACAGACACACTGTGACCCACAGAGACAGCTGTGGAGGATTCCTTGGGTTTGGGTGAAAGCCCTAGCAGTTGCCTTATAAATATGTACGATTGAAATAGGATGTCCTGGAGCTTAGCTAACCTTTTTGCTTTTCCTCTTTAAGATAAAGGAACTGCTAGTGCTGTTTGCTTTATGAAAGATAGCCCTGTCATCATTTTTAGAACACTGGGAGAAAGATTTCTTGGGAGGAAGCTGGCCTGAGCCCTCAGAAATTCTTCTCTCTCACTGGAGCACCAGCTCTGGAGTCCTAGTTACTAATCCTGGCTCAGCCACTCTCCAGGTGCGTGGCCTTTGAGACACTGCTCGACTACACGAGGCTTGGCTTCCTCTCCTGTGAAGGAAGTGATGACACTGTTGCAGGTGCGGTGCCCCTTCTGTGGTGATGGTGACGATTAATTGAAATAATACATGTGGTTAGTACGTTTGTACATGACCAGGCTCCATAAATGGTAGCCCCAATAAACTTTATAGTTTTTTAAGAGGAGGGTTTCCCTTGGATTCAGCCCAGTGACAGAAGCATTTGAAAATGCTGGGTATTGAGTGGCACCTGTGGCTCAGTGAGTAGGGTGCCAGTCACATATATCAAGGGTGGTGGGTTCAAACCCAGCCCCAGCCAAACTGCAACAAAAAATAGCCAGGCATTGTGGTGGGCACCTGTAGTCCCAGCTACTTGGGAGACTGAGGCGAGAGAATCGCCTAAGCCCAAGAGCTGGAGATTGCTGTGAGCTGTGACACCATGGCCCTCTAGCAGAGGTGACAAAGTGAGACTCTGTCTCTAAAAAAAAAAAAAAATGCTGGGTATTTCCTACAGTTCTGAGCCACCCCCTATCCTCACCTCCAGAGATGCTGGCCATTTGCTCAGTGGGGCACCCCAGTCTCTTTACTCTTGTTTGGGGCTGTGGCATTTGCCCTGGGGCTAGGCAGAACTGTCGCCACAGACTTGACTGGAGAGAGTCCTCCTCTTCCCAAGTTAACCACAGGAAAGCCACTTCCACCCCGTGACTACAGAAAATCAAAGGAAATGAAAAACACCACTTAGTCAACTACTCTTCAGTTGATGGGCAACGGATTTTTGCTGTTGTGAACAAAGCTATTAGGAACATTCTCTGTGTGTGTCTCCGGTTTTACATTGAATTTACGGTAGAATTGCTGGGCTGGGAAGTGTGTGAATATTTAACCTTGTAAGGTGGAGCCAAACTGTTTTCCAAAGAGGTTATACCAATTTACACTCCCAGCAGCAGTTCATGAGAGATCTCAGGATCTATATCCTCTGGTGGGGTCACAAGCAGTCAGAAAGAATGAATACCAGCTGTAAATTACAATAAGGACAAAGCTTACCAAGATAATATTAAGTGAAAACAACAGTTCACAGAAGGATGCCTTATTGCACACTTCATGTAACTTAGGAGACAGCTATAAAGAAATTATGTACCATATGTTAGGATCATATAAAGATAAGATTACAATAAAATTGTTTCTAAAGGAGCTCAAGGGGAAGACAGATACTCCTGCACACAGTTCACAGCAGCATTTTGCAAAGCAGCCACAACGTGGAAGCAGCTCAAGTGTTCACGGGCAGGGTGGGGGGGAGGTGGATAAGGAAAATGTGGTATGTTTATAGAATAGAATATTACTCAGCCTTAAAAAGGAAGGAAATTCAACATGGATGAACCGTGAGGATACTATGCTCAGTGAAATAAGCTCATCACAGAAAGACAAATTATATCATTCAGCTTATCTTCCATACTCAGAACAGTCAAACTCACAGTAGTAGAAAGTAGAGTGGTGGTTCCCAGCAGTTGAGGGGAGGGGAAATGGAGTTGGTTTATGGGTGCAGACTTTCAGTTTTGCAAGATGAAAAGAGTCCTAGAGATTGGTTATACAACAATGTGAATGTACTTAGCACTACTGAACTGCATGCTTAAAAACAGCAATGATGGTAGATTTCATGTTATATATATTTTACAATTTAAAAAAGAAAAAGAGGCGGCACCTGTAGCTCAGTGGGTAGGGCGCCGGCCATATACACCAAGGCTGGCAGGTTTCAACCCGCCCGGGCCAGCTAAAAAACAGCAATGGCAACTGCAACCACAAAAAAAATAGCTATGTGTTGTGGCAGGTGCCTGTAGTCCCAGCTACTTGGGAGGCTGAGGCAAGAGAATAGCTTAAGCCCAGGAGTTTGAGGTTGCTGTGAGATGTAACACCACTAGGGCGACAGCTTGAGACTCTGTCTCAGAAAGAGAAACAAAAGGAAAAAGGAACTTAAGGGAAGAAGGAACCTGAGATTCAGAAGTGGTTACCTGTGGCAAGGGGAAGTGACAGGGACAGGCATGGGGAGGTACCATGTATCTAGCTGGAAGTTGTTGTCAAGGCCCTAACTTTAATTTTGAGTGGTGAATTCTTTTAACAATAGTGCTTATTGTTTTTTAAAACAAACAACATATTAAAATGCTCCTGCAGATACCAGTTATGAGAGCATATCATGAACCAATTCTCTACCCCAAAATTCTCTGTAGGAAATTATAAACTGTCTTAAAATTTGTGGTAGCTCACAACCTGTAATCCTAGCACTCTGGGAGGCCAAGACATGAGGATCCTTGAACTCGGGAATTCAGGAAGAGCCTGAGCAAAAGTGAGTGAGACTCTGTCTCTACTAAAAAAAAAAAAACTAGAAAAATTGGCTGGTTGTTGTGGTGGGTGCCTGTAGTCCCAACTACTCTGGAGGCTGAGGCAAGAGGATCGCTTGAACCCAGGAGTTCAAGGTTGCTATGGGCTATGATGCCACAGCATTCTACCCAGGGTGACAGAGTGAGATTCTTTCTCAAAATAAATAAATAAAATTTTCAATAAGTACGTAAACATCTCCCCTAACATTTCTCTTCTGTCATTTTCATAAAGTTCTGATTTAAATTATTAGAGATAAAAGCTGCAGATAGAAGTTTGAACCAAAAAGAAAAATTTCCCATCTGGCAATTTTAGTCAAATTTCTGGCACGCAGGGGAGACAAAGAGAAACCTGCCCCTTCTAAAAAGCTAGATTTTAAAACAAAATGCTAATTTTATTAAATAACTCAAGTGAGAATATACTTGCAAGTTGCAAACTTAATATTTCTAATTTTTAATAAAATTGATCCATAGTATTTTTTTTTTTTTGAGACAAGGTCTTATTCTGTCTCCTGGGTAGAGTGCAGTGGCATCATCAAGCAAACCTCCTGCTTCGGCCCCCCCAGTAGCTGGGGCTACAGAGGCGGACCACCACACTCGGCTAATTTTTCTATTTTTTTGAGACAGAGTCTGACAATGTCACCCATGGTAGAGTGCTGTGGTGTCATAGCTCACAGCAACTTCTAACTCTTGGGCTTAAGTGATTCTCTTGCCTCAGCCTCCCAAATAGCTGGGAGTACAGGCACCCACCACAATGCCTGGCTAGTTTTTTGTTGTTGTTGTTGTTGCAGTTGTCATTGTTGTTTAGCAGGCCTGGGCCAGGTTCGAACCCACCTGCCTTGGTGTATGTGGCTCCTGGTTCCCTAACCGCTGAGCTATGGGTGCCGAGCCTAATTTTTCTTTCTTTCTTTCTTTTTTTTTGTAGTGACGGGATCTTGTTCTTGCTCAAGGCAGTCTCAGACTCCTCACGTCAAGCGATCCTCCTGCCTCAGCCTTCCAGAGTGATAGGATAACAGGTATGAACTGCTCTACCTGCCCCATAATAAATTTGACAGTTGACTTATTCTGGTCAAACTTTGTTATAGGATGATGGTTTATCAAGACTTTGCTCAGGTAGTCCCAGCTACTCGGGAGGCTGAGGCAAGAGAATGGCTTAAGCCCAGGAGTTGGAGGTTGCTGTGAGCTGTGTGAGGCCACGGCACTCTACCGAGGGCCATAAAGTGAGACTCTGTCTCTACAAAAAAAAAAAAAAAAAAAAAAAAAAGACTTTGCTCAGGTCTGCTTATGTCACAGGGTGACGAAATATATTTTAGAACTGAAAGTAACTGTAGAGATCATCTTGTCCAGAGACAGCAAATACTAGTCCTCAAACCCCGGCCCATGGCAGACATTGCTAATCAATAGTGGCCTATTTTCCCAGTAAGCCCGACATACCTTGGAATCCTGTACGAATGACACAGTTCTCCACGCAGCCACTTGATCAGAGCCGATGAAATGACACCTAGTTAACATCCCTTAATCTAGTCCAACCCTCTTCCTGTACATATGGAGAAACAGAGTAAAGCAAGTTACTTATCCAAGGTCACACAAGGGACATGTATGTCTCTTGCATTCCAGATCTAGTGCCTTTTCCACTACCTTTGAGTCAGCTCTTCCTTTGGGGCTCTGACATAAACCACAAGTTCTTGTCATTGCTAGAATCCCAGCCTCTGCTGCTGTAATGTGCTGATTCTAACCCCCATCACACGGCCCCATCCACAGGCATTTTTCTTTCTGGACCTTGTAGGCCTCTCTCTCTCTCTCCATCCTTTCAGCTGCTACTGGTGGTGAGACCATCCACGGAGGAGAAAGAATCCTCCTCGTCTCCTACGAAGCTCCTCAGACAGCTCCCCAAGCAAAGGCCTTTATGAAGTGCATCGCAATCCTGCCAGAGCCAGGCAGACGTAGCCCACCCTGGGACTGGACTACAGCAAGAACATCTCCCTTCTAAGGTCATCTTGTCAACACAGAGCAGGTTCCATTTCAGTGCCTGAGCTGAGTCTTCCTCTGTACCTTCCTGCCCCAGTCCATACCCAAATGATCAGAGCATTCATTCTCTAAGAAAACCTACAAACTCTAAATTGTTAGACAAAAGAAATGGAGACAAAATTCCAGGAACAGGTATGCCATGTCCTATGTGAAGAAAAAGTACCCAATGTACTCACCCTTATTATGAAACTAATGTAGGACCTTCACATGAAAGCTATAACCCAGTTACAACCTAAGAATAGGGAGAAGGGGGAAAGGGAGGGGAGGGAGGGGGGAGGGAGGGGGAAAGAGGGGGACTAATGGGATTACACCTGCGGTGCATCTTACAAGGGTATATGTGAATCCTAGTAAATGTGGAATGTAAAGGTCTTAGCAAAATAACTAAGAAAATGCTACAAAAGCTATGTTAACTAATGTGATGAAAATGTGTCAAACGATCTATGAACCAAGTGTATGGTGCCCCACGATCATACTAATGTACATAGCTATGGTTTAATAAAATAAATAAATAAATAAATAAAAACAAAGTTAAAAAACACTTGGTGCCCTATGAAAGTGACCTTAATTAGGATGCTTTTACAGAGCTGGAGAAAAGCAGCACCACTAAGGATCTGTGGGGCACAAAATAATGGAAAGGCCTTTGTACCTGAAAGAGGCACTCGGGCGGGCAGGGCACGGTCTTCTTCCCTGAATCATGTGAGGATATTCTACAACCTCTGCCAAGATGCCTAGACTCCAACTAAAACTCAAATGGTTTTTTTTTCTTCCTTTTTTTTTTTTATTAAGTCATTTATACACAGATCATAAATACATTTATGCCATTATGGGATTAAATGTATTGATTATCTGTACAAATTGGAGTGCTTACACCCTACTAATCAACATAGTTTTCACCTCATTTACCCAATTACAGCATTAAGACATTTGTGTTCTATACCTGATAGATCCAACTTGTACTTGCAATGTGCTCCATAGGTGTGGTTCCCCTAAAACTCAAATGGTTTTACCAGCCCTACTTCCAAGTGAGAAGTAAGGACTTCACCCTAAAGCCATAGAGAAAGCATTGCAGATGACTGGTCCAACCAACCTTTTCATTTTGGATATGAGAAAGTGGAGCACAGATCAGATAGGGACTGGCCATAGGTCAGACCTTGGTAGTCAAAGTTTAAATTCAGAGCCCCCAGCTTCTACCTACAAGTTAAGGCTTTTCCTCAGAGCCTGTATTGTAACTAGTGGGCCCTGGAAAAGGGATGTATCCAATAGAGCGGATCAACCTACAGGGGAAAGGCTAGCCTCCCTGAGCAGCACACTGCTGCTGGTGACAGCATGAAATTTAGGGACCCCACAACTGGAGGGTGAGAGCAGACAGACTGGGACTGCAACTGAGAAGCCAACTATTCATTATGTGCTGGCACACATCAATCATTTCAACAAATCTGGGTGATTCAACCCATTTCCTGGATGAGGACATGGAGGCTCAGAGACAGTAACTTGTCTAAGGTGGCCTCACTAGAAGCTGCTGTGCCATTTAACTCCAGCTTGAGCCTGGGCCTCCTGTCTGACACAGACTCAGAGCCACCTGAGGACACACAGAGTCAAGCCACTCCCACGTGGATTTTTAAGAACCTCGGGGTTGGGTAGGAGTATATTTTCTTTTGACACTTGCAATGAAAGCCCTGGGTAAGCAACAGGACTGAGGGTGGGTGTGGGGAACTTTTTATTTCTTTTTGTGGCAGATATTTAATCATTTTAGGAGAATAAAATGTTCTCAAGCCTCTTGGCAGTAGCTAATTTTATAGAAGTATTCTATTATAAGGTATTCCTGCTAGCTCACTGGCCTACATCTTCCAGAAAAGAAAACTTTGCATTTAATGTTTAAAATGAAATAAATACTTATTTTTATAAAGTATCCTGTTTCGTTTTGTTTTGTTTTCAGGCTAAGGCATATTGCTTATACCTTATTATGAATTTGAGGAATATAGGAAATTGAGGGATGCTATGAGCCTGGTAAGGGGACGAAGACCCTGTGAGTGCAAGGTGGGGTTTTTCCAACCATGTTGTTTCATGACAGGAATGGTGGCTTAACACACTCAACTAATCCCTTATCTATGCATATTTATATTGTTTCAGTTTGGTTTTTTTTTAAGACAGAGTCTCACTATGTCGCCCTTGGTAGAGTGCTATGGCATCACGGCTCACAGCAACCACCAACTTTTGGGCTTAAGCGATTCTCTTGCCTCAGCCTCTCAAGTAAGTTGGGATTACAGGTGCCTGCCACAACACTGGGCTATTTTGTTGTTGGTGTTGTTGTTATTGTCGTTTAATAGGCCTGGGCCGGGTTTGAACCCACCAGCCCCGGTGCATGTGGCTGGCGCACTAACCCCTGAGCTATGGGCACCCAGCCTTGTTTTTAGCTTTCAAAGTGTTATCAACTATTTTGTAACAAATATCCCTTAGTTAAGTCATAGCTAACATATAACATTATTTTTTATGATGAATTACTAGAAATTACTAGGCAGGTAATTCAAGATGTTTGATACATACTGTCAAATTGCCCTCTAGAAAAACTGCTCCAAATTATATTCAGACAGCATTGTATGAAAGCCTCATTTTCCCAAACCCTTTACTTTTTCCTGTTTAATTATTGTTACTAATGAAATTGAATATTATTTTATATAGGCATTGGCTATTTGTATTTCTTTTTTTTTAATTGTTCATTCATGTCCTTGACCCATTTTCTATCACCGCACGTGTCTTTTCCCTATTGAAGTACTTCTATATAGTGAGAACATCCACACTTATCCACACTGATATGTTTCACTATATAAAAATCAAAACTTTGTATATTTCAAAACACCAGAAAAACAGATTAAAATACGAAAGACAAACTGAGAAAAACAAATTTGCAACAGATAAAACAATTTTTCTTTGTAGCTTCTGTATAGTACTCACCATCATGCTTACAAAGTCGTTCATCATCCCCAAGATCATACAAATACTAATTTTGTGTTTTCTATTAGTTTGCTAGTATGGTTAGAATTTCATTTGTTAACATATTTACAACAGCTGGAATTAATTTTTGGTATGAAGTTTAAGCAGTAATGATTCTAACTTGATCTTTTTCCAGATAGTTAATGGCACTTGATTCTAACTTGATCTTTTTCCAGATAGTTAGTTAATGGCCCTAACATAATTTATTCTCCGGAGTCTTAACACCATCTGTATCACATGTTAATATATGTCCTTATAAAAATTCAGGCTTATTTCTGGACTTTGCATGATCTGTGATTTCTTCTAAACGCTAAAGCTATCCCTGGTTTGGAGATTTTTGTTCATCTTCTTGTCTTTTACACTAGCCTGAGTTCCTTGAGGGCAGGGTCCTGCCTTATTCCTCTTTGTACCAGAGAGCTTACTGCTGCGTAATAAAGGTAGGGCACAACCACAAACCCCAGGCTTCAGGTTGCCAGATTTAGCAAAGAAAGGTGCAGGATGTCCAGTTAAATTAGAATGTCAGATAAACAACAAATAATTTCTTGTATGGGTATGTCTCATGCAATATTTGGAATATATTTGTATTTATCCTAAAAGTTATCCAGACATCTCCACTGGAACACGAATCATCCTCAGACCTTCAACCTCTTCTTGCCAGGGATGCTAAGCAGGCAAACAAGAAATTCTTCTACATAGCAAATGCCACAACTGAAACAGGCTCAAGTCAGAAGCGCCCAGCTGGCTGCATGAGCAGGTGGGGAATGCAACCCTTCTACACCTGCAGAGGCAGCATCCCAGCCAGGGAGGGACTAATTTGTGGCCAGTCCTCCCCAAGGGCTTCTCCCTCCTAGGCCCCAAGGACCTTGAGCTGAGTGGAGCAGGGCAGACACTGTGTGATTCCACTGCTGACTATTCATATTCCTCCTCTTTACTTCTCACATAAAGCGGAAGCAGGGCTCTCCTTCCCTGTTGTCACTCAGTGTGTAATACCTGACTGGACACATTCCATAGACACTCACGCAATGTTGATGAAATAGATGTTCTGTTTCTCTGTTTTTATTCTACCCTTTCTCCTTAGTGATAGCAAAAATGTCATTCATACTTACACAGGTGATCCAAGCCCATATAGCCTGTAGACTTGGTCCAAATGTCCCCTAGGTGTCCCCAGTGACAATGGTGAATGAAAACCAGCCTGGCCCTTGATGTCATGGAGCTTATTGTCTAGTAGGAGAGGTGGCCATAAATCACATAATCAAAGTTTTATTTAATTGAAAAAGTCAAGGAGACATGAGAATATATAGCAGGGGACTAAGTCCGATGGAGTGAGTAGTCAACACCCCAAACGAGGGACATTTGAGAAGGCGTTCACTAACTATCTAAGAGAAGTGTTTCTGGCAGACAGAATAGCATGTGCACAAGTCCTGCGTGGGAAGGAGAGCACCCTTAAGGATATGAGGTGAGTGGAGGAATGAGAGAGAAAGAATGAAGCAAGAGAGGGCTACAGAGACAGGCAGGGGCCAGGTCTCAAATGTATCATTTCATTATGTTGGAAACACACAAAATCTACTCTTCTAGCTGCGTGACATATACGACACACTGTTGTTAATTATAGTCACTCCATGGGGCTACTCAACACTGGACCTTAGTCCTCCTGTCTCCTGTACTTTTTTTTTTTTTTTTTGCAGTTTCTGGCCGGGGCTGGGTTTGTTTGAACCTGCCACCTCCGGCACATGGGGCTGGCGCCTTACTCCTTTGAGCCACAGGCGCCACCCTGTCTCCTGTACTTTTGTCTGTATTAGCCAACCCATGGCTAGTCCCCTCTCCTTCCTACCCTTCTCTGCCTCTAGTAACCACTATTCTAAAAGAGTAGATCTTAATCAGTGATTTTCAACCAGTGTGCCATGAAGGGATCTTAGTTGTGCTGCAAAAGTTTTTAAAGATCATTAGTTAAATTATTTTCAAAAGAAGTTCAAAGTTTTTTTATTCTTTTTTTTTTTTTGATCAACATAATCTAAATATGCCATGGAATTTTAACTATAGGTTCAAGTGTGCTGTGAGATAAAAAAGGTTGAAAACACTGTCTTAAATGTTCTTTCCACACACACAAAAAAAGGTATGCAAGGGAACAGAAATGTTAATTAGCCTTATATAATCATTTCACAATGCATACATATAGCAAAACATCAATCACATTGTACATTGTAAATATGTAAATTTTTGTAATTTTTGTAAATATGTGTAATTTATGTAAATATGTGAGTTATACCTTAATAAAACTGGGGAGGAAATTAAATATAATGTTAAAATAAAAAACAATCACAAAAACTCAAGAAAATCACTAGTTCAGACCAGTCTCTTATGGATGAGGTTACTAATGTTCAGAGAGGTGAACTGACTTACTCCATCTCACACAGCAAGTCACTGGCAGAATGTGTCCTAAAATCCAAAGCTAAGCTGTTTTCTGTTCCTTTGCTTTCCATTTAGACTAACGGTCACACTATGCCAGGAACCGGTCAAGAAACAGAATTCTAGGAGTACTTGCCCCCTCCTACCACCCTCCCCATCCTCGCTCATAATCACCCTCAGCTGAAAGGTATGTGAGGCAAAGGACTCTGGGATGATTTCCATTAAGGTGTAAATAGCTTCCACCATGATTTTTATTTTTATTTATTTATTTTTTTGAGACAGAGCCTCACTTCGTCGCCCTTGGTAGAGTGCTGTGGTGTCACAGCTCACAGCAACTTCAAACTCTTGGGCTTAAGCAATTCTCTTGCCTCAGCCTCCCAAGTAGCTGGGACTACGGGCACTCGCCACAACACCTGGCTATTTTTGTTTGTTGTCGATGCAGTTGTCATTGTTGTTTTAGCTGGCCCAGGCTGGGCTTGAGCCTGCCACCCTCGGTGCATGTGGCCAGTGCCCTACCCACTGAGCTACTGGCACCACCCCATGATTTTTATTTTATCAAGACATAAATCCACAGTTGGATGGATAGGATGCCAGGCAGTGGGATGAAGACAGATGGGGAAACTGCTATGAAGTGGGAAGGTCAGGCACTGAGATCCCCAGTCATTTTATAAAGAACACCTTTGAAAATGTTCCACATAATGGTCCCTTCTCTTCCCTTCTCTTCCCTTCCCTCTCCTTCTTTTCCTTTCCCTTTTTTTGAGACAGTCTCACTCTATATAACATAAGGTAGAATGTTCTGACATAATAGCTCACAGCAACTTTAAACTCCTGGGTTCAAGCAATCCTCTGACTCAACCTCTGGAGTAGCTGTAACTACGAGGCACCTGCCACAACCCCTATTTTTAGTAAAGATGGATTGTCACTCTTGCTCAGAATGGTCTCCAACTTCTGAGCTCAAGTGACCCTCCTGCCTCAGCCTCCCAGAGTGCTAGGATTACAGGTGTGAGCCGCTGCCCGGCCTGCACAGTCGTTTCTTTTTTGTGTGTGTGTGTTTTTTGTATTGCAGTTGCAGTTTTTTTGTTTTTTTTTTTTTTTTTTTTTTGTCTGGGGCTGGGTTTGAACCCACCACCCTCAGTATATGGGGCTGGTGCCCTACCCACTGAGCCACAGGCACCTCCCTGCACAGTGGTTTCTTATCTCCACTGTCCGGGACCCTCAAGACCCCATTTCCTGAGAGATTTTGTTTATTATCAGACAAACTGCACTCAAAATCATGCTTCATTCATTTTCCTAGGATCGTTCTCACACAGAGTTAATTCCAGCTCCCTAAGAAGCAATGTAGCCGCACATGGATTGATACTAGATTTTAACTGGGCTTCTTGCATTTTGCAAATACTGTTCAACCCCAAGTCCCCCAAAGAGGACCAACTTTAGGGTCAGGGACCCCTGGTTTCAGATTCTAGCTAAGGGGCTGTAAGCAGGTCACTAGCCCACTCTGATCCCACATCCCAGTTGTATAATCCCTTACTTCCCGCCATTCGTGAGGCTGGAGATAATGTATTTAAAGTGCCCACTCTGCGCCCAGCACATAGTGGGAGCTTAGTAAATTTAAGTTCTCTTGTTTACCTCCGACTGAGAAAGGCAGAGATGAGGGGAATGACACCGAGGAAGCGTCAGCTGTATGCTTTACCCAATAAAATATCTGAATTAGGCCTCGGTTTCAATTCTCCTCCAATTCATTAGGGATGAATTGGAGGAGAAAAAGCTTGTCTTTGTCATTTCCGGCGAGGCGTGTCTGATTCAGTGATTGGGGCTTCACTGACAGTTCCAGCCCACCCCACAGCAGGGCTGCAAGTCTCACTGCCACCTCCAAGTATCAGGGGCTGGGAGGAGCATTTCCCCCAAGACACCTGCAGATGGCAGCAGAGCCGCGCGGGAGCCGCGCGTTGCTCCCAGCCGGCCAGGAGACGCTGCAGGGGAAGGCGGGGCGGGGACACGCGGCCCCCAGCCCCGCTGCCAAGCGGTGCGCACAGTTTGCAAACCGCACCTTTGTCCTCTGGCTAATTCCTCTCTTTGGTAGGTTGATCATGTGATTTATCCAAATTCAGACGCCAGGACAACAGACATAACCTTATCGGCACCGCCTGGCAGACCGGAACACACGGCCACCCTACCCTCTGGTCACTTTTTCTTTCTGGTTTCCCTTCCTTTTGATTTTTCCTGTTTTCCTTTTTAAGCACGCAACGCTCTTGTTCCCCAGCACCATTATCTTTGAAGATGCCCTTGCAATTGGGATATTTTGGAACATGCAACATCTGCTTTCGCTTCTTGAGTCTGAACAGAGTCTCTCTGAACCCCCTCCGGCGGCTGCTTTTAGCTTCCAGTCAGAAGACTCTGTTCCCTCGGTTACCATCTCCATGACTCAAGAATTAAAGAGGCCAGACGTGGAAAAGTGACCCTTCTCTCAACTTCTGTGCTTCTTACAGTCCTATTTACTAAATTCATTCCTGTAATTTTGTTCTGAGTGTTCTGTCCTTTGTCTCTCTGAATTTAAGTATATTGGTTTATTGCGTTGCAAATAGACAAGTCCCATTAAGCAAGATTCTTAGGTTTCCAGATCAGCCCATTACTCCATTCAACCCCAAATTAGCATGCCATTTGTCCCCTTGTTTCTGAACCCTCTTCACTTAATAGTCTCATAAACATCCAGCATTTCCAAAAAGGGCTCAAACTTTTCTCACTTCCATTTTTAGTTGATTCATTGATATCCAAGTAATGGATTTGTCTTGGGAAGTCATTTGTGCCCTTAAATTTATTTTTAGGTTTCTGCTAGTTAATGTATCTCTCTCTGTCATTCACATATCCCTACAAATGGCTGTGGGTTTCAGTCTTAGCCTAAAATGTAGGTTAGAAATGTGATTTTATCTGAATAAGACAGATAATGTGAGAAATTTATTTTTAATTTACTGACATTTTCCTCACAATTCTCATACATAAGAATGACTCTCCTGGTCACAAATATGTATGTAAGCAGAGGAAAATTGGGCTCTAAATATAAAATCTTAAAATAGCACTGGATCATAAGATTTTTCTACCACCATCCTCACTGTTATTATTACCTTTTTGGTAAAGTATATCTACTATGGTTTGGGTGTTTGTGCCTCCTCCAAAATTCATGATGGAATTCAAACACCAATATGACAGTATTAAGAGGTGAGGCCTTTAGGAGGTTTTTAAGTCATGGGGGCGGAGCCCTCGTGAATGGGATTAACGACTTTATGAAAGGGCGCCTTTCATTCCACTGTGTAAGACACATGTCCCCCTCCCCCATTCCCAAGGACTCAATGTTCAAAGTACCAAGTTGGAATCAGAGACCGACAATGAGCCCGCCAGCACCTTGATCTTGGGCTTCCCAGTCTCCAGAACTGTGAAAAATAAAGTTGTTTTTTATAAATTACCCAGTGTTGGGTATTTTGTTGTAGCAGTCCTGATGGTCTATGATAAAATTTTACATAAAAATTACAGATACAGGGCGGCGCCTGTGGCTCAGTCGGTAAGGCGCCGGCCCCATATACCGAGGGTGGCGGGTTCAAACCCGGCCCCGGCCAAACTGCAACCAAAAAATAGCCGGGCATTGTGGTGGGTGCCTGTAGTCCCAGCTACTCGGGAGGCTGAGGCAAGAGAATCGCTTAAGCCCAGAGTTGAGGTTGCTGTGAGCTGTGTGAGGCCACGGCATTCTACCGAGGGCCATAAAGTGAGACTCTGTCTCTACAAAAAAAAAAAAAAAAATTACAGATACATACCTTAAGTTACAACTCTGTATTTTTACATATGTACACATCCGTGTAACCATCGCTGAGTTCAAGATATAGAATGTTTCCATCACCCCAGAAGGTTCCTTCATGCCGCCTTTCAGCTACTATCCCCCTCAAAATCAACCATGATACTGACCTCTCTCACCAGAGGTCAGTTTTACCTGTTATTGAACTTTATGTAAAGTTCAGACACCATCTGCTCTTTTGTGGCATGTTTCTTTCATGCAACATAATCCAGTGAGATTTAGCTGTTTGGGGGTACTGGTAGTTGTTTATTTTTCATGTTGTGTAGTTTTCAATTTTTTATTTATTACCCTTCTAATTTTATGTCTAACTCAATGCCTTGTGGGGTCTATTGGTCCTTTTGGCTAGACCGATATTAAAAATTCTTCATTATCAATGGAGCTTAGGAAAATTTTAGAAGACAAAAGCCTAACTTCCCATCTTAAACTGTTTCCTTGTCACAGATGCTTCACTCACTCTTCTCCGTGTGGTACTTTTTCCTTACAAAGCTGATGAAAAATTAAGGAACTAAAATGTTCCTCATTGTGTCATCTGCTTAGGGATGCTTGTCATCTAGATAACCGGGTAGATATTTATAATCTGAAATGTTAAAATAACAATAGCAAGCACTTACTGCTGCTCAAAGAGCTTTACATATGTTATTATTTTTCTCTCAAAACAACTCTGAAATAGACACTCTTATTGTCATCCCTACATCTCAGATGAGGAAATCAGGCACAGGGAGGCCAAGTAAATTTTCTAAGATAGTGGAGGCAGGATTTGAACCCGTGTGTTCTGGTTTTGGAGCCTGTACGCCTGCGCATCTCACCATATTGTATAGCACAAGACTTTATGTAGTTATTTTCTTCTATTAGCCTGGCAGAATTTTCTAAATAATTCAAATCTTATTAATCTGTTTCAAAGAATACAACTAAATTGAAATGGAAGATTTAATATAGAACGTGTGGCATTCATGAATAAATTATAGGACTCGCTGTTTTTAAATAATACTTATTTGCTTATCTTGTGACTTTTGCCACACAGGGTTATTATGTGCAAGCCTCATTTTCCTTCTGTTCAATAAAAGGAGATGGGCTCAGAGACGGAGGCACAAATTTATCAAAATCTCATCCTCTGGAAAACTGGAGATACGTTAGTGAGATTGTGGTTGAGAAGGTGTTGAATGCCACTTTTTGTCACCAATGCTGTTGAACAGGGTTGTAAGCCTTGGCAATTAACATATGTGATCAACAAATTTCTCATAAAAATTATCAGGGTTCTAGATGTAATTATCTTCAAGTTTTATTCCACTGCTAAAGTTATGTATTTTCTTTCTAGATGAACCCCTTAATCTTGGCTCACTTTTTTAAATTAAACATTTCTCTGCCTCTTTATGCTCTGTTTTATCTCTCTTGATGCCCAGCGCCAGGTTTTTTCTTCTACTTGTAAGAAAAAGATAGAGATTTTCTATCTGTGTACTTCTCCTTCTCTTCTGCCCCCTCCTCCTCTCTTTCCTCCTCTTCCTTAGAAACAGGGTCCCACTATGTTGCCCAGGCTTGTTTCAAACTCCTCCACTCAAGTGATCCTCCCACCTCAGCCTTCCAGATAGCTAGGACTACAGGTGTAGACTATCATGGCTGGCTAATTTTCTATCTCTCTTTAACCCTCCCCCGTGTATAAGTATACACACAAATATACATGCATGTAGGCACACAGACATGCACACAAGACCAGCACATACTCGCAGACATGTATTCATATGTCTAACACAATAATGCACACTCTGCTTTTCTGTCCTTCTCAGGACTCAGGGTTCTCGGAGAGTGGAAAGAATGTTGCATCGTGAGTCAAGAATCAGCTGTGCAGTGCTACCCAAATGTCTTCCCTTTGGGAATCTCAGTTTCTTCATACGTACACTAGTAATAATAATTTCATCTTTACCTACTCATTATGGTTATTCTTTCTAAAGATAAAACCGAAAGGATAATGTTGTGCCCAGGAGTTCCACAAAGACCACACTGCCAAGCCAAATTTACAGCAGAGTCCTTTTATTGAAGAGCCAGCCAGCGACTGCCTGAGTGTCAGAAACATGCTCTTCATTTCTGAGAGCAGCCCCGAGTGCTTAAGGGGTCGGGTTTTTAAGGCTTGGTCTGCATCCTGGTTGGTGCACACGCTGTCCAAGTGCATTCGGGGGGGGCGGGGGGGTGGGTAGCCAGCAAGCAGAATTTTGCAGTTAGTTAGCCATACATCATACATCTTTGTTTTAATATTTTCCCCTATCTTAGTCTCAGTATTTTCTCCACTTGGTATTGTTTAAAAGTCAGTCTGGGAACAGTTGGTACTTCCTGGTTTGCCTCCCAGGGAGTTAGCCAAGCAAGAAACTGGGAATGAACTACAAGCAAGAAATCAGTTAATACTTTCTCATTTATCTTGGGAGTGAACTAGACTTATTTCATTTCATTTGAAAGCTTGCAGTCCAGAAATTTGCTAGGAGTTAACTGGTATTTTTCCATTGTAGCCTGGGCCTGACACCTTTCTGTCTTAGCTAGGCCCACTAAGCCTATCAGTAAGAGAATAATTATATGTTGTATAGTAAAAAATTTGTGGCTCGGCGCCTGTAGCACAGTAGTTACAGCACCAGCCACATACACTGAGGCTGGCGAGTTTGAACCCAGCCCAGACCTGCTAAAAAAACAACAATGATAACTTCAACAAAAAATAGCTGGGTGTTGTGGCAGGTGCCGTAGTCCCAGCTACTTGGGAGACTGAGGCAAGAGAATCGCTTAAGCCCAAGAGTTGGAGGTTGCTGTGAGCTGTGATGGCACAGCTCTCTACTGTGAGGGTGACATAAGACTCTCTCTCAAAAAAAAAAAAAAATTAACTTGGCTTGCAAAGAGGCCTGGCCTTTGTCCTAGGCTCCTGAGAGGTAATCTCCAACATGGTTTGCCTGATAGCAGTATCTTTCTTTGCCTGGGGACCTTGGATCCCCGTGGTTAGTCTAAAATGAGGTTTAGGGTGCTGGGTAGCCATACCAGAAAAACCAGCTGTGTGATTCAGGGTGAGGGCTATGGGTCATCCCGGGAAGGAGTGCAAACTGAGCCAAGCCATGGGGATAATCCAACATGCCTATGTGACTGAGTCCTAGTAAATCTCTGAACACTGAGGCTTGGGAGTCTTTGATGGCTGGTGATACTCATGCATACTACACAGCAATGCTGGGCAATGAAGCATTCCCACTGCAAAAGGAGGTGCGGGAGGCAAGAGAAAACAATGGAGGCTCCATGAGGATGCCTTCCTGGGCTCTGCCTTATGCCTTCTTCCCTAAGTAATTTTAATCTATATCCTTTCCCTGAATAAACCATAACTGTGAGCATAGCAGCTTCAGTGAGTTCTGTGAGTTCTAACCAGTTTTTAGGAGTAAGCAAGCACAGTTGATCCACCACTTGTCTAAAAAAATCTACTTTTAAATCCTTGAACCAAAGAAGTCCAAGCTGAGAGAGTCCTCACGAATCCCCTCATCCAACAGATTTTAAAGCCAAAGCTGAGAGCATCTGCCTCAGACCAGGCAGAAATTAGGCTCCTTGAGAGAAATAGGTGCAGCCCTGCTCAGGCCCTGGCCTACCAGACCCTGGCTGCGGTGGGATGAGAGTTCACTCAGGGTCATAGCCCCTGGGGACAAGGATGGGGACAGACCAACTCTTCCACTTGTAGGACTCTGGGGATGAGCTCAGCTAGAAAAGGGCATGGTACTAGGGAGGAAATGTCTTTGATTTTCCAAATCATCACCTCCTCATGCCGTGATCCACATTAGAATTCAGTGTAGATATAGCACCTTTAAATAGCCTAAGCCTGAATTCAGGGACATATGTCCAGCTTCCTGGCTTGTTTCCTGGTCTCCAGCTGTGCTCACTCCTTATCCCTGCCCATCACAGATACCAGATCCATCCTCCCATTATTCTTTTCGTTATGTTACTCTCTCCACCCCCTCATGGCACCTTCCACACTAAAGGAAGTGTCTCCACAACCTCAGCCTGGCATTCAAGGCTCTTCCTGATGTGGCCTCACTTCTCACTGCTCCACTGCATCTCCCTTGGCCCCTGCCCCATTGGACTGATTTCTCCTATACACCAGCTGGACTTTCCCACCTTCATATCCTGTGACCTTCCTTTGATTTCTTCCTCCCTCTCTTGAAGTCCAAATGCTATAGATTAAATCATGTCTCCCTGAAACTCACACAGTGAAGGCTTAAGCCCCTATATGATTGTATTTGGTAACAGGGCCTTTGAGAGGTAAGTAAGATTAAATGAGGGCAAAAGGGAGGGGTCCTAACCTGACAGGATGAGTGAGAAGGCCTTGTAAGAAGGCACATGTACTAAGGAAAGGCTAGGTGAGTATGAAATGAGGAGGACCATCCGCAGCCCAAGGAGAGAGTGGCCACCAGACACTGACCCTGCTGACATTTTTTTTTGAAACAGAGTCTTACTTTGTTGCCCAGGCTAGAGTGCTGTAATGTCAGCCTAGCTGACAGTGAGAGAGGATACCTGAGAAGGTTGAGGTCTAGGAGGACAGGTCTTCTCAAGGAGACCACAAGGATACACCTGTGGGGTCCTCTCCATTGTGACTCAGCTCTTGGGAATTTGTAAACTTAACTTCCATTCTGTGAAATCCCGAGGGAGTGGAGAGTGCCAGAGCTATTGGCAGAGGGGCTGTGCCTTGGAAAGTGTTGTGGTTAGGGCAGTCTGGTGAGCTCTGGATGGCCCTTGAAAATCTGGGGGAGAGAGTGTAAATCTTGTGCTGGGCAGGGCTGTATCCATATCTGCAGCAGGGTCTCCAAGGTGAACAGCCTCTGGAAGTGGGGAGGAGGTCCAAGTCAGAGGTCTCCTGCATGAGTCCTTTGTCTAGGGGTAAATAATTGGCCCTGAGAGATATTTTGGCCAGGACTTGGTAGATGGAAAAATACCTTCACAAACTGAATGGGTGTTCTAGCAAATGAATGAACGCAGCCCCTCACCTTGGATGAGGTTATTAGGTCTTTGCAGCGGTTTTTGTCTGGGGAGGGGATTAGGGTATGTGTTCCTTAGTCAGGGTGGAGCCATCCAAAACATTTCAGGCTACTTTGTTCATGACCTTGCTAGAACTCAGAGGGCATGGCCTGAAACACGTTTGTGCTGGAGATTGAAGTCTGTTGTCTGAGCTCACCTGAGCCTAAAAAATGGGGGTTCCCTGTCCAGCCCTGAGTGGGAAATCCTTATCAATGTTTATCTCATAAAATGTCTCTCATTTATAAAATGTAATAATTTGGTTGTTTAAATTGTTGGAAAAACTGAGTCTTTGTCAAAGAATAAGATTCTTGCCTTTTAAACCTTCTAATTATCAGTTTGGCCTAGTGAATGGGTGACTTCATAATGAACTGTGATCCTGTTTTGTGGGAAGTGAGTTTTTGAGAGAAAGAGAAATTAGACAGAAAGAAAAATGGCATTGTATGAGGAAAGAATCTTGTGTGATGAATGTTGTCCTAAAACAGAGTGGTTGTTTAAGAAAGTGAGAGGCAGGGCAAAAGTTAAAGGAAGTTTAGAATGTTTATAGATTGTCTGTGCAGGTTAAATGAAGCTCATAAAAGGGAATTTGTGAAGGAATTTACATGTAATCTAGTTGACTATGTATTTCCTTTAAAATCTTTTGGCTTGTAATTTCATTTAAACAAATGTTTTGAGCCTTTGATATTTGACAAACCTTCCAAAATCAGAACCCTAAATTTGGGCTTGGTGCCCGTAGCACAATGATTGCAGCGCCAGTCAACATGCACCGAGGCTGGCGAGTTCAAACTCGGCTCAGGCCAACTAAACAACAAAAAAACACAACTCTAAATTTGGTCTTTTTGAAATATTATGCTGAAAACCTGAGAAAAACAAATTAAACTTATTTGATTTATTAAAAATGTATAGGTAACATTGTCAAATATGAAATGGTGATTAATTTTGTATGGGTTATGGTTATATATATGTTCCAATATTATAAAGCATTTGTCTGTCCTAATGTATAAAGCATTGGTCTGTCCTAACATATTGTCAGGAATAATTTTAATTCATCTAAAAAATAAAGTGTTTTTTTGTAACTGGCTGAGTCCAAAGTTTGTCCTAAAAAGGAAAAAAAAAAAAATATTAAGAGAGGATAAAGAATTCTCTCAAATTCAAATTTCTGATGTCTTTGGAAATTGAGTACCTTCAGACTAGAAGTAGACTTTTAGAACTTTGATTGAAAAGTTAACATGTCTATGAGTATTGCTAATCTAACTTCAGACAGAACATAAATCAGTCACGTAGAACTGGGCTAGTTTGTTATGGCGTTTTGTTTGAAATATTGTTGATTCTTTCTATGTTCTTTTTTCCAGAAGTCAAGAAAATCATTTTCTGTCTTTTGAACTATTCGTAGCTTTTCAAGCAATTTATGTACTTATGAGCAGAATTTGAAACATGTATTTTTTCTCTCTCCTTCATTTCTCCAGAATGTGAAGGCCATTTGTAAGTATTCTTAATTTCTGACAATACAGTTATTTGCATAAGTTCAATAAGAATCTGTTTTGTTCTATAGGACATGATGAAGGCCCTGGTTATTTTACCAAGGCTTTGGCTGGAATAGCATTTCCAGAGTTATCCAGACTGCATTAAAGAATTAAGGTTGACTTTATAAGGCCAATAAAAAAGCCCTCTGGAAAACTGGCCAGATACCCATAAGTAACAATTACTGATGGGTCCAGGAATCAGAATGTGCTTGGAGAAGAGGAATTTACCCAATGCATACAGGTTATCTAATGGCACAGATGAAACCTGGGCTCTGAAAGGCTTTAAAGTCCAGCCTGAGATTCCTTATAAAAGGTTCCAACAAAGCCAATTTTAAAGGAAAGAAAAGCCTAGATGGCCAATAATTATTCTTACTGCACTTTATGCAAATAATCAGACCCAATATACTGAAGGTACAGTTTATTTTGGCAATTGAGTTGGTTCTGCTATAATTTATCTTTAGTGGAAAGATAAATTGGAGAGAGAAAAATGATTCAAAGAGAAAAGAGGCTGGGGCCCAGCCTTGTCTGTAATGTTAGCTCATAAAATGAGATATAACTGTTTTACTAAACTGATCTTTTAAATGGGACTAAGAGACTGGCCAAAGAGTTTAGAATTATATACAGTAGTTATATTTGCTCTGAAGCCTTAAGACTCAACAAAGGTTGCCTGTTGGCTATACTGGAAAATTTTGTGCAGTATTAAATGTTATCTGCTGTGTCTATATAGATACTTCAGGAAAAATTAAAACCTAAAATGAGAATTCCCCAGTAAATGGTGTAACTGTAACACCACATCCTACTGTGCCTAATCTGTATACTCTGCTAAGTCTGTTGCCAGCAGAAGCCAACTGGCCCACTTGCCTGGTCTTTAAAGATGCCTTTTTCAGCATAAGGTTGGCTCTGGAAAGCCAGAGGCTGTTTGCTTTCCAGTGGGAGAGACCAGACACAGGAATTGCAATCCAGTACATATGGACCAGTTTGCCACAGAAGTTCAAAAACTCACCCATGATTTTTGGAGAAGCACTGGCTTGTGACCTTAAGAAATTCCTGGCTGAGGAATTAGGGTGTGTACTGCTCCAGTAAGATGATGATCTCCCATTAGGGCATGTCAGTCAATGGTGTGTCACCTGCAGCCAGTTCAATGTGCACCAAAGACCGATGGTACCCCCAGGAATCCAGTCATATGGAGCAATGCCTTTTGAGGACTTCCAGGTAGACTTTACTGAAATGCCTAGGTTTAGAGGAAACAAGTACTTGCTGGTGATGGTCTGCACAGACTTGGAATAGGTAAAAGCCTTCCCCACCAGGATAAAAAGGACTCCTGAAGTAGTAACAGTGTTGCCCAGAGAAATCATCCCATGGTTTAGGTTGCCACTCTAGTTTAAATTTGACAATGGGCTAGTCTTTATAACAGAAGTAGTGCAAATAATAGCTAAATCTTTGAGTATTGCCTGGGAACTATATGTAACTTATAGGCCTCAAAGCTTGAACAGTATAAAGTTCATGAACAGGGCCATAAGAACAGGAATCAGTAAATTCTGCCAGGAAGCAAAGCTTAATTGGATACAGGCCTTGCCACTGGTATTATTCAAAGAGGCCTCTGTTAATCCTCTGCAATTTAGCAAGGACTCCTAAAAGAACTGAGAAAGACTGAACTGAATAGACAAAAACCCTAGAAGGAGTAGCAAGGAAAATCTCCACTTGGGTAATTAACTGTGTTCTGTTTAGTCTTTTGTGTTTGTACATCCTTTCTCTCTGGAGGATCAAGGGGACCAAATCTAGGTCCAGAATCAGAACCTGCTCCCCCTGAAACCAAAGTAGAAAGGACTTTACACCATCATCCTGACCACAGACACAGCAGCAAAGGTGAAAGGAATCCTCACCTGGAGTCATCACAGCTGGCTGAATAGAGCTTCCCTGCCCCTTGGGAAGTAAAGAACTTTTAGGATGATCAACATGCCCAGCTCCAGCCATATACTGGGAGCTGGCTGGTAAACGCACAGCTGAAGCCTGAGGAAACTCCTCGAGAGACTTGTCTTAATTGGACTTTGGACTTTGGGAAAAGGGGTGGAGGGATGTCACACAGGGTAAAGTAAAAACTTGTATGTATATTAACCCACTATCACAGTACTATTAAGGCCTGAGTAGAGAACCCAAGAAGAATCACAGTACCTAAAATCTAAGTGCTGAAAAGTAATTAACATTGGCACCCGCAGAACCAAGCTGATATTGAGACCCCAAATTAAAATATATTGGAGTCTCAAAAGTGGGGAATGAGAGAGGATACAGAGAAGGGTGAGGTCTAGGAGAACAAGTCTTCTCAAGGAGACCACAAGGATATACCTGCAGGGTCCTCTCCATGTAAACTTAACTTCCTGGAACTTGGAAATTTCCAAGTTCTGTGAAATCCTGTAGTTCTGTAGAGGCTGGAACAGCATTTCCCACTTGATTCAAACTGGCCAATGAGAAGGGTACCTATGGATTGGAACTTTTTGACTGTCAATAAAAAGGGAAATACCAAGCCAGTAGGGGAGTGTGGCCATTTGGAATTCTTCTATGCCGGAAGCTCCCAACCAGTAAATAAAGCACTTCCTCTTATAAACATGGTGTTTAGGTGCTCTTTCTCTCCGTTGGGCCTCGTCTTCCTGCAACAACAGCAACCTCAAACTCCTGGACTCAAACTCCCCTCCCTCAGCCTCCCAAGTAGCTGAGACTACAGGTGCCTGCTACAACACCTGGCTAATTTTTCTATATTTGGTAGAAATTTGGTCTTACTCTTGCTCAGGCTGTTCTCCAAACTCCTGAGCTCAAGGGATCCTCATGCCTCTGGGCCTCCCAGAGTGCTGGGATTACAGGCGTGAGCCACCACACCCAGCCTCCTGCTGATGACTTGATCTTAAGTCTTTCCAGCTTACAGAACTGTGAGAAAATAAGTTTCAGTTGGTTAAGTCCCCCAGTCCACTTGTATTTTGTTATGGCAGCCTGAGCCGACTAAGACACCAAACAATATCCGTCCTTCAGGGATCTGGTTTAAATATGAGGTATCCAGAAAGAAGATTCCCGCTCCCTGTCCATGCTGGCCCTCTCTGTGTAAAAACTTTGGGCATTTTTAAATAGACTTCAATGAGACTGGCTGCTCCTTCAGGGCACAGATAACTGTTCAGCTCTGTATACCCTGCCACACCTGCCACACGATGAGTACTCAATAACCTGTGAAAGGGTGGCACATGACCGGCAGTGATTTCACAGACCACCAAGACTTGTACGAAAGGCCTTTATTGGTGAGGGAGGCTGCAGAGCAGCACCAAGGAGGAGAGAAAAGAGAGAGAGAGACCAAAAGAAAAGCATACCTTTATATAGGTTCAGTTAGAGGCATTCTCAGAATGCTAATGGGATGGTAGAATAGCCAATAAGGAGTTACTGCTCTGGCGGGAAGAGCCATTAGGGGCAGGCCATAAGTTTGAAGTTTTCAGTGGGTAGCTGTAACTTTAAGAGTGAGACAGTTAGTCTTGGTATGTTGAAAGCAGGAAAGGGCTTTCTGGGGAAGGGGCTTTTCTGGGGCAATTACATAACATTCCTCTCTTCTTGATATGTTAAAAATAGGGGGTTTGCCTTGGAATAGGGGATATTGAGTTTCCTTCTTCTGCAGCTTCTTCCTGCTGAGAGGGGCACGTAGTTTCAATTGGCCAACTAGAGGATGAAAGATCGCTGGGAGGATGTAAGTTTTTGCTTTTAGACTGCCCTTTTAGCAGTAGCTATTTAAAAGTGGTGTTCAGGAAAGTCTTGTGGCCTGGAGTGGAGTGTAGCCTATTCACGAAGAACAGTTTCTTTTTGTTGTAGGTTGGGAGCTGTATCTGGGGTGTAGGTTTGGAGCACCAACTGAATAGCTACCTGTTGAGACAACTTTGAGAGTTGAGAGTTTGAATAAAATGAGTTATGCATGGAGCCACAGCCACCAGCCCAAGGATGACGACTATAGGTGTGAGGAAAGGTAGAAGTGTAACTTAGAGTGGGTTTTGAGTGAACCAAGAGGAGAAGTCTGATGACTCTGATTCACATTTTTCAGAGTTCAAAGCTTTCTTGGAGTGATTGGACATACTGAAGAAGAGAAGACAAGATTGAGGGAGATAATGGGCTATCTGATGGTGTAAGTCCTGGAGGAAGAATGGGTCTGCCAAACATCAACTCAAAAGGAGAGAGGTTGGAGGGGTTTTTGGCAGGGAATGTAGGTGTAGAAGTGCCAGGGGTAGAAGAGTGACCCAGTCTAAGTGAAGTTCAAGCATAAGGTTGGTTAAGGTAGATTTTAGGGATCTGTTAGACTTTTCAATTTTCCCTGAAGATTGAGGATTGAAAGGAATATGGAAATGTCAGAGGATACCTAAGGCTTTGGTTAAGGTTTGAGAAATGGTGGAGGTGAATTCAAGTCCATTGTCAGACTGTAAAGAACAGGGGATCCCAAAGTGGGGAATAATGTCTTTGAGTATGATAGAGGCAATAGTGGTAGCCCTCTTTTTTGTAGTAGGAAAGACTTTAATTCAACCTGAGAAGGTATCTACTAATACTAAGAGGTATGTATAACATTTGATCTTAGGTATGTGTGAAATCAAGTTGCCAGTCTGTTCCAGGAAGAAGTTCCCTAACCTAGGGAGTTGGAAAGTGTGGGAGGCGAGACTTTGTTTGTGGGTTGGAGTGCTGGCAGATCTCACAGGATGATGTAAGTTGATTTAGGAATTCTGAATCTATCTGTGAGAGAGGAAAGAAAGCTTTGAGAAATTTTAGTAAAGTCTGAGAGTTGGGGTGAAACAATTTGTGAAGATAGATGAGGAGGTCACCAGGTTGGGAGGTTGATACGTTTCCTTTATTGTAGCAGCATTAGGAGTAGAAACAAGCAGGTGAGAGGAGGTGTCAGGAGATGAGTGTTGTAGAGCAGCTGCACATGCTGCACAGTCAGCTCGTTTGTTACCCTTTGATATAGGTGAGTGGTTAGATTGATGTGAACGGCAATGGACAATGCCTATAGTCTTAGGCAATTTAGAAGCTTCTAGTAGTTTGACAATAAAGTGAGAGTTAAGAATAGGGTTATCTTTGGTGTTGCATAAGTCTCGCTCTTTCCATATAGCTGCATGGGATAATAATATGTGGAATGCATACTTAGAATTAGTATAGATAGTGAGAGGTTTTCTCATCCTAGGGTGAAGGCTCTGATTAGTGCTTTTAGTTCTGCTTGTTCGTTAGTGGTAGAAGAAGGAAGAGAGTGTGCTTCAATGATCTCATTGGAGGACACAATTGCATAGCCTGCTCTATGAGTTCCCTCATACATAAAAGAATTGCCATCTGAAAACCAGAGGAGATCAGTATGGGGAAGAGGTCCTTCTTGTATGTTGGAGAGGCAAGGGAGAAGAGTGTCTAGTGTTTGAAGGCAATCGTGAGTGAGTGATGAGTCAGAGGGAGTAGGCAAGAGGGATGCAGGATTTAGTGTGGGATATGTGTTAAAAGATAATGATGGGTCAGATAAGAGAGAGGTTTGAAGGTTAATAATGCAGTATGGTGGCAGGATTTGAAGATTTTTGTGTGTCAAAAGATCAGATAGAGAATGAGGGGATAATGCCAGTCTGTTCCAGGAAGAAGTTCCCTAGCCTGTAGTAGGAACCAAATGTGAGTTTCTTCGATTCTTGTATTAGAGTAACTGTGGCTGCCAATGCCTTGAGACAAGGGGCCCAACCTCGAGCAGTGTGATCTAACTGTTTTGAGAGATAAGTAACTGGAGCAAAGGTGGGGCCTAGCTGATGTCCAAGCACGCCTAGAGCAAACCTACGGTTTTCTGTGACATATAGGAGGAAGTGGCAAGAAAGATCAGGAAGGTGGAGGGCTGGAGCTTCTAATAAAGCACACTGTAGAGATTTAAAGGAAGTGGAAATGGAGGTTAGGAGAGGCTCATAAGGGTCACCTCGAGTAGCATTATATAAAGGAGCAGTCAGGAGAGAAAAGTTGGGAATCCATGCCCTGAGGTATCCAGTTAATCCTAAAAAGGAGAGGAGTTCTTATTTTGTGGTGGGTAGAGGAAAGTTGCAAAGAAGGCTTTTTCTGTCTATGGTAATAGCTTTGAGGCCTGGGGACAAAAGGACACCAAGGTAAGTGACTTCCTGTTGGAATAATTGAACTTTTGAGGGAGAGACCCGATATCCCCTATCTGCAAGGAAATTAAAGAGGGAAGAGGTGTCTCGCTTACAGTCATGTAAGGTGGGACTACAGAGCAGGAGGTCATTGACATACTGAACCAAGGTTGAAGGAGAGGGATCATAGGACTGGAGGTCTCATTATAATGTCTGGCCAAATAAGTGGGGGCTGTCACAAAATCCCTGGGAGAGTATAGTCCAAGTAAGTTGGGAAGAAGTCTGAGAAGTAGGGTCAGTCCATGTGAAGGCAAATAGGTCTTGGCAATTAGGGTGTAAGGGAATGGAGAAGAAGGCATCTTTGAGGTCTAGCACAGAGAAATAAATGGTCCAAGGTGGGATGGTTGATAGGAGGGTGTATGGATTAGGGACTACTGGGTGTATAGGAATGACCACAGAGTTGATGAGTCTTAAATCTTGTACAAAGTGAGAGGTGCCATTAGGTTTTTTAATTGCTAGTATGGGAGTATTATATGGTGAGTGGACAGGTCGCAGAAATCCCTTTTTTAGGAGATCCTGTATAATAGGTTGAAGTCCCAGGAGACTAGATTGGGGAAGTGGATATTGATTTTGAGAAGGAGAAACAGAGAAGTCTTTTAGCTTAATAAGAACTGGAGAGCAGTAGGCAATTGAGGGGATTTTGGTATCCCAAACCTTAGGATTTATTTGCTCTGGTGGAATGGGCCAGGGCGATGAGTCTTTGATGGCTTAGGAAAGGATGGAGCAGAGCGAGGCAGAAGGAGATGGGTCAGCATCTATTAATTTAAAATCAAAAATGAGGGCGGTACCTAATTTGGAAAGTATGTCATGTCCCAGAAGGGGAACTGGACAGGAAGGCAACAACAAAAAGGAATGTATAGCAGAAGAGAAATTGCCAATCATGTAATGTAAAAAAGGAGTTTGACGTGGATGGTGGGAAAATCCTCTACCCCAACAATAGAGGTAGGCGACAGGGAGGTAGGACCACTGAAGTCTTTAAGAACTAAGAAGCTGGGGCGGCGCCTGTGGCTCAGTCGGTAGGGCGCCGGCCCCATATGCCGAGGGTGGCGGGTTCAGACCCGGCCCCGGCTGAACTGCAACCAGAAAATGGCTGGACATTGTGGCGGGCGCCTGTGGTCCCAGCTGCTTGGGAGGCTGAGGCAAGAGAATTGCTTAAGCCCAGGCGTTGGAGGTTGCTGTGAGCCGTGTGAGGCCATGGCACTCTACCGAGGGCCCTAGAGTGAGACTCTGTCTCTACAATAAAAAAAAATAAAATGGCTTGCTTTAAAAAAAAAAAAAAAAAAAGAACTAAGAAGCTAGCTCCTGTGTTTAATAGGAAGGTGATCATTCTACCTGCCACCATCAGGATTACCCTTGGCTCCACAGAGGTGATCTTCATCAGGTGAGAGAAGGCAGGGTCTTGTCAGTCTTCAGAAGAGGCAAGCTCCAACAAGTCTGCTGTAGGTGCTGCAGGTTGGCTGGCCCCATGTCCTCTCTGGGCCAAGGGGCAGTCAGCCTTCCAATGGCCCTTTCTTTTGTAGAGAAGGCATGGGGGCCTGGGATTGGAGCAACATCATACCCAGTGGTCTTCTTCACCACATTTGTAGCATGGTCCAGGTGGTTGAGTCAGGAAGTGGCCTTTGGCCCCTGATGACTTAGTGAGGTTAGAAATGATGGCCTTAGTGACACAGTTTGTAATGTTTTGAACTAGCATTTGATAATCTTGGGTTTGAGATTTTTTTATTTTCTCTTCAGAAAATATCATCTCACCCCGTGTAAACTTTAAAGGCTGTGTCTAAGATCGCAGCTTGGGGTGTCAGGGGTCCGTGCTATAAGCACTTTAGCTTAAGTTTGATGTTGGGGTAACTTTGGTTAAATAAATAAGTCATGAGAACGTTTTTCCTATCTATTGTTTCAGGATCTAAGTTAGTATACTTAACAAAAGCTTCGGTAAGGCGTCGGAGGAAAGCTGAAGGATTCTCAAACTTATCTTGTATGATTTCCTGTAATTTATCATAATTGATAGCCTTTTTGGTGGAAAATCTAAGTCTGCAAAGAATGCAGGTAATAAAAATGTCTCTCCTTTTTTCCCAGCATTTTTATTGTAATTCCAATCTGGCTGGGAGTTAGGGACTGCAGTGTCACCTGTAGGATGCTCATTGTTTGACATATGAAATTGACCTGCTGCCTCTTTTGCCCTCTCCCACACTCATTTGCACTTGCCAGAGGTCAGGATATTAGCTAAAATAACAAAAACATCATGCCAGGTAAGTTGATAGGACATAGTAATAAATCGAAACTCTTGACTAAAATGAGAAGGATTACAAGTAAAGGAACCTAGTCTAACCTTAAGGTGTGTGAGTTCAGTCACGGGGAAAGGAACATAAACAGAAACTACACCATCGACTCCAGCTACCTCACAGAGCAGGGCCAGGAAGTGAGAGGGCGCTGAAGGTCCCTCTAATTCTGGAGACCAATGGGAACGGTATCAGGTGAGGGGACCAGAGGGAAGTGAAGGATAAGTAGTGGATGCAGTAGAATTAGTTTGCAATTTGTCTACATTGCTGCATGGTGGCACTGTAGGACCATCATATGGAGGAGCTGGAGGAAGAAAGAGGTAAAGAGGTCCAGAAGTATTTTTTGGAGCAGCCAGTGGTGGACTGAGAGACAACACGGAGGAACTTTGAAGGCTAGTTGGAGGGGAGGAGTTAGGAGATGAGCTCAGATTGGTTGATGGGGAAGTAGGAAGGATAGAGGGTGGAGGCACCTGTGTGGTTGAGGGAGGAGCCGAATATGGTGGGGCCAGTACAGGAACTACTCTGGTTCCGGAACTGGTGGCCATTTGCCTGTGTGGTAGAGGTTCATCTGCTGGGTCAAATAGGTCTGGTTCAGGGGGATAGAGAGCAGAAGAGCCTTTTGCTATAAGAATTTTGGAATCCCTTGAACATAAATTAGGCTTGGTTTTAAGATACGAGAAGCCCTGAACATAGGGGACCTTGCTCCATTTGTCAAGGCACTCACAATAGTTATATAAGTTTCAAATTAAAAAAAATATCAAATGAACCATTGCTTGGTTAGACACTTTGGTTGTCTAGTTTGTAAAGTGGCCAAACCTGGGTAGAGAGTTTAATTAATTTTTTTGACTTTAAGTCTAATCCTAATTCTACCAGATGGTGCAATAAGTACCCCAAGGGGGAGTCAGGTGGGATAGAATGGCCTGTACCCATGGCGATTCGTTGCAGGAATAAAGCATGAGCAGAATCACGTGAGGACAAGGACAAGGACAAGGGGCGGACATCTCCACTGTTTTGTTGCTGGCCATGAAGATGAGAACACAGTCTAGGACAGTTGTCACTGTACCCCAGATCAGTATCAGACCCTTGGAGCTGAGGAGATCTTGAGACCTGGCACCAGGAATTTTCATGCGAGGCGTTGAAGCCCTGGGCTAAGCCATGCAAGGTTAATGAGAATAGGGAATTCAAGCCTCAATAAATGGGTGAATCACCAGGAATGTAAGCAACCTAGCCCATGTTAGGGAAAACTCATTCCTATATGGATATTCACCAAGTCTGGATAAGGCCGGTGTTGGGTGCTGGTTAGAGCACCTTGGCAGATAACACAAACCAATTTGGTGGTGAGCACCAGGAGAGCAGAAGAGGTTAGGGAGCCCCCAGGAGCTAAAACCTGGTGGAAGGGGTGGAAGCTATCCTTGGGAGCATTCCCTAATTAGATCCCACTTCTGACACCAGATGAAAGGGCAGTACTCAACCCACAGAGATCTCACAGACTACCAAGGCTTGTACGAAAGGTCTTTATTGGCGAGGGAGGCTGCAGAGCAGCACCAAGGAGGAGAGAAGAGAGAGAGAGAGGGATGGGGTGGGGAGAGAGACCAAAAGAAAAGTGCACTTTTATATAGGTTCAGTTAGGGGAAGTCTCAGAATGGTGATGGGACGGTAGAATAGCCAATAAGGAGTTACTGCTCTGGCAGGAAGACCCGTTAGGGGCAGGCCATAAGTTTGAAATTTTCAGTGGGTAACTGTAACTTTAAGAGTGAGACAGCTAGTCTTAGTCTATTGAAAGCAGGAAGGGGCTTTCTGGGGAAGGAGCTTTTCTGGGGCAATTACCTGACAACCTGAGCAGGTCCATGAGCAAACAAATGAATGAAGGTAGTGAGACAGATGATAAACACTATGGAAGATGAGAGAAGAGGACTTACTCCCGGAGGCCCTCACCAGGGAAGTCTTCCATGAGGAATTTTTGAAGCACAGGGAGGATCTGGACAGGCAAAGGGGGGAGATAGAAAGATCTCAGAGGTGAGATCACAGGGGTATTGGTGACAATGAAGATGCCAGACTGACTAGAGCAGAGGTTCCCCTGTGAGGCAGGAAATGGCCACATTTGCAAACCAAAGAGAAAGATTTAGTATTTCTAGACCCAAGGGCAGGGGGATGGACTTGACCTTTGGAAATTATTCAAAACTAAATGGCCCATGCCAAGGTTTTATAATGAAAGCTCCAGGGATGATCCCACACACAGGTAAAGCCTTGGGGTGAAAAGTGATGAGGCGGGTCCACTGTCATTGATGGAGCAGCTCTGGGAGAAGTGCGCCCACTTGTATGTTCTGGAGGAGGGAAGGGGCTTAGAAGTGATCTGGCCAAACCAGCATATTTAGGAGGAAAAACTGAGGTCAAGAGAAAGGAAGGCATTCAGATAGCGAGGGAGGCAGGACCAGATCTTGGAATTCCTGAGACCAGTGCTGCCCGTGCCACCCTGCTGACTACTACTCCTGGGGTAGCTGGGTAGGCAGTCTGTATTTCTTGGTTCAGATATTCCCAAGGAGATGGGCCAACCCAAGCCCAACAGTCCTTGTGGTAAACACTGGAGGTCTTGTGTGGGTTTTAACTCCATGGTAACATTCTGCAGATCTAGAATGTGCCTGCCCCACAGTCACAGTGGGATCCAGGAAGGCCTTGAATGCCTGTCAAGAGCCAGACCTTTACCAGGCAGAGGATAGTCTCCGGGGAGAAAAGGGAAATGCAGGGACTGGATGGGATCTGGCTACTGCTAGGGGAGCTTGACTTGTGGCAGGTGGTCTGGGGGCTCCCTGACTGCAGATCTAGGTGGGCCTACAAGGGACAGCTCCCATTGGCCTCCTCAGAGGAAAGTTTGAATTCTTTTCCCAGTCCAGAGCTTGTCTCTGCCTTTGCACAGTGACAAAATTGTGTTCCTCCCACCTAGAGCTGGAGATCAGTTAGCATTGGGAGGTAGGAGGAAGGAGAGGTGGTTGCAGTGACTTCTGAGGCCTCTGGTGTCTGGCTGAAAGGGAGAGTAGAAAGATTTGGGCCTGGTGGCCTGTGCTCCCACGGTATCTCTGCTGCCAAGCTGCTATGTGCAGGCACTCAACCTCACTGAACTTCAGTTTTCTTATCTGTAAATTGAGGAAAATGTCAACATCCTCTCTGGGTACGAGGGAGGATCAAGTGAAGTTCAGCTCTACACAGATACTTCAGCTACTTGTCACTAATTTGCAGTCTTCTTTACCTCTGCTCTGTGAGCTGTCAGCTCCAGATCTGCTGGGTCTGGAGATCCGGGGACCAGGCAGGAAGCAGCTTTGCCCCTGGGTAGCAGAATCATGGAGCAAAATGGATCCTCAATGATACAGGAGAATGTTAGGAAGGATGAGAGAAGAAGGATGGGAGGAGGGTTTGGGGTGGATGAAATCCATTCAATCCCCTCTCATTTATTTGGTCCTACTGTGTGCCAAGCTCAATGCTGGGCCCTGGAGGGTCAGACTGGCAAGGCTCTCATACATTCATTCATTGAACATCATTAGTTATTGAGGGACTTGTATGCAGATGCCAAGCCCTGGCATAGCTCAGGCCAGACACGGGGTGAGGCAGGCAAATGAGCAATTGAAATGCAGGGTGGTGAGGGGCCTGAGAGAAGAATGTGCAGGTGCCCTGGCACAGAGGGAGGCAAAGGCCTTTGTGGTAGATGGAGGCTCCTATCTGAGGCTGCAATTAATTCCCCAAGGCTGGAGGGGCCTGTAGGTACGGTGGTGAAAGGGAAGGCTGGAAAGACCAAGAAAAACTCTGAATGCCACCAAGAGTTGGGGCCACATAGATGTAGGGAGCCACAGAGCATCTTCACAAAAGGGCAAGGTTCAGATTCTAGTTTGCAGGGTGGCAAGTAGAATGGAACTGGGGGTTGGAGAAAAGATGAAGGGAAGAAGGAAGAGATGAGACTCCAGAGATGGTTGGGAGGACTTGGTGACTGATGGGCTTTTAGGGAGTAGGGAGCAGGGGCAGGCAGTCATGACAGCCTACATTCTCTGTGGAGAGGTATGTAGGCTTGTCGTGTTTGAGGGGCCTGCAATCTGAGTGGACATGTCCAGCTTGAGATTAACTGGAAGTCACCAGCACATTAATGCATGTTTCCTGACTGTGGTTACCTGTGACAGGCCTCAGCGGAACTTACTAACAATGCAGTTTCCCAGACCCACTGGCTCAGAGTCTCTGGAGGGCTCAGCAATGTGCCTCCTGTAGCTTTGTGTCCCCAGATGGCCCAGGACAATGGATTTAGAACACCAGAGGCTGCAGATCATGGGGTGAAAGCACACAGGGAAGGGGAAGCCAAAGAAATGGGCAGAGAACTGAGGTCCCCAGGCCCTGGACAATAAAGAGAGAGCAGGCGTTCAAGTCACATAGGTGGCCAAGTGCCTTAGTCAGCTCATGCTGCTAAAACAAATTATCCAGATTCAGTAGCTTAAACAACAGGAAAATCTTTCCCACAGTTCTGGGGGCTGGGAAGTCTGCCATTAGGCTGCCAGCAGGGCTGGGTTTCGTTAAGGGAGGAAAGGAGGAGGGAGCTCACTTGTGTTTCTTCTTATAAGAGCACTCATCCCATCAAGAGGGATGCAAACATTTAGTGCACAGCACCTGGGAAGGGTCATTTAGGCCCAGATGAAGGGCCAGGATGCCAAGAAGGGCAAAAAGTTTCATAGGCATGGCCCCGATGCATCCCAGGGGATGGGAAAAGCCATTGGAGTTTCAAGCATCCCTCCTGTGGCAAGGGATATGCTGGTTTCTCTCCCCCAACACTCGCAATGGCTCAGCAGGTACATCCATGGGAGGAAAAGGACTTTGATGCATTATTCAGTGCTCTCCAGGGCAAGCCCTTTGAAAGGGCCAGGGTGACAAAAATCACAGAATCAAGAGTTAAACAAAGCACTGGCTTGCAGGGCTTGGAAGCAATGGAAGCTGTTTCCCTTTTCCAGGCAACTGGACACCTCACCTCTTATGGGGTGAGAGGGTCCTCAGGGCAGGGTCTGGGTGGGAGTGGAGGAGAAGCCTTTTACAAAACCAACAGTGAATCACCAAGGGCTGGAGCTCAGCTGAGCTCAGGGGAGACTCAGGTGAATAGGAGGTACCCCTGGTTTGGACTGGGGATAGGGGGAGGACCCCATCCAGCATCAGTTCTGCTCTACCAGTGTCCCAGAATTTTGGAGATTCTGAAGGTAGCTTGACCTGGGGCTTTAGGATTATCTAAGATGGGTGTCCAGAGGGAGGGTATGAACTACTAAAGCCACAGGAGAGACCCAGGCCACAGCTCAGGGTGGTGCAATATGGGATTCCTGTGTCTGGCACGTAGTAAGAGCTCAAAGACTAAAGAGGGGACAAGATTCCCACCAGCCTCCTGTCTCCCTGGCCCACCATGCTGGGGTTCTGCCTTACTGATGCTAAAGATCAACAAGCAATAAGTGGCCCTGAAAGACTTGGGACAAGACCCCCACTCTGTCCTGGGTTAACACGACCCCCAATCAACTGCAAGAGACGACATTTGATGCAATCAGCATGAGGGTTTTTTTATTTTTATTCCAGCATGCCGGGGCCTAACCCGTGACTCTCTCAGGAGCCGAGGAGTTAAGCCCCGAACAGCAGATTTTACAAGCTTATAAAGGCAAAAACCACAGAGTAGGGAGGGGGAGCAGACATAGCAGGGGCTCTAACCATAAAGTAGGGAGAGGGAGCAGACATAGTAGGGGCTTTCCAGATAAGAAGAACTCTGGTTCATTATTCAACTGTCTTAAGACAAGATTAACAGTTAAACATTTGTTTCAGCCCGGGGCTATCTTCTGGAACAGTTACAAAAGGTCACATTCTCATGGTAGGGGGTGAGAGGTGGTCACATTCCTATGGTAGGGAGTGAGAGGTGGTCACATTCTCATGGTAATATTTTCTTTCAGCCCCTTCCCAACCTAGCCCCTCTGGGCTGCAGACCACATACCATCTCCAGGAATCCCTTGGAGTTCACTGTGATGGGGCTTCCTCTGCTCTGAGTGTGGACCTGGGCATGAGCTTGGCCTTAGAAGTCACTTGGCTGGATTCAGACTCCAGGTTCCAGTTTAGCAATGTTGCTTATTAACCATGTAGCTCAGGCAAGCTATTTAATTCCTCCAAGCATGGATTCCCTCATCCTTAAACAGGAACTAATAATATGTCCCTATGGCCAGAGCTCACAGAGAGAAGTGCGCAGCAGAAAGCCTGGCACATGAGAAGCACTGAACAAGTCCTAACTTGATGGGTGAGTGCATAAATGAAGGGAGTGGGGCCTCCCCTGGGATGGACCTATAGTAAACCCTCCCTATCACTCAGAAGGTCCAACAAGTGAGGGAGTAAGAGAGAGTGATAGTGTGGGGACACCTCCGGACTTGAGAGGGATCTGGGGGGCCCTTTCTGGCACCATGCCATGAGGAAGAAGAGGATTAAAGATGGGAGATTTCCTAGGACTAAATGAGTCACCATGGGACTTAATTTCAGGCACCCAATTTACATGATAAAGCCTCAATGAAAAGGCTATGAAGGACAGAAATAAATGTAAATGCCTAATTCAGTCTTCTCATAAAATGATCCCTGAAAAGTTGGTTTTGTAGAAAGTTTCTCCCTGATTCCTACACAGAATGTGGCCCTAAGAGTCCCTGAGGATTCTCTCACCCCAAAAGAGGTGAGGTGTCTGGTCACTTGGGAAGAAATGGTTTTGATTACTGCCAAGCCCTGCAAGCCAGTATTAGGCAGTTAGCTAGATAAGAGCAGGGCCGATGACCGATGTGGTTAGGCCATTTTGGACTGGTTTGGGTCAGGCTGACCTGGGCTGTTATGGGAATGAGGCTGATTAAGACCTTGCAAGTGGATTGTTTTGGGACCAGACCTAATTAAGACCAGCTGATGCTCCTCAAAATTGTGTATAAAACCCAAAACTGTCCTTTCCACAGAGCCTACAGTCACTAGGATGGGGCCTGGCTTGCTATACAAATTTTTAACAAATTTTCTTTCTTTTGCTAAAACTTAACTTGCTCTTAACGATTATTCCGGCAACAACTTTGAGTCACCACACTGCTCTAACATCAGTGTTCTTGGCTAACTCTTGATTCTGTGATCTTCTCACCCCACCCCTTTCAGAAACTATGGTGTTTATGGGGTAACATTAAGAAAGTAGGGACTCAGTCTTTTTTATGGATGAATTCCATTGTATACATACACCATAATTTGTTAATCCATTCATGGGTTGATGGGCATTTAGGCTGCTTCCATGACTTGGTAATTGTGAGTTGAACAGCAATAAACATTCTGGTACAAATGTCTTTGTGGTAAAATGATTTTTGTTCTTCTGGGTTACATCTTTTATGTTCACCTGGATGGAGTTGAAACACATTCTTCTTAGTAAACTATCTCAAGAAGGGGGAAAAAAAGTATCCAATGTACTCAATACTATTATGAAATCAATATATAAATATTTACGCACTCATATGAATGATAAAGTACAAATATAGTCTAGCAAGGGGAAGGGGTGAGGAGGGAGAGAGGAGAGGAAGTGGGGGGAAGATTGATAGGAGGAGAGAGGACATTTGGTGGGACCTCACCTAATGCACACAATGCAAGGTCATTTAGCATACTCCTCCCCAGGTAGGGGGCTCTCCTACAGCTTGAACTTTACCTTGAAAATGAGAACAATGTAACATAAAAATTTGTTCCCTCATATTAATTTGAAATAAAAAAGAAAAGCTTTCAGGGTCTTGGTAGAATTTGTTGCCACCCCAGGACTTGGACCTTCCCAAGAGCTGCAGAGGACATTTTAGCTGCACTTCACAATCCTGATTTCAATCCTCTTCTGTTCCACTGCCGTGACCACCAGAGGCTTTATTAGAAGACCTCATCCTGATATTACAACAACATTTACACCAGGTGATGCCTCTCCTGGGAGCTCCCACCTTCCACTGGCCTCTATTTGTGACATTCACGTTGACATTTGAGTGCCAAGTACCCTCCTCATGAAGTCCAGCATTGACAGCTCAGATGAACACAAGACATTATAGAAATCCTACAAGCCAACCAGGGGAAAAGTGAAGACCAACCATTCAAGGAAAAAGGGCATAGATTATCTATTACCCATGGTTCATTTTTTTTTTTTTTTTTTTGTAGAGACAGAGTCTCACTTTATTGCCCTCAGTATAGTGCCATGGAATCACACTGCTCATAGCAACCTCCAACTCCTGGGCCCAGGCAATTGTCTTGCCTCAGCCTCTGGAGTAGCTGGGACCACAGGTGTCCACCACAACACCCAGCTATTATTATGTTACAGTTCAGCCGGGACCGGGTTTGAACCCGCCACCCTTGGTATATGAGGCCGGCACCTTACTCACAGAGCCACAGGCACCGTCCTACCCATGGTTCATATTAATTAAACTAAAGACATGCAGGCTGATAAAAGACTTGAATAAGGCTTGGTCCCAGAGAAGCGTGGGAAAGAAATGCCAACACTAGCAGCCTTGTTCTCAGACTCTGACAAGGGGCAAAGTTCACATCTTTGGTCCCAATTCTGATGGAAGCCTTCCATGGAAAGTTCTCAGTTTTCAAGGACTCCCACACTGGGCTTGGCCATTTGACTTGCTGTGGTGGATGGGACATTAGCAAGTGGAATACAAGCAGAGGATACAGCCTCCTCTTGGAACACAGCTGCCATACTGGGAGGAAGCCCAGGCCATTCTGTGAGAGAGAGAGACAGGTCACATACAGGGGCCCTGGATGGCGAGACATTTCATAAGGCAGAAGCCATACAAAGAAGAGAGAACCAAGACATACCAGCCAAACTTCCAGGTGAATGTAGTCACATGAGTGACCCCAACCAGGGGCAGAAGGACTGTGCAGTCAACCCCCAGAACAATGAGAAAGAACCAATTGTCTTAGCCACAAAGTTTTGGGATGGCATGTTATATAGCAATAAATAAGCATAGAGCTTTATAAAAGTGAGATGGTGAGTTCTCCATTTCTGGGGATATTCAGCAAAGGACTAAATTTCTACTGGAGGAAAACTGTGGAGGCAATTTTTACATTGAGCAAAGGGTTGGACCAAGATTACAGAAAACATTTGTCTAAATCGTAGCTAGAACATTCTATCCTTTGTCTCCATCATCCAGGAAAATATTCTAATAAAAAAAATCCAGGTGGTAAAGTGTAGTGATCAAGGCCCTACATTCAGGCTGTCAGCATCAAAATCACGGCTCCATTACTTACTAGCTGTGTGACTTTGGGTAAACCACACGACCACTCTGAGCCCTTAATTCTTCCACTGTAAATTGAGTTAAGAGCATCTAGTCCATGTGAGGTGATTGTGAGGGCTGACTGATGTGGTTCACATAAAGATCTTGCCGCAGTGGTTAGGACACAGAGGCTAGCAGACACTGCCCGTAATGTCAATGCCCTTATCCCAGAGGGTCTCTCACGCAGCAGCTCCTGAAAGTCTTCAGGAATGTCACAAGTCCAGATTTCTGACTCATACTGTACAGTTGCAACAACTCACATGACCTCTCAGGCTCTGCCCACACTAAGACTCTCTTCTCTCCCTTCCCTCCTGTCAGACCACCACACAGCTCCACATCACATTTTGGTGACTTAATAATTTTCATTTTGCCACTTCCCAAGAGTGAGCCCAAAGACGCATACTAGTGATGTTGGACAGAGGCGGCAAACAGCAAGGCAAATAGGATACGGCCAGGTACCCTTTCCACTGGGTCTCATTAAGCAAGAGCCAAGAGTGGGAAGGTCAAGGGGGAAGGTCCAGGAGCCTTGAAGGGCAAAGTAGGGCACAAGTTAACCTCCTTCTTCAGTCCACAACAGACACCTGAGTGGACCTTGGCCAGGCGGTGACCACTCAGGGATAAAGAAGACACAGTCTCCAGGCACTCTCAGATTTGGGAGAACAGAGATCTTGTTAGGTGATCTCTGAGTTTCCTTCTAAGTTTTTAGCCTCGTGTTCTAACCCCTGGCAGAATCTAACCCTTGGTGATTCACGCTATCAGCAATTAACCAGACTTGGCTCTGTGCATGTATAGTGTCAAGATGTATCTCTGCTTCCCACCCCATCCTTCCTGGAAGTCACCTTGGAGGTAGATTCCAAGGTGACATGGGGCCATGTTTACCAGTGGTCAGAGGCACGACTATGAACGGCTCTGCACTTGGGCACGAAATCCGCAAACCCCTCTGCCTCCATGGGCCTCCCTCACAGATCAGGCTGAACCCTGGGCAGCTAAGCCTGCTCATCTTGCTTCCATGCCTGTCCTAGGCCAGAGCCCTCCTGGGGCCTCAGTTTCCTGCCTCTGTACCAGCCTGTGAGCAGTTCATTTCTGAGGTCCATGTTGAGTGGGTATCAACCAGGGAACATTGTCATAAGCAGAGGCAGGGAGCTGTTGGTTTGTCTTGGGTAGAGTCTAGAGATGCTACCAAACTCTCTAATGAACCAAATGCTATCTAGTCCAAAATGTCGAAGAAAACTCCAGGATAGGGGAAGGAGTGTCCTCCAAGGAGCATGGCCTTACGGTTAGAGTCCCTCTAAGAAGGAAATGGTCCTGTCCTTATCTCCCATGGGTCCATATGGGAAAGAGAGAACAGTTACACCAGGGTAGAATCTAGGCATTATGAACCTTGAAGCCAGAAATAGTACAATCTCTCCCTAATAATGCAGTCCAAAATGGGGTGAGTGAGAAAAATGCTTCCTTCTATCCTTATAGTATATGGATTTAAAAGGTCATTTAAAAATATGACAAGGACATTCATTGCAGTGCTATTAATAACTGACAAAGATAAGATTTATCAGGATCAGATAAATAAATTATGATACATTCATACAGTGGAATTACATGCACTTGTTAAAAAGAATGAGGTCAAGGTCAGCCAGGCAAGGTGGCTCACACCTGTACTCCTAGCACTTTGGGAGGCTGAGGTGGGTCCCCTGAGCTCAAGAGTTTGAAACCAGACAAGCAAGAGTGAGACCCCATTTAGAAAATAGAAAAATCAGCTGGGTGTCATGGTGCATGCCTGTAGTCTCAGCTACCTAGGAGTCTGAGGCAGGAGGATTGCTTGGGCCCAGGAGTTTGAGGTTACTGTGTGCTCAGGTGAGGCCACGGCACTGTAGCCTAGGTGATGGAGTGAGACTCTGCCTCAAACAAACAAATAAACAAACAAACAAAAAATAAGGTGGCTGACTAGGCACAGTAGCTCACAGCTACAATCCTAGCACTCTGGGGGCCAAAGAGGGAAGATCTCCTGAATTCAAAGTTTAAGGCCAGTCTGAGCAAGACTGAAATCCTGTCTCTACTAAAAATAGAAAAATTCGCTAGGCAGCTTGGGGTGCACCTGTGGTCCCAGCTATTCAAGAGGCTGAGGCAGGAGGATCACTTGAGCCCAGGAGTTGGAAGTTGCAGTGAACTATGATAATGCCGTTGCACTCTAAGTCCTGGTGCCAGAGCAAGACTTTGTCCTGGCTCCACCCTTCAATAGTTTGCTTCCCCCTCTTGAGCAAAACTTTGTCTTTGCTCCATCACTGGGTCTCAGAGTGCAATGGCATTGTTATAGATCCCTGCAACCTCCAAAAAGAAATAAAAAGAGGTGGCCCTAAATATAATGATATGAAACAATCTCCAAGACATATTGTTAAGAATACCAGCAAGATGCAGGAATGCTATTCCTACTTTACTAATACTTGTGTGAAAATGTATTTGTGAATATTTATTTATTTATTTATTTATTTTTGTAGAGACAGAGTCTCACTGTACCGCCCTCGGGTAGAGTGCCGTGGCGTCACATGGCTCACAGCAACCTCTAACTCTTGGGCTTACGCGATTCTCCTGCCTCAGCCTCCCGAGCAGCTGGGACTACAGGCACCCGCCACAACGCCCGGCTATTTTTCTGTTGCAGTTTGGCCGGGGCTGGGTTTGAACCCGCCACCCTCGGCATTTATATAAACATATATACTCAGTATGCACAGACTCAGAAAAGATACACAAGAATCCAGTAACAGCGGTTGTCTCTTGGGACAGGAGCTGGGGCCTGGAGGCAGGAAGAATTAGGAGAGAGATTTATTCTTCACTCTAGGTTCTTTTGTATCTTTTGAATTTTATACTCTGTGTATATATTATCTATTCAAAAACAAACACTGATTAATTCCTGACTTGTGATTTTTTGACTTTATAATGGTGTGAGAGTGATATGCATTTAGTAGAAACCAAACTTTGAGTACCCCTACAACCATTCTGTTTTTCACTTTCAGTTTAGTATTCTATAAGGTACATGAGATATTCAACACTTTATTATAAAATAGGCCTTATGTTAGATGATTTTGCCCAATTTTAGGCTAATGTAAGTGTTCTGAGTATGCTTAAGGTAGGCTGGGCTAAACTATGATGATCAGTAGTTTGTGTGTATTCATGCATTTTTGACAAGATCTTTTCCATTTACTGTGATTTATTGGGATGTAAGTATCATAAATTGAGGAGCATCTGTAAAGTACATACAATGGGATATTATCAACCTTAAAAAGGAAAGAAATTCTGGCTCGGCTCCTGTAGCTCAGTGGTTAGGGTGCCAGCCACATGTACTGGGGCTAGTGGGTTTGAAACCGGCCGGGGCCTGCTAAACAACAATGACAACTACAACAAAAAATAGCTGGGCATTGTAGCAGGTGCCTGTAGTCCCAGCTACTTGGGAGGCTGAGGCAAGAGGATCACTTAAGCCCAAGAGTTTGAGGTTGCTGTGAGCTGTGATGTCACAGCACTCTACTGAGGGCGAGTGACATAGTGAGACTCTGTCTCAAAAAAAAAAAACACAAAAGAAAAAGATTCTGATATGTCCTATGACATGAATAAGCCTTGAAAACATTATGCTAAGTGTTAACAAGACAGACACAGAAGGATTCTACTTACACAATGTATCTAGAATAATCAAATTCACAGAGACAGAAAGTTGAGATTTCCAGGATGATGGGGAAGAGAGAATGGAGAGTTATTGTTTAATATGTGCAGAGTTTCTATTTCAGGTGATGAAATGTAGTCTGGGCAATGGATAGTGGTAATAGTTGCACAACACCATCAATGTATTTAATAATACTGAGCTGTACACTTAGAAGTGGTTCAATAGTAAATTTTATGTTACCTATATCTTATCACATTAAAAAATCCCAAATACAGCCTGGCACATCTGTAATCCTGACACTCTGAGAGGCCGAGGAGGGTGGATTGCTTGAGCTCATGGGTTCGAGACCAGCCTGAGCAAAAAGCAAGACCCCATCTCTACTAAAAATAGAAAAACTGAGGCAAGAGGATCACTTGAGCCCAAGAGTTGGAGGTTGCTGTGAGCTGTGACACAACGGCACTCTACCCAGGGCAGCAGCTTGAGACTCAGTCTCAAAAAAAAAAAAAAAATCCCAAATATGGAACATAGTCTACTTTAAAAGTTCACATTTTATTATTCCATTGTCTGATGACCCCTTAATGAAAATCTGCACCTTCCAGCGGGAATGTGTAGTGTCTAGAGTTCAAGCTTTGTAATAAAACTGAACTGAAGTGGACTCCTGGCTCCACCCTGCAATGATTTGCTTCCACCTCTTGAACAGGTGTCAGCAAACTTTTTCTGCAAAGGGCCAAATAGTAAATAACTTGGACTTTTCAGGCCATATATAGTCTCTATTGTGAGCATCTACTCCACTTGAAAGCAGCAGCTACTGTCTACATACTATTGAACAAACATGGCTGTATTCCTATAAATCAGGTCGGGGCCAGACCTGGCTCATAGGTTGCAGCTTGCCAGCCTCTGCCCTGGGGTCCTCAGTCCCCTCATTCGTAAGACGAGGGGAATAATTGTACGTACATCTTATAATCGTTGTGGGAATCGAATGTGCGGGGATAGTGTGTCAAATTCTTTGTTCACTGCCCCATACACAATACGTAGCCAATAAATGTTCATTATTTTTGAGGTGATTGTAGAGGAAGGTGCTAAGAATGCACAAGAAGGAAGTCACATGTATTGAGCACCTGCTGTGCACACTTGCAATGGGCAGGACAGCATTTTGATATTTTTATTAATTAATAAAATGTCTCATGTAGGCAGATGTGCTTTGGATCCATCAGCTCATTTCATCCTCATGACTGAGTTAAATGTTCTGGATCAGACCCCCAAGTCCACTTTGCTAGCAAGAGCAGAGGCAAGATTTGAATTCTCAGCCATCTTCTTCCAAAACCTGTGTTTTCCACCAGGTTTTCTGCCTACTCTTTCTCTGCTCATTCCCTACAACTAACGTGGGAGATGTGGGGATATCTGGGGCTGTTTTGTGGAGATGGTGCCTTAGCATGAGAGGCACTACTGGGGTTTGGGAAGGCTGAATGGCTGGCAGCGTTAGTCATTTCAATGTCTAAAAGATGAAAAATTAGTCAGTTCCCAGTGTCACTGGTATCCTATGAAGGAACACTGCATCCTATCATGCTGCCTGGATGTGAGTTCATTGCCACCCTGCCCTTGACCAGTCTTATGGGAAGACAGATTCACTGAGAGCACAGAGAGGCCAGCACGAGCCTAGAGGCGTCCATAGAGGCCAGCGGGCCTGAGGAGGATGCCTTCAATTCTGCTAGGAGCAGAAGGGACTGGTGGTACAAGCTGTTCAAATTCTTTACCTTTCCCTCTAAGTTGTGTGAAATAGTGTGATATGGTAGAAAGGGCACTTGATTGTCAGAAGATGAAACCACTGACTGGACCACTGACCAGCTGTGCAAGTGGGGTGGCTGGCTTGACCCCTCAAGAGTGAAAAGAGGATGACCCATGGTGTCCCCTTGCAGGACTGCAGCTAGAATCAGATGAAGCAACAGTGTACATAGCTCTGTGCAGAGGGAAAGCATTGCATTAGACACATCGTAAAGCAATTGTCAACAAAATAAAGCTCTTCCCTTTAAATCTTGAGTTTGGCTTCCAAAGGCTGTGTGGGGGTTTCATCAGACAGCACGGGCTGCCCCCAGCCCCTCCAGCCCAGCACACTGAGAATTGAGGTTTGATTGGATCTCCAGTAAAACCAGCCAGGGTGAAGAATGAGCCAGGAGAGAGCAACTGCGCTTCCTGTTGGCCATAACTCTCTGCAGTCATAGAGAAGCCATCAGTTTCCAGCCAGATGTTGAGCCAGAAAAGGGGCCAGAACAGCTCAATGGGGTCATCTGTCCGTCAGGCCCCACAAGCTGTTTTTCCCACAGCAGGGGAAGGAAGGGGTTAATAGCTCTTTTGGTCAAAATGCCAAGTTGGAATTAATCTATATAAATGTCAAGCCTGCTCTATCTGCAAAGATTAACAGGGTGATTATAACAGAAAGCCTGTCGGCAGGACAAGGCATTTTCTCAACAAGGCTCTGATTTCTATTTTTCTACTCAGAGCCCAGGCGTCAGCTGGGTCCCCTGCCTCTTCAGATCTAGCCAACTGTGGTCCTAGCCCTGCAATTCCACACCTTAGGAAGAAGCCTTCCCAAACCATCTGCAAGGGTCTGAGGGCTGCATCACATGGCCTGGCCTCCTACATGCCTTTTGTCAACCCAGCCATGAAACTTGATCTCTTCTCTAAGTCCAAAAACAAAACCAGAAAAACAGTCCCAGGAAAATCCCAAAGAGAGAAGAATTGGAAGCAGTTTTTTCCATGCCAAGACAGCAGACAACCCTGTTTAAGAGAAAACAGGTTTTGGAGTCAAGCTTTTAGAACCCAGACTCCCTACTTACTAATGGGGTGACCACTGGTTTTAGTATTTTTATCTCTACATTAATGGCTATTGTAAAGACTAATTAGATTTGTCATGGAAACGGCAGGCATATCCTACATGCCGATTTCAGTTAGAGCTCTCTGGACCACGCATTGATTTTGAATGTGTAGGCTGGCTAAACTACAGAGCCTGGCAACTGGTCAGGCAGAATTTGATCAGGGCTCTGGCTCTGTTTCTTTGTGTTTCCAGGGCTCTTGTGTCTTCTGTGTAATTGTTTTTGTTTCTGTTCAGCTTTCCTCAGAGTCACAAAATGACTGCAGCTGTTCTGGGTCTCACATCTACCCTCTGCAGCAGCCAGAAGAAGAAATTTCTTTTTTTCTTTGCTGTTGAACAAAAATCCTGGATTTTGCTCTTATTAGAACATTTAAGGTCAAGTACGCACTTCAGAAGCAATCACTGAGGCTGAGGGGTAAGCCATGCCTACGAGTGACTTAGCCCTAGGAGGCAAAGAGGTGCAAGTATGCTCAGTACTCTAAGGTACCCCAAAATCATCCATGTGGAATCCTATCTTCACATGTGTGTTCCCAAATCCTGCCACAATGACACCCATGAGATGCTCAGTAAGAGATTGTTGAATGCATGATGAGCACTGAATGAGGATTACAAAGGCTACAGAGAGAACGAATGTGTATGGTTAGAACACGAATCATTCTCTGAATCAGTTGCCCGGTGAATGGTAATTTCCCAGATATTCTTTTCAATAACATCCCAAGTTACAAATGTTGACCTTTGCCTTTCCCCAGAGAACAAACAGCTTGTTTCTTCCAGTAACACCTGTGGAAGCCTAAACAAATCCCCCTGCCAGGCCTCATGAGCTGCTTGAAGGCTGCCAGTGCTTTTTCTATACAGCTCACTTTAACCAGGGAGCGTGAGAGTCAAAAACCAATTCCATTTTTAATCACTGAGTACCATGAAGGAGATTAAATTTATCTTTAAATAGCTTTTTTAAAAAAATGGAAATATGGAAGAAATTGGGGTTTGGAAGGGCAGGGATTTTTTTTTTTTTTTTCAAATCAGAGTGTGTCGGGAGCTGGGCCCCAGGTAGCCATCCTGAGGGACACTCCGCAACTAGTACAGAGATCTCGGCAGGGGGAGGATGCAGAGTTCTAGGAGAGCAGAAGAACAGTGCTCAGGCTGTGAACAGGGACCCCTGCCTGGGGTTTGGTGGGAGGAGACAGGACAGTGCCCTGTGCTTGGGGAAGATGAGGAACCTCAAACAAGTGCCTATAATAAATCTCTGGGATTCGAACCCCCATATCTGTTGGCAATTGCCTGGATGACTGCTGCCTCCTCAAACTCCTGTCTAAGCCCAAACTCATCTCCTTGCTCATGCCTGCTGCCCCACCCCAATCCCAGCTCCAATCTCCGGTCTCTCCTGCATTGGCCTTCCTGGCTCCGGCCTCACCCCCTCCTATCTTCCCTCCATGTTGTCAGCAGCTCTGTGCTTCTAGCACACACATCATATCCTGCTATTCAGCTCTTCAGAAAATCCTCAGTGGCTCCCATGGCCTATAGAATCAAGTCTATGCTCTTTACAGGATACCCCAGCTCTACAGCTTGTCATTCTAGTCTCATTTCCAATGCACGAGGAGCCTCATTCTCAGAACTAGATGACACATCTGGCCCTGTCTTAGGGCCTTTGCTTGTGGTGACACGGGGCCTGCTTTGTACCTTTCTCTTCCCTGCTTGCCTTCCAGGCTCCTGTTCTAATGCCAGTTCCAGCAGGGCACCTCACTGGGGGTGTGGGATGGGGTGGGTAATTGTTTCCTTCTTCTTGACACTGCCCTCAGCTGGTGTCCCTATTTCAGTATGCGTTTTCATTTTGCCCAGGGCGGTGAGGAGGACGGCCACCTGCTAAAGTATACGAAGCATTTATGTTGTGCCAGGCTCTGGCCAAGTGAATTTACACACATGATCTAATTTAATCCGCACAGTTAGGGGAGGCAGTTTTATCCTATTTCACAGGCAGGGACCTGAGGCTTAAAAAGAAGTGACTCACCCACTTTTTTTTTACTGTTGGATCTTTATTTAAAAATCTGATCTGCCAATTTAGCGTTTTCCACCAATTCGGGGAGCAGAAACCTTAACAGGCTTCACGATCTTTTGCTTAGGTGCTGCCTTTGTGGGTGCCTTAGCAGCAGCATTGCAGTCTTTTTCGATGCTTGCTTTGCCCTTTTTGCTTCCTTTGCAGCCCTGATAACTTGTTCTCGCTGAGCCTTTCTAACTTCAGTCAAATTCCAGGTTCCACTTTTTATCTTCCTAGTCCAGTGAAGTCCCTCCTCCACCTCCCTGTACAAGGCAGCCCCGGGGTGCAGAAACCTCTGGAAACACATCTGTTCTCTGTTGTATTTAAATGGCCCTTGAGATCCAAAGCCGGCTGGCAGATCACGTTCTGGCGATCACTAATTCAATTTATCTTCCCTTCCCAGCCCCTGCCCTCCCAATGCTTGCTATGAGTCAGGGCCCCAGGCCCAGGACTGAGCAAGTCTGCATAATTTCCTGAATGTCACCAAACCCATCTGTCACTCTCTGAGCTTCCCAGACACCATCCCCAGTGTACCCAGGGAGGCTCTAAGCCATATGGCCAGGGAGCCCCACTGTGAAATCCCATTACTGCTTTTAGCTAATTGGCTTTAAAGTACGCAAAGTAATTAGGAAAAGGACCGTACACGTATCCCCACCAGGGAACAGGAAATACTCCATCCGGACAGGCTTAGAGAGCTTCCTCACCTCTCCCTCCCCACTGTGAACTCTTTTCTTCCTAATCATCTTCTCTCTCTGCTGTGGTGAGGCAGGACAGCTTAGTGCAATGCTTACATTCAGACACATGGGTGGTTGTGACAGGAGCAAGTTTTGAGATATTAACTCATCTTTTCTCTTTTTCCTCTCCTTCCCTCTCATTCCAACCAGTAGCAGCTCTGGACTTCACTGCTGTGGGGAAGGGATCTGGTAGAGCAGAGGGAGAACCTGCCCACTCTCTTATATAGCATTTCCTGCCACCACCAGCACCAGTGTGGTGTGCCAAAGAACAGAAATGACGGAGAGAGAAGATGGATGTCTCAGTGGCAACCTGGGTGGAAGGGTGACTGAGGGTAACATGTCTCCCTGCACCCCCAACCCCTGACTTTGCATCGGACCACAGAGCTGAGGCACACCTAACTGCACAGGAAAGGGACCTTGACTTTCACAAACTCAAATGTTGCATTTAAGATCAAGAGTGGTGATATTTCTTGTACACCAAGCTCTGAACTGGGATTAAAGGTTCTCCTGAGTGAGTACCTAGCAGCACTGGGGTTTTGAGTACAGCACTTTGCATCCATTCTCTCTGACCTCCTGGCAGCCCAGCAAAGAAGACATCATCACCCTTATCTCACAGATGGGTCTGAGGCCACAGGGAGGCTGTGGGGAAGGAGAAGCAGGTACCTGGTGTCTGAGGCTGGACTGGGACCAGGCCAAGCACACTGACCTCCCTCACTCTGAGAGCTGTGCTGATCAGCTCCCCAGGAGGCCACCACTGGCAGGACCCAGAGCTGGAGGAGTGAACACAGGGCCACTGCACCACTGCTGAAACCTTCTCTATGAAGGGAATTTTTTAACTAAGTACTTCTACCTTGTACCACTTTCCCCCCATGACTATCACAGTGGCCCAAGATGCAGGAAGGCAGGACAGAGGCATCATGCCCACTTTCCAGCAGGTGCGAGGGAGGCTGGGAAATGACGCGTGAGCCCAGCCAGTGAGGAGACTGAGGGGCAGGATGGGTAAGCAGTGGGCCTCTGCTGATGGCTCGCTGCCTCGCTGCCAGGACAGGACCCAGTTTCGATCCATATTGATAATCCTTATCTGAAATGCTTGGGACCAGAAATGATTTGAATCTCAGATTTTTTTTTTTTATTTTGGAATATTTGAAATTATATTTACCAGCTAAGCATCCCTAACCTGAAAATCTGAAATCCTATATGTTCCAATAAGCATGTCCTTTGAACCTGACCTTTGAGCATCATGTTAGTACTCATAAAGTTTTGGGTTTGGGAGCATTTAGGATTTGGAGTTTTTTGTATTAGAGATGCTCGACCTGTATTATTTTCTCCATTCAAGAGACCCCGGGATTGGGGGAGATGGATCTGCAGGCCAAACGGGATTTCTGAGGCTCCTCCCACTGCAGAAGGGCCTAAGTAGTTAAAGAAGCCCACAAAATAGGAAACCCAATATTTAGCTAATGGAACACAAACAGAACCTACTAAAGATGTCTGTGTCTGACTAATTCAATTGGAGCCAAATCAACTTGTTATCTGAAAAAAAAAAAAAAAGAAAGAAAAAGAAGACACCAATCTGACTGTAAAAGCACTGAAATGTAACATGAATGGCCTGGTGGTGGTCTCTTAGGGAAATGGAGGGATTTTATGATATATCACACAACAAAACATCTCCCAAACCTCCTCTAGACATTCTCTCCACAAGCCCTGCCCTTCCACTAGTTGCCCACATCTCTGCTCCTCTTTTCTCTTGCTCTCTGTTCAAACTGTTCTCTTTCTGTATCCCGTCCTTCTCTTCTCAGCCCTGCTGGGGAGCCCCCTACTTGCCCAGAGCTTGTCCTTCTCCCCTCTTGGGGTCCTCCCTTTTTCCTCCAATGGATCCTCCAACTCTGCATCTCAACTTCTCTCTCTTCCCTTCCCAATAATGTCCAGGAAGCTGAGAAGCCACAAACAATTCCTCCCACTTTTCAGAAAGGAAAGAGGGAGGTGACTAGAAATGTTTGGTTATAATTTTCTTCCTGAATACACTTGTTTACATGGGTAGCATTGAGTCCTAGTCCCAGAAGTTCCCAGAACCCAGCTCCCAGGAGCATGGGGCGGGCCCAGGGAGCCTCTGCAGAGGAGCTTGCATCCTGATCCATAGCCAGCCCTGCCCTGACTTGGGCCTTCCCAGGGACACTGCTTGAGCCCTCTTGGAGGCTCACCCTTGAGCAAGCACCATGATGGAACCCGACACATTCAGGTGCAGAATCCAGCTGGGCTTTTGGGCCAGCCACAAAGTTAGTTTGGACTAGGTGAGATCAGATGAGACTAGTTTGGACCAAAAGCCTGAAAGGTAGGCGAGTCACGCTGAGGCTAGGCCCTCACCAGCATTCTCCTGTCCCTGCCCAGGCTTCCTCCTGGCATCCTGCCCTCCAGGCCCCACTCACCCAGGCTCTGCTAGGGCAGTGGACTTCCACTGTGGAGCAGAGGGCCCTGGAGTCCACCCTTCCTGCCTCCAGATGGGGAGGTTGAGGCCCAAAGAGAGTCAGGGACCCTCACAAGATCACATGGCTTCTGGGCGGCGCCTGCGGCTCAAAGGAGTAGGGCGCCAGCCCCATATGCTGGAGGTGGCAGGTTCAAACATAGCCCCGGCCAAAAAACTGCAAAAAAAAAAAAAAAAAAAAAAGATCACATGGCTTCTGACAGAAGGAGCTAGACCCCAGGTCTCCTAACTTCTGGGCTAGTTTTTCCCATAAGACAACAGGCTTAAACATTTCTAAAGTGTGGAGGTAGGTGTTGTTGAAATGAATGAAATTGAAAATGTAAATTGCATGTCCTCCTATGGTTATTTGCATTTTTAAGTATAACACAAAGATCAAAACATCTTCCTGACATGCAGGCAAATCCAGAGAGACAGAAAGCAGCGTAGTGGCCGTGGGGCTGAGAGGAAGCTGCTGGCGACTGCTTCACGGCAGTGGGCTTTATTAGAGGTGATGAGAAAGTTCTGAAACCAGATGGTGGTGGTGGTTGCACAGCACTGCAAATGTTCTTAGTGCCACTGAACTGCTCTCTTTAAAATGGTTAAAATTGCAAATTTTAGGTTATGTGCCTTTTACCACAATTAAAAAATGTCTCCTGACTCAGATACATAAAAGCTGCTGCAGCCAGGAATATTCTCGCTGCAGGAGTTTGTTTTGCTCTTCCCTTCTCTCCTCTTTCCCTGCCTCCCCAGGCTTTCCTGGAACATTCTGAGTCTGGGGATGAGGGGTATCCACAGTGTGTACAGTGACAGAGTTCCTTCAAGTACGATAATGCTTTCTGCTGAGAAACAGAACAAAATAATAAAACAGGCTGCTCGTTGAGTGAAAACCACCTGGGAAGAGGAGAGGGAACAGATCAGACAGACCACAGGGTCTGTGAGAACCATCTACTCCCCTGGGTACTGCTGAGGCCTGGGGGTCGGGGCCCTGAGTTCCAAAGCTGGAGCATTCTCTTTCTGGATTCCACACACCACTGAGATCACACGGCATTGTCTTTCTGTGCCTGGCTCATTCCACTTAACATGATGTCCTCCAGGTTCATCGGGTCAATGCAAACGACAGGATTTTATTCCTTCTGAATGGCTGAGGAATACTCTGCTATGTATGAGAAATGGTAGATGCATGAGGTGATCAGCAGGCTAACCCCCAATTTGATGATTATATGGCAAATTGTACCCCATAATATGTGCGATTACAATGTGGCAGTTAACAACAACAAAAAATGCTGGCTCACATGGACAGCAGCAAGGCCCTTTTTCTTGCTCCGAGGGAGGTCACAGGCCTGAGGGTTCCAGGCCCTGGGCCTCTGGCTCTTGCCACTGTGATTCCCAGCCACAACTCTCTCTCTCTTTTCACCATAAGGCACTGTCCCTCCCCCCACCCCCAAGCCTTCTAGCCTGCCTCATCCTTCCCCATCCAAACCACTGGCTGTGTTTTCACCCCTTTTTAAAATATTACTTGGGCCATGATGATTTGCATACATTTACCTGTTTTCTCCAGAGGTTTTCCTATTAAGCAGTTTCCCAGAGACTTATAGTCTCAGCACAGGAAAAATGACAGATTTTTTTCCTTTCTTAACCCCCTCTCTAAATTCCCCACAGGGCCTAGAACCACATTCTGCATACACTTAGTCAGCTGTCAGGATGCCGGGACTGGTGTGGGGGCTCTGAGCTCCTGGCCCAGAGTGCAGTGCCAGGGACTGGTGGTGCTCACTGGGTGTGAGAGGGGCTCCTGGGCAGGTGGAGGGAGATGCGAGTCACCTCCAGAGCCCAGAGGCAGGCTGAGCGACTGGGAACTGGGAGTTTGCACTTACCCTCCCTGGTTCTGTCATGGGTGAGTGTTAGGTCTGTGATTTGAGGCATGGCCAGAGCCCAGACAGTTCCTCAAGGGCCAGAAACTTAGGTCCTTACAAGACTGCAGTACTTGGTCATCTGTTGGGGACAGTCCTCCAGGAGCCATTCCTGGGCCTGCTCCACTGTGCCTTCCCAACCTGCCACTCCTCCTGCTCCTGTCCTCCACCTTCTCTCAAGAGGGGCTGGACCCTGTGCCTGGGCCCCATCTCCTGTGTCATCCTTTCCCCTCTCACACTGAGCTCTCAAGGGAGGCATCAGGACGGTCATCTTCCCCACGAGGTGTAGCCCAAACTGGCACTGATAGCCATCAGCCATGGACTGCTGCGTGGATGTGCCCACCCCCACCCCACCCAGCCTTATCCCAAGTGTGCACTTTGTAAACACACCTCCCGAGGTGGGTGCAGGGCCTGGGTTCCAGTCTCGGCTGAGCTGCTGATCAAGATATACCCTTAGTCCCTCCTCTCTCTGGACCTCATTTTTCCTGCTGTATGATGAGGCTATTGGACTCAGTGAACTCTGAGTGTTGAGGTTCCCAAAATTGTCTCTGATGCCACTCAAGTAGCTGCTCCCTCTCATGGTAAAAACAGGAATGGTCTGGGCGGGTATCTCCTCTTACAGACTAACCCTCCTTACATCTTGGCTGGTTCTGCAAATGTCACCACTCTGTTACTGGGCACCACCCAGAGCCCGTGGTCACAGCTCTCCACAGACCAATTAGGCCTGTACCCAAACAGTAGCCTGTTGCCCAGACACAGGGTTCTTAGCAGTGCCCCCTCAGGCAACCACACGGCAGCTTTGAAAATGCCCCATAGAATGACTCCACCAGAGCTCATTCTCCTCAAGTTCATTTGGGGATAGGAGGCCATACAGTGAGAAGTCTAATTTGTCCAGTTACATTAGCCATTAACTCTGGAGGTCAGAGCCCTGAAGTCCTGGGCGGTGGAGGGAAAGGGAGTTGGAATATCCGCTTCACCCACAGGCTGCTGCTGGCTTTGCTGGGCCTAGCCACAGAGGAATTGACCACGTGAGGGTGTTTCCTCCCTGACACTCACAGAGACACACACAAGGCCAAATGGGCAGGTGGGTGAGGCCTCCAGAGTGGCGGGGCACCTGCTCCAGTGCCTGGCCCCAGAGCCCCTTGTAGCGCCAGTTCAGGTGCTGTCACCCCTCCACTTCCAGAAGTGTGGCTAGAGGGTCAGCTGTCCTGGTCCAGGGATTTTTTTTAGCCAGCAACATTTAGCTTTGGGGATGCAGGAATAGTTTTTCTGTAGCTGCTATAACAAATAGAAACAAATTTGTTGGCTTAAAACAACAGAAATGTGCTCATAATTTTGGATGCCAGAAGTCTGAAATCAAGGTGTTGGCAGGGGCCAGGCATGATGGCTCACCCCTGTAATCCCAGCACTTTGGGAGGCTGAGGTGGGAGGATCACTTGAGCCCATGAGTATCAGACCAGCCTGAGCAACACAGTGAGACCCTATCTCTATAAAAAATAAGAACAAATGGCTAGGCTTGGTGGTGTGTATCTGTAGTCCCAACTACTCAGGAGGCTGAGGTGGGAGGGTTGCTTGGGCCCAGGAGTTCCAGGCTGCGGTGAACTGTGATCTTTCCACTTTATTCCAGCCTGGGTAACAGAGACCCCCATCTCTTTATAAAAACAAAACAAACAAAAAAGTGCTAGCAGGACCATGGCCTTGGAAAGCTCTATGGCAGAATTCTCCTTTCCTGCTCCAGTTTCCAGCAGTTGCAGACATTCTTTGGCTTTGGCTGATAGCTGTGTCACTCCAATCTCTGCCTCTGTCTTCACATGATCTTTTTGTGTTTTTTTCCTTCTCTCTCTTTTCAGGGACAAGGTCTCACTCAGTCTCCCCAGGCTGGAGTGCAGTGGTGTGATCCCAGCTCCCTTTAAATTCAAACTCTTGGGCTCAAGAGATCCTCTTGTCTCAGCATCCCAAGTAGCTGGGACTATAGACAAACACCATCAAGCCCAGCTAATTTTTCTGTTTCCCATAAAGATACTTGTCACTAGAGCTGGGTCTCACTCAGATAATCTATGACGATCTCATCTGAGATCTTGATTATAAGTACAAAGACCTTTTTTTTTTTCTTTGTAGAGACAGAGTCTCACTTTATGGCCCTCGGTAGAGTGCCGTAGCCTCACACAGCTCACAGCAACCTCCAACTCCAGGGCTTAAGCGATTCTCTTGCCTCAGCCTCCCGAGTAGCTGGGACTACAGGTGCCCGCCACAACGCCCGGCTATTTTTTGGCTGCAGTTGGGCTGGGGCCAGGTTTGAACCCGCCACCCTCGGTATATGGGGCCGGTGCCCTACCAACTGAGCCACAGGCACCACCCAGTACAAAAACCTTTTTTCCAAGGCAGTCACGTGGGGTGGAACAGGAGAATGGGAAACTGGTCCCTGGAGGGCGTGGGAGTGACTGGACAGCCATCAGAGCCCCCTGACCTGTGGTGAGCTGTCTCTCTAGACTCTTAGTCCCAGAGAGAGAAGGCCTAAAGGGAAACACATGCACAACAAGTTTTAGGTGTCAGAGAGTGTGACACAGGAACTCCCACCATGTGACCTCTGGAAGGAAGGGCTGGGCAGGAAATGATGGAGGGTGAACACCACTCAGGACCATCACCAGCTGGACTAGCTCCTACTGGACCTAGATAATCAGGACCTCAGGATTGGCTTACGCATCACAGCTCTGACGGGGGTGGGGCGTGGGGGGGTGTTCTGAGGCCCAGGAAGAGGCTGGTATAGGAACTCAGTGTCAGGACTGGGGAAGCTTCAGGGCAGCCTCAGCTGAACCCAACTGCCCAGCAGACCTGGGCTGCTGGAATTGCTCAAAGCCTGGAATTCTGTGTCCAGGGTTGGAGAAAGCAATAAGGAGAACAGAGAAAAACCCACCATCCTCTTTTTTCTAAAAATGAGAAAACATCAAAAAAAAAGCCAGGCGTTGTGGCGGGCACCTGTAGTCCCAGCTACTTGGGAGGCTGAGGCAAGAGAATTGCTTAAGCCCAAGAGTTTAAAGTTGCTGTGAGCTGTGACATCACAGCACTCTACATAGGGTGACAAAGTGAGACTCTGTCTCAAAAAAAAAGAGAAAACATGGGGCCTTCTCTGACCATTTGGGAACAGGGTCTTTTTGTTTGTTTTGTTTTGTTTTTGAGACAGAGTTTCCTTCTGTCTTCCCGGGTAGAGTGGCGTGGTGTCACAGTGCACAGCAACCTCAAACTCTTGGATTAAGCGATTCTCTTGCCTCAGCCTCCTGAGTAGCTGGGACTACAGGCATCTGCCACAATGCCCGGCTATTTTTTTGTTTGTAGTTGTCATTGTTGTTTGGCAGGCCTGGACTGGGTTTGAACCCGCCAGCCCAGGTGTATGTGGCTGTGCCCTAGCCGCTGGAACGGGAGAATGGGAAACTGGTCCCTGGAGGGCATGGGAGTGACTGGACAGCCTTCAGAGCCCCCTGACCTGTGGTGAGCTGTCTCTCTAGACTCTTAGTCCCAGAGAGAGAAGGCCTAAAGGGAAACACATGCACAACAAGTTTTAGGTGTCAGAGAGTGTGACAGGTCTGTGCCTCGTTCTTGCCCTGGGGCTTTGCCTCCAGCTGCCCTCTCATGAACAGACTCTACTGTCCACCCTCGACCTATGGCTGAATCCCAGCCAGCCTCTTCTGGACCCAAACCTCACCTCCTCAGACCTGTCTCCTCCCAGGGGTCCACCCATCTGCTCCAGCCTTTGCCTGGTCTCTGACCTGACCTGCCTCCACTCTTCGGAGAATCTGTCTGTCTGCCTTCTCTGTCTCCACATCTCTACATTTTACGGTCTCTCCCCTCCTCTCTATCCCTTAGGGGTAGGTCCTGTTTGTAGTGAAAGTTCAGCTTCAGTCCTCTCTCTCTTCCTTTTCCTCTCTGTTCTCTCTTTAAGCTTCCTAAGTATCTGCCCGTCTTGCTCTATTTAAATGTCTCTCCTTGCTGTGTCTGCCTCTTTCCCTGTCACTGCCTGCTTCCCTGTGCATCGCTCTGCCTCCCTCTACCTCTCTGTCTCTACCTCACTGTATCTTTGTCTGCTACAGTCTCTTTCTGTTTGTTTCAATCTCTCTCCCATTCTGTGTTTCCTAAATTTCTGATTTTCTCCTAATAACTATGACAGCTCATAGAAGAAAGCATGTTAGTACTGAAGAGAGAGACTCACTCAAGTTCACTTCTAGAGCAAGCTTACATGCGGTATCAGTGTGAACCCACATCCCTGAACCCCTGTGCCCAGGCTGGGCTTTTACTCTCACACTAGACTGCTGCCCATCACTGGCTGTCAGGATTGTTAGTGCGTGGCCAGCAGAGGCCAGGTGCCAAGCATAGGACTCCCTGGGATGGCCACAGGCTGGGCCGAGCACCACACAGAGCCCCGCCCTCCCAGCTCTCCAGGCCCACCACTCTGGCCTTCCAAGTCTCCTTTCTGGGAAGCCAGATTGAATTAGCTGCTCGGCTCATCTGGCCAGCCCTTGGCCTAATACTGTTTGGCAGCTCATGTCTCAAGGCCAATGCCAGCCCTGTGGCCTCCCGGCCAGAAATCCAATTTACGGAAGCTTAATTGAGCCCTGGACTCCCGAGGGCATTGGCCCTCTGGCCCTCCTGCTCAGCTAGCAGCAGATTTCCCGATGATTAGGAAAGGGGGAAAAAAGGGCAGGAGCCAAGTTAATTTCAATTACCCCCATTTTCTCCCTAAAGCAGCACATGCCCCTTGCTAAGTGTGTCTTTCTGTCAGCTGCAGTGAAGGCTGATGAGTATTAAGTATCTGCAGCTCCCAGTGCCCCAGATGCCGACTCCAGAGAGCAGACTGTGCCCCCCACCTGTTGGCTCTCAGTAGTTAGTCCTATTTAACAGAGCCCAGGGAAGCAAGCTCAGATACAGTCAGGGCCTACGTGGGAAAAGGAAAGACTATTTTAACAGTCTTTGCAGACAATTGTGGATATTTTTCTTAAATGCTACCCCAAAACTCAACAAATGGTACTTCTTAAAGGTTAGCTATGGATGTGGATTTAGAAATCATATCAGTGAAATGTTGGCACTGTTACATTAAATCCATTGGTCTGCCTTGCACTTTGAATGGATCTTCTACCCACACATGATTTTGTAACAGCATGGATTGGTCACTTGGAAAATAATGGTTCTCTGAGTTTTGCCATCTTTCAAATGTTGAATTTTATCACACAGTATTTTTAAAAATCATATTTGTTAACATTACCACAAATCTCATCAGAAAGGCCTACAAATATTGGAAAGATGTTAAGTTCATGGTTCATGGCAGATACAAGTTTTCCGAAATTTTCATCTTCACTTGAAAGCTCAAATTTTTTTTTTTTTTCGGAAACAGAATCTCACTGTGTCACCTTTGCTTTGGTAGAGTACTGTGGCATTACAGCACACAGCAACCTCAAACTCTTGGACTCAAGCGATCCTCTTGCTTCAGTCTCTTGTGTAGCTGGGACTAAGGCCTTCACCAAAACATCATGTTAAGTTCATGATAGCAGATACCAGTTTTCCGAAATTTTCATCTTCACTTGAAAGCTCAAAAAAAAATTTTTTTTTTTTTTTTTTTGGAGACAGAGTCTCACTATGTCGCCTTTGGTAGAGTGCCGTGGCATCACAGCTCACCCCATTTTAGAAATGGGGTCTGACTCTAGCTCAGGCTGGTCTCAAATTCCTGAGCTCAAGCAATCCATCTGCCTTGGCCTCCCAGAGTGGTAGGATTACAGGTAAGAGCCACTTCACCTGGCAGGGAGTTGAGATTTTAAAATCTAATTTCCTTTTGCTTTATCAAAGCCAGTCATGAGTTTCATTTACTGTGTGTCACTGTGAAGGACACGATGACCACTGGAGGGCTTTGCTGCTACTGCCTTGCTGTGAACTAGGGACTAGCAGTTCTACTTCCCATTGCTTTTTTTTCAGTTTTTGGCCAGGTCCAGGTTTGAACCCGCCACCTCTAGTATATAGGGCTGGTGCCCTACTCCTTGAGCCACAGGTGCTGCCCTCCCATTGCTTTTTCATTATCAATGCAAAAGGTAAGCATCATAGGCTGTTATGAAAATAACTCAGGACCTTATAGATTTCCTAGAAGGGTTTGGGGGACCTTTAGAATTTTCATAGACCTCACTTTGAAAACTACTCCTCCAAAGCAGTGCTCATTAAACTTCAGTATGAATAAAAATCATCTGGAGATGTTATTAATATAAAGATTCCTAGCCCTTACCCCCAAATTCTGAATTATGGGATAGGATGACTCTGGGGTGTGAGGGAGCTTTTTTGAGACAGAGTCTCAAGCTGTTGCCTGGGTAAAGTGCCATGGCATCGTAGCTCACAGCAACCTCCAAGTTGGGCTCAAGTGAGCCTCTTGCCTCAGTTTTTCTATTTTTAGTAGAGACAGGGGTCTCACTTTTTGCTCAGGCTTGAGCTCAAATTCATGAGCTCAAGCAATCTACTCACCTCAGTCTCCCAGAATGCTAGGATTATAGGCGTGAGCCACCATGCCCAGCCTTCTTCTTCTTTTTTTTTTTTTCTTGAAACAGTGTCTCACTCTCTTGTCCTAGCTAGAGTGCAGTGGCATCATTTTAGGTCATGGCACCCTCAAACTCCTGGGCTCAAGTGATTGCCCTGCCTCAGCCTCTCAAGTAGGTGGGACTATGGGGGTGTACCACCACACCTGGGTAATTTTTCTTTTCTTTTTTTTTTTTGAGAGAGACAGAATCTTGAACTCCTGGCCTCAAGCAATCCTCTTGCTCTAGCCTCCCAGAGAAAATGCTGGGATTATAAGCATGAGCTACCATGCCTGGTTGCATCCAGAGATACTAGGGAACTAACTATGCCAGATAGCAGGGAACTCCCCAAATTTTAGCTAGTTTGCTAAGAAACTAGAAAGAAAAAGAAAAGAGAGGGGGAGAGATTGTGGGGAGTGGAGAAGAGACCTCCCTCAGCCCGCCTGGACTAGCGAGGATAGAGCTCCTGGAGAGGGTAGGTGGTGAGGAGATGGAAGTCCAGGAGCGTTGCTTGCGGGTATGCCTCCACAGGCAAGGAATCCACCAGAGAGTGGGGATAGGGTTCCTTCCCCCACACATGGATTCAAACCATCTAGGAATGGGAGGAGGAGGAGAACATTCCAGGCGAGGGCCAGCATGAGCTAAAGCAGGGAGGCATCTAAGAGCAGGGAAACTGAGAAACCCCAAGAGACAAGGCTGGGGACACAGGCAGAGTCCCGCTGTCAAAAGGCCTTGAATGTCATACTACTGATGATGGATTTATCCTGCTGGCTCTAAAGGCCAATTGACGAGTTCAAGGGAAGCACTATGCTCAGATCTGTGCTTTTGGAAGGTCACTCTGGCAGTGTCAGTGAATGTTGGGAAAGGAGGGGCAGGAAGGTGAGGTCGGCCAGTGGCTGGAGAAATGGGGGGAAGGTAGAGACTGGTGAGGCCTCACAGATGGAGTCCCAGGTATGGAGGAAGCAACCTCATCAGGAACCCTGGAGAAGCTGCCAGTCCCACAGCCAGGGGACAGGAGTATGTGTGTGGTCAGCGTCTGCAGAGGGGGTCCTCACTGGCAATGGGGTTTTCAAGAGCTCGAAGCTGACACTGGCTCTTCTCACACCCCTTGTGACAATTGGACTAGTGGGGGGAGGGGAGGTAAGGTCTCAAGACACTCAGGGTCTGGTTCAAGGTGGGACTGAGAGGGTATATTTATATCCTCTCTTTCCATTCAAGTGATGGATCTGTAATGTTTTTTAAAAAGTCTAAGTCCACAATGACAAAGAGTACAGAAGGAAGTCATTATCATAGAAGTGATTTCAACGTGGTTCTGGAGGATAAAAAGGAGTTAAGAGATTTTTTTTAAGCTGTTGCCCTGGGTAGAGTGCCATGGCTTCACAGCTCACAGCAACCTCCGACTCCTGGGCTCAAGTGATTCTCCTGCCTCCACCTCCCAAGTAGCTGGGACTACAGGCACCTGCCACAATGCCTGGCTATTTTTTGGTTGCAGCCGTCATTGTTGTTTGGCAGGCCTGGGCTGGAGTGGAACCCGCCAGCTCAGGTGTAGGCTGGCGCCTTAGCTGCTTGAGCCACAGGCCCCAAGCCAAAGAGATCTTTTGATAGATTAGAGCGGGCAGAAGCCCAGAAAATATGCAGAGGGGCACAAGGTGGCTGGTGCATTAGGTAGGTATCACCTAGGGCAATGTGAAAGTGGGCTGGATAGGACAGAACAAATGGAGATCCAGGTGCAGAGAGATGCTCCTCCCCAGTCACGGATGCAGCCCGGCACTTGCCCATATGGAAAAAAAATCAGAGATTCTCTTTGAATAATTGAATACACCCCCTAGTGAGAGTGGGTGCTACACTATTGACGCCTAGAGAGGCTGTCACTACTCCTGTGGAAGCCACCTTGCCACAGCATTTATGGGTCCTCTGGTGTAACCACTGTCTCTTCGACTGCGCTCACTCTAGGCTCCTCCCACATGCACTTGCCCTAGGTCAGCCTATTTAAACAGGAAAGGACTCCAGGTCCTGGACATCTGAGAAAAGTTTTCGAGGTGAAGGGGCAAAGAAAGTTCTCAGAGAAAATTTAGGGGATGAAAGAAAAAAAAGAAAGAAAGAGAAAATGCATGTCCTCAGGAAAACTCAAGAAAACACTACATCTTTTTTTTTTTTTTTTTAGACAGAGCCTTAAGCTGTGCCCTGGGTAGAGTGCCATGGCATCACAGCCCACAGCAACCTCCACCTCCTGGGCTTGAGCAATTCTCTTGCCTCAGCCTCCCAGCCTGTAGATGGGACTACAGGCCCCCTCCCCCCCACAATGCCTAGCTATTTTTTGGTTGCAGCCATCATTGTTGTTTGGTGGGCCTGGGCTGGACTCGAACCCACCAGCTCTGGTGTATGTGGCTGGCGCCTTAGATGCTTGAGCTACAGCACTGAGCCTATATATATATATTTTTTTGAGACACAGTCTCACTATGTTGCCAGCGGTAGAGTGCCGTGGCATCACAGCTCACAGCAACCTCCAACTCTTGGGCTTGAGCGATTCTCTTGCCTCAGCCTCCCAAGTAGCTGGGACTACAGGTGCCTGCCACAACGCCCGGCTAGAAAACACTGCATCTTAACACACACATACATATGCACATGATGCTAAGAGAACAGAACAATTTGAGGAAAAAAATACACGTGTATTTTTAAACTATGGGTATATACACATAATATAAACCTTACTGTTTTAACCATTTTTAATTGTACAATTCAGTAGCAGTAAGTACATGTTCACACTGTTCTAAAACTATCATCACCAGTCATCCCCAGAACTTTTTTCATCTGTAAAACTAAAACACCCACGAAACACTAACTCCCACTCTCCCCTCCTCCTAGCCCCTGGCAACCACCATTCTGCTTTCTGTTGCTATGAGTTTGACTACTTGAAGTACCTCATGTGAGTGAAATCCAGTATTTGTCCTTTGGTGACTAACTTATTTCATTCAGCACAATGTCTTCAAGGTTCCCTCACATTGTAGGCTGTGTGAGGATTTCCTTCCCGTTTAAGGTTGAAACACTCCATTGAGTGGATAGACCACATTTTCCTCAGCCCTCAGGGGGAGATGGGCACTTGGGTTGTTTCCACCCTTGGCTATTGTGAATAATGCTACTGTCAACATGTGTGTACAAATATAAAAGAAATAATTTTTTAATTAAAAATGTGATTGTCAAAATAAAACTTTTAATAGATGATTTGGAAAATGAAGTTGGCAGAATCTCCAGAATGTCAAACAAAATACCAAAAAGAAAAAAATACATATGAGAGGAAAAATAAAACACAGAACTGAGGTAAGAAGTTCAACACCCAACCAGCTGACATTCTGGAAGAATGGAGAAAAACAAACGGGTTGTCAAAGGAGTGAGAATTTCTGACATGCCTGGGTTGGCTGTGTTGAGGCCCTGCTATGTGTCACCAACCCTGTGGATGCTGGAGCTACAGCTGACACGGTCCTGGCGCTGATAAACTTGGGGGAGACAGAAACCAACGGTTGCATAAATGGATGTAAAATCACAAACAGAAGGCACAGCACAGAGGAGGCTGCAGAGCTTAGGCCAGGAAGGGCTTCCTGAGGTCAGGAGTAACCAGGCAGGAGAGGGAGGGAGGAGTGGTTTGGGACAAAGAGACCAGCCTGTGAAAAGACTGTGCTGCCAGAGGGAGCATGATGAGTCTGAAGAGCTGAAAGAAGGCCCCCGGCTGGAGCTAGAGAGAAGCTTCCTAGGAAGTGAGGACGGAGACAACCACACGCGGTTCTGAGGGCCCAAGAGCCGTGGGCTTAGAAAGAAAAGCAGATCCTTAGGGAGACGGGAAATGCTTTCTATTCCTTGCGGACACCAAGACGCAAAGTCCAAGTTAAATCATCAGCAGCAGCAGCTTCCCTTCTCTGGTCCTGGGTGGGACCTGCTCCCCTAGAAAGAGCTAAACCCGGCCCCACCCGCCGTACCACTAGGGGGCGTAGCGGGGCTCAAACCAGGGAAAGGTCGGAATCGGGCTCCCTAGGCTAAGCCAGTCGGAAGTGACTGACCGGTGAGCAGAGGAGTCGGGGTCGTGGGTGCGCTTTAGGCGGTTGCCATTCTCCCTGCGTGAGTGCCGCTGCAATACATTCGTTTTGCGCGTCTGATTATTTCTTTAGGATCCATTTCTAGAAGTGGAATTTCTGGTGCAAACAGATGGAAATTTTACAGGGCTACTGAACAGTTGTACCAATTTACAGCCCCAGCAGTAAATCAATGTTTACTCAAACTCTCCCCTGGATGGCTGTCATTGTTACTGTCATATCTTTCTGATCTCTGGCACTTGAGCAGGCAAAAAAGCAGTATCCTGTGGTTTTAGTTGCATTTTTTTTTTTTATTACTATTCTGGTTACAAATGGTGTCTGATTTCCATGTTAAACAGAGAATAGCCTCCCCCTCACTGATGTTATATGAATATAAATACAGTATACATATTTACATATGCAAATATAAATCTTATATATATTATTCCTCAATTATCTTTTTGGAATCCTTTTCTACATTTAATTATCACATTTGGAATTTATGTTAGCATGTGATTTGTAGAAAGATCAAATATTTAGGTTTTTCAGTCATATTTATTCATTTCCTACCCATTTTTGTCATATTCTAAATGTTTAAGTTATACTTGGAACATCTGAGCCTTCATTTCATTACATTGCTACATCTTCTGTAAGTATTATAGCCCCTTGAGTTATTGGGTTTTTTCCTTCCTTAGAGTATTTGCTTGGCTTTTCTCTTTCACTTACCAGTGATGTTGAGAGTGAATTTATCAAGTTCACTACCATACTCTCCCAAGTAATTCCTTTAGGATCTTGATTGAAATTAATAAATTAACTTGATAGCCGGGGGTTGTGGCGGGCGCCTGTAGTCCCAGCTACTCGGGAGGCTGAGGCAAGAGAATCGCTTAAGCCCAGGAGTTGGAGGTTGCTGTGAGCTGTGTGATGCCACGGCACTCTACCGAGGGCCATAAAGTGAGACTCTGTCTCTACAAAAAAAAAAAATAAATAAATAAATTAACTTGAAGATAACTTCCTTTGCAATGATAATGGTCCTGTCTTTTGGCTTCCATCCGCCACACTAGAGCATGTTTATAATGAGTCAAGGTCAAAGCCTCCAATGGCTTCCTGGCCCTGCTAGAAAGCCCAACTTCCTCCCTGTCCTCTGCCTGCCCTGCTGGCTGCCCGCAGACCTTAAAAGGCCCATTAGGAAGAGGCCTTCCCTCCATCATTAACTCCTGTGCCCTGTGGACTAGACCACAGTTCTAGGAAGAAAGGCCTTTCCCCACATCCTACTCACCCACCCCGAAATGGGTATGTGGGGAAGCAGCTGCAGATAAGCCACACCCTGGTGCCCACCCAGCACATGCACCTAGAGTTAGAATCACTGGGGCTACAGGGAGAGAGGGAGCTCCCCTTGCAGCACCGGGGTTCTGATTGAGTGGGACCTCATGGGAGAACAAGAATGCAGATGTCCTGATGTTCTTTCTTTATATTAGTCTTGGGGGGTATCGAGAAGATTAGTAATGGACAGAGATAAATGAAATCAGGATGACTGTCCCCCAAAGACACCACAGCAAAGCCACTCCGACCTCAGCCTACCCAGCCCCACTCCCACCTCCTCAGCCTTCAATAAAGTGTGGCAGGTGGATCACAGCAGCAAGGTCACCCGGCTTGTTAGAAATTCGTACCTTGGACTCCACTCTGGTCCCGCAGAGTCAGAATCTGCATTTTAACCCAAGCACCAAGGAGCAAGGGCAGTGAGTGCCAGGGTCACCTCAGCTGGATGGCGTTCACAGCATCAGCTGACATAACCATTTGACCCTGCAAAGCTGAAAAAGGAAAGAACCACAGCTTCTGTTAGACAGGTTCCTCAGTGTTCCACGTCATTTTCTTTACTGAGGGCTATGCGGAGTAAAAAACGAGGATGAGGTCAGTATGACACACACCCGGGTCCCAGTCCCAGCAGCATCCTATACAGCGGCTGTGACACGGGGCCCCTGCATGAGCCTCGGCTGACTCGCCTGTCAAATGGCAATAACTCCATCCACCACGCAGACTTGTTAGGAAGATGGAGGTAATGCTCCTCAAAGTCGAGCAGAGTGTCAGAGCCGGAGGGCCTTATGTTTGCTTCAGTCCAGAATGAGAAGGAGCAAGTCATTACTTCATTCAACAAACAGTGAGTGTCCAGCACTGTGCTGGGCTCTATGGATATGGGGGCCAACCTGTACCTTCCTGTGGAAATTCCTGACAGCTGTTGTAACAAAGTATCACAGAGAGGGTAGCTTAAAGCAACAGAGATGTATACTCTGTTAATTCTTCAGGCTCCAAGTCCAAAGTCATGCTTTTGGGAGCATTGGCTCATTCTTGAGGGCCCGAGAGAGAATGCGCTCTGTGTCTCTCCTGGTCCTCAGTGTGCTGGTGGCAGCTTAACTCAAATCTCTGCCTTGCAGTCACATTATTCTTCCTATGTGTCTGTCTCTGACTCTGTTTCCCTCTTCTCATAGGGACTGGAGTCACTGAATTAGGGTTTACCCCAACTCAGCATAACCTCACCATAACAACAGTATGTCTACGAAGACCCCTTCCAAAGAAGGTCACATTCACTGGTTCTGGGTGGCTTCAAGGATAAAGCCAGACAGTTGTTAACTTGGTAAGGACAGGCTTTATTCCGTAATAATGATTGCAATGGGCAGAAAGAGGTTGGAGTGAAGGAGTTGACTGGGCATTTTAAAGGGAGAATGAGGGGACAGGAAGGATGACTCTCTGGGGAAGGGCAGAAGGGACACCAGCAGAGTCTGGGTTTGTTAATTGGCACTTCTCTGGAGCAGAAGCAAACTACTGTATTCCTAAGACCTGGAATAGTGACATGGTAAGTGTTCAGTAAAGGTTTGCAAACCAAGGAATAAAGATGCTTCCTCTTCACCCTCATGAGGCTTTAGTCCCTCTTTAGCCCTGCGGGTCTGGAGGCCCCCAGCTTCCTCTATGCAGCATTCTGGGCTGAAGCCCATTTCAGCCCACTGCTTACATGGCCTAGTGCTGGTGCTAGAGATGCTGTGTCTGCCGGACAGCAGATGCTGCTGTGGTGGGGTTATGTGTGGAGAAAGGCTTGGGGGAGGGCCATGACTGTGAAAGATAAGAGAGGAGGATGCTGGATTGAGCAGGGGAAGACCAGATTGCCATGTGGATCTCACAAACTTTTGGCCTATCCAACAGGGGCGCTGGAGTCCTGAGTTGGGCAAAAATGGTGCTTAGTTATTACTCTGGTAATTGTATTGTGAAAGGATGATGCAACTATTAAGTACCTACTGAATTCCCACCTGTTACAAAGGAGACAGGAGAAAGAAGGGGTGACTATCTTTAGACCCTTTCACCTTCATGTACCATTCAAGCTTCAAACCAACCCTATGGCAGAGGGAGGTACAATTATCACCCTCTTTTTACAGATGGAAAAGCCAAGGCTCAGAAAGGCAAGGCAACTTGCTCACCATAGCTACGAAATGGCCGGACTGGGATCTGAACCAGGTTGATTGGACCAAAAGTTCTTGCGTCTTCTCCCATGCCACACAACCCCTCGTCCAGCTGCTGTCACTTGTGGGCATTCAGTAAGTGCCCAGTCACCAAGCTCTATGCTTCCCCCACATTGTCTTGGTCAAGCATCAGGACAGCACTGTAGATGAGGAAGAGGAGAAAGGAGCTAGTCCAGAGTCATGTGGCTCCAAAGTGGCAGAGCCAGGATGGGAGCCCTTATCTGTCTGCTTCACAGACGTTACTTCCTCCCACAGAGAGAAAGCTATAGTATCCAGAGCCTGGAAGCCTCACAGAGAAAACTTGTTCCCCCTGCTGCATGCAGGGGAGGATGCTGTGAGAGCCATGGGCCTTTGGCTGGCAGCAACACACAGATGACACCAACCCAGATGCGGAGGCCTGGGAACCACCTGGGGTGGGGCTGGCCAGAGGGTGGGGACAAGCTTTTCAGCCTGAAGCCCCTCAGGCTGGGTGACAGGGGATTGAGTCAGCCCTGATCCCTGACCCACGTCCCCACTGACAGAGCCACTAGTGCTGCTGGCTCTTTGGCCTCAGCTGCTGTGTGCCCCAGATGCTGATAAGCTTCTTAGTGAGCCAAGCTGTGCCTAAGGAAAAAGGGGCAGGTGGAGGATGGGGGGAGCAGAGAGCAGCAGGGTCAAGGAGCAAAGGCTGTAGGATCCAACAGAGGCCAGATATGGGCCGAGATCACAGCTTCACCTCTTGCCCCAGCTGTGGGCAAGTTGAGGGCCCCCTGGCTTCAGTGCTGATATTCCTGGGTTCACACTTCAGCTCCACCTCACTCCCTCCCCATCAGCAAGCTCCACTTCACCTATAAGTTGAGGGTAGTAACTTCTTAAGAGGATAAAATGACTGAATTAATGATGAAGGATCTAACACCTAGTGGGTGCCTGGTTTAGTGTGGGTTCCTCCTCACCTGCCCTAAGAGATGAGGATCAAAGACCCTTCCCTGTCCCTGGAGCCCTTTCAGGCAAAAGCAGTGTGGAGCAGATTTTTTTTTTTTTTTTTTTTTTGAGACAGAGCCTCACTATGTCACCCCGAGTAGACTGCTGTGGCGTCACAGCTCACAACAACCTCAAACTCTTGGGCTTAACCAATTCTCTTGCCTCAGGCTCCCAAGTGGCTGGGACTACAGGTACCCACCACAAGGCCTGGCTATTTTCTTTTTCTTTCTTTCTTTCTTTTTTTCCATCTTTCCTTCTTTCCTTCCTTTTTTTCTTTTGTTGTTGCAGTTGTCATTGTTGTTTAGCTGACCCAGGCCGGGTTCAAACCCACCTACCTCAGTGTTATGTGGCTGGTGGCCTAACCACTGAGCTACAGGTGCCGAGCCCAGATTTGACCCCTTTTAACAAATAATTCTGTTAAGAGGCCAAATGAAGCAAGCCTTATCCTGTCACTGCTGAGGGAGAGAAGGAAGGATCTCCCAGGGAGGAAGCGCCTTACCGTTTGTATTCCCAGGGCGCAGAGGGCGCTTGTCATCCAAGCCCAGCTTGTAGAAAGTGTCAAGGGTCAAGGAGGGAAGAAGCAGAGCCACATGAATTATGGGCTAAGGATGAATTCTGGGAGACCATGAAGTCCACTATCTCATCCTACAAGATGGAGAAGTCGGGCCCTGAGTCCTGCTGGAGAAGATGACAGATCCCACGTCGCTATTCTGTCCTCTCTGGCCAGCACCACTACAGCCTGGGTCTCAGCTGATGAGCTAGCAGGTCTCACCCACACCCAAGGCCAGTACAAAAAGGACATGCAGCAGTGATGGGCAGAGTCCAGGGCCAGAATGTCAGCCTGTGTGTCTGGCCTGTCGACAACTGCTCAGCTTGCAGCTGGGGCTGGACTAGGCCAGCCAGGGGCCAGGCATACAGCAGGGAGGGGGACTGCTCATCTCCATCATCCCCCCAGGAACACTCACCAAAAGGCGCTCCTTTTCCTAAATTGAAAAAATATATATTTTTATTGTGAAATATTTCAAACACACATAAATCTGTGAGAACTCATATGACACACATCTGGGTATCACTCTCCAGCCTTATCAGAATACAGTCACATTTAACCCTATTTGCTTCAGATCCTTTCTTGTTTTATGAAATAAAGCATTTCAAGTACAAATAAAACCCCTAAAACCTCTCCCTGAGCTTATTCCTCTTCTAGTCTTCAGAGATAACCCCTGCCCTGAACTTAGAGTTTATTACTGTTGTGTGGTTTTTATAGTTCTGCTACTTATGTGAGTATCTTTAAACATGTTTTTAAATATTAGGTGATGTGTATTAGCTATATATTGTGTGTGATTTGTATGTATTATTCAAAATTTACTTTTTGCTTAACACTTTTTTTTTTTTTGTAGAGACAGAGTCTCACTGTACCGCCCTCGGGTAGAGTGCTGTGGCGTCACACGGCTCACAGCAACCTCCAACTCCTGGGCTTATGCGATTCTCTTGCCTCAGCCTCCCGAGCAGCTGGGACTACAGGCGCCCGCCACAACGCCCAGCTATTTTTTTGGTTGCAGTTTGGCCGGGGCTGGGTTTGAACCCACCACCCTCGGCATATGGGGCCGGCGCCCTACTCACTGAGCCACAGGCGCCGCCCTGCTTAACACTTTTTAAAATAAGATTTATTTAGGGGAGATTTCCAACTTGGGTCTTCTCCCTGCCAGAAACTCTGGTGCTTTTTTTACTCCTTCTGTATCCCTTTCTATCTTACCACTGGGGAAAAAAGGATTTATTTATTTTTAATGCATGTGATTCTAGACCAAAAGTTAGTAAACTTTTTGTGTAAAAAGAAAGATAGTAAATATTCTAGGTTTTGCAGGCCAGGTATGCTCTTTGTTTTATGTTAGTTGTTGCTGTTTTGTTTGTTTATAGCTCTTTAATATTATAAAAACCAGGGCGGCGCCTGTGGCTCAGTTGGTAAGGCGCCGGCCCCATATACCGAGGGTGGCGGGTTCAAACCCGGCCCCGGCCAAACTGCAACCAAAAAAAAAAAATAGCCGGGTGTTGTGGCGGGCACCTGTAGTCCCAGCTACTGGGGAGGCTGAAGCAAGAGAATCCCTTAAGCCCAGGAGTTGAAGGTTGCTGTGAGCTGTGTGAGGCCACGGCACTCTACCGAGGGCCATAAAGTGAGACTCTGTCTCTACAAAAAAAAATTATAAAAACCATTCATCTTAGCTCCTGGGCTATATAAAAATAGGCTGCAGGCTGGATGTGGTGGTTGGGTGGTAGTTTACCAATTGCAGGTCCTGGTCATATTCCATCATATGAATACCCCACATGCAGTCCTCTGTGTCCCTGTTGGTGACATCTAAGCTATTTCAAATTTTCACTACTACGCAGAGAGTGACTATGAACATCATTATATAAATGTGCAAGCCCCTCCAGTGTACACACGGAGAAGAGGGATATCTGGGCATTGGACACAAGTATCTTTGACTTCACAATATGGCATCAATTTCTCTCCAAACTGCTAATTTGCATCCCCAGCAGCAGCTTATGAACATTCCTGTTGTTCACATCCTTGCTAGCACTGGCTATTCTAGGGCTTTAGAAATAAAATGAACTAGTGTCTTACTGTGGTTTCTATTTGCATTCCCCTCATTCCTGCTAAGGTTAAACCTCTTTTCCTGTGTTTGCAGGCCATTCAGCTTCCTTTCCTATGAATTGCATACTCATACCATTTGCCTACTTCCTTTTTGGTTAGTTGACTTCTTAAAAATACTAATGTGTATAGAAATTCCTTAAATATATTCTGGATATGTATTCTTTGTTGATTATATGAATTGCAAATATCTTCTCCTATTCTGTAGTTTCTCTCTTTTTGTTTTTAAGACAGAGTCTTGCACTGTCCAGACTGGAGTGCTGTGGCACCATCACAGCTCACTGCAACCTCAAACTCCAGGGCTCAAGTGCTCCTCCTCCCTCAGTCACCCAAATAGCTGGGACTATAAGTACTTACCACCATGCCTGGCAAATGAGGCCGGGGGGGGGGGCCTCACTCTTGCTCTGGCTGGTCTCAGACTCCTGAGCTCAAGCAATCCTCCTGCCTCAGCCTCCCAGAGTACTAGGATTACAGGCACGAACCACCATGCCTGGTCCTCCTAGCCCTTTCATAAGTCTCCAATCCCATCCATGAGAGCTCACCCTCATTACTTAATCACTTCCTAAAGTCCCCACCTCCTAATACTACCATATTAGTGATTAAGTTTCAACATATGAATTTTGCAGGACACATTCAGACCATAGCAATATTCTTCATGAAATGTCTTGTGTATCCTAAATGTTGTTGCTATCATGATTTTCTTTTTCTATTAATTCTCTAATTGGTTATTACTGATCTATAGGAAATCTCTAGTTTTTTAAAAGTGAATTTTGGGGCGGCGCCTGTGGCTCAGTCAGTAGGGCGCCGGCCCCATATACCGAGGGTGGCAGGTTCAAACCAGGCCCCGGCCAAACTGCAACCAAAAAATAGCTGGGTGTTGTGGCGGGTGCCTGTAGTCCCAGCTACTCGGGAGGCTGAGGCAAGAGAATCGCTTAAGCCCAGGAGTTGGAGGTTGCTGTGAGCTGTGTGAGGCCACGGCACTCTACCGAGGGCCATAAAGTGAGACTCTGTCTCTACAAAAAAAAAAAAAAAAAAGTGAATTTTGAATTCAGCAACCTTGCTAACTTTCTTACTAGTTTTAAGAATTTGTTTATATATTTATCTTGGATTTTCCATGTAGACAATTATATAGTCCATGAATACAGGTAATTTGTCTTTCCAATTCTTTCTTCTCATTTCTTTTTTTTAGTGAAAAAAATTTTTTTAAATTTCAGATTAATATAAGGGGACAAACGATTAGGTTACACTGAGTTTGTTAAGAAAAATCTACACATACAAGAGTTAGGATGTATCCCTACATTGTATCTGTTAGGTGGTGGCTTTCTGAGCCCCTCCCCCCTCTCACCTACCCCTCTTTTATTTTTTCTTTTCCTTTCTTTTTTCTTCTTTTATTTTCAACAAGGTCTTGCTTTGTTGCCCTTGCTAGAGTGCAGTGGTATAATCACAGCTCAGCACCTTCAAATTCCTGGGCTCAAGCAATCCTCCTGCTTCAGTGTCCTGAGTAGCTGAGACTATCGCTACTGACATACTTGTAGAGGAGGCCAACAGCCAGATGACCTCTGAGCAAGATGATTTGCAGATGGGGAACGGACCCTCGGGCTATTCGTCCGCAGCTGCTCCTTGCGGAGAAAGAGCCTGAGCCACGGGGACCCTCAGGCACTCATTCATTGTCTAACACTCCCCTCACCTGTTCTGTACTGTTTCAATAAAAGGTTACTGCGGAAGTTGCTCAGGGCTATCCTGCAAGCAAGGTTAGCCCGCCTCCTGCAAGCTTGTATTTCTAATCCGGGTCAGGTCTGGTTCCTTCCTGTGGAGATCAAGTCCAGGGCCATAGGGGCCACTAGGGGCTGCGACACATACTCAATTAAGTTTTCTATTTTTTGTAGAGAAGGGGGTCTTCTACGTTGTTCAGGCTGGTCTCAAATTCCTGACCTCAAACAATCCTCCCACCTTAGCTTCCCAAAGTGCGGGGATTATGGGAATGAGCCACCATACCCAGCCTTACTTCTTTATATTATAGATTGAATCATATAAATTTCTGATACTGAGCAATTTGTGACCTAAAAAAAAAGAAAAGGCAATTTCGTATGGTTTAACCTAGCACATTGCTTAGGACAGTGGTTCTCAACCTGTGGGTCATAACCCCTTTGGGGGTCAAACAACCCTTTCACAGGGGTCGCCTAAGACCATCCTGCATATCAGATATTTATATTACAATTCATAACAGTAGCAAAATTACAGTAATGAAATAGCAACGAAAATAATTTTATGTTTGGGGTCACCACAACATGAGGAACTGTATTAAAAGGTTGCAGGATTAGGAAGGTTGAGAACCACTTAGGACCTCAGTGCTGTATTAGATGAAACAGTGATAGAAGATATATTGTCTAAAGTCCTGAAGTATAATAATTGCTATCACTAAAGGAAGCTAGTTTGCTAATGGTTTGCATTGAATGAGTATTAAATTTGTCAAGGTAGCACATTGCATTAGCAAATTATCTGAAGTTGACTCACCCTTATATTGTGGAAATAAAACTTACTTTGTCATATTGCATTTTTTTGTATGTGTACATTGCTATATTTGATTTGGTATTATTTTATTTAGAATTTTGGAATCTATGTTCATAATAATTAATAATAGCTAACACATAGGTTATCTATGTTCTGGAAACGCTTAAGTCACTTTCCGTGAATTGTTTCGTTTTATCCCAGAAGCCTTATTGTGAAGGTTATTGTTTCCCCTTTATATATGAGGGAATTAAGTCACAGAGAAATCAAATTACTTTCCTAGGGTCACAGGGAAAACAAGTAGCAGCCCTTGAAGGTAAATCCAGATTGCCTGACTCAAGAGGCAGTAACCACTACTCCATGCTAACTTCCTTAGCCTTGTTGCTTCATGTTTTTAAATCTTAGTTTGTAGGCTCAGTTTCCTTCTTTTTTTTTTTTTTTTTTTGAGACAAGATTTAAATCTGTTGCCCGAGACTAGAGCGCAGTGGCGACTGAAACCTCCAACTCCTGGGCTCAAGGGATACTCCCACCCTAGCCTCCCAAAATTCTGGGATTACAGCTGTGAGCTACGATAGTAGGCTGTGAAATATCTTTTTATCTGGGTTTGTCTGAGGCATCCTCAAGACTAGACTTAAGTCATACATCTTTGGCAGGAACATCACCAAAGTGATTCTGTGTTCTTATTGTATCCTATTAGGCCATACACAATTTTAATTTGCCCCATGTCTGGTAAGGTTAATTTCGACCACTTGATTAAGGTGGTATGCTGGTTTCCTACTAATTACTGCTATGGCAAATCACCGCAAACAGTATCTTAAAACAATTCAAATTATATATATATATATATATATTTTTTTTTTTTTTTCTTTTTTTTGAGACAGAGCCTCAAGCTATCGCCCTGGATAGAGTGCTATGGCTTCACAGCTCACAGCAACCTCCAACTCCTGGGCTCAAGCAAGTTTCCTACCTCAGCCTCCCAAGTAGCTGGGACTACAGGCACCTGCCACAACGCCCGGCTATTTTTTGGTTGTAGCCGGCATTGTTGTTTGGCGGGCCGGGCTGGATTCGAACCTGCCAGCTCAGGTGATGTGGCTGGCGCCTTAGCCGCTTTAGCCACAGGCACCAAGCCTAATATATATTTTTTTCTTTTACAGTCTGGAGTTCAAAATCTAAAATCGGTCTTTAGGGTGCTGAAATCAAGGCATTGGCAAGGCTGTTTCTTTGGAGGTTCTAGAAAATCATTCCTTGTCTCATCCAGCTTCTAGAAGCTACCTGAGCTGTAGCTATATCCCTCCAATCTCTCCTTCCATCTTCACATTCATTCATTCTCCCTCTGACCTCTTGCTCCCTCTGATGAGGATCCCTGCGACCACATGGGGCCCACCCAGATAACTTAGAATAATCTCTCCATCCAAAAATCTTTAACTTAATCACACCTACAAAATCCCTTTTACTATGTAAAACAACTTTCCCAAATTCTGGGATTAGGACACTGACATCTTTGGGGGGCATTCTTCAATCTATCACAGGTTGCATCTGCCACAAGGCTTCTCCTCTATAAAGTAAACCCTTTTCTCTCTTATAAGTATTTTATGGGGAGGTACTTTGAAACTATGTAAGTATCTCATTTCTCAATAAACATCCAAACATCTATTTACTTCAGTTTAGACTCATAGTTCTTATTTTATTTAATAAGTTACAATTCATGGCTATTATTATTTTCATGTGCAAGTTGTCTCAGAGTTGGTCAGTGAAGTCCTTTTAAGGTAGCTTCTGTGGCGGCTCCCATAGCTCAGTGGGTAGGGTGCCAGCCACATACATCCAGGCTAGCGGCTTCCAACAGGTCTGGGCCAGCTAAACAGCAATGACAACTGCAACAAAAAAATAGCCAGGCATTGTGGTGGGTACCTATAGTCCCAGCTGCTTGGGAGGCTGAGGCAAGAGGATCACTTAAGCCTAAGAGTTTGAGGTTGCTGTGAGCTGTGACGTCACAGCACTCTACTGAGGGTGACATAGTGAGACTCTGTCTCAAAAAAAAAGGTAGCTTCTGTGTCCCTTTGACACCTCCCATCATTCTCAGAGCACTTCCTTTACTCTGTGGCACAAGTGAAGGATGTTTTGAACAGATATTTTATTTCCTCCCTCCTTCTTTTTCTTCTACCCTCTCATCTTTGCTTACCTAGCTCTTACAGTTTTATAGTTGCCTCCAGATTTTACGGCAGTGATTTTCAACTGGTGTGCCATGAGAGTATTTTGGGTGTGCCACAACAAACTTTAAAGATCATTAATTAAATTATTTTCAAAGGAACTTCAAAGCGCAGTAAGTATATTCTTTTCTTTACTCTTTTTTGGGATCAACATAATTTAAGTGTACTGCAGAGGTTTAACTATAGGTTCAAGCGCGCCATGAGATTAAAAAAGGCTGAAAAACACTGTTTTATGGCATGTCGAAGCACCTATCCTGTGGCATATTGGACATCCTATCAAGCCAAGGCTACAGACCACACATGGGCAGCAGACTTCCTGCTCTCTGCATCCTTTCAAGGATTGGGTACACCCAAACTATCAGCTTATAGCCCAGAGTCTTTTGCCCCAAAAGATTTGCCACTGTTTTCAGCTTCCAAAGCCTGACAGGCCCCAGACTTTGCATTTCTTTTCTGGTTTTGATTCATGGAGATGATGATCTCATTTTTCAGCCTGGCTATATCTTATTATTCACTTTATATATCTCACATATTATTTTTGCAGTTTGGACAAGAGAGGATTCTCTCAAGCCTAATTTCTCCAAACCATCCTAAGGGGGGAGGCAGCTGCATTACAACAGTGTTCTTTTTTAAAGAAAAAAAATTAGATTATATTGATTATATAATCAAATTAGATTATAGCAAAAAGATGTTGGAAGAAGCAATAGGAAAGCAAGACTGAAAGTCCTGGAGAGAAGGTGGCAAAGTTGCCTTTTTTAGGTGATCACTTCCCCAGAACCTGCCCTTCCCGCTTTGTTCCTGAGTTGTTAGATTTGCCTGTTGGGGCCCACACAGGGGAGGATGTGGGGCTGGAATGAGAGGGAGAAGGAGTGTATGGATTACAGGAAGCTGTCAGAGGTCTTTCTGGAACCCCAATAGAGGAGGCAGGTGGCCGGAGGTGGGGGGGGGTTCCCTGGTGCTGACAACTGTCCTGTGATATCTCCCAAGGCCCAAAGCTATAGTACTGATTCCAAAACTTGGTGACGACCACCTGGCTGGGAGAAGGGTGTGCCTGAGTCTTGAGTTAGCTGAGCTGTCTCTGGTCAGCCCAGGTTAGCAGGCCCACAGAGCAAGACACAGCCAGCCCCTCTGGCCCATCCCCTCCCCTTAACCCTGCTCCCTTCCTCAGTCCCCAGGCTGGGTGAAGGGACCCTGAGCGGTTTCACCTTCCCAAATTCCACACACTTTTCCTAGGTGCCTTCCTGGAAAATGTGAGCAGATAGCAGTGCCCCCTCTCCTTGGCTCACTCCTGGCAGTGTCCTTTCTTTCAGCCAACTCCATGGGTATGAACTTAAGATCATTCATTTTCCCAAAGCGCCTCCACTCTTCCGCCAGCCTGAGTTTGCGGTGACAACAAAGGCCCGGGATTCCCCACCAGAGCACATTCACTTCCCTGAACAGCAGAGGCAGCCTGCACTAGCCTCTGCTCCCCTCGAGGCCTCAGTCTCCCGACTGTACAAAGGGTGCAGGCGCTGTCCTGCCCGACTCCCTTGGCAGATGGTTGGGAAGCCTGAGCAGGTCGGGAAGTACCGAGCCCAGCCACCCGCCGACAACCCACACTCTTTCGATGGGAACAGTGGGCGGGGCTCGGCGGGGCTCTCCGCGGGGTCCTAGTGACCGCCGCCAGCGCTCGTTCAGACCTTGGGGGACCAAGACGAGTTCTCTCAGTGCTTCCTCGCGACTCTCCAGTGACCCGCAATTCGGCAGCAGAGCTGGCGGCTGCCACCCCGCCCCCGCCCGCCATGAGGGGCGCGCAGTCCTTGCTCCTCCTGTTCTGCTTGGTCGCCCTCTGCGGACGCGGTGAGTTCTGCTCGGGGACGAAGGAGGGGCGCGTGGGTTGGGTTGGGTTGGGCCGCGCAGGACTGGCCACAGGTGGGAGGAAAGGGAGGGTACCCTGCGCCCAGGCTAGTGGCCCGAGGTTGTTACGGCCGGCCGAGGGCGTGGGTAGGGCAGCGGGGGCGGGCCTGGGAGGTGGGTCTGCGAGTTTGCAGTGGGGGCCGCCGCGAGGGCCGGAGCCACGCTCCGCGGCGAGCTCTTTGGGCTGGGGCAGCTGGCTGTGGGCTGGGGCAACTGGCTGTGGGGCACCGGCTCTGCAGGCAGCCACTGTCATCCCCAGCGCAAGAAAGGCTAGGGGTGCGCGGACTCCCGGGGCAGACCTGGACAGACAGGGAGGGCCAAGGCTCCATTTGGAAAAAGTCGAGACTTTTTTTGAGACAGAGTCTCACTCTGTCGACCTCGGTAGAGTGGTGTCATAGCTCACAGCAACCTCCAATTCTTGGACTCAAGTGATCCTCTTGTCTCAGCCTCCCAAATAGTTGGGACTACAGGCACCTGCCACACGCTTGGCTATTTTTAGAGACGGAGGTCTTGCTCTTGCTCAGTCTGGTCTCGAACCCCCGAACTCAGGCAATCCACCTGCCTCGGCCTCCCAGAGTGCAAGGATTATAGGCGTGAGCCACCACGCCCGCCCCTGGTGTGACTTTCTTGAAAGAGTGAGCACAGAGCAGCCAGCAACCTGGGCCGTGTGGGCGCCTGGGAGTGAGTCTGCTGCTTGCTTCAGGGGAAGTCGCCTCCAACACAGGTATTGTAGAGATGGGACACCTTAGCCCAGCCCGAGAAGGGCTTGCCCAAATCACCAGCCCTGAGATGTTTTGCACTTTGGGAGTGGCTCTCCCAGGAAATGTATTTTATGGCACCACCACCACTGGTCACACAGCCCCTGAGGGTTGGCCAGCCTGGCTGAGGGTTGGGCTGGTGAAGTGGAGCCTGCTACTCAGGAAGGTGGGGTCTCTAATCAACCCTTCTTCAAGCAGAGTTCAGACGTGGAGACAATTGCTTTCTTGCAGCCAGTTTCCCCACCTGAGTTCCAAGGGCTGCTTCAGCTCCTATGCTCTGACCCAAGCTTTTCTTCCATGCCCCAGTTGTCCTAAAGGACCAGGATTGCTTCTTCCTTGGACAGAAACCCACCAAAGAGTATGCAGGATGTAGGAGGGGAGGCATACGAAGTTCCTAAAGGGAAGTGGAGCTCTCATCAGAGATGGTGTCCACACACAGTATGTGTGTTGTGAATATGCTACTACTTGCTGGGTGACCCTGTGCCATTCTTTTTTTTTTTTTGAGACAGAGCCTCAAGCTATCACTCTGGATAGAGTGCTATGGCTTCACAGCTCACAGCAACCTCCAACTCCTGGGCTCAAGCAATTCTCCTGCCTCAGCCTCCCAAGTAGCTGGGACTACAGGCGCCTGCCACAACGCCTGGCTATTTTTTGGTTGCAGCCGTCATTGGTGTTTGATGGGCCTGGGCTGGGTTCAAACCCACCCGCTCAGGTGTATGTGGCTGGCGCCTTAGCCGCTTGAGCCACAGGCACCGAGCCGACCCTGTGCCATTCTTTTGCCCACTCTGAGCCTCAGTTTCCCCATCTGGTCTATGGAGATGATATCCCCTTCCTGTATATGTGGGGACTCGGATGTGTGTGTGTGCCACTTGCAGTGATTCTTAGGTGTGATCTTGGGGCAGCCTGCATCAGACCACCCTGCCCTAGGCTCACAGAATCAATATCTGAAAATGCAGGCTGGGAATCTGCATTTATGCAAGCATCCAGGTGAGTTATGCAGATGACTGGAGAAATGTTAACCTTTTATTTTACACTCTTTATAAAAGATAAAATCTCAACTTTAAAAAAAGTTCATAGCTTCCTTTTAATGAACACAAATCTTATGTTCCTTTCCTCAGTTAAGGACACACCCCAAGCTGAAAATCACTCTGCTTTTTCCTGGTGCCCACTTGCCAATAAGATTCGGTTAACCATTGTTTTCTGTATTCCAAAACAATAGGTATATCTTCAATATAGATTTTTTAGATTAACTATTTTTTTTCAGATTAGACACACTTACACAGTTTAGAATTCTAGCTACAGTTTCCTCTCAGATTGTTAACCCCTTTTTGTAGGGGAGCAGTTTTTCCAGAAAAGGCTTCTGAAGCTGGTGAGCCCAAGCCTCATCAGAATCCTTGGATCATGGCTGACCCCTAGTGGTGGCCTCTCTGTTTTAACTCCGAAGGCCCATGGGCTGGGATGTGACCCCTCCCCTCAACTTTATCCAAGAAGCTTCCAACCATTCTGAACTGCCCCTGTCAGCTGGGGATGAAAGGCCAGTCCCTTGTCTGTTGAGCCCAGCAGAATTGGAAGGCATTAAGCAGCAGATTGGATAAGCTTCAACATCGTGCTGAGCTGGGCTTCTCCCACCCTCTTCGTGTGGGCAGGGGGAGAGAGTCCCATACCCAGCAGCTCTGTGGTTCATTCTTGCCCCTCACCCCCACCCCTGCCCCACACTCACAAGTACAAACACAGGCATAGTGACAGGCACACACTTGCTTTGGACAACACCAGTTTTGGCCTATGCAGGGACAGAATCCTTACAGGGGAGTTAACAAGGCCCTAAAGAAGGTCAGGGAAGGGCCTCTGTCTGAAACAGGCTCCTAAACCTGGCTCTACTCCTGACTTATGGGGGTCCTTGAGAAAGTTCCTTCCCCTCATTGGTCTCAGTTGTTTCCCCAGTTGAGAAACAGAGGGGGGCGGCACCTGTGGCTCAAAGGGGTAGGGCGCCGGCCTCATATGCCAGAGGTGGCAGGTTCAAACCCAGCCCTGGCCAAAAACTGCAAAAAAAAAAGAAAAAAGAAACAGAGGGTTGGGCCAAACGATCTAAGATCTGGGAACCTCTAACTCTGGAGCCCATAACTGAGTCCCTCAGGCTCAGCTGAATGCCTGAGAGACAGGTCCAAGGATGAGCAATCTGAACATATCAGGTGGGCTCAGAGCTGGAATACCTGCCCCCATAGATTACAGAGCAGCCCTGGACTCCTGGGGTCCAAGACTGGCCTCCTGAGACTTCAGAGATGTGGGATCCAGCTTCTCCCAGTATTGCTGGGTTGGGGGCTAGGAGCTGCAGATTCTGATCACAGAGCTACCTCAGACCTACCAGATGGGCTTGAGCAAGAGATACCCTTCTCTATGAAATGAGGGGTCGATCCAAATAGGCATATTAAAGAAGGGCTGTGGGAGGGACCCGAATATAGCATAGCCTAGAGCTATGGTCTGGCTTCCAAGGTATGCAAGAGGCTGGCCTCAGGAAAGGGGTCCAGGGCACCCGAGGCAGGGCTCAAAATCTAGGCCAAGTATCCATAGGACCCCCCCCTCTGAAGAGCCCAGGGCAGTCTGGGGGAGGGACAGCAGGCAGCAGGTGCACTATGAGCATCTTTAACAAGGCACTAAATATTGCATCTGCTCCAGATAGGCAGCGAGTTGGAAAGTTCATGGTGTAGGCAGGGTGGCGGCTGCTCCCCACAGCTATACGTCTAGCCCAGCACCCACTGGAGAGTCCACCTCAGATTTGCTCAGTTGAGCATCCCTGTTCCAGGCCCTCCGGCCCCACCCAAAGAGGGAGGGGCTTGGTAAGACTCCCTGAAATGGCTCCTAAGAGGCAATCCCACTCCTGAGCCTGTTGAGCCCCTGCCGGCATCCCCACCGCCACCTCTTCAGCCTCCCTTCTTCCCTGATCCTCTCACCTGCTTTCCTGCCCCACCTGTGTTTCCTCTGCTCAACTCTGCTCCTGGGCTCTCCTGCTTAGGTGTCCTTGACTCCTCTGAGTCTCCATCTTTCTGAGGTGCCACCTACACTTACACCTAAAATATTCTCTGTGAGGACAGCACAGTATACAAGTTCAAATCCCTGAACCTCACCTTCACTCCTACACATGTGAGTGAGCTGAGACAAAGACCCAAATACCACCCGGCAAGAGATCTAGGATGTGAAGCGGGTCAGATCTCGGCTGCAGGAGCCGTATTACAGCTGGGTCTTGAATATGGCTCTGAGCTAAAAACCTCTCCTTTAAGCTCCAGACCAGGAGCCAACTGCCAGCTGGACCCCCTCATTTGGTGTCTTAGAGGGACCAGGTTTTCTGGAGGTCTAAGTTTGAGCCCAGAAAATCCCTCATTTCAGTGCTGTTTCCTCTTACAGAAAACACCACCTCACACCCAGTTCTGCACACAGCACTCGTGTGCATAACAGTGCTTCCTCCCAACCCCCCTCACTGTGAGCTCTCTGGTGGCAGGGACTGTTTCTGGTACTCTGCTTGCCATTTTCCCAAGCACATAGCTCAATGCCTGGTACACGATAGACACTCAGATATCTGATGGCTGGAGGGCTGGTGGAAATACTGACAGACGTGTCCAAAGATCAAGAAGTGAGATGGTAAAGGCCACATGGGAAAGGCAGGCGGTCAGGGATGAATGGCCTGCATGTAGAGAGCCTGTAGTAGAGATAGGTGGGAGAAAATCAGGTGGAGAAACATGAGCCAGTGCCCAGGCAAAAGGCCTTGAAAGGTAGGGAAGGGCCCTAGTCCAGTTTGTTACAAAAAGACCACTCTGGCATTGCATAGTACATGGACAACAGGGCCAGAAAGGAGGTGGGAGATCAGCAGGGAAGTTACCTGATTGCCCAGGAGTGGTGAGCTGGGGCCACAGATGTAGCAGTGGAGCTGAGAGGACAGACTGGGGGACTTGGGAAGCAAAACAGACAGGACTCGGTGGCCACTTGGATAAACCAAGGGAGGGGTCAGGAAGAAATGCCCAGTTTGGGAACTAGATGTTTAAAGTGTAGGATGCCATTCAGGAATAGGAGGAGAAAGAGGTGACATCGAGGGGCAGAGCTCTGTCTTGAAGTTATTTAACTTGAACCCCCAAGAAGAAGCAGGCCTGCCAGCACCTTCACTGCTTCAGCCCAGCAACCCTCTGCTCTCTGACCCTCTGAGCTCTCCTCCTCATTGCCATCAGCTGCAGGGGGGCCAGCTGGGAGAGGGCCCAGCAGGCCTGATTGTGTGTTTTCACAGGGAAGTGTCGCATGGCCAATGCTGAGGAGAAGCTGATGGATGACCTTCTGAACAAAACCCGTTACAACAACTTGATCCGCCCAGCCACCAGTTCTGCGCAGCTCATCTCCATCCACCTGCAGCTCTCTCTGGCCCAACTCATCAGCGTGGTAGGTGCAGAGGGCCGGTGGGACTGAGGCTTAGGCGGAGAAGCAGGCTGGGTTTTCAGTGCCTCTGCCAGGGTCTGGGGGAAAGGGTGGCCATTCAGTGTGCAGAGCTAAGAGTCGGGCAGCTTGAGTTTTATTTCTGGCATTGCCCAGATTTCTGGGCAAGGTCCCAGATTGTTCACCTGATCTTTTTTCATATCCACAAATTAAGAAATTTGCCTAAACTTTGAAGGTCCTGATCCTGCCTCTAAATTATGATTCTTTCATTCCAAAAACACCATCTGTGCCTTTGCACGTGCTGTTCTTGTTTCCTGGGATGTCCTATTCACTTTGTGCATCCTAGTTCCACAGTTTGCAGCCACTTGCAAATACATGATCTCAGTATCAATTAAAATGCCTTGGCTTCAAGTAATAGAACAACCACCTAAGAGTGGCTAAAATATTAGGACATGTATTATATCATATAACAAACAAACAAACTAGCCAACAATTTCAGGGTTGGTTAATTCATTCACGGATGTCAGGACTCTTGGTCATTGCCAATATTATCAAGATTCTGCATTGCTCTTGTTTTATCCTCATGGTCACAAGATGGTGGCCATTGCTCCAAACAAAATCTCTAGGTGACAACATGGCAAGAAGTGGCAAATCCACTTTTGGGGTTCCTTTCTGAGTATAAGGAAAACTTCCCAGAGACTTGCCCTCTCAGGCAGCCCCTATGTCTCATTGGCCAGAGGTATAGCTCATGTCAAGTCTTACCTAGACATTGGCCAGGTAATGAGGATTTCATTACCTGGAATGAAATGGAATTTCATTGGAATGAAATTACTGTAGTTGGCTTAGACTTACCAATACATGGCAAGGAGGCCAGAGGAAGACTCCCAAATGTCTTGGGTATCCAGTATTTAATGAAATCATGGTTTTGTCAACAATGAAGAAAGGAGGGTGGGAGCAAGATGACCACTGGGTAGATAGCCAGTGGGACTGCCACAGACTCTGCTCAGCTGGGTCTCCAATACAACTCTAAGCTGCTCCTCTTTATACTCACAGCCCCACCACACTTCTCCCCAGCCTGCTCAACAGATTTCCCCTCCTATTTTCAGGGGGAAATAAGAACCAGGTGGGGGGGTATTGACTGGTACAGAAGCCTAGGTGTAGAAGCAGTACCAGAGGCAGGTGGGTGAGGATGGTTGCTGTAGGAAGGTAAAGGAGGAATTGCAGCATTCAGGTGGCTGTGGGGCAGGGGTGGGTGGTGCTGAGGAAGACTGAGGTGCCAGGGAATTCCCTTCTCCCTTCTGCTGTTTCTGAGTTCGGGGCATCTGAGGGAACCATGGCCCATTGAGCCCTGTCCCTAGAAGCAACTCTGGGGGCGTTGTTCACAGGGGAGAGTTGCAGAGCACTGTGTCCAGTGACTGGGGAGGGAGGTGACCAAGGGGGCTGAACTTCATATGGTTGGATGATGGTCTTCTTAATCTCCAGCCTCCCTCTCCAGCACAATTGGCCCCCAAAAATCTATTCCTCAAATCCTCAAAGAGGCTTTGGCCAAATTAGTGGCTGGCTCCCTCCCCTACGAGGAAGCACAGCCCAAGACTGGGGAGGACTATGGAGCTTTGTACTCTTTGTCCCTCTCCCTTTGCAGACAGGCGCAGGTGGACTGGAAGGAATAAGGGCTTTCAGCCAGGTCTCACCCAGGCTGGTCCATTATTGTTCAGCCAAGGGCTTCTTGCTTAATGACCTGAGCCCAGCTGCGGCCATGCAGCTGCCACCCCTGGTGAGGGTGAACAGGCAGGCAGCTCTGCTGTGCTTCCAGGCTTTGCTGCCCCTGCCAGATCTGCTTTTGGACCCTGTGGGGTGATAGAGGCTACCAGAAGGAGGAGGGGACACAGCCACCAGCCCCACCCCTGAAAATATCACTGTAAACTGTCAAATTCCCAGAAGCTTGTGCATAGAGTAAATATTAATGTTAGGTTTTGGTGGCGAGGGTTCCTTTTATGCTTCAAGGTTTGTTTTTTGAGAAGGGTGGGTTATAGATGCAACCAGTTTAAAGATGGAAATTTCTAGCCAGGCTCAGTGGCACCCACCTGTGAGATGTCATCTCTAAAATAAAACAAAAAAGTTTTATAAATCGAGATTTCTAGAGAGCAGGCAGAGATTTAGGGTGGAATAGGACAGTGGGTTTTTGAAGCAGCTCTTTTGGGGAGGCAGGAGTCCTACAACAATGTCCTCAGATATGCAGCTGCCAGGAGTGAAGGGAGTGTGGGGGGACTAAGGCATACATGAACTTTCTGGATAATGTAAATGGTCTGTAATTTCAAAGGAGGTGTGTTACATGGGTAATATAATCTTTAAAACTGACTGACTATACACTCAAGAGTTGTGTGTTTCAATGTGCATAAATTATATCTCAATTAAAAAAATTTTTTTTTAAAGACAGCTGAAGGTTTTCAACTTTCAGCAATGGCAGAGTAGCTTGTTGCAGCTAACTTCTCCACAAGAACAATTAGAAAAGTTGGGAAAAAATGCCTCCAAAGAAAATATGTTAACCAGGACTTGAGTGGCCAATGTCCAGGAGGTGACCTTGATAGCCCGTGGTGCTTTCCCCCCACATTTGATGACGGGTATATGCCAAGAAGCTAAAAAACTGAGCACTAAGAGGCTGGGAAGCCTGGCTAAATGTTTGGCACTCTCACAGGGCTGAAATGACACAATGGGAGTTTGGGTCCCACTAAGGAAATGAGACCTTGATGGGGACCCTAGAAGGGTCAGCCTCACAAAAACTAAAACTTGCTCTGAACCAGCTCAGTCTCAGACTGTGTTAAGGTAATCTGTTCCATACTCTAACCACCTGCCATAAATCCAAAGTCAGTTCTTTCCAGAGAAAGATAAAATCAGATAAAAATTCACTAAGCATGCGGTAAGACAAGACAATGACAAAAGATCAAGAGGAAAAGGTAACAGAAACAGACACACAGATCATCCAGATATTAAAGTCCTCAGACATAGACTTTAAAATAACAGCCATTAGGGGTGGCACCTGTGGTTCAGAGGAGTAGGGCGCCAGCCCTATATGCCAGAGGTGGCGGGTTCAAACTCAGCCCCAGCCAAAAACTGCCCAAAAAAAAAAAAAAAGCCATTAACATGGTAAATTTTATGTTAAGTGTGCTTTACCACAATTTAAAATAAATAAATTTTCCTTAAGAAAAATAACTGATGATGGGCGGCGCCTGTGGCTCAAGGAGTAGGGCGCTGGTCCCATATGCCGGAGGTGGCGGGTTCAAACCCAGCCCCAGCCAAAAACCAAAAAAAAAAAAAAGAAAAATAACTGATGTTAATACGTTCAAGAAAATTACAATGATTCAGAATTTCTCCAGAGAACTAGTAATTATATATGTGTGTGTATGTGTGTGTTGTGTGTATATATATACATAAGGTAAATTTCAAACTAAAAACATGTAAAATCTTTAAAGCTCATTGGAAAAAATTCATTGGATAGATTTAATAGTAATTGGTCATAGATAGCAGAAGAGATGAATAGTTAACTGCAAAAGAGGTTAATAGCAAACATCTAAAACCATAGAAAGAAAAAAAGGATGAGAAATATAGAAAAGAAGATAATATGGTATATGATTTTTTTTGAGAAAAGGTTTGACATGTGTATTCAGAATTCCAAAAGGAAGATAATAAGATGGAAGCAATATTTGAAGTGATACTGGTTGAGAACTTTCCAAAGCTGACCAAAGATATTAAGCTACAAATTCAAGAGACTATATGAACCCTGTGAGTAATAAACACGAAGAAAAGCAAACTCAAGTACATCATACTCAAACTCCTGACAACCAAAGACTAAGAGATAATCTTAAGAGCATCCAGAAAAAAGATAGAAAATAAAAACAAAACCCCAAGAGCAATAGCAAGACTAACAGCTAAAAAATGGGGAAAAGCCAGAAAATAGAATGCCATTTTTTAAAGTACTATAGAAAAAACTCCAGCAAACCTAGAATTAGACAAGGGTTTTGGAGCTACCTTTTAAAAATGAATGTGAAATAAAGATTTTTTTTTTTTTTTTTTGGCCGGGGCTGGGTTTGAACCCGCCACCTCTGGCATATGGGACCGGCGCCCTACTCCTTGAGCCACAAAGATTTTTTTTTTTAATTCTCTGTTTTTCAAAATAAAGAATTTAATGCCAGGAGATCCAGTAAATGAAATGCTAAAGGAGGTTTCATTTAAAGAAAGTGATTCCAGCTGGAAACACAGATATATAAGAAAGAATGAAGCACATCAGAAGAGATAAATATATGGATGATTTTACACTCATTGACACTATAAAACAATAAAAATATCTTGCAGAGATTCAACTCTATGTAGAACTAAACACATGATAATAGTATCCCAAAAGTCAAGACAGGTTAGATGGAGTTAAAATGTTCTAAAGTGCTGTCTTACTTTAGAACTGCTAAAAGTAATAATTTATACTATAGTCTAAAAAATTGAGTATATATATTGTAGCCCTGAGGGTACCTATTAAAATAAGAATCACATTAATATGGGGAGAAATGGAATAATAATTAATCTTTAAAGGTCATGAAAAGAAAGAAAAGGGAACAAATAGAAAATAGATGGTAGGTTTAAACACAAATAGTTGAGCAACTACATTAAATGTAAATGGCCTAAATACTCAAATCAAAACTAGAAAATTGGCATGTATCTTTCTTCCCTACCTCCACCTCTTATTCTTCCTCTAAATATACTGGAATGTGGATGTTATGACTGGGGCTCCAGGAGTCATCTTGGACTGTGGAGACAAGGACCATACTCACTTTTCTTTGGTAGAAAACAAAGCTGTTGGCTCGGTGCCTGTTGCTCAGTAGTTAGGGCACTGGCCACATATACCAAGGCAGATAAGTTCAAACCTGACCTAGGCCTGCTAAACAACAATGACAACTGCAAAACAAACAAACAAAAAACAAACAAACAAAAAATAGCCAGGCGTTGTGGCAGATGCCTGTAGTTCCAGCTACTTGAGAGGCTGAGGCAAGAGAGTTGCTAAAGCCCAAGAGTTAAAGGTTGCTGTGAGTGTGATGCCACAGCACTCTACCGAGGGCAACATAGTGAGACTGTCTCAAAAAAAAAAAAAACAACAAAAAACAAAGATGGAAGGAACCTGGATACTCAAGGACTATATAGAGCAGAACCACTGTATAGATCCGAACTGTTAACATGAGAAGGATATAAACTTGTACTTTATTTCAGCCATGCCTGTGTTACTGTGCCTTTCTATTATTGATGGCCCAACCTTATCTTATTGACAGTCTTACCCAGTTGAGAGTTCAAGAAAGATTCCCTGAGGAAGTGACTGTCAAGGTGATATTAGGAAGTTATCTTGATAAAGAAGAGGCAGGAAAAATAGTACAGAGTGAAAGCATGAGGCACATTCAAAGAAGTAAAGAAAGCCAGTGGGCATGGTGCACAGAATAAAGATGCACAGGGAGGTGAAAAGAGGCTTGGAAAGTTGACAAGACCCTGTAGACACTGTGAAGGAGTTAGATTTTTATTCTATATGTGAAGGAAGCCAAGGATAAGATTGAGGGGGGAAATGGGCAGGAATTTTGGAAAGTTCATTCTGGCTGCATAGGAAGAACAGGTGTGTGTGTGTGTGTGTGTGTGTGTGTGTGTGTGTGTGTTGTGGTGGTGTATAGAACAGACATACATCAGACCTCTTCAGAGGTCTGTGTCCCAATGGAGGCCCGTTCACTATCTATAGCAAAAGTATTCTGCTTTATAAGGTTTCTTACTGTGTAAGCCTGTCTGTCTCTTCCTCAATAAGCTTTGTTTCATGCTTATAAAATAAAAAAACAAAGAACGGACATATATCAGTGTGGAGATCTTTAGTGGTCTGGGTGAGAGATGCATGATGGTAGCCTGGATTATTATAAGATTGATGTATTCATTCAAAAAATACTTACTGAGTATCTGACACCTCCCAGGTATGCTTCTAGGTGCCTTCTTTCCTCAGAGTCCTTAGATTCTAGTGTGAAGTAGTAGACAACACACAAATAGATAAACAGGGTTGGGGTGATAAGTGCTATGAAGAAAAATAAGTCAGGGTAAAAGAAAGAGAAAAAGAGTCTGGGGTGCTAGTTTATGCAGGAAGGTTGAAGAAGACGTCTCTGACCATCTGACCAGGTGACATTTCTGAGTTGACATTTCTGACATTTCATACCTGAAGAAAGGGAAGAAGTCGTCTGGGTGGATTTCTAGGAAAAGGGAGAAGTGTGTGCAAAGGCAGAAGCAAAGAGCATAGCAGGATTGGGAGGAGCAAACAGCACAGCGCTGAGACGTAAGGTTACAGAACTAACGAGGAGGGCTGGGTAGGGGATCACTGGGGCCTGGAGACTCTGGGAGTCTGGGAGACTTTGACTTTGGCTCTGGATGAGATGAGGAAGTGGCAGAGGTTTGGGCAGAGCAACATAGTCTAAGGGGCTGAGGTTTCAAAAGGATTCCCCTGGAACAGGCTAAAGGCAGGCTAGGGCAGTGCAGGAAGAGCAGTTAGGGTGCTACTGTAGCCATCCAAGTGACAGGTGATGGTGGCAGGAGAGATGGAGATCAGCAGATGAATTTGAGACGCACATGGGAGATAAAAGCTATGGGACTTTACTGATGGGTTCGACAGCAGGGTGTCAGATCAGCTCCCCAGTTACTGGATTGTGGAGCTCGGTGGCTCGGGCTACCATGCACCAAGACAGCAATGTCAAAAAAGGTGTGGGAGAAGATCATGGGCTTTGTCTTGGACATGGTGTGGGTGAAATACTTTTGAGGCAGCCAAGAGATGTTGGAGAGGCAGTTGATCACATGGGCCTGGAGCTCAGAGTCTTTTCCATGATAAAGCAAGTTCCTTAATGCAAGGGCTCCTCCTTCCCTGTGAACTAATAGCTCCATTTCCCTTCTCAGAATGAACGAGAACAGATCATGACCACCAATGTCTGGCTGAAACAGGTAAGTGTCCTGCAGGGCCAGAAGATGTTCCCTCCAGGGCTGCCCTTTGGTGGCAGTGGACCTACAAGTGACAGGGCCTTGCCTGTCTGTTCAGGAATGGACTGACTATCGCCTGGCCTGGAATAGTTCTCGCTATGAGGGTGTGAACATCCTGAGGATCCCAGCAAAACGCATCTGGTTGCCCGACATTGTGCTTTACAACAAGTAAGTGGCAAAGGTTGGCCAAGGCCTGGTGATAGCCAGGCCAGGGAAGCAGTCCCAGCCCTTAGGGGTCATACAGGCCTAAGTCCAACCCTGGGCCCCATCTGTGCTTCACACAGACTTAAAGGCATCAAGCTGGAAGAGGAAGAGAGACAAGCAGAGCCAATGCCCTCAGTTACCAATGGGGTATCACCTCTACCCGGGGCCCTTTCTGTCCTCCACACCATCTTTGTGAGCCTCGGTTGCTGTGTTGGTGTTGGCTGTTGTAGCACTGACTTACTATGCACAAATATCTTAGGAGCTAAAAAGGGAGCTAAAGAGATTCTTCTTGGGTCATAATTATACTAGCAGTATGTAGCATGAAATGATTGAGAGTGTGTGGTCCAGGAACACACAGGCCTAAGTTCAAATCTCAGCTATACTGCTTAATAGTTTTCTAACTTTGAAGAAGTCACTTTTAACTACTCTGGGCCTTGGCCTTACCGTCTGTAAAATGGGGAGAATAATAAAACCTACCTCACTGGACTGTGGTAAGGCTTAAAGAGCTATTCTGTATGAAGCCTTCAGAGTGCTCCACAGTACGGCTCGCTCTACCACATAGTTGCCGAGAAAAGCAGGCCCCTTTCAGTGGAGGCATGGGAGGTGGAAAGGGTGGGTGATCGATGGGAAATAACCCCAAAGGGCTCTTTGGTGAGTCCTGAGGATGGGCCAGGCCTTGTCTCTGGGTTTCACAATGTTTTCCATGCCTGATTCCACCCCAGCGCCGATGGGACCTACGAGGTGTCCGTCTACACGAATGTGGTGGTGCACTCCAATGGCAGCATCCAGTGGCTGCCCCCTGCCATCTACAAGAGCGCCTGCAAGATTGAGGTGAAGCACTTTCCCTTCGACCAGCAGAACTGCACCCTCAAGTTCCGCTCCTGGACCTATGACCACACAGAGATCGACATGGTCCTTATGTCACCCATGGCCAGCATGGATGACTTTACCCCTAGCGGTGAGTGGGACATAGTGGCCCTCCCTGGACGAAGGACAGTGAACCCGCAGGACCCCAGCTATGTGGATGTGACTTACGACTTCATCATCAAACGCAAGCCACTCTTCTACACCATCAACCTCATCATCCCCTGCGTGCTCATCACCTCCCTGGCCATCCTCGTCTTCTACCTGCCTTCCGACTGTGGTGAGAAGATGACACTGTGCATCTCCGTGCTGCTGGCGCTCACCGTCTTCCTGCTGCTCATCTCCAAGATCGTGCCACCCACCTCCCTGGACGTGCCGCTCATCGGCAAGTACCTCATGTTCACCATGGTGCTGGTCACCTTCTCCATTGTCACCAGCGTCTGCGTGCTCAACGTGCACCACCGCTCACCCAGCACCCACACCATGGCACCCTGGATCAAGCGCTGCTTTCTACACAAGCTGCCCACCTTCCTCTTCATGAAGCGCCCTGGCCCCGACAGCAGCCCGGCCCAGGCCCCCCAGCCTAGCCAGTCATTCCTGATGAAGACCGAAGCCACATCCTCTGCCACCTCTGCCATGGGCACTACCAGCCCTTCCAACCTCTACGGGAACTCCACGTACTTTGTGAACTCTGCCTCTGTGGCTCCCAAGTCTCCAGCCAGCTCGGAACCTGCGGGGGTCCCCAGGGATTTCCGGCTCAGGTCCTCTGGGAGGTTCCGGCAGGATGTGCAGGAAGCATTAGAAGGCGTCAGCTTCATTGCTCAGCACATGAAGAGTGACGATCAAGACCAGAGTGTGAGTCACTAGCTAGTCGTAACCCCTGCCCACCTGCCTGACAGAAAGGGCTCAGATAGTTAACACCGGTTTCCCACTTCCCACAGTAAATTCACATGAAACAGGGACTCTCAAACTCTGAATAAGAAGTCTAGAACTGAAAAGAGTTTTATTATACCTTCATGATCTGGGGGAGAGGAAGTACCAGGGATATTTTTTCATTTATTTGGGGTTCCTCAAGCAGACTCTGAGGTGGAGATTTGTTGCAGGAGGTTTATTTGAAAGGTGATCCTGGAAGATCAGTGAGGAAGGAGGGTGAGTGAGACAGGGAGAGGATGAAAGGCAGGGCAGGGTATCAATGAGTAGGGTACTGCTGTGGCCTCTGGAGCTCAGTCCTCTGGCAGACCCTCTGGGATCAAGCCTCAGAATCATCCCCCTGGAGGGAGGCTGGATATTTACTCACCAACTCCCATCCCTGATGGGTTGAGGGTAGCTCCCCACCCTTGCTCCCCTGTACTTCTGGGTTATGCCAGCTTGCCAGAGCAAGCACCCCTGGTGCTGGAGAAAGCTGTGGGGGCAGAGAAGAGAGGAAATGGGAAGCTATCAGTGGGCTGGGAAATGATTCTGCAGCCTTCAGGGAAACCTAATGTGCTGGGGCACAGTGTGGAGGTAGGTGGTATATCTGCCCCATCCTCTTCAGAATTTCAAAATGCTTGCAGGAGTATGGAAATATCAATTAAAATATTATTGTTACCAGGGGAATACATTATCAAGTGGGATGACTAGAGTTACAGATTTTTTTTAAAAAGAGGTTAAGTTCAGAGGACAAAGCAATGAATGCTAGAGTTTGGGTATCTCAAATGACTCCTTTGAACAAGTAATACTTCCAAGGACAATTTTATAATAACTACACTGAATGTGCCAATGTCAGAAATTTTCATACCCATTTCTGTACCAGGCAAGAGAACAAGTTTCAGACTCTTGTGAATGTTCTTATTTCAACACCTCATCTGACTTCTTGAATGGGTTTTTAACACATAACATGGTGTCTCCCCCTTTGCAGCTACTTGGAAAAAAAGAGGACATCTCCTTGTTCTTATCTTTCTGAGCTATCTTTTCACTAGCTGCATTCTCAAAGGAAGCACCAGCATTCCATTAGTTAGCAGGAGAGCAAAGAGCAGGCTGGAAAAGCTCCAGAATTGCACTGTGCAAAGGCATGAAGAGAATTGCCAACAAATAGAACATAGGATGCAAGAGATTCTTCTGAATGTAGTTCTCAGACCAGTAGCTTTGCATCACCGCATTTTTAGGTGCTTGTTATAAATGCAGAATCTCAGGCCCTATCCCGGACCTGCTAACTCAGGATCTGCATTTTAACCAGGGCCCCAGGAGATTCCTAGGTTCATTCCAGTTTGAGAAGCACAACTGTATAGGACTCAGATTTCACCTTTTGAAAAATTAATTTGATCATGCTGTTCTTTAGTTTAAAACCATTCAGTAGTTCAGCATCGCCTAATTCATTGGCTCCTAAACATTAATGTGCAACTTGGGGCCTTTCTGGCTAAATGAGAACCACTTGGGCAACTTTCCAAACTGCAGCTTTGGGTCCACCCATCCTGATAGAGCCAGGATCTCTAGGAGAGAAATCCAAAAGGCAGAATCTTTAGCCAGATCCCTGGGGTTGTGTGTACACATTCTAGGTTGAGAAGCACTGGCCTCCTGTACCCCCAACTAAGCTGGCACCGACCTTAAACTCTCTCTTCAAACTGACCTCAGTACCCTCTTGGCCCTCATGGACCTCCTGCTCTTTCTATCTCAATTAATTACAAGCCTTTAGAGGGAAGGAGCCAGGCCCCATGGTTACAGTGGCCAACAGTGTTCATTAAACTCCAGTCACTTCAGGTGCTCTGCCAGGAGCTGATGTACGTCACTGCTAACTTTGCCCGGAACCCTGAGAAGTGGTTTTTACTAGAACCCCCCATTTTACAATGGGGAAAGGAAGGCCCAGAGAGATTTACTGACTTGCCCCACATTACACAGCAGACAGGGCAGAGCCAGGTCCTGCACCTAAATCTGAAGTCCTTGAACTGTCTAGCCCTTCCTGTGCCTTGCCCTGCACTGCATGCTTGGCGACTTACTGGTTGATTGACTTTCTCATGTCTACTCGGAGAAAAGAGGTTTTCTTCCCTTCCAGAGTCTGCCTCCCCTATGATAGTCTATACCATTTCTCATCTTCAGTGCTTTCATCCACCCTAGTGATTAGCTGGTCACTATAAATAGCACAAAAATATATAAAGAGGGGGGAAAGTGCAGACACACACACACACAGAGAAAGCTGTTTGAAATTAGAACCGACAAAAAGAAAGCCAAGGTGTGCTCTGTGTGGGGAGCTGTGCTGTGCCCAGTTCTGTATGGTTGGGCGTGAGGGGCTGGCTTGGCAGGATTATCCTGGAGGGTACACACACATACCATTGACAGGGCCCTGATAAACTGGGTCACTGATATCAGCTTGCCTGTTGCTACCCACATTTCTAGCTCCAAAGCCTCTACTGATCTTCAGAGCCTTCTGATCCAGCCCCTCTCTACCAGGGAATGTATGCAGTGTGAACCATAGGCCAGGGGCATGAAAACAGCCATGGGGGAGGGAGGCCAGGATGCTGGGCACAAGAGCCTCTCTCTGGGCATCCCCCCAGTGCAAAGGAGGCAGGCCCGTGTGTGGTGGCGCCTCTGGAGGCCAGCCAGGTCTCTGCCAACCTCATACCCCACAGCTGGGTCTGAGAAGGTGCTAAACAGAGACACAGAGACAGAGACCCAGATAATGCAGCAAGAGAAGACTGGCTCTTAATTACAGGACACAGACACTGCAGCGAATAGAACAGAGCAAATTAAACAGCATAATTTCCAGGTGTTCTTCAATCCCCCTTTGCCCTGCTCCCACTGAGCTAGTTGGGCCCCAAATCTTCCATTAGGCAGAACTGACTCAGGTAGAGATTTGGGGATAAAGGTGAGAAGAAAGGGCCTTGCAATTCTCAGGGATCATCCCCCTCTATTATATAACCAAGTATTAATGACCTCTTATGTTCCTAATTTTTCTATATAGCCCATGTTCCCAGTCCCTCCAATGTAATGTGTAGGACAGGCAGGGCCCTGTGCAGGAGGAGGACACCCTGCGAGGCACAGAGTTGCCCAGCTGAGAGACCAGCCTTGGACTCAGATCTTGCCACTCCAGTACTTGGTTCCAAGCCCATAGCGTGGTGGTCCCCGGCCAGATAGTGGAGGCCTGACTTGGGGGAAGGAAGAACTCCAGGGCTCAGCACCTGTGACCAGCCTCTCTGTCTACCTGCAGGTCGTTGAGGACTGGAAGTACGTGGCCATGGTGGTCGACCGGCTGTTCCTGTGGGTATTCGTGTTCGTGTGCATCTTAGGCACCGTGGGGCTCTTCCTACCTCCCCTTTTCCAGACCCACACACCTTCTGAGGGGCCCTAGGCTGCCCAGCATGTCTGAGGGCCCCTGGGTTTTGGGGTGAGAGGCTGCGAGTGGCCAAGTGCGCAGTTTGTTGTTTCCTTCTGAATAATGGCTGGCTGATGTGGCCCTAAATAAACATGTGACCATCAGCCATCAACCCCACCAAACCAGCCACAGCTGGGAGCGAGGCAAGGGTGGGGGGCCTGGACTATTCTCTCTGAATGCCTTGGAGAAACCCCAGAAAGCCCCAGCTGGAGAGAGGCTTCAAGCAGTTTAATTACAGTCCATCTTCCTTCCCTGCACGAGGCACTGGCCTAAAGATGAGCGTGCTGGGAACACCAGCTATGCGCTAGGCATGGAGCTGGCATCTGGGCCTTCCTCTCAGCCCATCCTCCTCCAAGTCTCCCGGTCCAGTCCCTCACACAAGTGAGCATCCTTCCCAGCTCAATGCCTTTGCCTCTGTGTACCTTCCATCTGTACCTTCCTCGCCGGTGCTTCCCAAGCTTTTTCCGTGGCTGCATCAGTCAGGGCCCTGCTCCAGTCCTTCCCGGCTCCCATGACACCTCCTCCAAGAGGTCCTCCTTAATCATCCTTCCTTCTAAAGCAGCCTCCCCAGGACTGCCTCATCCCACCCCCTTCCTCGAGTGCTCCTCTGCACCCGCAGGTCTGATGTGCCACATTGCCACCCACATCTCAGCCACTGGAGTGTGGGCTGCATGAGAGCAGGGGGTCTGCACCTTCGTGTTCCCTGTGGTGTCCCCAGGGCCTAGGACAGAGTTCAGCACACTGTAGGCACTCAATAAATGTTTGTTGAATGAACAAATGGTTCCTACTGTTATGCCCAGGAGTTCCACAAAGACCACACTGCCAAACAAGCCAAATCCACAGCAGAGTCCCTTTGAAGAGCCAGCCAGCGACTGCCTCAGTGTCCCAACATGGAGTTTCTGAGACCAGCCCCAAGTGTTAAGGGGTCAGGTTTTTAAGGCTTGGTCTGCATCCTGGTTGGCACACAGGCTGCCCAGGTGCATTCAGGTAGGTTAGCAAGCATTGTACAGAAACAGAATTTTGTGGTTGGTCACATATCTTTTTTTTAGTACTTTCCCCACCTAGTATTTCTTAAAGGAGAGTCCGGAGACAGTTGATACCTCCTGGTCCATTTCTCAAGGAGTTAGTTAAGCAAGACGTCAGTAAGTACTTTCCCATCTATCTTGAGAGTGAACCAGACTTACTCCATATTTTTTTCTTTTTTTTTTTTAAGAGACAGAGTCTCACTTTGTCACCCTTGGTAGAGTGCCGTGGCGTCACAGCTCACAGCAGCCTCCAGCTCTTGGGCTTAGGCGATTCTCTTGACTCAGCCTCCCGAGTAGCCGGGACTACAGGGGCCCACCACAACACTCAGCTATTTTTTGTTAGTTTGGCTGGGGCCGGGTTTGAACCCGCCACCCTCAGTATATGGGGCCAGCACCCTACTCACTGGGCCACAGGTGCCGTCCAGATGTACTCCATTTGGTTGAGGGCTTGCAGCCCAGAAATTTGCCAGGAGTTAACTGGTATTTTTCCACTTTAGTCTACCAGGGGTCCTCAAACTTTTTAAACAGGGGTGCCAGTTCACTGTCCCTCAGACCATTGGAGGGCCGGACTATAGTTTAAAAAAAAAACTATGAACAAATTCCTATGGACACTGTGCATATCTTATTTTGAACTAAAAAAACAAAATGGGAACAAATACAATCACACCGCCACATGTGGCCCATGGGCCATAGTTTGAGGATCCCTGGAGCACTACTCCTCTTTCAAGCTCAGGTGCCCCCTTCTCTCAGCAGCCAGCCAACGCTGGCTCCCCCACCTGAAAGGCAGGGCCAGCTCCTCTGTGACGCCACTACTGGTCATGTCCTGCTTTTATGTCGGGGCCATGTTTGGGGCTGTCTCCCTCACAGACATTCTTGCACCATGCCTTACACTTAGTAGGCACTCAGAATATTTGTGGAATAGAGGAAGACTTTTTAAAGAATTTTATTTTTAAATTATTATACAATAAATGGACTTTTAAATATATACTTCTATGAATTTCAACACATGTAATAGATTTTTGTAACCACTCCGGTAATCAGGATAGGGGAGAGATCAAAGCAGCTCCCTGCTCTATTCCTTTATGGTCTGGCCTCCCTCTACTCCTAAGGCCCTAGCAGCCGTGTAACTTTTCTCCATCACTATAGTGCTGTCTTTTCAAGAAGGCCATTTAAATGGAATCATAAATAACTCGCCTTCAGGAGAAGACTTCTTTCATTTAGCAGATTCACCCGAAGTTTGGAGGGTATCAGTAGTTGGTTCTTTGTATTGCTAAGCAGTGCTCTATTGTATAGATATATTGAAGCACAGTCCGGCTGTTTCCAATTCTGGGCAACTGTGAATTAGAGCTGCTATAAATAGTCATGTATAGGACTGTGTGTGAAGAAAAGTTTTCATTTCTCTAGATACTCAGGGATGTAATTGCTGGCTTATTAATTAAGTATATGTTTAATTTTTTTATAGAAACTGTGTTTTCCAGAGCGGCAGTACAATGTCGCAATCCCACCAGAGTGGGAGCGAGTGTTGCTCTGCACCCTTGCCCGCCCGCACTTGGTACTGACAGCATTTTTTCCCTTGATTTTAGCTATTCTAGTGGATGTAAAATAGCATATTACCCTGGTTTTAACTTGTATTTCCCTAATGGCTAGTGATTAGCATCTTTTGAGATATTCTTTTGTCTTCTGTGTATCTTCCCATCTGTTTACCTCTTGCCTATTTTTAAAAATTGGGCTGTTGGTTTTCTTACTATTTAGTTTTATAAACGACTTTATTCAGGAACAGTTTACAAACGATAAAAGCCACCCATTTTAAGTAGACAATTCCATGTTTTACAAGTTTATCACCATAATCCAGGCCATCTGTGCTTACCATTGAGGTTTGAGGGTTATTTTTTAATATATAGTCTAGATACAAGTCTATTGGATGTGTGATTTGCAATATTTCACAAATGAAGGACTTTTTTTTGCCAGAAGACAAGAATATTTTAACTGTGGGTCTGAGAGGTGGGTCCTACAAACTGTCTCCATTTGTTTGGTTTTAACATGGATAAGCAGCACATTCTGGAAATAATAAAGGCAACTCACATTTGCTGAATGACAAGAAGAGAAATGACCACACAAGTCCTTCCCCCTGTGATAAAGGACATCAAGGAAGCCTTTGTCATGTGCCCTCCACAGTCCCTGGTAGGGTGGTCAGAGAGGCCAAAGGGCCCTGGCCAGGTCACTGCGCTGTTCGCAGGGTACCCAGAGATACAGATGGGGTGGGGGGGGAGCGGAGAGGGGGAACAGGAGGGCTCTGCAAGGAGCCAGGAGTGAGAAGCCTGCCGCCCTCTCTGCTCAGTCAGAAAAACAAATGAAGCTTTATTTTCAATTTTGCTTTCTTTTTTAATTAAAGGAACATTTCAAACATATTTTAAAAGTAGAGAAAATATAATAACAAACCTCCAAGTATAATCACCGAGCCTCAACTATTACCAATTCAGGGCCAATACTCTTTCAGCGGACTTCAACCCACCCCCGTGCCCCCTAAACAATAAGGACTTAAAAAAAAAAACTGGTATCACGTCTAAAATATTTAACAATGACTTAATAGCGTCACATGCTGGAGGTCTCTCAGGTGTTAGAGCCTCTCCCGCAGCGACCGCCTAGTCCAGTGGTCCCAGCCCCCATGCGGGAGCTGCACACGCCCCGGAAGCCAGGGACAGAGATTCGGCCCCTCTTCTTCCCGGCGGTGACGATCCCTGCTGCGGCGTGGTCCGGCGCGCAGCTGTCTGGACCGCTGCTCCGCGCTCAGAGGAAAGCGCAGCGCACCGGGAGGGGGTGGGGGGACCCCGCGCGCAGCCTCTGCCCCTCGGCACCGACGCGCCTCCGCGTCCGCCCCGCCCCGCCCACGCCCCAGATCCCGAAGCTTCGCCGCCGGCGCTCGCAGAGCTCCCGCGCGTCCGAGTGCTCGGGCGGTCCCGCCAGCGAGGCCCGGAGCAGCCCCGCGTGTCCCGCTCCCGCGGCACCGAGGGTGCGGTCTGCGCCGCGGCCGTGCGGAGGGAGGCGCTTTCGGCCCCGGCCGCGCCCTCTGCGGGCCCTTCGGATCCGCCCGCCCCGTCCACGCGGGGTCTCCGGTCCTACGGCCGCCAGCATGGGCGCCCGTCCTCTCTCGCCGCGGTCGCCGCTGCTGCTGGTGCTGCTGTCCCTGCCGCCGCTGCTGTCAGGTACCGGCACGGGCGAGAGGCTGCGGGAGGGACAGGCGCCCGGAGTTGGGGACGCGGGGTCCGAAGGGGCTGCGGGCGAGAGCCCAGCGCGGGGAGGCGGAGGGAAAGGTCGTGTAGGAGCGAGGCCGAGGCGCGGTTGCCGGAGCCTCGGAGCCCGCGTGGACTCGCTGCAGCCGGCAGCGAGTTGGGTGGGACGTGGCCTTCTCACAGGCGCTCGCCCGCTCCGGGGAGTCTGGGGCGCCAAGGAGGCTCCGGACTCGGCCTCTCATCCTGGGTCCAGAAGTACGAGCTAGAGTCCCCCTACCCTGCCGGTCGCCCTGCTCCGCGTCCGGGTTGCCCAAGTGGCGCGGCCAAGCGTCCTGTTCACCGCCTGCCACCAGCCCGCCTCGTCTGACGTATGGATGGGGCAGCTGTGGCCGGAGAGGTCTGAAGTCTCGTCCAAGGCCACCTGGGGAGGGGGGCGTCGCTGCGGTTTGGGGCCGGAGCAAGCGTGCCAGCCTTTCCTCGATGTCCCGGGCTCTCCGCGATCCTCGCTGCGTTACTTTGAGACCCCGAACCCGGAGCGCGCCCCCCGCACGGTTCCTAGAGAAACCTGTGGCCTGACTCTCCCGCTGCTGGGAGGCTCTTTGGGTGCCCTGGGAGGGCTGGGGGAGAGCCCGGCCCGGGCACTTGGCGGGGCTGCAGGGGTTTCCTGCAATCTGCTGGGAGAACGCCGTGGGGCTGTGCGCTCAGAGCGCTGTCGCTGCCCCCGCGGTGCTGCGGCCTCCCCTACACTCTCAACCGGCTCCCTGGGCCCCGCCTTTCGTTCCCTGGAAGGGTCGAGGGGGAACAGGTACCATTTGAGGACCAGAAGAAGGTGGATTAGATTCCCTTAAGGATTCTCCTCCCTCACCAGCTACCCCCTAGATCAGTAAGTGGGAAGCATCAGACCGCTGACCCAAGATGCCTCACCCATGCAGGCTTCTGAACAAAGGGGGCTCCCAAGGGTTTCGTAGAGATCACAGTATTTATTCAGGATGTGAAGACAACAGCTAGAACTGTGGGCTGCGCTCTGAGATGATGAGAGCTGTGTGGGCACCTCCGCTTCTGAGAGGGCTGGTGGCCAAACCTCTACAGGGTCCTGGGTGTGATGAAGGAAAGCCCTGTGGTTTCCTGGGCTGCAGTCTCCAGGAAGCAGAACACCTGGGCCTGGGGGGCCCTTCATCTTTCCACCATGGAAGCAGAGAGTGGCTGTACCTAGGCAGACTGCATTTGCACCACATCCCTGCCCTGCATTAGCAAGCTGTTACACAGGCCAGTGCTTTATTCCTAACTACCCTTTGAGGTGAGATTCAGATAGGTTTTCTTGTACACTCACTGGCTTCAGAGCCCAGGCTTGTAAACACTGAATGTGTGTGACCTGGTGGAATCCTCTCCCTTCTTGGACCTCAGTTTCCCACTGTAACTCAGAGGGGCAAAACTAGCCTGAAAGTCCAGGTTCTAAAGGGTATCCCCAGTAAGTAGAGGGGAGACTGCAAATGACTGATGCCCGCGGGGCAGGGGTGGAGGGTAGGGGTAAGTAATAATGTTCCTAGGGACCGACAATGCTGCTTCCCTCAGTGGCCAGTGCCTCAGAGGCTGAGCACCGTCTGTTTGAGCGGCTGTTTGAAGATTACAATGAGATCATCCGGCCTGTGGCTAATGTGTCTGACCCAGTCATCATCCACTTTGAGGTGTCCATGTCTCAGCTGGTGAAGGTGGTGAGTGCTGGCCACTAGCCATGGCCATGGGGTACAGGGCTTCTGGAGGAGCCTTCCCCCACCAAGCTTTGTTTTTATAATTCACCTGCCTGCTTTAATTTCTGTTTCTAGGATGAAGTAAACCAGATCATGGAGACCAACCTGTGGCTCAAGCAAGTAAGTACCAGGTGCTAAGCACTGCTGCCCCCTGGTGGCAACTTCTTTATTTGCTGTCAGAAGAGCCCCAAACCAGGCTTTGCTTCTGTGGACCCAGATCAGAGGCTGCTGACAGATCTGTCTCTTGAGGGGTTTGGGGTCGCAGGCACTTCTCTACAGTTCTCCTGGAAGGACTACAAGGCCTACTCCCTCCAGTCAGAAATGGACAGACTTCAACCTGGATACAGATGCTCCTCCATGGTAACACAGCAAAATATGCAGGCTTGGGATTGGAGCCCTGGCCCAGTATTTAGGTGGTCCCTTTCTCTTGCCAAAAACTCATGCTTAAGTCAGAATAAGATGCTGTTGTTGGTGGTAGGGTGGGAGTAGGGACTCTGGATTTTTCTATTTAGATTGAGGCCATGAAATTGACTTCCACGTGTCCTCCCAGGGAGGCTTTATCCAGACCTGCTGAGAGATATGATGGCCCCTCACCCTGCTGGTCACCCTTCTGTCAGCTGGCCAGCTGAGCCCTCAGTTCATGCAGCGTTCGTCCCCAGGAAGCTGGAAAGCCAGATGGGCACAGTGCTCCATCCAGCGTTCAGTGGCACATGTTACCACGGTGGCCATAGCCTCACCTCTCTCTTCTTGAGTCCTCCGGATCAGACCTTCCAACCTTTGTACCCAAACACTTCTTGGACCCTGATAGGATTATGGCTCCTTTCCCCAGAGCCTTACAGAAGCCAGTTTTGCTTACTCTGGAGGTGGAAAAGGGTTCTGTAGAAGACTGGAGCATATCTCCTCATTGGGGTTTAGTGGGGAACTTGTCTGGAAAAGGCCCTGGAGAGCCATTTCAGGGGATGTAAACAGCAGGAACTTAAGGCATAGATGAGTACTGGACACTGGAAGTGACCAGAGAAACCACTAATGGTCTCTATTTGACTGATCCCAGCCCATCTGGGTGGCCTGCATACAGCCATGGAGGCAGTGGCTCCCATAGAGTCAGGAGGCACTTGCAGACTCAGGCGAGCATTCTTCCCTCACTGCGCCAACATGAAAAATTGGGCCACATGGCCTATAGCAGAGAGGCAGCTCACTGGCCTCCGCCTCTTGACATCACCAAGGGCAGGGCAGGAAGTCACCAAGGTGGGTGATGTCAAGAGAAATAAAAGCAGGCTGTCCTTTTGCTGTCTCCTCCCTCCCTGCCTCCTCCCCCCAGATCTGGAATGACTACAAGCTGAAGTGGAACCCCTCTGACTACGACGGGGCTGAGTTCATGCGTGTTCCTGCACAGAAGATCTGGAAGCCAGATATTGTGCTGTACAACAAGTAAGGTGCTCAAGGCCAACCCCCTCTGAGGGCCTGCCCTCTGGGCCCACTGCGCTTACAGCCTGGCCTTCCTTGGGCCTTTTCCAAGAGGGCTTCATTCATTTGTTCATTCTGCAGGTTCTTTTTTTTTTTTTTTTTTTTTTTAATGTGTGAGACAGAGTCTCACTATGTTGCCCTGATGCCCTGGGTAGAGTGCCACAGCTCATAGTAACCTCAAACTCTTGGACTTAAGGGATTCTCTTGCCTCAGCCTCCCAAGTACTTGGGACTACAGGTGCCTGCCACAATGTCCAGCTTTTTTTTGTTGTAGTTGTCATTGTTTAGCAGACCTGGGCTGGGTTCGAACCCGCCAGCCTTGATGTATGTATCTGGCGCCCTAGCCGCTGAGCTACAGGTGCCGAGACATTCTGCAGGTTCTTATTGAGCAACTAGTATATACCAAGAGATGGCAGTGAGCTATGGAAAGCAGCTTCAGAGGAGGTCATTTGAGGACACTATCCTCTAATCATAGTCAAAATATCTGTTTTCCCAGAGTTCCATATGTACTTTCTCATTTGCTCTGAGTCTTATGCTGTTCATACTCCCTAAAATAACTTTCCCTATTTACCTGTGTGTCAGGGTTTTTTTGTGGGAACCCTGACATCGTTTGAATGCCAGGGGCATCTTGGAAAGCTTCAGGGAGGAAATGGTATTTGAAGTGGATTATGAAGGTCATGTAGGATCTGAGGAGAGGGAGAAGGAACAGGGGAGGGGTCAGGGAGCCAGGAGAGTATGTCATAGGTGGCCAAAGTTAACCTAAATGGCTGGACTTTGGGCTATAAGGCTGGAAGGATCAGGGGGCTAGCCCCGAAGGGTGGTGCGGGAGCCTGAGATGCCAGGGGAGGGTCTTGAATGTAGCATCTGTTACCAGCTGTACACAAATGTGCACAAGAATGCAGTACAGGGTGCCCTCTGTGCTCTCTTCCTTGAAAGAGAATGAAGGTGTTAGGGAAGGTCACAGCCACGTGAGCCTAAGTCACATAGTCTTTTTTTTTTTTTTTGAGACAGTCTCACTATGTCACCCTCGGTAGAGTGCAATGGCATCACAGCTCACAGCAACCTCCAACTCTTAGGCTTAAGTGATTCTCCTGCCTTAGCCTCCCAAGTAGCTGGGACTACAGGTGCCCACCACAACGCCTGGCTATTTTTGGTTGCAGTTGTCATTGTTGTTTAGCTGACCCAGGCCAGGTTTGAACCCGCCAGCCTCAGTGTATATGGCTGGCGCCATAACCACTGTGCTACGGGTGCTAAGCCCTAAGTCACATAGTCTTAGGGTTCCCAGCCTGCTGACTTGCACAGTTACCAAGGAGCTTTTTAAAAATATAGGTGCCAGGCTAGGCACAGGGGCTTATACCTGTAATCCTAGCACTCTGAGAGGCTGAGGCAGGTGAATTGCTTGAACTCAGGAGTTTAAGACTAGCCTGAGCAAGAGCAGACTCTGTCTCTACTAAAAATAGAAAAAGTAGTCAGGCGTTGTGACAGGTGCCTGTAGTCCCAGCTACTTGGGGGGCTGAGGCAGGAAGATTGCTCAAGCCCAAGAGTTTGAGGTTGCTGTGAGCTATGATGCCACAATACTCTACCCAGGGTAACAGAGTAAGACTGTCTTAGGAAAAAACAAAAAAAAGACACCTGCATTTAAAATATTTTCTCATCGTTCCTCACTGTCTTTTCTAAAGTTTAATATGTATTACATTATAAAAAAAAAAAATCTATATACTCATGCATAGGTCCTGTCACAGTGGGGCCAGGAATGTGTGTTTTCACAAAGCTGTCCCGAGAGCTGTGATGTCCAGCCTGCTTTAGGGATCACTCATCTGGCCTGTCCCCAGCATTTCTCCCATTTCCCCATGTCTCAGCATTTCCGGTGTGTAATGAGGCCCAAAGTGACTTTGCTCAGTAGATGTGTGGCAGAGCCAGGCCCAGGGTGGTCTCAGCAGCCCACCGTGGCTTTGGGGCTACCGTGAGCAGTGGGTACAGGAGGCTGATGTTATGATCAAGGTCTTAGCTGGGCACTCTCAGTGCATCTCTGCCCTTGATCCTCTGCTCTCCCTGGCGGCAAACACGCAAGCCTGCCATCAGACAAATACCTTGCTGCCAAGGCCTGGGGAAGGATTGATGGGCCCCAGTAGGTGAAGTGGGGTTCTCACATGCAGAGTAGGATGACTTACCAGGCCTTGTGATCCCAGCCCATCTGGGTGGCTGTGCCCCAGTTGTAGTGGAGAAATGGTGAGTCTAGGACTGGACAGGAAGTGGGTGATTCCTGCCATCCAGAGAAGCTGCTCACAGGCCAGTCCCTCACACTAGGCCACTTCCAGTCTCTGGACCTAGAAATCTTCCCACCAGTTTTGAGAAGCTTCTCTCTCCCTTTTTTACAAAGATTCTCCCTCTGCCGTTCTGAGCTTGCCCCACCATGGCGCCTCCAAAACTAATCTCTCTTCCCTAACCCCACACAAAACTGACACTTTCCATATTTAAGCACTTTTATTGGACTAATATAAATTTTAAGTGGTATTTTATAGTTTTTGCTAGTTTGTTCTCCAGATTTGAAAAATATTTTTGTACCTGTGCTTTAAGTGTTTTAATGATTAAACAATTTACAGCAAAACACTTCCTGTAGAATTAGTCTAGTCTGATTTTAGTGAATAAAAGCACTCTGTGTTTAGGTTTTTGTGCTGCATTAGTACAAACTAATATGTTTTACTATTAGTACTATTTGTTTTAGGGTTGGTCCAGGACTGGAGAAGCTGAAATTTTTGCTGAATTCTACTTCCTGGTCCCTGGCAAAAAGAAAAGGGAGTCTCTGCTGCAAAGACAGTCCTTGTTTTATTTACATTTTTCCAAGGAAGCACAGCATTTATCAATATGTTTCTTCTATATAATATATATTTGTAAACTGATCCTCAAAAGAACTGGGAAACAAGATAGAGTTAACTGGTTTGGAGAATTTTTTCCTTTCACTGGGAGTTGTCATAGAAATCTTATAGTCCAAAGGCTTTTAGGGAACTGGACAGGATGTAGGGGATTTTTGCTAAGCTAGACTTAAGAAAATGAGCAAACATTTTAGTATTATGTTTGGAGTTTTACAACGGTTTTCTTGCTGGCAGTCTTGGGTACTGTATGATTTATGATTTTAACAATAAGGAGAGACATAACAAAATGCTTCAAATTAGATAAGGAGAAGAGCAGATATCATAAGGAATTTCTTTGGAATCCATGCTGAAAATAACGTTTATAGAAAACCATCGAACTCATCTTCTCTCTCCTGGTTAGAACGTAAGCTCAAGATTGGCCCTCCATTGAAGGTTTCTCTTCATTTTAATGCCAGAAGTATCTTTTTCCTTACATTAAAATTTATCCTATGATATTAACTTACATAATCTTTGTAGGGAATACCTTTAGGTCACTTGGCTGGATATAAAATTCTAGGTTCCTGTTTTCCTTCCATGAAAATCTTTATTTTTATTTTTTTTATTATTTTTTTTTTTTGTAGAGACAGAGTTTCACTTTATTGCCCTTGGTAGAGTGCCATGGCATCACACAGCTCACAGCAACCTCCAACTCCTGGGCTTAGGCGATTCTCCTGCCTCAGCCTCCCGAGTAGCTGGGACTACAGGCGCCCGCCACAACGCCTGGCTATTTTTTTGTTGCAGTTTGGCCGGGGCTGGGTTTGAACCCCCCACCCTCAGTATATGGGGCCGGCGCCCTGCTCACTGAGCCACAGGCGCCGCCCAGCCATGAAAATCTTTAAAATGCTGTTTTACCCTCTTCTGGTATAAAGTATTGCCATCATAATATGCAAATCTATATTTTATTTTTCTTGTAAAAACAAAAGAGAGGCAAAGGAGACAATATAATCAGCATGCCAGGACCATAGATGTAAACGAGGTCTCTCCTGGGCAAATTGGGATGTTTAGCCATCCTATTGTCTGGTATAAGTGGATTGTTGTTTTTGCTTGGCTACCCAAGGGATTTTTCCCTTTTCCTTTAAAGTCTAATTTCAATATACACCATGTACATAATAAGCCTTCTTTTATTCCAGGAAAAAAAAATTTAAGTATAGTTAATCTTTTTTCTGTTCCATTCTTTTGATTTTCTCTATAGGAGAAATTTTTAAAAATATATATATTGGAATTTCTTTGCCTACATTCTTTCTATAATATGTTCTCCTAAATTCTTTTTCTGTTTAATTTAAAAGAACTTTTTCCTCCTTTTTGTCTTCTATTTCCATCATAGCGCTTTCTATGGTGTCCACTTGTTCTGATGCATCTTTCAATTTCATGTTTGTTTCCAAAATGAGGTTTTTCTTCCTTTTTCCTGGTTCTTTCCTGTGTTCATCAGTTATTTGTACATCCTCCTGTTGTTTTGCCAACAGAGAGCAAACAATGGTGAGGTCTAAGCAACTTATTATCAAACCACATGAGCTGATTACAGAAATGTCTGAGTGGGTACAGATGATTAGCTGAGTTATCACTTTAAAAAAAAAATTTTTTTTGTCTTTTCTGTTTCTGATTCATGCTGCTCTTGCACAGATTCTAATGATTTCTTAGTTTCTTTCAGCATTTTTTGTATTATCAGATTATTGCCAGCTGTACCTGCTCTATGCCTCTGTTCTTACGTTGTGTCCTCATCTGCTCGTGAGCTATTCAGTTACTTGAGTTTGTACTTGTCTTATGATATCTTTGTATGGGGTTCTGTTGCTCTTGTTTGAATAGTTGGCCCTTGCTGTTCCTGGAAGGGACAGGGTAAGTCTTCTCACTGAGAGTTCCCTCCTCAGGTATATAAGGTGACACAAGCCTGGCCCCCTCCACAGTCCATGAGTTGCTGCCTCGGGACACCAACTTCTCTAGTTTCTGAACCTCCTATCTCTTCTCAACTCTAGATTCCTATCCTGTTCAATTTGGATCCCACCACAGAGCCTTTTCTCTGAGTGGCTGTCCTTTGGAAGGGGGGTTTTGAGAGGTATTTCTGAGATCCTTGAGAGCCCACACAAGCCCTGACTTCTCAGCAGCCCCCGGTGGACTTTCATTCTCGCCCACAACGTGGAACCTGTGGAGCCCTCTGTGTTTCACTGTTCCCCCTCTGAGCATCAGTGCAGGGAGGGGTCCTCTGCTGTGAAGGAGCATTTCTTAGAAATTTCTGTGTCTGGCCCTCTTAGGGCATGAGAACTCTCCATTTCCTTTCCCTTGGCTGTGTCTACCTGGCGGCTAATCCTATGCGTCCTGCTGGTGGCACTGGTCTGACTCTCTGAGGTCCCTGAGGTTTACGGCACGCCCGCCGTGTAACCTGTGTAAATGAGGTTGTCAGTAGGTCTGCTCTCTTGCTGTCCTAGTCACCCTGTTTTTCTGAAGGAATTTAGAGAGTTTTGAAAAACAATATCATCAAAATCTTTCTCATACCACTCAATACCCTCATCCCATTTATGTTCTTAAGCTTCCCTTGTTTTAAGTGATACCTCAGGCAGGGCATGGTGGCTCACACCTATAATCTCAGCACTCTGGGAGGCCAAAGCAGGTGGATTACTTGAGCTCATGAGTTCGAGACCAGCCTAAGCAAGAATGAAACCACGTCTCTACTAAAAGTAGAAAAACCAGATGGGGCATTCTGGTGGGAGCATGTAGTCCCAGCTGCTCAGGAGGCTGAGACGAGAGGATGACTTGAGCCCAGGAGTTTGAGGTTGCTGTGAACTAGGATGATGCCACGACACTATGGCCTGGGCAACAGAGTAAGGCTCTGTCTCAAAAAAAAAATTTTTTTCTTAAAGTGATAACTCAGCTAATCATCTGTACCCACTCAGACATTTCTGTAATCAGCTCATGTGGTTTGATAATAAGTTGCTTAGACCTCACCATTGTTTGCTCCCGGCCATGTCTTGGGCTGCCTACGTGGGTGTAATCTTCATTTATATTTTAGTCATTCATTCTGCCGGCAAATATTTGCCAAGTACGCTTTATGTGGCTGGTGCCAGGCCGGACCTGGTCCCCAGCTGAGTCTTCCTATTCTTTGTCTCCCCATGGCAGAGAGATAACGAGCCCCAGGCGCACACAGGCCTTCTGAGCTGGGGAGACCCAGCCAGGGCTCTCTGGGCAGCAGCTTCAGTGACCATGACGCCCAGAAATGAGCACATATAAAGCATGGCAGCCATGCCAGGTCGTCTCTGGTGTACATACTTTGGGCACACACACATTTTTTGTATCTCCTCACTTGGGGACTCAAGTTCTGAATGGCCAAGATTCTGCCACAAATTCTTTGTGGGACCTTGAGAAAGTCATTCCTGTTCTCTGACCCTCAGTTTCCTCTTCAGCAAAATGAAGGGATTGGACTAGAGCAGAGGTCAGGAAATGTTTCCTGTAAAGAGCCAGAGAATAAACATTTTGGGCTTTGTGGGTCGTGGGGTCTCGATCACAGCTACTCAGATTTGTCTTTGGAGCTTCAAAAATAACCGGAGACAATAGACAGCAAATAGGAGTGGCTCTGTTCCATTAATAAATTTAATTACAGAATTGGGGGCAAGCCTATGGGCTGTAGTTTGCCACTCCTTGGACTAGACCCTGGGCCCTGAAGGTCCCTCAGTGCTCTGACCCTTTGTCGATCCAGAATGCTGTAGGAATGCTGTTTAGGAGGCCTCTGTCTTCCTGAGGCTCTTTTCAAACGTTTGTTTAGCCCAGCCTTCCCTGGGGCCCTCAGCCACCAAATGTGCTGAGTCCACTTGGGCGCTGTGTGGCTCCCGCCTCCATGCCAGTCCTCTTCCTCTTCCTTCTTCCTGGGAATAATCTTCTGGTGGGGTCCTGAGGGCAAGGTGGCAGTGAAATGTGGGCTAAGAATGTGTAAACTCAGCAGGGCACCTTTGGGGCAAACCAGCTGACCAGAGTAAGGGTGGGTAGTGGCCTTGATGTTGAGCCTTCACATATAAAAGACTTTCCTGCTCAACCAAGGCTCATGAGAGAACCAGAGACTAGTGAGGAGAAAAGATACACACCAGAACATTTCCCTTCTGTTCTCACAGGTTCTTAGTGTTTGGGTTTTGTAATTGTTTTACCTCTTTGCAGGTACAAGGCAAAGGGGTGTGGTGGTTGCTCCCCTTTGAAAAGCATAAATGTCCTTGCATGCAGAATGCTAAGAAATCCAGTAGGGCTAATCCAAGGAAGCACCAAGAAGGCTTCCTGGGCAGGGACACTGTTATGAGATGACCTTGTCTGGCCACTGTGGACGGAGTGCTGAATGCAAAGCTCCAGGGGATTGAGTTTATCATCAGCAGACCTTCGGCTGAACACAGTAAGAAGGCTCATCTAAGAAAGTGTATCTTAAAAAGAAAGTCAGGGCACACATAGGGAAAAGGGAGGAGGAAGAAATGTGGGGAGAAGATGGGCACAGATAGGAAAACAGAAGGTGAAGAATCCATTGTGTTGAATTTGGAAGACAAGGAGAAAATGTGATTCATTATAAAGCAGCACTGGGAAGGGGGAGTGTAGGGAGCGGGAGACTTGGGATCCAGGGATAGGGTTTGTAAATAAACTCATCTGAAGAGGTTCAGTTTAACGGCAGGGGCCTCCCCTGCGTGTTCTGTCAGTCCCTTCCAGCTGCACAGTCTGGTTTCACATACATGCTGGGTGCCCAGTGCAGACTGAATGTGGAATGGTCTAAACCATAAGGGTCAAACTGCAGGGACAGCCGGTGGCAAATGTTCCTAAAGCCTGTCTAACTGGCTCCAATGTGATGAGTTTCATCTCGTTTTTTTAATTAAAAAGGGACAAAATCCTTTTCTAGCATTTGGGAGTGCCCCTGTAAGTATCAGCATGGAATGAACCTGTGACAGTGCTCAGATTGTTGGGGGGAAGGGTGCCTGGGCCTCAGTATCCCTTGGTAATGAGTGGTAAACTGGGTGACTTTTTATGGCACTTCGAGCTCTGACCACCTGCAGCTTTACAAATCACACTTTGCCATGAGAAGTGGGACTGGCTGGCCAGGCGGTAGTGACCACGTGTCGCTGTTTGTCTTCGCAGCGCTGTTGGGGATTTCCAGGTGGATGACAAGACCAAAGCCTTACTCAAGTACACAGGAGAAGTGACTTGGATGCCTCCGGCCATCTTTAAGAGCTCGTGCAAAATTGACGTGACCTACTTCCCATTTGATTACCAAAACTGCACCATGAAGTTCGGTTCCTGGTCCTACGACAAGGCAAAAATCGACCTGGTCCTGATTGGCTCCTCCATGAACCTGAAGGACTACTGGGAGAGCGGCGAGTGGACCATCATCAAAGCCCCAGGCTACAAGCACGACATCAAGTACAACTGCTGTGAGGAGATCTACCCCGACATCACGTACTCACTGTACATCCGGCGCCTGCCCTTGTTCTACACCATCAACCTCATCATCCCCTGCCTGCTCATCTCCTTCCTCACTGTGCTTGTGTTCTACCTGCCCTCCGACTGCGGCGAGAAGGTGACCCTCTGCATCTCCGTCCTCCTCTCCTTGACCGTGTTCCTCTTGGTAATCACCGAGACCATCCCCTCTACCTCACTGGTCATCCCCCTGATTGGAGAGTACCTCCTGTTCACCATGATTTTTGTGACCTTGTCCATCATCATCACAGTCTTCGTGCTCAACGTGCACTACAGAACCCCGACCACGCACACGATGCCCACGTGGGTGAAGACTGTGTTCCTGAACTTGCTCCCCAGGATCATGTTCATGACCAGGCCAGCGAGCAACAAGGGAAGCACTCCGAAGCCCAGAGCCCTCTATGGCGCTGAGCTCTCGAATCTGAATTGCTTCAGCCATGCAGAGTCCAAACGCTGCAAGGAAGGCTACCCCTGCCAGGATGGGATGTGCGGTTACTGCCACCACCGCAGGATCAAAATCTCCAATTTTAGCGCCAACCTCACAAGAAGTGCCAGTTCTGAATCTGTCGACGCTGTGTTGTCCCTCTCTGCTTTGTCGCCAGAAATCAAAGAAGCTATCCAAAGTGTCAAGTATATTGCTGAAAATATGAAAGCACAGAATGAAGCCAAAGAGGTAAGGAAATGGCTATTCATTCATTCAACAATTATGTGGGATGACCTTGTGGGGTGAGGCATAGGGTGGGGGTTAAGAAATTAGACACTGGAGTGTGACCTGTGTTCAGACCAGTTATATGTCCTTGGATATGTTACCTTGCCTCTTGGAGCCTGTTTTCTCATTCGTAAAATGGGATGATAAAGCTTGTTGGTATTGGTCCCTTGGAATTAGCTGCTGGGCCGCTAGCAGTCTGGACCATTAAATACCTGGTGCTAAGGGAGAGTAGATTGAGAGGCTGGAAAAGGGCATGAGACCAAAGCTTCTCCTGTCAGTATTAATTAGCTGATGTTATATTTTAATTTTTACTTTCCAATTGTGTGTGTGTTCCCTTTGAGGTACAATTTATGTGTAGTAAAAGCACATACTTCTTAGGTGTATATCTCAATGAATTTTTACATTATATGTACACCCATGTAACCACGATCCAGGTAAAGATACAGAACATTCCCAGTGCCCCAGAAAGTTTCCCAGTAGCCCTACCCAGTCAGTATCTACCTCCCAACTCAATAACCACTATCCTGACTTCTTTGACATTAATTACTTTTACCTATTCTTGAACACATAGTATAAACCTGTGCCTGGCTTCTTTCATTCGACATGTCTTTGATGTTTATCCTTCTTGCTGTTTTTTTAATAGTGTGTAATATTCTACAATATGACTATGATACTGCCTTCTGTTTGTTTTACAGTTGTTGGGCATTGGGTCATTTACAATTTGAAACTACAGTGAATAAAGCTGCTATAAAGGTTCTTATTCATGTTTTTTGGTGCACATGTACACTGATTTCTCTTGGAAATATACCTAGAAGTGGGATTGGTGGATCTTTGGAGAGATGAATTTTTAACCTTAGTGGATAATGTAAGGTTTCCAACGTATTGGAACCATTTGGCACTCCCTTGGCAATGTTTGAGAGTTCCTGTCCTCACCAACATGTGTGAAGTGGTATCTCACCACTGTTCTATTGGTGCTTTCCTCTTGAGTAATTATTAGGGCTGTTTTTCATTTGCTTATTGACCATTTGGATATCCTCTTTTGTTAAGTATCCATTCACATTCTTTTGCCCTTATATCCTTTCCCTTTTTTTTGAGATGGGGGATCTAAGTTACCCAGGCTAGTCTTGAATTTCTGGCCTCAAGCAATCCTCCTGCCTTGGCCTTCTGAGTACCTAGGGCTACAGGCATAACTCACTGTGTCCAGCTCCTGCCCATCTTTTTAATGGGGTGAACTTAGTTCTATTTCCTCCAAAATTTTTATGCTTGAACTTAAGAACTTGGAATTTATGTCAAGTGCTAACTATAGGAAAGTTTTACACAAAATAACATCACATCTGGCTACTCTGTGTCTCTCTGTATACTGCCAAAGTCACCAGGACCACACTCCACTTGGTAATTTTATAAAGAAGCTCTGCGGTAAAATTAAGTGGCTCTGCCTTAAGTTGTTTATTAGCAAAAAACTAATTACTAGATAATTTCAGTTCCTGATCCACAGTAGGTAATTAATATTAATAAGGAATGTCTGGAGCCTCTTTTATTCAGCTTTGAATGGCATACTAAAGTAGATGAGCCAGAAGGGAGACAGCCACAGCTGCCTTCACCTCCCCTCTTCACCCGGCAAGCTTATCTCATGGCTGTAACAGCAGAACCTCCAGCTGATCCCAGTAATTGAACCCAAAAGGCACTCAGTTGAAGCAATTGTTGGAGAGTAAGTAAAAAATCAGTGAAAATCTCTTTTGCAGACATTATCTTTTTTTTTACTTATTTTTATTTTTTTAATTTTAATTTTCTTTTTGAGACAGAGTCTCACTCTGTCACCCTGGATAGAGGGGCTGTGGTGTCATAGCTCACAGCAACCTCAAACTCCTGGGTTCAAACTATCTTCCTGCCTCAGCCTCTTGAGTAGCTAGGACCGGTGCCTGCCACAACATCTGGCTAATTTTTCTATTTTTAGTAGAGACAGGGTCTCACTCTTGCTCAGGCTGGTCTTAATACACCCACCTCGGCCTCCCAGAGTGCTAGCATGACAGGCACGAGCCACTGTGCCAGGCCACTTTATTCATTCTTTGAATAATCATTTAAGGTAGCAATGATTTTACTAAAGGTTGAGGTCTAAGTATCCCATACCACACTCTAGCCTTTGTCAGGCTATATTAGAAATTACCTTTGTTTCAAAAATTATTTACTGGACACTATACAAAGTGTTAGAATTTCAGAAGGGCCTAAGACATGGAAACAGACATGTTAAAAATTATAAAAGGGAGGTCACAAACATAAATGTGAGGCAGGTAAGTTAGTGAAATGGCCTGAAATGTAGCAATAGGAAGGGGGTGGGGTCTTTGGCAGACAAGTGGCACATGGTCTATCTCAAGGGGCAGCCACTGTCCACCTCTGGTCTTCTAGTTCCTCAGAGGAACGTGGGCCTATTATTGCCCAGCAGGCCACCAGATTGTAACCTCTCTGTAGAGGGAAGCAGGTGTGAGAGTGTGGGGGCCCACATGGCACTCAGAAGAGTCTCGCGGTCTGACGGATTTCTTCTGTCCCTCTTACTGAATGACTGACACTTGGACAAAAGTTTTCCAGAGATATTTTAATTTCCCACATCTCTAGCTCTACTCTGGCTGATTTTAACTGTCCTTGGCTCCCACGAGCCTAGACTGAAGCCTAGGTTGCTTTCCCAGAGCCCTCTCCTGAGGGTGCCAAGAGCCTGCGAATGTCCCTGGATACTGTCACTGGATCCTATGGTGAGGAATAGAGTCTGGCCTGTCCTGGCTGTTCTCTTTTTTAAGTTCACCTTGGTCATCCCCTTAGGCTCATACTTGGTCTTATTAGTAAGGAGTTAATTAGCAATAATACTCAAGTTCAGAGTTAGGTCTAGGATTGGGTTACCAAATTAGAAAATTAGTTAGGCAGCTCACCTGTGGAAGTGCTCTTGTTTGACAGTGGCAGCTGACCGCTCAGTGGCTGACCCACTGTAGGTCTTGGAGATGCGCACAGATCATAGCCATGATCTTTTGAGCTAATAATTGAGACAGCTTATTTTCTGTTTGGTTAAGAAGTATAGATACAGATAAAATTTCATTCCAATAGGAGCCTGGCTTTTGATTAATGATTTATTATCAATTTACGTGCATCATAATTACTATTCTATCAGGGTTAAATTTCTGCCATTTTTGTGTTTTCTGTTTACTCTTTTTTTCCCATACCAGGTGAGTAACGTGCTGGGTGTGTTCTGTGTTTATTCTTCTGTACCTGTTCCTAGCTGATTGAACCCAAGATCCCTTTTCCATCCTTCAGTCTCTTAAATTTCTCAGTATCTCTATCTTACATCCACCCACTCTCCTTCCCCTCTGTTCTTCCTCACCATCTTTGGCCACACTGGGTGTTGCTAGAGCTTTAGTTCTGGCTTTTTATGAATATACTTTTTTGTTTTGGTAACTCCTGTTTTTAGTCTACAATGAACTTTACTAAATTTACTTAGTAAATTATTATTCACATACATATTATGGTGTCCCCTGGATTGATTTCTCTAATTATTGACATGCCTTCCCAAAAGTATTTACGGGCAAACCTTCTGAGGCCTGGAAGGCTAAAAAATATATTGTACCCTGACTTTCAGGAGATAGTTTAGCTGGATATAAAATGCTAGGGTTGAAGTTCTTTCTCTTGTAATAAATACTTAAAACATATTGCTCCACAGCCTTTTGGCTCTGTTTCACTCTTGAAAAGTTTTAAGCTAGTCTGAGTGTTCGTTTTTTGTGAATAATGGATTCTGTTTAGAAGCTGTTAGAATTTTTTGTTTGTAGGGAAATCTACTGACATCAAATACCTTATGTCTAGGTAGGGGTCTCTCCTAGTCTATTTGGATTCTTATGAGTCATTTCATTCTGAGGTTCCCATAGTCTTTTATTTCAAGGAGATTTAAGCTTCTGATTTCTGTAATGATTCCTCTGCCCCCGCCTTCCTTTTTCTTTCTCTGAGTTCCTGTTGCACTGTCCTGAACACGCCTATGTATAGCTCCCCATCCTTACCTTGTCCTGCACACTTCTCATCTCTTTTCCTTTCTCCCACCCCCTGCAGAGTCCCTCGATCTCTCCTCCCACCTCCTCCCACCTCCCTGCTTCTTTCCTGGGCTGCATCTACCCTGACAATAACCCCACCTCTCAAGTTCTTTATTGACTTTCTGTTGTTCATACCTGTTATTTGCACTTCTTTAAAACTGCTTGTTCTTACTTCATGTTTCCAATATTCTCTTATCTCTGAGAATGTCATTTCTTTTTCCTTGACACAAAGTCTCACTTTGTCACCCTGGTAGAGTGCTATGCAATCACAGCTCACAGCAACCTCAAACTCCTGAGTTCAGGTGACTCTCCTGCCTCCCAAGTAGCTAGGACTATAGGTGCCTGCCAAAACACCCTGCTTTTTTTTCTTTTTTTTAGAGACGAGGTCTCGCTCTTCCTCAAGCTGGTCTTGAACTCATATGAGTTCAGGAGATCTACCCATCTCAGCCTCCCAGGGTGCCTGGATTACAGGCGTGAGCTACCACACATGGCCAAGAATGTCATGTTTTTAAGTTCTTGACCTGCTCCATGAATGTTCTTTTAAACAATTAAGTTGGTGTGTTTGTGGCCTGTAAACTCACTTTCCCCTGGGGATGTCAGCCATCCTAGCTGAATTGGGTTTGAGGGAGAGACTAAAACCCAGGCTGTGCAAAGCTGAGGGCCCACACAGCCATAGACTGGGCTGGATACCCTTTCAAGGGTACTGCCTCCCCTCCAAGTGACCTCAGTGATGTCTCACTATCTCCCTTCTGGCTCTGATCTCCTCCAAGGTTCTTCTGCTGGCCTGGGTCCTTGGGTCAGTCCTTGATGTGGGGAGGGGAGGAGGGAAGCCCCAGGCACTACCAGTCAGTGGCGCTCCTGGTTCTCTGCTCTGTCCTTCAGCCAGGCTCTGCTTGGCTCAAAAGTTTCCCCTGAAGCTGCATTTCTGGGTCCGGAATGGGCAGTTGAAGAGGCAGATGATGGGGGAGCAAAAAGTGTGACTCCAGAGCCCCCTCCAACATCCCCCGCCCAAAGCCTCAACCCCCATCATACTGTCCAGGCCACATCTTCCCAGGTTTCCAAGAGTCCTTAAAGCAGAGTCTTCTCTTGCTTCTGGGCCAGCTCCAGGGTTAGGCTAGCCCCCTGTTTTCCCTAGCCCATTTGCCTGTGACTCATTAGTTCCAAAGCTTCCAAAGAATGGCCATTGTCATTGTGCTTCAAGGACTTCAAGCATTAGACGTCAGATTCCTGTCCATCTACTCTGTTTGCAGCACTGTTTATATTCATGTGCAAGACGGAAGTTTCATCTCTCTTCACTGGCCTAACCCACTTGTGAGTTGCTGTCAGATGGAGATTTGCACTTGGATAAGGGTCATTTGTAAAGTCAACACTAATATCAAATAGGTACTATTCATTAAGGACTGTGCTGAAACAACCTTCTGAGGTAAGGACTGTTCTTTTATCCACATTTAGAGTTGAGGACATCAAGGGTAAGGAAGGTGACAGGACTGACCTAGAGTCTCACAGCTAGAAAGGAGCAGAGCTGGGATTGTGATCCAGGTTTGTCTCCAGGCCAGGTTTGCCTGCCTGGCCTCTTAGAGCCCAGGTTTGGCAGCAGGTGGTGGGCGGGAATCACATAGCCTAAGGTATATTTGGAGCACTCATAAACCAGTGTTAGGAATTCAAATAAAGTACCTTGTGGTAAATATGGCTTCATAATCCTAATTTTACCTATGACTTCTTTGCTTCACCAAGAGGACATTTATTCAAGCTCATGATGATGAAATGGAATCCTCATTTCCCAACTCCATTTCAGTGCACTTAATTAAATTACTAAATTACATGCTGCCTATTATGTGATTATTGCTTCAAAATCAGTTGATTCGTGGGTTCTGTCTTTCTCAATTCAATTATGGTTTCTTTGCTTTCTGAATTGTCTAGGAGTATAATTACCATACCATTCTACTTCCTATTTCAAGCCCCAGTTGAGGCTTTATTATATACAATTAGTCTTGCCCTTTCTTCCATCTTTTACTTTATTATCAGCGATGATTTCTGATGTTCAACTTGCTCTGTTTAACTGTATAGAGTTTCACAATACTTTGGCCTTACAAGTAAAGATGAATTTGGTCAGTGGTGCCTAGTAGAAGGGGCAGTAGGAGAGAAAGGGCGAGGATGGGCTTGTCCTGATGTGCTGTTGTTTTTGGAACACATGTTAACAGGAAATTCTGACTAGAACTGGGTAAGAAGTAGTACTTTAAAATGGTAAATGATGTTGGATTATATTAGCCATTCTAATGACGGCCCAGAATCCTATCATTGGAAAATAAGTAACTGGTTTTACTAGCTTTATAAAATTGAAATTCAATTTAGAAAAATTAGATTACACATACATTAAGAAATTTCTGATTTGAAACAGCTAACATGTCAGCTATTTTATACATGTTTCTCTACTATGTAGGGAAGAACTTGGGAACAGTAGATTTCCTCAGACCATATCAATTAGGGAAAAGGTTTCTTGCATATTGGAGACAAAGTGGGCTTCTCCTACAACTGCAACATACCAGTATTTGCACTTTGCAATACTCCACTTTACTTTTTCCTTCATGATTTTTTTCTTTTATTTTTATTTTGCAGATTCAAAATGATTGGAAGTATGTTGCCATGGTGATTGACCGCATTTTCCTGTGGGTTTTCATCCTGGTGTGCATTTTGGGGACGGCAGGATTGTTTCTGCAACCCTTGATGGCGAGGGACGACGCGTAGCTGCTGGTCTGCACGTGGGCAGCAGGGCTGGGGAGCCGCTGTTTCTCACTGGTGACATACTTTCTATTATCGAGCTTCCAGCTTTGTCTTTTTGGCATTTCAAGCTTCACTTATTTTCCAATTTTCTTGATATTTGTAAAAAAAAAAATCATGCAAGAAATATATCAAGAGTATTTATTGTGGGTAAATGAACTTTTAACTAGCTTTTTTGGTAAGGTTAAAAAAGACAAAATACAATTCCTCTGCAGTGATAAGTAATACACTGAACACATAAAAATCTTCCCTTTTTTAGTTGTTGAGAAATAACGATAGAAAAACTTGCTGTTCAGAAATGTAAAAATGCACACAGCTCAGTTACTGCAAATCTCCCAGTGGTTTTTCTTATTTAGCCCATAATCTCCTTGAACTTTTATACTATTTCATTAATACCCCACCACTACTATTTCTTACCACGCATTTCTTCTTCTTCTTTTTTTTTTTGAGACAGAGTCTGACTTTGTTGCCCCAGTGGAGTGCTGTGGCATCATAGCTAACAGCAACATCAGAGTCCTGGACTCAAGCGATTCTCTTGCCTCAGCCTCCTGAGTAGCTGGGACTGCAGTTGCCCATCACAATGCCTGGCTATTTTTTTTCTTTTTTTGAGTGGGGTCTGGCTCTAGCTCAGGATAGTCGCAAACTCATGAGCTCAGGTGATCCACCCACTTGGCCTCCTAGAGTGGTGGGATCACAGGTGTGAGTCAGCACACCTGGCCTCATTTCTTATTCTTTATTGTTTTGCAAGAGTCTAAGGCCTCATGCCTCCTTTTCAGGGGGCCTCAACTGTTTTTGCATAATTCTAAATTATTATGCCATGGAAAATTATGCCAAGCTACTCATTCATTGTTAATGAGCTGTCTTAGTTCATTAAGTAAAGTGGCTTAAACCAAGTGGCTTATAAACAACAGAAATTTCTTACAGCTTTAGAGGCTGGGAGATTCAAGTATCAGCAGATTCAGTATCTGGTGTGGGTCATCTTCCTCATAAAGGGCACCTTCTAGCTTTCTCCTCTCATGGTAGAATGGCTAGTTAGCTATCTGGGGCTTTTTTTTTTTTTTGTAGAGACAGAGTCTCACTGTACCGCCCTCGGGTAGAGTGCCATGGCATCACACGGCTCACAGCAACCTCTAACTCTTGGGCTTATGCGATTCTCTTGCCTCAGCCTCCCGAATTGCTGGGACTACAGGCGCCCGCCACAACACCCAGCTATTTTTTTGTTGCAGTTTGGCCGGGGCTGGATTTGAACCCGCCACCCTCGGCATATGGGGTCGGCGCCCTACTCACTGAGCCACAGGCGCCACCCGGGCTTTTTTCTTTTTAAGAGGTCTCACTGTGTTGCCCAGGCTGGAGTGCAGTGGAGAGATCATAGCTTACTGTAACTTCAAACCTCTGTGATCCTCCTGGCTCAGCCTCCAGAGTCGCCAGGACCACAGGCATGTGCCACCACAACTGTTTTTTTGTTTTGTTTTGTTTTGGTTTTTGGCCAGGGCTGGGTTTGAACCCACCACCTCTGGCATATGGGACTGGCGCCCTACTCCTTGAGCCACAGGGGCCACCCTTGTTTTGTTTTTTAAGGTACAAGGTCTTGTTATATTGTACAGGTTGGTCTGGAATTCCTGGCCCCAAGTGATCCTCCTGCCTCAGCCTCCCAGAGTGCTGGGACTGTATCATCACACATAGCTAGCTCCCCCACAATCCTGCTTTCTACTACCACACTGGGGATTAGGTTTCAACATTTGAATTGGGTGGGGGAACATTCAGGTTCATAGCATGAATCTTTGTGTTTCTCAGCCTTAGCACTTTTGATATTTGGGGCTGGATAAGTCTGTGTTGGGACCGAGGGGGACGTCCTGTGCATTGTGGGGTCTTAGCAGCACTCTCACCTCTACCCACTGGATGCCAATGACATGCTCCCCTTCCCAGTTGTAACCACCAAAAGTGTTTCCAGGCTTAAACGTCCCCTCCAGGGGCAAAACTTCCCTGATGGAGAAACACTGCTTTAAACAAATTAAGAAAGAATGTCACATACTATACTTCTGAATCCTATTAACCACTGGCAGAGATGATGATTCAGAGGCCATCTGGGTCTCCTCACTAGCCATTGTTTTTCCTATGCAAAAATAACACTGACAGTCACAGCCCACTTATGACTCATGTTTCAGTAAGTCAAAAGGAAGGTTCTATAAAATTTATACATATAAAGGGTAAGTAGCATCAATGGCAGTGTAAGAGGGATCAGGAATATATACAAACTAAGACAGCTAACAGGCAATTTAAATTCATCAAGGTTTTCATGTATGAAAGGCATTACATATTTGCCTACGATAAAATGAAAATTAGAGTCCCCTCTGCCTTTCAATCCAAAAAAGTGAATGACTTTTTTTTTTTTTTTGAGACAGTCTCACTTTGTCACCCTCAGAGTGTCATGGCATCACAGCTTACAGCAATCTCAAACTCTTGGACTTAAGTGATTCTCTTGCCTTAGCCTCCCAAGTAGCTGGGACTATAGGTGCCCGCCACAACGCCCAGTTATTTCTTTTTTTTAGAGATGGGGTCTTGCTCTCGTTCAGGCTGGTCTTCAATCTGTAAGCTCAGGGCAATCCATACCCACCTTGGCCTCCCAGAGTGCTGGTATTACAAGGCATGCGCCACCACGCCCAGCCTGAACTTAAATGTCTTACTTATTAGGCGTTTGTTCTTTCAACAGCTAAGAGTTCTGAATTAAATGCAATTCCTATCAGTGTTTTCTTCCTGATCATACCTGAATCAGGGACATTTAGAGATGAAATTTACTTGAGACAGGGTCTTGCTCTGTCACCTGGGCTAGAGTGCAGTGGTGTCATCATAGCTGACTGCAACCAACTCATGGGCTCAAACAATGCTCATGCCTCAGCCTCCAGGGTTGCTGGACCACAGGCATGAACCACCACACCCAGATAATTTTTTTTGTTTTTTTTTGAGACAGGGTATCCATATTTTGCTCAGGCTAGTCTCAAACTCCTTGCCTCAAGCAATCCTTCCACCTCGGCCCCCCAAAGTGCTAAGATTACAGGCAAGTGCTGTCTTACCCAGTTGAAATTTATCTGTTTCACCTGTGATATCTTATACTGTAGTGAATAATATATACTCTACTAGTAATCAGATAAGACCTCCAACCAAATGCCCTTGAAACTCTTAAGATTCTACTGCAATTGGTAGAATGAGAGACAATTGAACATTACAGGTATGTAACAAATGTGCTTATAGCATTAGAATACCAGCTTTATCCTGGAAGATTTTCTCATAGTGTATTTTAGATCTAGACATTTAAAATGGGATTTGTGTAATTGTAGTGGACTATTCTAAGATTAAGTATAAAGAAATGCTACCACAATTTATATGGAAGATGGTCCTATTGTGGGAAATGTAGTCAAAGGGACTGAAATTAACGTTCAGGAAATGCTACTCCAGTTGTCTGTGTGACTGTACAATGGAAAGCTACAAAAATAGTTATTCAGTATAAACATCTAAAAAATAAATTCCCAATTCTGATTTTTCATTTATTAAAAATGTTGGTTATATTTATGAATAGAAAAGCAGCATTACATTAAGTCATTATATTGAGTAGTCAACTTCTTTAATATAGCAGTATATTATACTGAAGATAGAGTATACTGTTCGGCTGTTATTCAGGATAGAAAGAGTTTAAAAATGTATACCTTTACCAGATGCAGAAGAAGTTTTTTTTTGTTTGAGATAGTCTCTCTCTGTTGCCCTAGGCTAGAGTGCCGTGGTGTAAGCCCAGCTCACAGAAATCTGAAACTTCTGGGTTGAAGTGATCCTCCTGTCTCAGTCTCCTAAGTAGCTGGGACTACAGGTGCCTGCCAGTGCCTGGCAGCTTTTTATATTTTTGGTAGAGAGGGTCTCACTTCTGCGCAGGCTGGTCTTAAACTCCTGACCTCAAGCCATCTTCCCGCTTCAGCCTCTCAGGACTAGGATTACAGGAGGGAGCCACCACACCCCACCCAGAAAAAGTTTTAAAATTAGTCTTAAAATATAACTGGAATTTTCCAGCACAATCAAAAGATGAACTTCACTTTTTTTTTTTTTTTTGTAGACAGAGCCTCACTTTGTCACCCTGGATAGAAGGCCATAGCATCATAGCTGATAGCAACCTTAAACTCCTGGGGTCAAGCGATCCTCCTGCCTCAGCTTCCTGAGTAGCTGGGACTACAGGCACCCACCACAATGCCCAGCTGGCTTTTTCTATTTTTAGTAGAGACTAGGTCTCTCTTGCGCAGGCTGGTCTCGAATTCCTGAGCTCAAGCAATCCACCTGCCTTGGACTCCCACAGTGCTAGGATTACAGGCGTGAACTGCTGTGCCCTGCCTGAACTTCACTTTTGATTTTAAATTAATATTATTTTGCTAGGATATAAACAAGAGTTTTCACCAGCACATTATGGATAATCTTTTGCTTCTATTTATAGATCAAATGTTATTCTATCAATTATTACTCCAGTCATACAGGCAGATGTTCTAATGGATAATCTATTAAGGTAAATTGATGTCAGCAACTGTTACTCTATTAAAGATTGCACCAAACTTCAAATCATAGTTACATTTTCATAATTTTATGGGTAACACAGATATATGTGTGTTGGATAACTGAAGTCATGCTTCAACCCCTTGGGGGAGTTCACTTATTTGCATTTCCCATATGGACTGGTATTATTATATTTGCCCATTTATAAATGACAGGAACAAAAAGCCCAAGAGATCCAACAATCGAAACCAGAAGAAAAGTCCACAGAAACATCCGATCAAGAACCTGGGCTATGAATTTCCAGTCTTCAACAACCTGTTATGAAAAAAATAAAAACACATTAAATACTTAATGTAAAACTATGAACATACTTTAAGATATAACACACTGAGTTAAAGGCCAGATCACTTTCTCTCTCCCATTGCTGCCTCTAAACACTAAGTGGCCCTGTACTAAGGGACAGATTCTACCCTGATGGTCTATTACAAATATAGCCTCCTCAAGCTTTAAAAGACTAGAAAATTTGTTTATTTATACATCAATTGGTTCATTTTGATAGACTGTTTAATAAAATTTAAAATACTTACACTATTTGGATATTTTATAATAAACTAAAAATATTTTTATTCTTTTTATTTATTTTGTTACTTATTCTAGACTAGTACTATTTAATTTAAGAGATTCCATGGGGCCTGCCAAACAATGACAACTACAACAACAACAAAAAATAGCCAGGCTTGGCCCTATAGCTCAAGCGGCTAAGGCGCCAAGCCACATACACCAGGAGCTGGCAGGTTTGAATCCAGCCTGAGCCTGCCAAACAACAATGACAACTACAACCAAAAAATAGCCGGGCGTTGTGATAGGCACCTCTTGTCCCAGCTACTTGGGAGGCTGAGGCAAGAGAATCACTTAAGCCCAGGAATTGGAGGTTGCTGTGAGCTGTGATGCCACTGCACTCTACCCAGGGCTACAGCTTGAGGCTCTGTCTCAAACAAACAAACAAAAAAAAAAACAGGCATTGTGATGGGCACCTGTAGTCCCAGCTACTTGGGAGGCTGAGGCAAGAGAATTGCTTAAGCCCAAGAGTTTGAGGTTGCTGTGAGCTGTGACACCAGGGCATTCTACCAAGGGTGGATACTCTGTCTCAGAAAAAAAAAAAAAAAGATTTCAGCCTAAGGTTAATTGTATGCCAAATTAAAACTAAGTTCAGAAGAATATTAGAAAGCTGTTAATCCCCCTACTCTCCACCAACCTACTTGATTTACTTTTGGATCTCCTAAGGACCACTTTATTTTTGATTGCTCGATTGAGACAGAGCCCTGGGCATCAGCCTAGCTCACAGCAACCTCAAACTCCTCAGCTCAAGTGATCTTCGTGCCTCAGCTTCCCAAGTAGCTGGAACTACAGTTGCCTGCCACAACATCTGGCTAATTTTTTCCATTTTTAGTAGAGATGGGGTCTCACTCTATTGCTTAGGCTAGTCTCAAACTCCTGAGCTCAAGTGATCCTCCCACCTTGGCCTGCCAGAATGCTGGGATTACAGGTATAAGCCTCCTCGGCCAGTCTCCTAGGGACCACTTTAAACTTTCGAGAACAGAACCACTAGCCCAGCACCCAGCTTTAGCAGGAAGCTGGCACAGCAGGCTGGAGTTATCACAAGGCAAGGGCAAGCTGAGCCTAGTCACTGAGCACTAGAGGGTCCCCTTTCTACAAGGCAATTCCTTGATCAGGGGCTCCCAGTCCCTTGGAGCCTCCCATGAAGCATAGGGTACTCCATAGGAACTGTGGCCCAAATTTTAGAATAACTTAGGGGATTATAAATACTCTAACGTCCTCTACTTCTAAGTTTTCCCCTGAAAATAAAACCATCTCCTGCTCCTAGTCATATGAGCCCTGACACTTCTGCACAATATTTTGCAAACATTAAATTCCAGTCTAAACTATTATCTAACAAATTTATGTAGTTTTAAAGACTCCACTGATAGCTTCAAACCTTACAAACTAATTTAATTATGTTACCACCAAATAGAAACTTCACAAATCCAGAAGCATTAAAAGTTTTTTAAAAGTGTATGTCAAATGTCCCTTTGGGGGGAAAGCTATTATTTTACCAGATTCATTCCATAAGTTCCTGTACTTGCTAGGAAAGTTTACATTTAAAAAAGCTTTAGAATTCACATAATTTTAATGGGACCATTTAAAGTAAATTCAATCATGAAGCTATTACTATATAGTCAGAGGTGTAAAAATACTACACAATAGAAATAAAGAACAGTGGCAAGATAGAAATTTTACACAGTTAGAAAACCCAGGCTAATATCAAATTAATAAAATATATTCAAATTCAGTTCTTACATTTTAAATATTAACTTTTTCTATAGTAAAATTTTAAGCAAAATTTTGTTTTTAAGTAAATTAAGCTTAAAATAGTGAACATTATTATAAGCTTCATGTGAACACTGGAATGTGTAATATGTAACACGTAAGAATACCGTACTCCTTTTAATTTATCCAGCATTCTCCAATAAATGAACAACAAAGCAATTTATCCTTCAAAAATATCTTGGCTATATTTATAATGCCTACATTGGGCTCATTTTTAAAAAAGTAAAATAACTTTTATAATGCCTGCATATTAGCACAGAATTCAGAACCAAAGCTACTGAAGATAAAATTAAAAGTTGATTATGTCAGAGCCAGAAAACATATGGCAGGATTATTACTCGTTAGAATACACAATACCAAATTTTCTTTAGGGTCATCCAAGATGCTCATGGGAGAAATGGAGAAGTAAGAGTGGTGTAGATGCCCCAACTGACAAATGTTTTCACTGAAATAAACTTTAGTAAAGATCTTTCATAAAAAGTATGTCAACAATCCTGTCCTCAGTCTATGCTTAGTTAAGGGTCATGCTGTTTACTCTGCCACAAGTAACTAAGGTCATTTCTGAACTCAGAATCGAAGCAGATCTGCATATGTACATTACAGACCTCACGGACATCATTCTCCTTCATGATGTGTCTGGTAATGTAGCGAACAGAATCAAGCGCAGCTTCCAGTGTGTTTCTGGAAAATTCTGGTCCACTACCACTCTCAGTTTCCTCTTTGTGAGTGAAGTACCTGTCTACATGACTTCTCATGCAGAGCAGCTTGGGAAGTTTGTGAAGAAATATCTTGCGGACCCAAGGTGCCATAGCATTGTGTGTGGAGGAGGAACGATGGTGGATGTTGATGGTGAAGACGGTCACCATAATCGATAGAGTCACAAAGATCATGGTGAACACCAGGTACTCTCCAATCAGTGGGATGACTTTTGAAGAGGACGGTATGATCTCTTCAATAACCAGAAGGAAGACAGTCAAAGAAACAAGGACTGACGTGCAGAGACAGATCTTTTCACCTTCATTTGAAGGAAGATAGAAGACGAGCACAGTTAAAAACGAGAGCCCGATACAGGGTATGATAAGGAATAGGGTATAAAAGAGAGGCAGACGCTTAATCACAAACGAGTAGGCGACATAAGGGTACCAGCAGCAGCTGTCGGTTCTGTTTCCTTTGCTCCCCGTGGCACTCACAATTTCCCATTCTCCATTATCAAAATAATCTCTTCTGTCTACATCTTGGTCCTCTAGAATTATATCAACCTGTGAGCCATCATAAGTCCAAGAACCAAATTTCATGGAACAGTTTTGGAGATCAAATGGGAAAAACGTGACATCTATGGTACAGGAACTTTTATAGTTCGCCGGTGGAGTCCATGTGATGGTGCCATCATACCTGACGACTGTTTTCGTCCTGGTCCCTTCAAAACGTCCATCTGCACTAAAATACACACACATACAATGAAGAAATTAACCCAAGAATGCATTTAATAAGCTGACAAAAACAGGCCTACAACTGATAGCATGAAATAATTTTAAAATTACACCTCAGATGTAGCTGCCATGACATAAGGGACCCTACTCTAGTGACACCTTCCTTGACTATTTAACTCTACTGGAACTGAACCCCTTCTTCCACCTCTACTCCAGGACTGATGAATCTATATTTCACAGAATCCTGAGATTCTAGTCATTGAAAAGACTTCACCACAATGCCCAGCTACTAATTCCCTTTTGTAATTTACATAAAGCACATAGGTGCTTAGCACATTGCCAGGCACATAGTATGTTGACTATACGAGCTAGTAACAGTGGTTGCCCCTAAGTGATCAGATAGTGGGACTGATTATAGGTGATTTCCTCCCTACTTCCTTATATCTTTCTGTACTTCACAAATCTTCCATGAATTTTAGAAATCAGAGAACACTTTTACGTTCAGAAAGCAACGTAGGCCAGGAACAGTAGCTAACACCTGTAATCCTAGTACTTTGGGTGGCCAAGGTGGAAAGATTGCTTAAGGCCAGGAGTTCAAGAGCCTAAGCAAAAGCAAGACCCCTGTCTCTACAACCAGAAACATTTCCCAGGCGTGGTGATGCACACCTGTAGTCCCAGCTACTCAGGAGACTGGGACAGAAGGATCACTTTAACCCAGGAATTTGATGCTGTGAGCTAGTCTGATGCCACTGCCCTCCAGCCTGGGTGACAAAAAGAAAGAAAACGATACACCAAAAAGGGGGAGAGAATCCACAGAATCTATTTGCCAGTTCATGAGACAAAAGAATTTTTAAAAGCAAGTCATTTGATTTTATAGCTAAACAGTTTTCAAGGGGAAGAAGACTTACTAGTATCTAATAGTACTACAGGTATTTTCTTTTGATAATATAAAATGGTACTTAGAATTTAACTTACTTATCAAACAAAACGATGTCTGGTGTCCAGACAGAGTCTGAAGGGACACGTATAGCTTTAATTCCACCATAGTCATCAGGGTTCCATCTTAGTTTTACATCTATCCATTCCTTTAAAACAAAGAAATCTATCTCAATTTCAATAAAATGGTGATTAAATTATACTTTTTGTCATCTCTAGAAATTTTATTTATTTTTTTGAGCCAGAGTCTCACTATGTCGCCCTCAGTAGAGTGCCATGGCATCACAGCTCACAGCAACCTCAAGCTCTTGGCTTAAGCAATTCCCTTGCCTCAGCCTCCCAAGTAGCTGGGACTATAGGCGCCCGCCACAACGCCTGGCTATTTTGTTGTTGTTGTTGTGATTGTTGCTGTTTAGCAGGCCTGGACTGGGTTCGAACCCACCAGCCTTGGTGCATGTGGCCGGTGCTATAACCACTGTGCTACAGGTGCCAAGCCGAATCTCTAAAAATTTTAGACATGAGATCATCTTTACTCCCAATAGAAAAAACTCACCTCTACATCTTTCTTATGAGCAGGAGAGCATGACCCTGTCCCCTCATGCAGCTTGTGCAGTGTTTCCATGGTCCTTGTGAGACACAGGTGAGGACCAGAGCCCTGTGTGTGTTGGTGGCTCTGCACAGCCCCTCTCCTCTCACCAACTGGATATACCCAGGACTTGAAGCCACAGGCATTTAATGTTCAGGTTCAAGTGAAATGTTCTTTTCCAGATATACATATTATTACTTGATTTGGCTAGACTGGCCCACACAAAGGGGAGTTGGAATTTAATACACATTACCCATATTTAAAAACCTTGTCCAATCTCCATGCAATTACAATTCTGCAATCATATCAAGAGTTGCCCCCCAAGAAAAGCATGCTTGCCTTTTCAGAGTTTGGGGTTAGGGAATAAGTAGTAGGTTTAAAAATTAGGAATGATAAAGAAAGAACAAACAAGCTGAAGAACTCACCAGCAACTGAGGACATATGTATGGTGGCCAAGAAAAAAAAGTTCTTTGTATAAAAAGGGCTGTGTATATAAAAATAATTCAACACATTGTTGCCCATTCCCATCTCAGAGAAGTCAAAATCCTTGCAGGGGCCTGTGAGCCACTACTGCCTTGGCCTCCTGTTGCTTATCTGACCCCCTCTCCTGCACCCCTCCCCATGGCTCTCTCACTTCTAGCCACACTGGCCTCCTTGCTGCTCCTTAAATACACTAGGCACACCACCTCAGCGCTTCTGCACTTGTGGGTCCCTCTGCCTGGAACGCCCCTGCCCAGCTATCCACGAGGCTGGCGTCCTCTCCAATGTTACCTTCTTGGTGTCATTTCCTCTGACCACCCTATTTCTAAGTACGGTCCCCAACATTCCTGTCCTCTTTCCCAATGTGTTTTGCTCCCATCTTATCTGATACTATATACAACTAATTTCCCCTCATTAGAATGAAGTTCCTTGAGGGTGGGGATTATTATCTGTTTTACTCACTGCTGTATCCCTAGTGCCCAGAACAGCGTCTGGCGCATAGTAGGCACTCAGAAGACAATAGCTGAATAAATACAGGAAATTCATCTACCCTCACTTCCTGCATCCTGCTGCCAGTCCACCGAGACCACACAGCTCTATATTAAAAATACCAGTGGCCAGTCAGGCATTGGGTGCCTGTTTGAATTTTATACATACCTGTTTCAACCAGACATTTGTTGTCATTAACTGGTTTTTCTCATCCTTTAAAAAAAATGAAATAAGGTTATTTCAATGACAAAACAATGATTCTGTCTGTGTTCTGTTTTCCAGAAGTCAAGAAAACCATTTTCTGTCCTTTGAGCTATTTGTAGCTTTTCGAGCAATGTATGTACTTATGAGCAGAATTTGAAACGTGTATTTTTTACTGTCTCCTTGATTTCTCCATAATTTGAAAGCTATTTGTAAGTATTCTTTTCTCTTTTTTTGCAGTTTTTGGCTGGGGCTGGGTTTGAACCCGCCACCTCCGGCATATGGGGCTGGTGCCCTACTCCTTTGAGCCATAGGTGCCACCCTATTCTGACAATACAGTTATTTGCATAAGTTCAATAGGAATCTGTTTTGTTCTATAGGACATGATGAAGGCACTGGTTATTTTACCAAGGCTTTGACTGGAATAGCATTTCCAGAGGTGTCCAGACTGCGTTAAGAAATTCAGGTTGACTTTATAAGGCCAAATAAAAAAAGCCCTTTGGAAAACTGGCCAGATACCCATCAGTAACATTTCCTGATCTGTGGTAAGTAATGAAAGTTGCTTGCTGAAGGGTCGAGGGAATTGAAATGTGCTTGGGGACCTCAAGAGAAGAGGGATTTACCCAATGCATACAGGTATCTAATGGCACAGATGAAACCTGGGCTCATGAAAGGTTTTCAGGAAAGTCCAGCCTGAGACTCCTTATAAAAGGTTCCATCAAAGCCAATTTTAAAGGAAAGAAGAGCCTAGATGACTAATAATTAATTATTCTTACTGCACTTTATGCAAATTATCAGACCCAGTATACTGAAGGTACAATTTATTTTGGCAACTAAGTTAGTTCTGCTATACTTTGTCTTTAATAAAGAGAGAAATTGGAAAGAGAAAAATGATTCCAAGAGAAAAGGGGCTGTGGCCCACCTGCATTAAATCTCAGCCTTGTCTGTACTATCAACTCATAAAATGAGACAGAACTGTTTTAGTAAATTGATCTGTTAAATGGGACTAAGAGACTGGCCAAAGAGTACAGAATTATATACAGTAGTTATATTTGCTCTGAAGCCTTAAGACTCAACATAGGTTGCCTGTTGGCTACACTGGAAAAATTTGTACAGTATTAAATGTCATCTACTGTGTCTATATAGATACTTCAGGAAAAATTAAAACCTAAAATGAGAATTTCCTAATTAGTTCACCTTTTTAAGCTCTTATCTGAAAAGAGGAATTGATCCTAATAGTACTTCCTCCATGGGTTGGCTGCGAAGATTAAATGAAATAATGTGTGTAAAATACTTTGTGCTCAATAAATGTTGGCTTTTATTATATATTGTTAAAAACTAAAAGGCAGGAAAGACAGAGATTTCAAAAAATTCTATGATTCTAAAAACCAAAAGGGCTCAGTGATTGAATGTGAGAGAGGTAGACAAAAAAAATGACTCCAATATTTTGAGTTTGGATAATGTGGAATAGAGTTGATTTGTTTAGCAAATGCTTGTGATGTCCCAACTATGTGAGAAGGATTGTGCTAAGTACTGGCATTATTCCCTTGTGAAATCCTCACAACTCTATAAATCAGGTAGTACCACTACCTCAATTTTACAAATAAGAAAATTGAGACAGAGAAGTTAAAAGTTAATGATATAAGAAAATTCAGAAAAACACTTATTTTAGCAGAAGGCAGATAGGTATAGAAGCAATGTCTGTTCGTGTATATATAGAAAGAGATACATGTAGATATGGAATCAATTCATATATATAGGAAGAGATAACTATTGAAAGGGTGTTAGAATGGCCAGGGCTCTGGACTTGAGTTATCTGTAGAAAATGAATGTTAAAACCAGAAGAATAGGTAAACAGCCATTTACGAAATCATACTAAGGGAGACAGGAAGAGGAATCAGTGAAGGAAATGCAGTGGAATAATTAGGGCGAAGTATATAGTGAGCTCCAGTTTACCATGGTCATACGAAAAGAAACACAAATTATAGAGAATTTAAAAATATCTGCTTAGGGTGGCGCCTGTGGCTCAAAGGAGTAGGGCGCCAGCCCCACATGCTGGAGGTGGCAGGTTCAAACCCAGCCCCGGCCAAAAACTGAAAAAAAAAAAAAAAATTAAAATAAAATAAAAATATCTGCTCAGGGATATTCCTAGTATCAGCCTGAAGGCTAACCATTAAATTCAGGTCTAGGCTCAGGGGTTAGATCCAGCCTTGTTTGGATGTCTTTATCTGCTTCCTCGTAGTTTTTGTCTTCCAGCATCTCTCTCTGGAGTTCCAGTTTCAACTACCCTCTCCAACAAGTTAAAAAATTTCTTCATAAAAAAAATACAAATAGAATCATACAACATTGGGCGGCACCTGTGGCTCAGTGGGTAGGGCGCCGGCCCCATATACCCAGGGTGGCGGGTTCTAACCCAGCCCCGGCCAAACTGCAACAAAAAAATAGCCGGACTTTGTGGTGGGCGCCGGTTGTCCCAGCTAGTGGGGAGGCTGAGGCAGGAGAATCGCCTGAGCCCAGGAGTTGGAGGTTGCTGTGAGCTGTGTGACGCCACGGCACTCTACTGAGGACAATAAAGTGAGATGCTGTCTCTAAAAGAAAAAAAAAATTTCTTTGAAGAATACCTTCTGTGTTTCCTTCTAAGGCATCTTAGTGTGTGCTTTCTCCAGCTTTTTCTAGTGTACATTCATTCTGCAAATATTTTTAAAGACTCTTCTGTGCGAAAGGCACCATAGCAGGTGTAAGAAGAACAGATGGGTAAAAATAAGTTTTACAAGGTCTCTGCTCTCCCATAACCCTCAGGCTAGGTAATCTTGATCCCCAACCACAAATGTGCTATTGATATGTGTGGGATAGAATGCTGAGCACAGAGACCCACAGGAGTGTGAGGCAGCTGGGGAGAGAGGACCAGGGTGGAACAGCTCAGGTAACTGGAGGTTACCCTCCCCCAACCTTTCCCAACAACTAGTGAAGGGCCCAGAACAGAAGACACCAGAAGGAAACACATCCCTTAGGGGCAAAGGCACCTTTGAGAGGTCCCTCCGTGGGAAGAGTGAGTCCTGGGAAGTGCGGCAGGGCCATCTCTCTCACACTTCAGTTCCTAACGACCAATTTCCTTGGTTAGAAATGAAACTAACATCTTACAACCACCTAATCTTTGATAAACCAAACAAGAACTTACCTTGGGGGAAAGACTCCCTATTCAATAAATGGTGTTGGGAGAACTGGATGTCTACATGTAAAAGACTGAAACTGGACCCACACCTTTCCCCACTCACAAAAATTGATTCAAGATGGATAAAGGACTTAAATTTAAGGCATGAAACAATAAAAATCCTTAAAGAAAGCATAGGAAAAACACTGGAAGATATTGGCCTGGGGGAAGACTTCATGAAGAAGACTGCCATGGCAATTGCAACAACATCAAAAATAAACAAATGGGACTTCATTAAACTGAAAAGCTTCTGTACAGCTAAGGACACAATAACCAAAGCAAAGAGACAACCTACACAATGGGAAAGGATATTTGCATATTTTCAATCAGACAAAAGCTTGATAACCAGGATCTATAGAGAACTCAAATTAATCCACATGAAAAAAGCCAACAATCCCTTATGTCAATGGGCAAGAGACATGAATAGAACTTTCTCTAAAGATGACAGACGAATGGCTAACAAACATATGAAAAAATGTTCATCATCTCTATATATTAGAGAAATGCAAATCAAAACAACCCTGAGATATCATCTAACCCCAGTGAGAATGGCCCACATCACAAAATCTCAAAACTGCAGATGCTGGCGTGGATGTGGAGAGAAGGGAACACTTTTACACTGCTGGTGGGACTGCAAACTAGTACAACCTTTCTGGAAGGAAGTATGGAGAAACCTCAAAGCACTCAACCTAGACCTCCCATTCGATCCTGCAATCCCATTACTGGGCATCTACCCAGAAGGAAAAAAATCCTTTTATCATAAGGACACTTGTACTAGACTGTTTATGGCAGCTCAATTTACCATTGCCAAAATGTGGAAACAGCCTAAATGCCCACCAACCCAGGAATGGATTAACAAGCTGTGGTATATGTATACCATGGAATACTATTCAGCTATTAAAAAAAATGGAGACTTTACATCCTTTGTATTAACCTGGATGGAAGTGGAGGACATTATTCTTAGTAAAGCATCACAAAAATGGAGAAGCATGAATCCTATGTACTCAATCTTGATATGAGGACAATTAATGACAATTAAGTTTATGGGGGGGGGAAGCAGAAAGAGGGATGGAGGGAGGAGGGTGGGGCCTTAGTGTGTGTCACACTTTATGGGGGCAAGACATGATTGCAAGAGGGACTTTACCTAACAATTGCAATCAGTGTAACTGGCTTATTGTACCCTCAATGAATCCCCAACAATAAAAAAAAAAAAAAAAAAAAACACTCTGGGATATAGTTGTGTTTTACTATTCATAGCTGAGGGGAGGGGAGGAGGGTGGCCAGGTGGAGGGAGGATAATTGGTGGGACCTCACTTATGCTGCATATTGCAAGGGTACATGTCAAATCTATTAAGAGTGGAGTATAAATATCTTAACACAACAGTTAAGTAAGTGAGGTGAAGGCTATGTTAACCAGTTTGATGTAAGTATTCCAAATTGTATATAAAATCAGCACATTGTACCCCATAAATGCATTAATGTACACAGTAATGATTTAATAAAAAATAAATAAAACACTAAAGCTGGGAAGGACCTAGAGATTTTATCTGTTGCAATCCCTTCATTCTGTAGATATAGAAACTGTCCCAGTTAGGCAACTGTGTAAGGGAACACCAATTTAGTGGTAGGACTGCTTTTTGCACTCATATTTCCTAAATCTAAACATCAGCCCATCACCTGTGCTGTCACCCACTACAGTACCACACCACCCAAAGTCACCACTGATCCCTGCGGTCTGTGAGGCAAAAGTTCTAAACAGGGGCATTTACAATTAGGCAAGTTCTTGTAAATATATTACCCATCTATCATCATTGTATGGCAGTAGGTCATCTTTGAGAATCTAATGAAAATTACAGACCTCTTCCCTAGAAAAATGTGAACACACATCAATTTTTGTTCCATAGGTTTCGACCTTGTCAATACTTCTTATTTTCAACAGTAACACAGATGAAAGAAGAATTTAGAAGTTCACACATGACCCCAGAGATGTGGCAGCTAGCCATTACCTGTACCATGAACTCGTCTAGCTCCCAAGCACCTGTAACATGCTCGGAAAAACGGAGGATGCAAGAAAAGTGACCCTGAGTGAGGACAAATTCAGGACACCTAGGAGGAGATCGTGGATTGATGGAGAAATGTTAACTACACATTTAAGTACACGTATAGCAGAAGAGTTTCAGGGGTAATAGTTTTATTTTAAATCTTTTATTTTATAATTTTATATTTTTTGAGACAGAGTCGCACTCTGTCACCCTGGGTAGAGAGCTGTAGTGTCACAGCTCATAGCAACCTCAAACTCTTGGGCTCAAACAATCCTCCTGCCTCAGCCTCCTGAGTAGCTGGGACTATAGGCACCCGCCACAATGCCTGGCTAGGGTAATAGTTTTTTAAAAATAGTTTTGAAAATGAAATCAAAATAAATAAGCCAAAACTGAGATTAAAAAGAGAGAGGGAGAGAGAGAATGAGAGAACTTGTAAGAACTAAGGCAAGGAGGTGAGAAAAGCCCAAAGAAGAGCCACGGAAGGTGCTCACAGAGTTGAGGGGGAAAGACTTAGGGATGAGAAGAACACACAATAAAATAGTTGGAAGGAATCCAGCAAGCTGCCTACCCCCAGGCTTCAGAGCCCTCCACCCTACTTCCCCGACTGTGGTCCTCTCTTGCTGTCTTGATCACTGACATTTCATGTCCTGGGCTCTTCTCTGAAAAAGCAAGCCTTCCCCAGCTTCTCTGCTTGGTTAGCTCTTCCTTCTACCTCTTTCTATGAATGTTCTTCAAGAATCAGGCTCCTGTTCTTCCCACCGCAGCTAAAAAACCATCCATTCAAAGCTTGCAACGATCACCCCCAGGCTAGCAATTCCAGACTGTCATCCCAGCTCCCTCTCTCCCCTCAGAGCCAGCCTTGCCTGCCCCAAACATTTTCTATGGAATGATCACCTCAAGTCACAATGGAAATGCTCTTCACTGCCCATTCCCAAACAACTGATTTCATCCTTCACATTTCTGTTACTCTTCCATCCTAGCCACCTAGGCTTCACATGGGCTGCCTTCCTCTGTATTCAGTGGTGAAGTCCTGTTCCTCTTCCTGTGCGGTCTCCCAACTTGCCTCTCACACGTCTAGTCTCTTCTCACTCCTGAAAACCATCACTTACCATCTTACTGACGTGCCTAAAGCACTCCCTTTTCATGTCTGCTGCCCGTCATGCTCATTCGGCAGGTACTGTGTGCCAGACATGGTGCCAGGCTCTGGGACACACAAGGAGTAAAGCTGGCCCTGCTCTGAGGATGCAGCGTCAGTATGATGGGCACTATATTAAAATTCCAAACGAAAAGCAGAACAGAGGAGAGACTGCCTTAGGGAATCTGGAAAGATTTCACGAAGAGTCTGGCAAATGAAAGTGGTCTTAAAGAATACATGGCTTGTGCCACTGGGAAAGCTCTCTGAACCAAAGAAATGTCAGAAGCCTGGCACAATGGCCTGCAGGGGGCCTCGCCCCTCATGAGAGCACTCCTGTGTAGCAGGGCTTCCAACCTTATGTTTGATCTAAACAATTCTGCAAAAAAGGCTCAGTATCATTTATGCAACTACAAGCATACTGTTCCATTTTATTAACGCAAAGTCAAACCCTATACTTCCTACAAGACCACCTCAAGTGCCACCTTCTCTGATAATCTTAACCATCAAGATCTGAATTCCAGGTCAGGCATAGTGGCTCACACCTATAATCCTTGCACTCTGGGAAGCTAAGGCAGGAGGATTGCCTGAGCTCAGGAGTTCAAGTCCAGCCTAAGGAGGAGCGAGACCCCATCTCTACTAAATACAGAAAAATCAGCCAGACATTGTAGCGGGCACCTGTAGTCCCACGTACTTGGGAGGCTGAGGCATAAGGATCACTTGAGCCCAAGAGTTTGAGGTTGCTGTGACAACGCTACAGCACTCTACTCAGGGCAATGGAGTGAGACTCTGGTCCCCTCACCCACCAAAAAAAGATCTGAATTCCCGGCTCTGGCATCACAGTTTAGTGCTACTGTGTTCTGTCTCATACCCTCAATTACTAATAGAAAGATCTTTGAGAGCAAGCTCACTTTTCTTCCTTCCTCTCTCTCCCTCCCTTTTTGCAAGAGCAAGGGTCTTGCTCTTGCTCAGGTTGGTCTCAACGTCCTGAGCTCAGGCAGTCCACCTGCCTAGGCCTCCCAGAATGCTGGGATTACAGGCATAAGCCACCACAACCAGTCTTACTTTCTACTTTCTTATTTTTATTTATATTTGAAATCTCCCCATATTGCCTAGCCAAAGGCTGAACACACAGTCCATATATATTCACTGACCTTTCTGGAAGCAATTAAGTGGCATACACATATATCAACAGATTTTTTAAAATATATATATCCTTAACTAACTTTTTCTTAAGGAGAAATTCAGACATTTGTATACAAATATATTCACCATTGCCAGCTGTAATAAAAATTTGGACCATGCTTCTGCCAACAATAGGATAATGTTTAAATAAATCATAAATGTAATATTATGTACCCATTAGAAATTATATATGAAGATCATGTAATGACATAAGAAAATGTTCATCATGTAATGGAAGAAAAAAGAGAGATAACCAAACTGTATCTAAAATAGTATTCCAATTCTAACATACACACAAAGAAAAAACTGGCAAAGAGCACAACCACTAACTTTAGTTGTCTCTAGGTGGCAGAATAACAATTTTCTTATTTATGTATATATAGATAGATAGATAGATAGATAAGATTTTTTTTTTTTTTTTGAGACAGTCTTAAGCTCACAGCAACCTCCAACTTGGGCTCAAGTAATCCTCTTGCCTCAGTTTTTCTATTTTTAGTAGAGATGAGGTCTTGCTTTTGCTCAGACTGGTCTCAAATTCATGAGCTCAAGCAATCCACTCAGCCTCCCAGAATGCTAGGATTACAGGCGTGAGCCACTGTATTTTTTCCTGTGTGGTCTCCCAACTTGCCTACTTGTAATTTTTGTACATTCCAAATTCTCTTTAAAAGTCATGCACTGTTTCTATAATCACAACATAAAGGTACACTTATAAATGTTATTTTAAAACATGTTATACATACACACAATTACTCTGGGAACACAGCAGGTAAATAATTATTGATGGACATGATCAAAACAAGAAGAAATAAGTTTAAAAATTAGTATGAACTTTTTAGTTTAAAGGGAAAGGATCTCTTGACAATAAAAACAAGTTATCAAGGGAATTTGTTCTCCTTGATGAAAGTCACATTGAAAACCTCTCAGATTTTTTTTTTTTTTGTAGAGACACAGTCTTGCTTTTTTGCCCTGGGTAGAATGCTGTGGCGTCACACTGCTCACAGCAACCTCCAACTTCTGGGCTTAGGTGATTCTCTTGCCTCAGCCTCCTGAGTAGCTGGGACCACTGGCGCCCGCCACAGCACCCAGCTATTTTTTTTTTTTCACCCAGCTATTTTTTTGTTGCAGTTCGTCCGGGGCTGGGTTTGAACTCGCTACCCTCAGTATATGGGGCTGGTGCCCTACCCACTGAGCCACAGGCACCGCCCTGAGATGTTTTAATGATACTGAGATACTGACCTACTGAGATACTTTTTGGTCTTAAGAATCCACAACTCTACTTTTGGACTTTTTCCTTAAACTTTTTGATCATATTTTTAACACATTTAAAGAGAAACTTTAATATAAAATGTTTTACTATCCATGAATATGTTAAAAATAGACTACTTGTAATTAACAAATGGGATAAAACAATTTCTAAGTTATACAATATAAACACAGTGTACTATTATGTTTGTGGTATAATAATTATTTTTCCCTGGTGAGTTCCTTTAGGAAAAGGACTGTGTCTCCTTCACCTTGGTAATCCTTGGTGTCTAACACAGTGCTGGGCACACAGCAGGTGCTCACTAAATCTGTGGGAAATTGAGTATATAACAATATGCATGCCGGGCGCGGTGGCTCATGCCTGTAATCCCAGCACTGTGGGAGGCTGAGGAGGGAGAATCGCTTGAGCTCAGGAGTTCGTGACTCGCCTGAGCGACAGTGAGACCCCGACTCGTGAAAAAAATGGAAAAACCCAGCCGGGCGCCGCGGCGAGCGCCTGTAATCCCAGCGGCTTCCGGAGGCTGAGGCAGCGGGGTGCCCGCAGCCCGTCTGAGGTTGTGGTGAGCTACCACGCCCACTGCACTCTGCTCAGGGGCATAGGGTGGGACCCTGTCTCAACAAAAAAAAAAAAAAAAAAAAAAACAATATGCATACCTACCACATCCACTAATTGAGATATTGCAAGGCCAAACTTTATTTTTATTTTGTCATTCAGATGCTCCACAGGACGAACCCATCTCTTGTAGTCTTGAAATAAATCCTTAAACAAACTGTCTTCATGTTTTGCAGTAAAGGATGGTTCAGATAATCCTGTATAACAAATTTTTAGAAGTTAGTATATTGATCTCTACAAGCTAAACGATAATTTAAGCTATTATTGATGCAGCTTTTAATGAAATATAAATACAAGACCATCAGCCCATGACTGGATTAACAAACTGTGGTATATGCACACCATGGAGCACTATTCAGCCATAAGGAAAGACGAAGACTTTGCATCTTTTGTGTTTACCTGGATGGAGCTAAAACACATTCTTCTTAGTAAAGTATCACAAGAATGGAAAAGCAAGTATCCAATGTACTCAATACTAATATGAAACCAATACACAAACAACTACAAGGCCACAGGAAAGAAAAACGCAAGTATAGTCCATGGATGGGGAGGAAGGAGGAGGGAGAAGGGAGACGGAAGGAGAGAGGGTGATTGGCAGGATCTCACCTAATGTGCACAATGTGAGGGTGTTCAGCACGCCCCCCAGGTGAAGGGCTCAACTACAACTTGAACTTTACCTTAGAAATAAAAGCAATGTAACCTAAACATTTGTACTCTCATATTAATCTAAAATTTAAAAAAAGAAATATTAATACAAATATTTTTGAGCAAATAAGGGACACTCTGGCTCAGACATAATTCTTGTTTAAAACAGATTAGTCACTAATATACTGAGTTCCTTAAGAAACACTCAGTACTTAATACAGACTAAGTTAAATCTAAGAAATAAAAGCTTTTCAATTGCCAGGACTGGGGTAGCACTTGTCATGAAATTCCAAACCTAGAAAACAGATACATACTGGGCGGTACCTGTGGCTCAGTGAGTAGGGCACTGGCCCCATATACTGAGGTGGCGGGTTTGAACCTGGCCCCAGCCAAATTGCAACAAAAAATAGCCAGGCGTTGTGGCAGGCACCTGTTGTCCCAGCTACTCAGGAGGCTGAGGCAAGAGAATAGCCTAAGCCCAGGAGTTGGAGGTTGCTGTGAGTTATGACACCACAGCACTCTATCGAGGGCGATAAAGTAAGACTCTGTCTCTAAAAGAAAAAAAAAGAAAACAGATACGCAGAAGCAAAGTTCATTTATCAGTTATAAATGTAAAATAACCATGCTTTAATTTAAATAATTTTAATACACAAATATATAAACATTGAATGAATTATTTGGCTTTGTCATACCTCTGTCTATGACTCCTTTGTAATAAAACTACTTGTAGGGAATGAGGAAGGAGGAACTCAGAGAGAGTGCTGCCCTGGAAGCCGAAAGAAGAAAACATCCAAGAAGGACTAAGCATCCCAGCCTGAGAAGGTGCCTTGCAAGAGGCGGCCTAGACTTGGGCACTGGATGAACACTGAGGTCAACGGTGTTTGACAAGAGCCATTTACATGGAGAGAGATGAAGTAATTTTATAGAAGTAGGTTTGACACAATGCAAAGGCAGGAGGCATCTCTTTCTTTTTTTTTTTTTTTTGTAGAGACAGAGTCTCACTTTATGGCCCTTGGTAGAGTGCGGTGGCATCACACAGCTCACAGCAACCTCCAACTCCTGGGCTTAAGCGTTTCTCTTGCCTCCGCCTCCCAAGTAGCTGGGACTACAGGCGCCCGCCACAACACCCAGCTATTTTTTGGTTGCAGTTCAGCCGGGGCCGGGTTTGAACCGGCCACCCTCGGTATATGGGGCCGGCGCCTTACCAACTGAGCCACAGGCACCGCCCAGGAGGCATCTTTTTCAAAAGGTTATGCTGATATATGGAATGAAAAAATGAAACAGTAGCTGGCAGAGAAGAGAGTCAGAAAAGGTTTATTTCAAGATCAGTTGAGTACAGAACATGTCTTTGAGTGACTGTGACCAAGACTGGCTACATAATTCATAGGACCTGATGGAAAGTGGACACAAGGGATTCCTTGTCCAAAAATCTGGGAAAAGGTATCATTAAATATACTGAGATAAAAACTTTTTCCTGTCTTCAAAAAAAAAAAAAGAAAAGAAAAAGAAAAAGGGTGGCACCTGTGGCTCAAAGGAGTAAGACGCCAGCCCCACATGCTGGAGGTGGCAGGTTCAAACCCAGCCCTGGCCAAAAACTGCAAAAAAAAAAAAAAAAAGAAGAAAAACTTTAAGAACTAAGTCTTAAAAAAGAAAAAGGCAAAATTTTAAAATTTTTAGACATCATGGCCAAAGACTGGTTAAATTTGTGGATTGCAATTAGGTTTAGATCTCTACAGAGCTTAACTTCCTCTCTGAAGAAATGAAAATGTTTGGCATTGTTTGGCCTGGGATTACTTGAGGTAATGTGAAATGTGTAAAATTCAAGCAGGCCATTTACTCGAAACTAATGATTTTAGGAAGAAAAAACATTTATTTGAAACAAAAATGTCACTGGCTTATTTATTGGCAACTGCACAGCAGGGATCATAGCAGCTAGGGAGGGTCTTTCTCCAGCCTCAAAGTAAGAGCACTTTCACAAAACCTCTTTATCATGACAGACTAGGTTTTCTATGTGGAGCTAGTAAAGAATATCTCACGCTGCAGGAGGCCCATTCCCGGCCTGTCTTTTCCTGTCTATTTCTTCATAAATAACCTACTCCTCACATGTTTACGCTCTGCTTCCCTGAGTAGCTTAAGATATTCAGGTGAATCTGCAAATACCGCAGAGTTTATGTTTTGTACCTCCTGTAAAAGTCTCTTTATGTGAAAATGCACAGCTCTGGAGATATATACATTCACTTAGAATATTATATACTGGAGAGTCATTTTTAATATTTAAACGCTGTTAATTTTGGACCTTTAAGTTAAACTACCATTATTGATTTCTCCTCTTCTAATCCTATTTTAAAGATTTTATGGTCTCTGAAATACCAAAAATTTAAGGTTTCAAAGATAAAAATAAATAAAATGTCTTTCAGTAGCATCTAAGGACCTTTTGCCCTATGGGGGGAAAACTAGCCTGAATAGCCATTTCAAATCTTATTTGAAAGAAAGTAGATAGGGCATAAATAAAAGAACAAATTAATCCCAACATTCTATTTAATGAGAACCTTTAAGATATAGCTTTTGAATATCTTCATTATACGTCCAATATTAGAAATACCATTTTCTTATTCTTAGCACGCTTAACAGAAACAGCAGGTGCAAATGTCAGCGATATATTAGCACAAAACCTTGATGGTGTACTTAAATTCTACTTAATAGCTATGCTTTTCTAGCTAGCTGTAAATGTTTTAAGTTTATGCTGCTCATAAACCTCAGACTGTTAAAAAGAAGACATTCCAACACATCCTTTCACTTCACAAGTGACGATATATGGCCAGGAGGGCCAGTGCTCCAGAGCTCATAACAGCAGAGCTCTGAGGGCACCCAGAGCGCCCTTGGCTTTTTGCTCTTTTCACCCTAACATTTTCCATCTTGTGACAACTTTCCAGAAAAACTCAATTAGTGCCAAACCCCCTGACAGCTGTAGCCCATACTGGCATTTGCTTATTCACTCATTTGACAAACATTAGGACGTGTGCCTCATCCCAGGCAAGTAAGTGCTGGGAACATACTAGTAAACAAAACAGACAGCATGCAAGTTCACAGTAGGAAAGACCACTGCAGTAACATGACTTTCAGTAGCGTCTAAGGACCTTTTGCCCTATGGGAGGAAAACTAGCCTGTATAGCCATCTCAAATCTTATTTGAAAGAAAGCAGATAGGGCATAAATAAAAGGACACTGTGTCCTATACATAAGCTAAATTCTAAATAAATGGAAAAATTCTTTAGAAGTTATTTTGAATGGCCAACAATTTGCTCATCCTATCCAAAATGCATATTTTTTGGTATTCCCTAAATTTCTAAGTATAAAGCTGACAGCCAGGTGTGGTGGCTCATACCTGTAATCTTAGGACTTTAAGAGGCCAAGGCAAGAGGAATGTTTGAGGCCAGGAGTTCGAGACTAGCCTGGGCAACATAGCAAGACGCTGTATTTACTCAAAATAGAAAAATTCAGCTAAGTACAGTGGTACATGTCTGCAGTCCCAATTACTTGGAAGGCTGAAGCAGGAGGATTCCTTGAGCCCGGGAGTTTGAGGTTGCAGTTACCTGTGATAATGCCTTTGTATTCTCGCCCAGGCAACAGACCAAGACTCTTGTCTCAAAAACAAAAAGAAGAAACCCAGAAAAAATATTTTCAAATTACGTATCTGTTGGGCGGTGCCTGTGGCTCAAAGGAGTAGGACGCTGGCCCCATACCAGAGGTGGTGGGGTCAAACCAAAACTGCAAAAAAAAAAAAAAAAAAAATTATGTATCTGGTATGGGGACTTGTATCTAGAATATATAAGGTGTACATAAAGTTCGTGTATAATTTAAATTTAAATGGAACTTTATGGACACACTGTGTAAAGAACTATTACACCCAAACTTTGGAATATTTAAAGAAAAAAGATTACAAATCAATAGCAAAAGACTCAACACAATTTTAAAATGGGTAAGAGACTTGAAGTGGTAATTCTCCAAAGAAGAGTGGCCAGTGAGTTTGTGAAAACATGCTCAGCACCTTCAGGTGGGCAGCCACTAGGAAAATGCCAATCAAAACCACAATGAGCCACCACTCACACCCAGCAGGGTGGCCAGAACCAAGAAGACAGGGACAAGTGTTAGTGAGCCCTCGCACCCTGAGCCGGGAACGTGAGATGGCATAGCTGCTTGGGTAAACTGGCCGTTCCACTGCCAGTTCTGGTCCAGGTCTCCGAAATCCAAAAAGGCAAAAATAAAGTCCTCCTCTCCACCTTCTGCCATCATATCGTATCACATCCCTTCCCTTAAGTATGGGCATAAAACTAACTATCCCGTTTCCCCGAAAATAAGACAGTGTCTTATTTTAAGGTGTGCTCCCAAAGATGAGCTAGGTCTTATTTTCAGGGGACGTCTTATCGTTCCTGTAAGTAGGTCTTATTTTCGGAGGCTGTCTTATTTTTGGGGAAACGGGGCAGCTTGAGCAGCTATTGAGAAGGGCCAAAGGGTAAACAAGATACCAGGGACCGCCTAAAAGGGGCATTGGTGTTCCATAAGTATAATTTTGGCACACTGATGTCTTATTGTCAACTAAAAATCAACTATCTTATTCTCAAGAGGTCAGTTCTGGGTATTCAAGATATGGCTGAATCAATGAGCTATACTACTCAAGGACATTAGAAATCAGAAAAGTTAGGTTTAATGGCATTATCAGTGAGGGAACATTTCCTTCAAGCCCTGCCATTTTAAGAACTCATGTGTGGGCTCAGCGCCCGTAGGTCAGTGAGTAGGGAGCTGCCCACCTACATCAAGGCTGGCAGGTTCAGTCCAGCCCGGGCCTGCTAAACAACAATGAGAACTGCAACCAAAAAACAGCGGGGCATTGTGGCGGGTGCCTGTAGTCCCAGCTACTTGGGAGGTTGAGGCAGGAGAATCCCTTAAGCCCAAGAGTTTGAGGTTGCTGTGAACTGTGATGCCACGGCACTCTACCAAGGACATAGTGAGACACTGTCTCAAAAAAAAAAAAAAAGAACTCATGTTCTGGCTCGGCGCCTGTAGCTCAAGCAGCTAAGGAGCAGGTCACATACACCAGAGCTGGTGGGTTCAAATCCAGCCTGGGCCTGCCAAACAACAATGACAACTGCAACCAAAAAATAGCCGGGCATTGTGGTGGGCGCCTGTAGTCCCAGCTACTTGGGAGGCTGAGACAAGAGAATCGCTTAAGCCCAGGAGTTGGAGGTTGCTGTGAGCTGTGACGCCACAGCACTCTATCCAGGGTGACAGCTTGAGGCTCTGTCTCAAAAAAAAAAAAAAGAACTCATGTTCTTCTTCAGAGCCAGGAAATCTCAGTGTGGAGAAGCAAGATCATACACCCAGCAACCATTTCTTTGTTCAAGCTGAAAGACATGCTTGGTGCCTGTGACTTGATCTTATTCACAATTTTTTTACCATATCTTTTAACAGTGAACCAAGATCACATACTGTCCCCCCACCAACTCACCTCTGTGCATAGAAGTGAGGGCACCGGCACTCACCCTTCCCCACTGCCCACGGAGCTGGTGTCAGGCAGAATTGTTTTTAATGTACTTTTTCCAATCTATCAGATCAGAAAATAATCCTAACTGAAATTCAGATCTCTTCTTTATTCTTCTTTTTTTTTTCAGAGACAGAGTCTCACTTCATTGCCCTCGGTAGAGTGCTGTGGTATCACAGCTCACAGCAACCTCCAACTCCTGGGCTCAGGCAATTCTCTTGCCTCAGCCTCCCGAGTAGCTGGGACCACAGCTGCCTGCCACAACGCCCGGATTTTTTCTGTTGTTGTTGTTGCAGTTTGGCCGGGACCAGGTTTGAACTTGCCACCCTTGGCATAGGGGTCAGCGCCCTACTCACTGAGCCACAGGCACTGCCCGATCTCTTCTTCTTTAACGTGGAGTTCTCAGTGATAAAAGTACACTGCTACAGGCACACCTCCTGCCATGCATCTCACAGAGGCAAAATAGCAGTTCCGTCTAACCACAAGCAAAATACCAGAACACGCACAGCATAGTAACAGATCTTCCACACGCATGCCATTAACATTAATATCATGTGACACCTAACACTGCCATAAATTAATAAGGAAAGAATTCTGTTAAGTCTCTTATGCAACCTCCTCAAGCAGAATCATCTATGCCTGGTTTCACAAGCTTCTTATCAAGAGCATGCCTTAAGACCATTTCTGCTACACAGAATACATTCTATTCTGAATGAAGTAACTGGGATCTTTTTCTCTTCTCTGCCTTTAGCAACAAAATGCAACAATTTCATATCAAGTGTTATGGTTACTGTAGGAAAAAATTCCTTTACCAGAGGAGCCACTGTCCTTTGTTCGGAAATCACACAAATGCTATTTAGTAAGGGTGTTATCATTTGACAAAGTCTCAAAATAAAACAACTCTTGAAGTAATGGGGAACAGATTACTGACAGGTTAAAATTTGATTTTTAGATATTCTTCCTTCTGCTTTCCTTGTTGGGGTAATATATCTAAAATCATTTTATTTGCAGATTCAGCACATAGAGAATTTTTTTAATGTTACCCATTTATTATAAAGGATATGGATGAAACACATTGCATGAGATATGGGAAAGGGTAGGCGTTTCAGTGTCCTCCCAGGGTGTACCACCTGCCAGGAACCTCCCAGCGCTCAGCTATATGGAAACTTTGCAAACCTGTCATTTTGGATTTTTTTTTCTTTTTAGGAGATAGAGTCTCACTATGTCATCCTCAATAGAGTGCCATAGCTCATAGCAACCTCAAACTCTTGGGCTTAAGCCATTCTCTTGCCTCAGCCTCCCAAGTAGCTCAGACAACAGGCGCCCGCCACAATGCCTGGCCTTTATTTTGTTGCAGTTGTCATTGTTTTTTAGCAGGCCCTGGCCAGCCCTGGTGTATGTGGCTGGCACTCTAACCACTGAACTACAGGTGCCAAGCCGTCATCTGGGGTTTTTATGGAGACTTCATTACATAGGCATGACTGATTAAACCATTTGCAGATGGTGATCAACTTAACCTTAAGCCACTCTCTTAACCTTAAGGTTGGTGGGTGGATGTCTTTCCAGTGACCTGTCCCCATCCTGAAGTTACCTAAGGGCTGCCAAGCCATCGGTCAACTCATTGGCATACAAAAAAGACATGCTTGGGAGATTGCAAGGATTTATGCCAGGAAATGGGGCTTAAAACCAAAAATACATTTTACAATAGCACAGTCTACCCTACAGTCTCCAAACTTAGATCCCTTACATCACAAGGATATACAACTCAAAAGATGCTGCCGAATTACTAGACTTCCATTCAATCATTAATAATCAGTCTAGGCCTCATCATACTGTATGACTATGTCTCCCCAGGCGGAGCCACTGACGTTGCAGGCTTCCATTGATCTTGTCACGTTCTGAAAGTAGGGGTGGTCTTGGCAAACATCTATAAAATAGCTTCACTCTTATAGGCATCAGGTATAACTGAGCTCTGAGATAATGTGATATTGGATTTCCCTGAATCCATAACCATTTATGTATTCCTCTACCAACAGCTGCTATTCTTTCTTTCATTAATAATCTCTGGAAGGGACATTAGTCCACATGTATAGGTTTATTCCTGGTGCACATGCTACATCTACCGTAAAAGTCTGAATCATGCAATTCTACTCATTATCATGACTTTTGAGCCACTGATTCATTTTTATAAAATGGGATATAAAGCAACATGATAGTAACCACAAAACAAGCAAAGTCAGCTAATGTCAACAATAACCCTGAAGTTAAGTCAAGCCTAGCTCCACCCCGTTAACATGTTAGCTAAGACAGTCAAGTCAGTTCATGGCATGCATGCTCCTTGAGAACACAGTGGAATTTCACAAAACCCAGTAATCCTATATTTCAAGCTTATAAAATCTATGCTAAAAAATTATTCCTGTTCAGGCGGCACCTATGGCTCAAAGGAGTAGGGTGCTGGCCCCATATGCCAGAGGTGGTGGGTTCAAACCCAGCCCCAGCCAAAAACTGCAAAAAAAAAAAAAAAAAGATTATTCCTGTTCAGACTGCTTGATATACCTCAGGGATACTTGTAGTTCTTGGGATGCATTTTTAGAAATACCAACCAAGCAAAATTTCTCATAAACTACAGGAAGGAACACATCTAGCTCTTACTTTCTAAGTTTTCTTTTTCTTGTTTTAATTTTTTTTTCTTAAGGTGTCCAACCATTACTTCTAGAAATTTTTTAGGAGGCTTATAAAATTGCACTCAGCAATCGAGATTGTAGAAATTCTACTCCAGCTATTTATAATAGAGAATCTCCAAAAATCATTATCAAGGGTGAGGTAACAAAAATAAGCTTAATGAAAAAGAGACCTAGTTTTCATGGAATTTGTACCTCCAAGGTAGACCTCTCCTCTCAGTCCTGACCTGAATATCCACTTACCCCCCCCCAAAAAAAATTGGCATTCTAGTAACTAAATGAAACCACATTTATTTTCAAAGAAATGTAACCTTGCTCCTTAATTTTACTATAGAGAAGAGGAAAGAACAGCAAAGCTGAAGACCTCAATTTGAATACCTGGCTCAACTAATTATTTATTAACCTCTATATGCCACAATTTCTTAATCTATACAGGGTGCTAAAAACTGTATATGCATTATAACAAAGAAAAAAACTATATTAAAATTGTAATAATCAAGTCACGTTTGACTTCTGCAATTACAAGAGATTCGAGGTGACAAATGTTATTGGTATAAAATAAGCATTACAATTTTCATTCAGTTGTTCCTTTCTTAAAATGTGTATAGATTTTTGGCACCCTCTGTATATGAAATAAGGACATCTTAAGGAACCACAAACTCAATACATATGAAACCAAATTCATGATCTTCCCCCAATGCAGAGAGGGGCTCCATCGTGCCTAGTCCACAGTCTAAAAACCTAGAGTTGGACAAGATGGCTGACTGAAGTCAGCTTTGCACAGAGGCTCCTGTCCAGGAGAGTTAAAGGACAGAAATTTAGCAAGTAACCTGGCAGATTAGAGCTGCGCCAAGAGAGAAGGTTGAAGAATGCACATCAACCCTGCTGAGGCAAGCTGCGACCCCAAGGATACAAACAAAAGGTACAAAATCCGTCCACCAAGCGGACGGGAGTACCCTCCCCCCATGAGAACGGCTAGGAGTACCCTATAAACAAACGAGCAGAGTTCAAAAGTTGTCCCATTATACTCCACGGGAGAGACCCTCTAAAAACTGAACCTACTTCCCCTACTAGGGTGCCATGGTGCTCTCCTGCCAGGCATAAAACTGCATAAAACTGTATATATTCTCTACCTGCAGTTCTGAGCTCCCAGCACTCCCCTCCACTCTCTCTCTGAGGTCGGGAGGCCTGTCCCCAAGGAGTCCAGATTCTTGGGTGTTTTCTCGAGAGGTGTGGACAGGGCATGGACTACTGCCGGCCAGTGCTGATTCTGTGGCATGGGAGTGAGGACAGTCAGCTGAGAAGGAACCACACCAGAGTGGGGGTGCCCCTAGGCACAAAGCAGCAGCCGTTTTTGGCAACAATAGCGCTCACCCTGGATATTCCAGAGTCACACCTCCTGTCTCTCTGGACAACCAGAGGAGGCTGGGCATCTTCTCAGGTGGCAACCACCGTCAGAACAGATCGGGGACGGAAACGCAGGCCCCATGAGTAAACGGTTTGCCTGAGGCGATACCGGCCTGGGTGGAGCGCAGGGACTAGAAAACGCACACGCAGTGCCAGCTGACTCCCAGGGCGGGGCTGAACCACAGGACCACTTTACTGAGCCTAAGACGCACCCAGCCCCCAGAAGATCATCAGCCCAGACAAAGGAGGGTAGAAAGCTAGAACTGAGAGCTAACCGTGCTGGGAATACCTGCAACAGCAAAGACAGGGCCTGAGGCACAGGTTCTATGAACTCCAAACAGTTTTCTTCTGCAGTGGAAGTTAGCCGGGACAGAAACAAATTCCGCAAGGTTGTTCTGTTCTGTCAGTAACATCAATCAGGGGCAGGGCTGGAACTGAGTGAAAAGCCCAGCCTCCATCAAGCGCCCAAGCTTGTTAGGTCTCACCTTCCCCTGACGGATAGTGGCAGAGAGCAGCAGCTGGGCTGAGGAGGCATAGATTTCCTTGTGATTCAGGCAGGTGCAAACCCCTGGAGTATCTGCTCATTGGAGGCAACTGACTCACAGCCCTGTGGGATTATCAGTGGCTGGTTCTGACAGAGATGCAAGGTGGGGAAGGAGGCATCAACCTTCCCAAACTAATCTATTTGCTGGGTGGGTCCTCCTGACCTCACGGAGCACCACAGCAAGTCACATTTGAATTGTCAGCAGACCCCTGTGATCTAGTTGCCAGAGGCCTTTTAACTCTCCCACCTGAGACAGGTGCTGACTGAGACAATTGATTTGGACCTTTAGAACTGAGCCAATCGCCCGAGGACTATCCAAGTGGTGCCCTGGGTGTGTGGTTGTAGGAAGGTTTGATTTTCCTTTTCCAATTGTTGCCTGTGGGGGGCGGGGTGACTTAATTGCTGGTATTTCTCCACAGCCAAGACTTCAACCCAGAGTACCTGTTTCACTAGGGTCGGACAGAGACCAGCTGAAAACAAGAAAGAGCCACTTAGCCCGACCACACCAAGCAGGTCCCCAGTTTCTCAGGCCATAGCACTGTATGTGCCCTCAGCAAACCTCCAGGGGAAAAGGTACAGACACCAGTCCCAGCTTTTGGGCAAAGGGCTGGTTAATCACTACTCCTGGAGCCCCGAACCCAATGTTTCCTTATCCATTCATTTAGTCAAACAGTGTAAAATAACCATGGAGCGGAATCAGCAGAAAAACTCTGGTAACATGAATAACCATAGTAGATCACCACCCCCACAAAGGAAAGATATGGCAGATGTAACTGAAGATCCCATTCATAAACAGCTGGCCGAGATATCAGAAATTGAATTCAGAATTTGGATTTCAAACAAGATTAATAGACTAGAGAAAAAGTTGGAATTAGGAATTCAAGGAGCAATTCAAAAGTTGTCTCAAAAATCCAACAAATTTAAAGACAAAACCACGAAAGATTTTGACACGTTGAAGCAAGAATTTGCAGCCTTCAAAGATCTGAAAAATACAGTAGAATCCCTCAGTAAAACAGAGTGGAGCAGGCAGAAGAAAGGATTTCTGATATTGAAGACAAAGCTTTTGAACACTCCCAAACTCTCAAAGAGGAAGAGAAATGGAGAGCAACAAGGGAGCATTCTCTCAGAGAGCTCTGGGATAATTCGAAGAAGGCAAATATCCGCCTCACTGAAATTGCTGAAAGCAATGAAGTGGCCTTGCAAGACACAGAGGCTCTTCTCCATGAAATTATGAAAGCGATTTTTCCAGACATACCAAGAGATTCTGAAATTCAGATAGCAGACCGTTTCAGAACCCCAGCACAACTCAACCTGAATAAGATATCCCCCAGGCACATCATAATTAACTTCACTAAAGTTAATATGAAGGAGAAAATACTGAAAGCAGCCAGACATAAGAAAACCATAACCTACAAAGGAAAGAATATTAGAATGACTGCAGATCTCTCTGCGAAACCTTTCAAGCCAGAAGAGGGCAGTCATGGACTTTTAATCTCCTAAAACAAAATAACTTTCAACCCAGGATCCTGTATCCAGCTAAACTGAGTTTCATTTATGATGGAGAAATTAAATACTTTAATGACATTACATGTAGAAGAAATTTGCCATAACTAAATCAGCTCTTCAGGATATTCTCAGACCTATCCTCCATAATGACCAGCATAATCCTCTACCACAAAAGTAAACTCACTTAGAAACTTTTGATCAAACTCCAACTTCCACAGTGGCGAAAGGATTAAAAATGTCCACTGGGCTTTCGAAAAACTTAATACCCAAAATTTTACCAGGCTTATCAATATTCTCCATGAATGTGAACAGCTTAAACTGTCTTCTAAAGAGGCACAGGTTGGCTGACTGGATACAAAACTCAGGCCAGATATCTGCTGCATACAAGAATCTCATCTTACCTTAAAAGATAAATATAGACTCAGGGTGAAAGGATGGTCATCCATATTTCAGGCAAATGGAAATCAGAAAAAAGCAGGTGTTGCAATTCTATTTGCAGATACAATAGGCTTTAAACCAACAAAAGTAAGGAAGGATAAGACTGGTCACTTCACATTTGTTAAGGGTAATACTCAATATGATGAGATTTCAATGATTAATATTTATGCACCCAACCAGAATGCGCCTCAATTTATAAGAGAAACTCTAACAGACACAAGCAACTTGATTTCCTCCAGCTCCATAATAGTTGGAGATTTTAACACTCCTTTGGCAGTGTTGGATACATCCTCCAAGAAGAAGCTGAGCAAAGAAATTTTAGATTTAAACCTAACCATCCAACATTTGGATTTAACAGACATCTACAGAACATTTGATCCCAACAAAACTGACTACACTTACTTCTCATCAGCCCATGGAACATACTCCAAAATCAATCACATCTTAGGTCACAAGTCTAACCTCAGTAAATTTAAAGGAATAGAAATTATTCCTTGCATCATCTCGGACCACCATGAAATAAAAGTCGAACTCAGTAACAACAGGAATCTGCATACTCATACAAAAACATGGAAGTTAAATAACCTCATGCTGAATGATAGCTGGGTCATAGACAAGATTAAGAAGGAAATGGCCAAATTTTTGGAACAATGAAGACACGAATTATCAGAACCTCAGGGATACTGCAAAGGCAGTCCTTAGAGGGAAATTTATAGGACTGCAAGCCTTCCTCAAGAGAACAGAAAGAGAGGAAGTTAACAACTTAATGGGACATCTCAAGCAAGTGGAAAAGGAAGAACATTCCAACCCCAAACGCAGTAGAAGAAAAAAATAACCAAAATTAGAGCAGAATTAAATGAAATTGAAAACAAAAGAATTATACAACAGATCAATAAATCAAAAAGTTGGTTTTTTGAAAAGGTCAATAAAATAGATAAACCTTTGGCTAACCTAACCAGGAAAAAAAAGAGTGAAATTTCTAATTTCATCAATCAGAAATGACAAAGATGAAATAACAACAGACTCCTCAGAAATCCAAAAAATCCTTAATGAATATTATAAGAAACTTTATTCTCAGAAATATGAAAATCTGAAGGAAATTAACCAATACTTGGAAGCACATCACCTTCCAAGACTTAGCCAGAATCAAGTGGAAATGTTGAACAGGCCTATATCAAGTTCTGAAATAGCATCAACTGTACAAAATCTCCCTAAAAAAAAAGCCCGGGACCAGATAGCTTCACATCAGAATTCTACCAAACCTTTAAAGAGGAACTAGTACCTATATTACTCAACCTGTTCCAAAATGTAGAAAAAGAAGGAAGACTACCCAACACATTCTATGAAGCAAACATCACCCTGATCCCCAAACCAGGAAAAGACCCAACAAGAAAAGAAAACTATAGACCAATACCACTAATGAATATAGATGCAAAAATATTCAACAAGATCCTAACAAACAGAATCCAGCAACACATTAAACAAATTATACATCATGACCAAGTCGGTCTTATCCCAGGGTCTCAAGGCTGGTTCAATATACGTAAATCTATAAATATAATTCAGCACATAAACAAATTAAAAAACAAAGACCATATGATTCTCTCAATTGATGCAGAAAAAGCTTTTGATAATATCCAGCATCGCTTCATAATCAGAACACTTAAGAAAACTGGTACAGAAGGGACATTTCTTAAACTGATAGAGGCCATCTACAGCAAACCCACAGCCAATATCGTATTGAATGGAGTTAAATTGAAATCATTTCCACTCAGATCAGGAACCAGACAAGGTTGCCCATTGTCTCCATTGCTCTTTAACATTGTAATGGAAGTTTTAGCCACCGCAATTAGGGAAGAAAAGGTGATCAAGGGTATCCACATAGGGTCAGAAGAGATCAAACTTTCGGTCTTCGCAGATGATGTCATTGTATATTTGGAAAACACCAGGGATTCTACTACAAAAGTCTTAGAAGTGATCAAGGAATACAGCAGTGTCTCAGGTTACAAAATCAACATTCATAAATCGGTAGCCTTTATACATACCAATAATAGTCAAGCTGATAAAACAGTTAAGGACTCTATTCCATTCACAGTAGTGCCAAAGAAGATAAAATATTTGGGAGTTCACCTAACAAAGGATGTGAAAGATCTCTATAAAGAGAACTATGAAACTCTAAGAAAAGAAATAGCTGAAAATGTTAACAAATGGAAAAACATACCATGCTCATGGCTGGGAAGAATCAACATTGTTAAAATGTCCATACTACCCAAAGCAATATACAATTATAATGCAATCCCTATTAAAGCTCCACTGTCATACTTTAAAGATCTTGAAAAAATAATACTTCGTTTTATATGGAATCAGAAAAAAACCTCGAATAGCCAAGACATTACTCAGAAATAAAAACAAAGTAGGAGGAATCATGCTACCAGACCTCAGACTACAGTATAAATTGATAGTGATCAAAACAGCATGGTACTGGCACAAAAACAGAGAGGTAGATGTATGGAACAGAACAGAACCAAGAGATGAACCCAGCTACTTACCATTATTTGATCTTTGACAAGCCAATTAAAAACATTCAGTGGGGAAAAGATTCTCTATTTAACAAATGGTGCTGTGTGAACTGGCTGGCAACCTGTAGAAGACTGAAACTGGACCCACACCTTTCACCATTAACTAAGACAGACTCTCACTGGATTAAAGATTTAAACTTAAGACATGAAACTATAAAAATACTAGAAGGAAGTGCAGGGAAAATTCTCGAAGAAATTAGGTCTAGGCAAATATTTTATGAGGAGGACCCCCGGGCAATTGAAGCAGCTTCAAAAATACACTACTGGGACCTGATCAAACTAAAAAGCTTCTGCACAGCCAAGAACACAGTAAGTAAAGCAAGCAGACAGCCCTCAGAATGGGAGAAGATATTTGCAGGTTATGTCTCTGACAAAGGTTTAATAACCAGAATCCACAGAGAACTCAAACATATAAGCAAGAAAAGAACAAGTGATCCCATCGCAGGCTGATGGGAGTTTCTCTTCAAGAACGACTTGAAGAGAAACTTCTCTGAAGAAGACAGGCGCACGGCCTACACACATATGAAAAAATGCTCATCATCCTTAATCATCAGAGAAAGGCAAATTAAAACTACTTTGAGATATCATCTAACTCCAGCAGGATTAGCCCATATCACAAAATCCCAAGACCAGAGATGTTAGCGCGGATGTGGAAAAAAGGTAACACTTCTACACTGCTGGTGGGAATGCAAATTAATACATTCCTTTTGGAAAGACGTTTGGAGAACACTTAGAGATCTAAAAATAGACCTGCCATTCAATCCTATCATTCCTCTACTAGGTATATACCCAGAAGACCAAAAATCACATTATAACAACGATATTTGTACCAGAATGTTTATTGCAGCCCAATTCATAATTGCTAAGTCATGGAAAAAGCCCAAGTGCCCATCGATCCACGAATGGATTAATAAATTGTGGTATATGTACACTTTGGAATATTATGCAGCCTTAAAGAAAGATGGAGACTTTACCTCTTTCATGTTCACATGGATGGAGCTGGAACATATTCTTCTTAGTAAAGTATCTCAAGAATGGAAGGAAAAGTATCCAATGTACTCAGCCCTCCTATGAAAGTAATTTATGGCTTTCATATGAAGGCTATAACCCAGTATAACCTAAGAATACGGGGAAGGGGAAGAGGGAGGGGAGGGAGGGGGTAGGCTGAGCAGAGGGAGGGTGATTGGTGGGATTACACCTACGGTGCATCTTACAAGGATACATGTGAAACTTAGTAAATGTAGAATATAAATGTCTTAACACAATAACTAAGAAAATGCCGGGAAGGCTATGTTAACCAGTGTGATGAAAATGTGTCAAACAGTCTATAAAACCAGTGTATGGTACTCCATGATCGCATTAATGTACACAGCTATGATGTAATAAAAAAAATAAAAACCTCAGAGTTATCTCTGATACCATCTTCTCCCTCCTTCCTCTATCCAATCCATCAGGAAACTATTAAATTTAACTCCCAAATATTTCTCAAATCCATCCATTTCCTACCACCCCCACTGCCACATCTTAGCACAAGCTACCTGCCTCTCTCCTCAGGAGCAAATCTAGTTTGTAAGAGGTCTCTAACCATCTTCTGCACCCCCATCCTGCCTCCCAACCCCAACCAAGGGGTTCTCTGTGCAAATAACTTAGCAGTCTTTTCAAAACAACACATCTGATGTTATCTCCTTGCTTAAACCTTTCTGCAGCTGTCCACTGTTTAAGATAGACCAAAATCCTTAAGGCCAATGTGCCACTGGTCTGTCTCCTCCAGCCTCTTTTGGCGTGGCCTTCCCCAGCTCCAGCTATACTGACAGTTCACCTTCTTAAACACGCTGTACTCTGTTCCCTCCTACGTGGCTCATGTTCTTCTTCCCATTCTGAAATGCCCTCCCTTCTTCTTTGCCTGGGTAACGCTCATCTGTCAGATCTCAACACTTCCTCAGGAACTCTTCCCAGACCCCAAAGTCACTATTGGGTTCTTTATCTGGATTGTAATTAAGCAGTCCTGGGTATATTTGATGTAAGTCTGTTTTCCCTATTATGGTGTAACTAAGGGCATCATGTTTTATCCATCATCATATCTACTACGCAACACACTGGCACATAGTAGGTGCTCAGCTTATTGACTGAACAAATACATGAATGAGTAAATCCATCCACCAATTCCCACTTATCTCTAACGAGCCAGAATTGTATCACCGCTGTGAAGCAACTGTCACAGGAGCCATACACATTTGCTCTTAAGGATTATGAGTCACTAGACTCAGCTTCTTGAAATTAAAGACTTTGTCTTACTCAGATTTAAATACAAAGACAGGCAATACAATATACTGATTAAGAACTCAGGATCTGAAGACAGGCTGAATTCCATCTAAACTCTAATCCTTACAGTGTGACTTGAAGGCAAGTTACCACTCAACTTCTTTGCATATCAGGTTCATCTGTGAAATAGGTATAACCAGTACCTACCTTGTAAGGTTATTGGGAGGATTAGCTGAAAGTGTGCACATGAATGCCAGCACAAGGTCATTCTCATTCTTCCACAAAGACTGTTAAAATAATAGTAACTGATAGACCTTAATAAGCAAATACACAAAAATTCTGCAACAAAAACATTCAGCGCCTGTAAAGCTACGGACATCCCAATGTCCCAAAAAAGATTGTCTCCAGAAAGTTAATCCCAGGCAAAAAAAGAAAAAAAAGTGTTTGTGACACTGGGCACTTTCAACACGGTGCAATGACAGTCACTATAAAGCTTTCCTCAAGTCTCTGTTCCTTAAAGCTAATAATAGTCATTATATCAACCTACTAATAGCACATAAATCACATACTTCAGAAAAACAAAAGGAACCAAGCAGTGAAGCACACTAAAAATAGGGTAAGAACAAAAAGAAATGTCATGGGATAATTCTTCTGGAATATTTAAAAGTATTACTAATTGGCTCAGGGCCTGTTGCCCAGTGGTTAGGGCACCAGCCACATACACCGACCCCGGCCAAACTGCAACAAATAATAGCCAGGCATTGTGGCGGGCGCCTGTAGTCCCAGCTACTTGGGAGGCTGAGGCAAGAAATAGCTTAAGCCCAAGAGTTTGAGGTTGCTGTGAGCTGGGGCACTACGGCACTCTACGGAGATGACATAGTGAGACTGTCTCCAAAAATTAAAAAATTAAAAATTAAAATAAATAAAAGTACAACTAATAAGAGAAAAACAGTTGAATACCTAACCAAAGTCCAAACGTGTTCACGGTAATATCTTTAACATCTTGAGAGACTCACATTTTCATTTTACAAACTGGGCTTTAACTCTGAATATCATTTAATTGTCTCTAATAGGGATTAATATAGATAGGCATCTGCCCAAATAGAACCTTCCCCGCACAAGAAAGAACTTCCTACCCAGGAAAGAATGAATACACCAATCCCTACCCCCCAAACTCGTATATTCCCACACCGTCTTATCTCACATGCTGACCTCTTTTTGGAATTCAGCCCACTCGCAACCAAGTGAATAAAGGCCATGTTGCCCACACAGAACCTGGACTCCGCTTCTTTTTGTTCATGTCTTGGAATAACCTCTCATTTTTTGGTGCTTAACCTCTCAGTCTCAACTTGGAAGAATTGAGAGAATGATATTAAAGAATGTCCATAGCCAGGTGTTGTGGCAGGTGCCTATAGTCCCAGCTACTCGGGAGGCTGAGGCAAGAGAATTGCTTAAGCCCAAGAGTTTGAGGTTGCTGTGAGCCGTGATGCCACAGCACTCTACCAAGGGTGACATAGTGAGACTGTCTCAAAAAAAGAAAAAGTCCAAGTCCACTAGTGAAATCATATTCATTTTCAAAGAAATGTAACCTATTCCTTAGTTTTAGTATAGTGAAGAGGAAAGGACGTAAAACTGCAAATCAAACCTTGATTTGTACAGTTGGTACCACTAGTTAACTGTTAACCTCTTTATGCCACAATTTTCTAATCTATAAAATGTCAAGTAATTGTTAAACGTGTATGGCAAGAATGCTTCAATTCATGATACTGGACCACTTTTGTGTGTGTTTTAATTTTTCCATTCTAAAACATTAATAAAAAGAATAACCTCTACTTAGCTGCCTATTGTGTGGATCAATTGAAATAAAGTACATAATCCTACTATATTGGGTAGTATCTAAGTATTTTTTTTAGTCTTCTTCACTAAATATGGTAGCCCAAAAGATAGCTAAAGATTTTATTTTTTTTATTGATAAAATGACATTTTATTTAAAAAATGATAGTATAATACCGAGCTTTTCTGAAGCCATATATCTAATCGATTGCCTGTTGGAGTGGGAGCGAGGTAAATCTGTCCTGTCTTTACCGTGTGCTGCCGTAGATGTATCTGGGGCACTGGAGACACGTACCATAGATTTCCGTACAATATTCTGATTAGGGTTAGCCTTTTGCATAAATAACATAGATTGTCTGTCCCCGATGTGTGAAACTGGCTTATATAATATTGTGTTTCTTTTACAAGATTCTGCAATTTCCACCTTCCTGGCTCAGAGCTCCTTTCTACTGTCTTATGGATTGAATTATGTCCCCCTAAAATCCATATGTTGAAGTCTTAACAGTCAAACCCCCACAGCATGACCTTAATTGGAGATGGGGTCTTTGTGGGTGGTCAAGCTAAAATGAGGTCTTCAGGGTGGTTCTAATCCAAGATGACCTATGTCCTTTCAATAAAGGGAAGCTTGGACAAAGACAGGCACATCGAGCATGCCATGTGTCACCATAAGCCAGGGAAGCACTAGCAGCTGGAGAGGGGCCTAGGACAGGTGGAGGGGTAGCTAAGGATTTTACAAACCAATTTTAGGAACACTTGGTAGTGTCCTATTCTGGCAGTTTTCCACCAAAAATCATGATTTTCTTATCAAAAAGTAATTGCTCTGGAAAAAGTCAACTGAATATGTCTGGCAGCTAAATGTAAGATGGCATTCTTCTGCCAACTTGCAGATGAAAATCAATTAATAGACATCTACTATACTCTTTAGCTTCTTCCATAAATTCTTCTTAAATATTTAGCATCTGCTACAACTTGGGTCTACTACAGCCTATCATGTGGTATCTAGTTCAACATTCATTAATTCAACAAATATTGGCTGGCTGCTCCCTGTGCCAGCCTCTGTGCCAGGTGCTGGGGGTAGAACAGAAAATTAAGGCCTGATGCCTTGCCTTCCTGGGGTACAACCCTGCATGTTTATTTACCTTCACTATATAATCAGAATTCTCTGGCTATGCAAAGTAAAGCCCTCAGTGAGAATGGAGCCCGCTGATATTGTACAGGGCACAACTGACACATTTCCACATGGCTGCAGCCCTGAAGTCTTAACACAGGATTTCTCAACCTGGCATTTGGGGCTGGGTAATTCTTTGTTGTGGGGGGCTGTCTTGTGAACTGCATGTTTAGCAGTATCCCTGGCTTCTACCCATTAAATGTATCAACCCCCACCCCCATCCATTTTTCTGACAACCAAAAATGTGTCCACACATTACCAAATGTCAAACGGGAATAGCAAAGTTGCTCTTTTTGAGAACACCATTCTAACAGTAGTAGCAAGTAAGTAGCGGAGGTAGAACCGGCATTCATATTTTTTTTTCTCAAAATAATGGTTTCATTGCAAAAGTAATGCATGGTCATTATCAAAATTGAAGCCCAGAAAGCTCATAAAGAATAAGATTTCAGGCAGAGTGGCTCATGCCTATAATCTGAGTACTCTGGAAGGTGGAGACAGGAGGATCAGTTGAAGCAAGGAGTTTAACACAAGCCTGGGCAACATAGTGAAACCCCATCTCTACAAAAATTTAAAAATTAGCTGGGCATAGGCAGTGCCTGTGGCTCAAAGGAGTAGGGCGCCAGCCCCATATGCCGGAGGTGGAGGGTTCAAACCCAGCCCCGGACAAAAACTGCAAAAAAAAAAAAAAAAAAATTAGCTGGGTGTGGTGCATGCCTGTAGTCTCAGCTACTTGGGAAGCCAAGGCAGGAAGATGGAAGATTGCTTAAGCCTAAGAGTTTGAAGTTGCAGTGAAGTTGCAGTGAAGTTGCACTCCAGCCTGGGCAACAGAGTAAAGCTCTGTCTTAAAAAGAAAAAAAAAAAAACAACAGTAAAGAATTCTCCCTTTCCTCCTTCCCCTAGCCCTCCAACTATAGCCTTGTTAAGTCTGATGGGTAGACACTTTACAGAGGCACACCCAGAGGAAGAAACATGTTTCCTCTTTTTAAGTTCTGTGACTTCAGTACTAAATGTCAGTAGGTCTCTATCCATCCCCATTCTTTCCACATAAGCTATAAAGTGGTCCATATTATGTGGGTATCATACTTTAAACTTTCACTACTGATGAGCATTTATATAGGCTTCAGATTTGGGTTATTTCTAATACTACAATGGGAAAAATGCTGTCATTAACATCCTTATACATCTATTTTTCCGTACCTATGCAAAGATGTCTGTAGCGCTGACTCTTAGAACTGCTGAGTCAGGGGATACACTCCTTTTCTTCTTCATAGATTGCTATAAGAATGGAATATGATAATCTAAATCTAAAATCTAAAAAGCGATGCTAGGAGTGCTGTGTATTATGCATCCTCAATTCATAATCAAGCGACTCCTAGAGTAATTTTCCCCTCTAAGTCTCCTTGTATCTTCATGTTATCAAAAGTCACTTATACTTTAAAAAAAAAATCCTCACTGCAGCAGCCTGAGGAAGGCTATTTTAAGCAACTCTAAGATAAAGCAGTGAACATAATCGACCATTCTGAAAATGAGGGGAAATGTGTTCTGTCTCCAACATTGTCAATGTGACAAATAAGTATGCTTACCAATCCTTATTTTAAGTATTACGGAGGGATATTTTATTCTCTGTAGGATTTTCATTATATTTTATATTGATTTTTATCACAGAATTATAGGATAAAGTTACAGTGTAACTGATAAGCTTTAGTACACTTAACATCTTACCCTGACTCTCAGAACACCTGCAGTAAGAGCGTGATATCAGGCAGTATTAATTTTAGGTTCAGTCAATAGTTCTCCAGGAGAGAAGACAACCTTTGAGCATCATCAGATCAAGTAAATGCAGAGTTCAGTGACTTAATTTGAGGCCATAAATCTCTCAATAGGCAATAAATATGTATCACAAGCTAGTTCATTTAGAGTATCACGAAGTAAAACACCGAATGACATATGGAGTTGCTTGCTCTAGCCTGTATGACCCTGAACAGAATCCTACAAATTTCCTTCTTAGAACTGTCCAATTATGAATGTATGCTATGGACTGGAAGGAAATAGAGAAAAGTCAAAACAGCTGCTTTATCAGGACAGCAGGAAAACGCTTTTTCTTAGTTTCCATTGGCCCTATGCTGTTTGGGCTATAACTCACTGTAAATTCACCATTTCCATAATTACTTTCATCAGATTCCCTTGAGAATTCACCCAACTGGTATGAACAGGGAAGTGTCTACAAGCTTGCCATTTTACTGTGGTACTCTGACCGGCAACACCCACGTCCCTGGGAGCTTGATAGAAATGCCTCATATGGGTGGCGCCTGTGGCTCAAGGAGTAGGGTGCCAGCCCCATATGCCAGAGGTGGCGGGTTCAAACCTAGCCCCGGCCAAAAACCAAAAAAAAAAGAAATGCCTCACATTAGACCCTCCCAGCCTTTGATCTACTCAGTCAGTATCTCCATTCCCCGGGAATTCATGTGTACATTAAGAGTTTGACCCTGTCAGTAAGATCTAGACCAGTGATTCTCAAGGGGTGAGGAGTGTGGGGAACACGTTTGTCCTCCAGGGCACATTTGACAGTAGCTGAAGACGTTTTTCGGTGGGTGCTACTGGCATCCCATGGACAGATGCCAGGGGACCGGTAAACACGCTGCAAAGTACAAGACACCCCCCTCCACAACAAAGAACTGCCCAGCCCAAAATTGCACAGGAAAAAGAGTTTTATCCAATTCCATATATACCATTGACTATACAATAAAAAAACATTAAAAATATAAAAACATTAAAAAATTATTAAAATATATTTATAAAAATATAAAAACATAAAAAATATTATTAATTATACCTATGCTGTTCTATAAGCAGATTTATAAAGAAACTGTTTTCTAAAACTATTTCAATATTTAACAACTCCTACTTGTTAATGGTTATTTAGTATTGAATTTAAACTACCATCTAAGAGAATTTAATTTTGATTCTTTCGGAATAAAAATGTTAATAGCCATGGTGGCTCACACCTGGAATCCTAGCACTCTGGGAGACCAAGGCAGGTGGATTGCTTGAGCTCAGGAGTTTGAAACCAGCCTGAGCAAAAGTCAGACCCTCTTTCTACTACAAACAGAAAAAAAAAAAAAAATAGCTGGGCATTGTGGAGGGTGCCTGTAATCCCAAGTACTGGGGGAGGCTGAGGCAAGAGGATCTCTTGAGCCCAACAGTTTGAGGTTGTTATGAGCCGTGATGCCATAGCACTCTACCCAGAGCTACAGAGTGAGACTCTGTCTTAAAAAGAAAAAAAAAAAAATACTATTACAGGGCCTGGCACAGTGGCTAATGCCTACAATCCTATCACTCTGGGAGGCCGAGGCAGGTGGATTGCCCAGGCTCCAGAGTTCAAGACCAGCCTGAGCCACAGCAAGACCTCATCTCTACAAGGAAAACAAACAAACAAAAAAATAGCCAGGCATTGTGACAGTGCCTGTAGTCCCAGCTACTTGGGAGGCTGAGGCAAGAGAATCACTTAAGCAGAAGAATTTGAGATTGCTGTGAGCTGTGACACCACGGCATTCTACCGAGGGTGACAAAGTGAGACTCTGTCTCAAAAAAAAAAAAAAATGCTATTAGAAGAAAAATGCTCTGTACTGAAATTATTGAAATAAAAACTCATATCCTAATTATAAAAAATTACTTGCTAGATCTAATTTGTAGATTATAGTTGAACAAAACCTATTCTGACAATTGCCTGAGTACCTCAGAGCTCCATCCATAGACAACTTTAACACTTAAGCACAGCTTCAATGTAGCAGAAAAATAAAACCCTGTCTTTCAGTTGCTCACATTTTAGTTCACAGAGCATATTTGCTAGGAAACAAAATAATTTTTAATTTCAAATTAAATTGCGTAAATGTTTATGTAAGGACATGCATATAGATAAGAAATGTAGAGCTGAGAGCCACAGTTGGGTATGTCCTTGTGAACCTCCGAAAATGTTAATGAAATGACTAAAGGAGAGAAAAAAAAAATCTCTTATAGTTCTCATTTTCTATGAATTATTTTATTTTCCTTTGAATGTAGAATTCAGCCACTACATATACTAAAAATAAAATTTCAACCATTTAAAATGTCAGAAAGCTAAAAAATAAAACTAATGACCCTCTAATTTCCATAAATCACTGTCCTAATCACAGTTAGGTCAATTTAAAGTCTTACACTACCTTAATGTAATAGTTAATTATACTTAAATACTGACAAAATTGCCTTCTGAGCCACTTTCCACAGCTCCATGACCTTCCCTCAGCCCAAAAGGTATGGCTACTGGCTGGCTGGACGTTCTCTTTACCTGGGGACTGACTCACAGAAAAACATAAAGAAAAGATACTATTAAGAATCTAAGGGGCGGCGCCTGTGGCTCAAGGAGTAGGGCACCAGTCCCATATGCCGGAGGTGGTGGGTTCAAACCTAGCCCCGGCCAAAAACCACAAAAAAAAAAAATTAAAAATAAATAAATAAATAAAATGTTAAAAAAAAAAAAAAAGAATCTAAAATGAGTGGCTCAGTGCCTTTGGCTCAAGCGGCTAAGGCGCCAAGCCACATACACCTGAGCTGGTGGGTTCGAATCCAGCCTGGGCCTGCCAAACAACAATGATGACTGCTACCAAAAAATAGCCAGGCATTTGTGGGAGCTGCCTGTAGTCCCAGCTACTTGGGATGTGGAGGCAGGAGAATCACTTGAGCCAAGGAGTTGGAGGTTGCTGTAAGCTGTGATGCCATAGTACTCTATCCAGGGTAACAGCTTGAGGCTGTGTCTCAAAAAAAAAAAAAAAAAAAAAAACATCTAAAATGAGGGCGGCACATACACCAAGGCTGGCGGGTTTGAGCCCGGCCTGGGCCTACTAAACAACAATGACAACTGCAACAAAAAAAATAGCTGGGCTTTGTGGTAGGCGTCTGTAGTCCTAGCTACTTGGGAGTCTGAGGCAAGAGAATCACTTAAGTCCAAAGGTTTGAGGTTGCTGTGAGCTGTGACTCCATGGCACTCTACCCAGGGCAACGTAGTGAGACTCTGTATCAAAAATAAAGGAAAAATAATCTAAAATGAACATGAAAACATGTATACATATAAGTAATTATAGTTGGAAGGACTTCAAAAACCATCTACTACCATCCTTACAATATGAAAAGAGCAAAATAAAGACTCAGTGAGGCCAAGCAGTACACTCCAGGGAACACAGCCAATTACTGGCAAGTCTCCTAACTCCCCACAGTACCTCCAGCCACCCATGTTCAAAGGCAATTGCACACCAGACCATATTAACATTTAGGACCAAATGTGCAACTACATCATCCATTCACTATCACTTTGCTCTTCCAGATGATCATTTACCAGTAGCACACAGAATCTCAGGATTTTAGAGGTGTAAAGGAGAGCCTTTAATGACCTCTCACCTTACAGGTAAGGAAATGAATATCCATTGTTTTGCTCATCCATTCCACAAACATTCACTGGACTTCTACAATAAGGTAAGTCTTGGGGATACAAAGATAAACAAGGTAAGAATCACAGTTCTTAAGGACCTCACATGAAACCAAGAGAAAAAATATATATAAAGGTTAATACAACCAGGTGGTCAGTGTAAGAGAGATACTCAGAGTAAGGGCAGAAGGCAGGAAATAACCAACTGTAGTTGTAACACTGTGTTTGAAAGAGATAGGTGCTCATACCATTTAATACTTGGTTACAATGTTTTATATGAAAATAGATAAAACAGACTTTTAAAGTTTCAGTTTCACCAAAAAAGGGTAGGGAACCACCATATTCTAGGGTGCCAGGCACTGTGCCTGGAATTAATATATATACACACACACACACACACACACACACACACATATATATGTTATTTAATCCTGAAAATGACTCTGAGAGGTAACAGAGGTTTGTCCAAGGCAGGATACACCTGAGCAGTTATTTGAGTCTAGGTTTGTCTGGCTCCAAAATCACATTACTTTCTTTCTGTTAAACTGTAACTCTTTCTGCTCAGGATTTCCTTTGTTTAAATCACTCTACACCTTATTTGTCTTCAGTCTTCATTAATGACTTTGAAGACTAGAATTATTTTTAGGCAATACATCCTGCAATAAGTCATTCTAGTCTTCAAAATTATTACTTCCTAAGATCGGGAATCGTAGTTTAAAAACCTTAATAAAGGAAAAGCAAGAACAGCTTCTTATTATATACGTACCCAAACGATTCCTAAGAAACTCACTCATAAAAACTAAAATATAGAGAATTTCTGCTACTGTATTTTGCTTTAAAAGACCCTTGCCTTCTGTGTGTTTACGTGCACCATAGGTGCTCCATAAATGTTAGCATTTTTCTTCAAGGTGTACAGAGAGGGCTGACTCTAAAAGGTTCTAAACAAAACACTTGATTTGAAGAAGTACTAGGCATTTTCTTTTGTTTCTACTCCTGTCCAAAACATCTTGAAAAACAGTTAAAAAAAAAAAAAAAAGCTGTGCTCTAAAGAAGCTGATGAAGAACTTTGGATGAAAACGATTAGCCCAGAAGCCAGGGAAGACGACTACTAACATTCCACAACAAACATTTCATCTTCGGGCAAAAGGAAAAAAATTCAAATGCTGTGGGGTGGGGTGGAGTGGGAATGGGGAGCACAGGGGGACCGGAGGTAAGAAGATCAAGTCTCTATCCCTAATATTAAACCCAAGTCTCCATACTTCTCGAAAAAGCCCAAAGTGGGAGGCCCAGCTGAAACCACGGAAGGACAACCGCGCGATAGCATCTTCTACTGAAAAAGTTGTATGGGAGTAAACACTAACCTCGGAGTCTGCGGTGATGCGGGTCGTGAAGCAAAACTAAAAAGGGGCTTTCTCGCGGCGTTTCAATGAACAGATCTGGGCATTTAAAATGAAACTTCACTCCAAACCCCCAGTAGAAAAAATAACAACCGCCCCTGCAACCAGGTTTGGGGGGGCCGGCAGCCCCACAGCCCGCGCCGCCCCGCTCACCTCCGCGCGCGCTGCCCGCCGCGCCCGCCGGACCGCAGCGCCCGGCGACCACCTGAACCAGGAGCAGGAGGAGAAGGCGGAGCCGGCGGGACCGCGACCCCCGCGCCGCCATCGCCTCGCGCCCGCGCGGGAAAGCGTGCAGCCGCCTCGCGACGACCACCGGGAACGCTGGCTTCCACGGGATAAGCGGCAGAGTGTGGGTTGAAGCAGAGAGAGGGCAGGTGCACGCGAGGGTCCGCAGGGCTCCTCTGCTCCTGCAGGCGCCGCCACTTCAGCTTCGGGGCTTTGTGCCGACTCCGGAGCGTGAGGAGGCACCTGGCCCCGCCCCTCCTCGCCTCTGTCCCGCCCACCCACCCGCCTTGGGCCCCTCTGGCCCCTCTGGCCGCGTCCAGTCCGTTCATAGCCCCGCCTCCGTTCCGCCTAGGCCTTCCCCCCTCGGCCCCGCCTCCAACCCAACCCCATCGGCTCCCAGCCCCGCTTTTTCCAGCCTGGCCCCGCCCACCCCACGGGCCCAGCATTCTAGGCACTGACTACTTCAGGCAGGTGCGACCGTGGAGGACCTTCTTCACCCACTGGGTGACCTCTGCCAAATCACTGCATACCTAGGATAACAATCGTTATTGACGTCTGTTCTGTGTCCGGCACTAAAGAGGAAAACAGGTAGACTGCTCTCAGCAGACAGAAAACCGGCAAACGTAAATAAAGTGATCCCGAGTGGTGATCAAAGCTAGGAAAGACGAAAGACACAAGCAGGAGGCTGAGAAAGCGGCGGCGGTGGGGGTTTTGCTGTAAGCTCCAGGCTGCGCCGTTCTTCACTCGTACCTCTGTCCACTAAGTTTTTCCTTACCGGGAAGGTACCAGAAACAGCCTGTCGTGCTGTTTTGGAGGCTAAGCGACCCGCCATAAGGAGCCCTGTACTCTGGACCAGCGAGGCAACCCTGGACAAATTTCTCTGGTTCTGTTTCCTCGTCCTTAAAACGAGGGGAATAAACTAGAGGACTCAGGAAGTACAGCTCTTACACTCATTCCAGCCACCCATGGAAATGATATACAACTGCCTCAAACGTGGGCAATGCCCTCCGAGTTGCTATCAATTAACATTTGTAAATATTGGTGACTCCATCTGTCACAGACACTTAGCCACGTCAGTGGAGATTGATGCTGAGGGCTAGAATCCTGTCTCAAACCTCTCTAGGCCCTGTATTTCATCGCCTCTGTTCATAATTGATTAGAAAGCTTCATTTGCCTGGAGAATTATCTTTAAACTTCAGTGGCAGAACATGCCACTGACTCTTCACAAAAGGCTTTATGGAGTTGACACCTCTAAGACTCCTCGTGAGCAGAAATTTCACTCCAAGCTCCAGACTCAGTAAATCTGTGAAAAACTAAACCAGGTTGAAGTCGCAAAGGATCTGAACAGCAAGATTCAGTTAAGACCTTTTATCTTAGGACCAAGTACAACCAGGAAAACGGAAACAACATCCAATGAAGCCAGTCTGTCTTAGCAGGGCAGCTAAGACAGACTGAGTCAGATTAGTCATTCTGTACACTTCTGCACGGAAATGAAAGACAGTACCTGTCATCCAGTTACTACAAATGTATACTTTGCTCTGAAGAATTTGTGGGGCTTATAGACACTTACGCAATTCATCCTAACAGTGTTTGGATAACTTTAAAATGTTCTGCTTTTACAGTTAGGTCATTTGAAACAGGGGAGTTGAATAACTACTGAAGGTCACAGAACCTGTCAATGGCAAAACTAGAATTAAATGGTTGTTAGCACAGCCAGGGCAAGCATAATCGGAACTCATAGACCTCCCCAGAGTGTTACATTAATAACCAGGAAGACAATGGTTATTTGCATAATCTGTGAAAAACAGTATTAATTGTTATTAAGTGAAAGGCAAAGTGTGTCATTTGTTGGGCACTTTAAAATCCAAGCAAATAATCAGAGACTATAAAGTATCTATCTAGGATGGGTTTTTCCTAGCAGGATATGCCACATCTCACGGTTGCTAGATGTGTTGGCTACACCTGACTCTGATCCCTGTAAGGGATAGTCATACTGCTCGGGTACACTGGCTGATCAAAGATCAAGGAAAATTGCTGCTGTTGCTGTAGACACCACCTACATTTACTTTTTGCATCCCAGATACCACATTTCCTCTGAAGACTGTGGAATTTTTATTACACTTTACTGTCTTCACTCATCTGTCTCCTTCTCTCCTCTGAATACCTAAACCCACCCTTTCAGCCAGGTGATGTGGCTCACTTTTGTAATCCTTACACTCTGGGATGCCAAGGTGAGTGGATTGCTTGAGCTTGGGAATTCAAGACCAGACTGAGTGAGAGTGAGACACCCGGGCGGTGCCTGTGGCTCAGTGAGTCGGGCACCGGCCCCATATACCGAGGGTGGCGAGTTGGAACCCAGCCCTGGCCAAACTGCAACAAAAAAATAGCCGGGCGTTGTCTTGGGTGCCTGTGGTCCCAGCTACTTGGGAGGCTGAGGCAAGAAAATCGCCTAAGCCCAAGAGCTGGAGGTTGCTGTGAGCTGTGATGCCAACGCACTCTACCGAGGGTGACAAAGTGAAGCTCTGTCTCTAAAAACAAAAAAAAAAGTGAGACCCCCATCTCTACTAAAAATAGAAAAATTAGTCAGGCATTGTGACAGATGCCTATAGTCCCAGCTACTCAGGAGGCTGAGGCAAGAGGATTGCTTGAACCCAAATGTTTGAGGTTGCTGTGAGCTACAGTGACGTCACAGCACTCTAGCCTGGGGGACAGAGTCAGACTCTCAATAAATAAGTAAGCCCACCCTTTCTTCAAGGCCCATTTCAAATGTCAGTTGCTTTCTCTTTGTATAGTTCTCTTATGCCCTCTACTTGATAATGAGCTTCTCAGCCTAGGGGCTAGGTGCTATTCTAATACCCACTAGCCAATCAGTACTTGCCATAGAAAGTAGAATCTAATAATTACCATATCAGCACTGTTAAGTAATGGGGATATAGTAAGTTAAGTACTTTTTAATATATCAGCTCATTTAATCAAATAATATTATAAAGACAGTACTTTTTTTTACCCTTGTTTTATTTTGGCCAACTTCTTTCTCAGTTTTCTTAGATGCTTTCTCCTTTTCCACTGGGCTCTGCACATTGAGAATTCTACAGGCTCAAATCTGGGACCTTTTCTCCTGTCTCCACATTCTACCTCACTTGATGATCTTATCTGTTTCCCTGGCTTTAAATACCATCCATATACTGACAATAGCCAGATTCAGACTATCATCAGTGTCACTTGGACATTTCACCTAATATGTCCCAAACCATTTAATCCTCTTGATCTTCCCATCTCAGTCAATGGTATCACTGCCCAACTAATTACTCAAGCTAGAAACCAGGGAAGTCATCCTTAGTTCCTCCCTCAGCTTCATTCATCGTCTCCTTCAACTGTAAGTGCTATTTGCCTTAACTTTATCTTTAGTCCTATCCTATGTCTTTTCTCTGCTCCTACTCTATTCAAATGCACTTCTAGCTTAGACTCCTGTCTCTGCCTTTCAGCTGGGTCTCCTTCCCTGCACCCTCAAACATGCTCTGCAGTTAGTAGCCTTGGTGATCATCTTAAAACAGAAACCAGGCCAAGTGTGGTGGCCTGTAATCCTAGCACTCTGGGAGGCCAAGGTGGAGAATTGCTTGAGCTTGGGAGTTTGAGACCATCCTGAGCAAGAGCAAGACACTATTTCTACTAAATACAGAAAAAATTGCCAGAGTATAGTGGTACATGCCTGGAGTCCCAGCTACTCAGGAGGTTGAAGCAGGCGGATCACTTGAGCCCGGGAGTTTGAGGTTGCTGTGAGCTATGATGACGCCACTGCACTGTAGTCCAGGTGACAGAGTGAGACTCTATCTCAAAAACAAACAAAAACTAAAACTAAATCCCAAGTCCAAGTCCTTGCCATGATTCTCAAAGTGGCCCCTATCACCCTCAAAAACTCCACATCAAGCCCCTCCCACTTGCACACTAAATTCCAGCCACACTGGTCTTTTCAGAGCCCAGAACCACCAAGCCCGGGTCCTGCAAGGACCTTTACACTATTCCCTCTGTGGAAAAATCTTCCCTTTCTCCCCTGCTTAGCCTAACTCTTTGCCTCCTGTCATCACTTATGTGAAACCGACCTATGTAAATTTGGCCCTCCACCCTCTCTGCCTGTCATTCTTTTTTTTTTTTTTTTTGTAGAGACAGAGTCTCACTTTACCGCCCTGGGTAGAGTGCCATGACGTCACAGGACTCACAGCAACCTCCAGCTCTTGGGCTTCCGCGATTCTTCTGCATCAGCCTCCCGAGCAGCTGGGACTACAGGCGCCCGCCACAATGCCCGGCTATTTTTTGGTTGCAGTTTGGCCAAGGCCAGGTTTGAACCTGCCACCCTCGGTGTATGGGGCCAACGTCCTACCAACTGAGCCACAGGTGCCACCCTGCCTGTCATTCTTTATCACTGTCACCTGTTCCCTCCTTTCCCCACATTTGTTGGAATTTGCAATTGCACACATTTTAGTGTGTTAGTGTGCCTGATTCACCTTGTAGATAACTAGCCCGCTTTATTGAACACGTGGTAGACGCTCAGAATGCTTGTTGGACCAATAAATGAATATGAACTAGTCTGTCCAAGATTTCAGAACTAGTAAACTAGAAAATGGTGAGGAGGTCTGCAAATCCAGGTTGCCTGACTTTGAAGACTTAACCATTCAGGAAACTAAACACAGTCTCTGTCTTCAAGCCCTATTACTAGTCTTTAAAATGGTGCCATAAAATCTGCCTTGAGGAGGTAAAGTTTGTAAAGTCCTTAGCACGGTGCCCTGAGTGCTCAATGAATGGTAGCTAACACTATTTGGGTAGCAATTATTCTCTGCTTTCAAAATGATTAAGCAAAGGGCAATTGATGCTTCAGAGCTAAAAGAGAATAAATAGAAAGGGAATTAGGAGATCAAATAGAGAAATCGAAAATAAACATTGTCATCTGTGAGTGGTATGGCCTAATGAGTCATCTTTCATATCAATGTTGTTCACTTTTTCTTTTTTATAATGGGGTCAACGGAGCTAAAATTCAGAGAGAGGCAGCTTCTCTGAATCTCCCATTCAGCACTTCCGTTATGGCTTGGTGATAAATTCTGCTATGAGCCTTTAAGATGAAAGCCAAACTGGAAAGTTAATTAAAGATAAAAATGGATGCTGTCAATTTTACTGCTGAAATGAAATGCATTTTCTGTGAAGCATGTATTGATAGGATATTCAAATTCAATTTTTCAAATGAAATGATATAAAAAGAAAGATCTCTTCCAAGGGCTATTTCAAAGGCCACAATTAAAATGTAAAAGTACAGACATATTTTAATGTACAGAGTGTTAAGAAAGAAATTTAATTGGCCATGTTTTTATTAGACTGTAATAACTAAATAGTAGTGCATAGAATCAAATATCACAAAAATGTGAACCATGTATAAAACTGAGCTGTCCAAATAGAATTTAATAACATATATATGTCACAGACCAAATTACGAATAGAAAAAACACAAGCAAATAAGGAAATGTCAATTCAACTACAAAACAGAGTAAATCATAATGTATACTGGAGAAATACCAGTTCCTGTTAAAAATGATGACATTGTTTTCTACCTTAAGAAAGAACAATACATGTTCTAAATGTTGAAAGCTTTTAAATCTGGGAGTGATGAATCACATTATGGAAGAATTTTTCTTTTCTTTTTTTTTTTTTTTTGAGACAGAGTCTCACTCTATTGCCCTGGGTAGAGTGCCATGGCATAATAGCTCATAGCAGCCTCAAACTCCTGGGCTCAAGTAATCCTTTTACCCCATTCTCCTGAGTAGCTGAGACTACAGGCACCCCACAACACCTGACGAATTTTTTTTTCTTTCTTTTTTTTTTTTTATTAAATCATAGCTGTGTACATCAATATGATCATGGGGCACCACACACTTGGTTCACAGACCATGTGACACATTTTCATCACATTAGTTGACATAGCCCTCCTGGCATTTTCTTAGTTACTTTGCTAAGACATTTACGTTCCACATTTACCAAGCCTCACATATACCCTTGTAAGATGCACCACAGGTGTGATCCTTTCTTGCTCTTACTCAGACTGGTCTCAAACTCCTGAGCTCAGGCAATACACCTGCCTTGGCCTCCCAGAGTGCTAGGATTACAGGTGTGAGAATTGTGCCCAGCCAGAATTTTTCCTTTGAAGGCAAATATGAATTTTTGTAGATAAAATCCTTCAGCCAATTAGCAATTATTTAATATCCAAAAGTGCAACATTTGTATATGATAGACAACTTATTGGAAATGCAGAAATATATATTGTGTTAAGTAATCTATACTCCATAGATGGTATACTATTGTAAATTTTAAAAAGAAACTTGTGCTTTTAATTTAATATCTACAGGATACAATTGCAAATATTTAATTCTATGCAAAAGATAGAATTGAAATATTCTTACCAAATATATAGCCTGTACCTCCCTCTCAGGCTTTCTCTTCTGGATGTGACAGGCATTTATAGACATTGCTACAACTCTTAAAATGAGTCCAAAGTACGAATCATACAAATCATACTGCAGGTACGGGCCACAAATGTTCCACATACTTGTGGCTACACAGCAGGAGAACTGCCATCCTAGAATGTAATTCATTCATTGCCAATTTAATTGTTCCCAGATTTTTCCCACTTCAACCAAGGGATATTATGAAATTATCATCCGCAAAAGCATGAAAAGCATCAAAATGAAATATATTTTATCTCCATGTGTATTTTGCAAATTGCCAGATAACTCTTTTAGGGAAGTGAGGATAAAATAAAAGATGGAGGTGCTTCTCTAACATGGTTTGGAATCTCTGCTCTAATCCACTCCTCTAATGTATTTACCCACCCAGTTTCTTTACTCATGGAATACTAACTGATGTGAAGGTCTCTCCATAGATAGGAAACAAGACCAGATGAGAAACCTCTTAGCAACACAAAAAACTCCCTCTGAGGGTTAGTTATGTATGGCATTGATTGTTCCAGAGAATTGATTATCTCTAGCCTAATTAGAATTCTAAGCCACCTGATCCAAATCTCTTGAAATTGGAAATCATTTTGTAATTTCCAGTTCCACAGCTGTCTCACACAAGACACACTCTTTCCTTGCCCTTCTATTACATGTCTAATTAATTTTAGGTATTTTGAATTTTTTAAAAACTAAAGAATACTTGAAGTTGTCCACATGGAAGAGGAATATTTTGATCCTGGTTTATATCTGATCTCAATCATTGGTAAACCAGAGTTGATATTACTTGTGTTTCTAACACACACGTGATCTTTTCAATGCTCTGTGAGGTAAGAGATTAGGAAATACAGAAAGTTATTGGGGCTCAGTGCCTGTAGCTCAGTGGTTAGGACACAGGCCACATATACCGGGGCTGGCACGTTTGAAACCAGCCTTGGCCTGCTAAACAGCAATGACAACTACAACAACAACAACAAAAATAGCCAGGCATTGTGGCAGGCACCTATAGTCTCAGCTATTTGGCAGGCTGAGACAAGAGAATCACTTAAGCCCAGGAGCTGGAGGTTGATGTGAGCTGTGACACCATAGCACTCTACTGAGGGCAACATAGTGAGACTCTGCCTCAAAAAAAAGAAAGTTATTGGCATATTGAGAAGTGCACAGTCTTTGATCTCTGGAGTCGCATAAACATGAGTTTGAATCCTAGATGGTCATTCATTCATTCATTTCAACCAATATTGGAGAGTCAACTGCCATATATGCCAAATTCTAGTGAAGCACAGATAATTGTTCCTGCCTTTGGGCAGGAAGGCAGAGAATAGAAAGGTGAATGAGATAATTTCAGAATTGGTTAAGAATTGTTGAGGAACAAATAGAAAGTGATGGAGTAGGGGTGTGGGTTTTACTTTAGATGGGGTAGTCAGAAAATGCCTTTCTGACAAGGTAACCTGAGTCAGGACCAGAGATGGAGAAAGTGCCAAACTGGCAGGGTGCAGGGGAAGAGCATCCCAGATAGAGGGATAATCTGCTAAAAACCCTAAGGGATAAAGGAGCTTGTAGTGCAAGAGGGACAGAGAGGAATCAGGTACAGAGATGGGGGCATGGGGTGAGGAGCAGCTGTAGGTCAGAATGAAAAGGACAGAAAGCAGGGGGTGGCTCATGCCTGATATCCCAGCACTCTGGGAGGCTGAGGCAGGTGGATTGTTTGAGCTCAGGATTTGGGACTAGCTGGAGCAAGAGCGAGACCCCATCTCTACTTAAAAAAAAAAAAAAAAAAAAGATAAAGAAAAAGTACCCAGCCATTGTGGTGAGCATCTGTAGTCCCAGCTACTAAGGAGGCTGAGGCAAGAGGATCGCTTGAGCTCAAGAGTTTGAGGTTTCTATGAGCTGTGACACCACAGCCCTCTACCAAGGACAACAGAGTGAAACTCTTGTCTCAAAAAAAAAGGGTGGCTCAAAGGAATGGGGCTCAGGCCTCATGTACCAGAGGTGGCAGATTCAAACCTGGCCCCGGGCCGAAAACTGCAAAAAAAAAAAAAAAAAGAAAGAAAGAAAGCAATGGCTGATTCAGATTTATATTGAAGATTATATTTGGGGGCAGAAAGAGGGAGTTCTTTTTAAGCAAAGGAATATGAAATTTGGTGTGAAATTGAATATTTACTTAGAATTTTAGAAGTCTGAACAAATAACAATTTTTTAAAATGTTGACAAACATCATAGTATATAATTATAGTTTGATTAATGGCCTGACACAATACACATGGGGAGTTCTCCAACTGAAAATCTATGTGAGGTTTAAGATGTGGTCATGGACTCTGATTTACATACTAAGATCACTCTAGCAGTGAAGGGGAGCACAGGTTGGAGGGGGCAAGAGTGGGAGGCTGCTACTGAAGTCCAGGCAAGGGCTGATGGTCATGTCTTGCAGGGAAAGTTGGCCCTGGAGCTGTGTGACTTGGCACAGGTCACCTGCCTTTCTGAACTTTGGTGTTCCCAATTACACAATGGGAAGATTGCCTCCAAATCACTGAGCACAGAGTAGGCTCTCAGACACTGAGGGCTAGTTACAATCCCTGGCTTACAAAGTGGTGGTGAGAATTAACACTACATGTATAAAGTGCCTGGTACATACTATTCACTCAACAAATGATAGCTTTTGCTCTACTGGATAGAGAAACAGCACTTTTTAAGGGGACAAAATACTTTAGAAAAGCAATGAGAAGGAAAAAATATTTTTAAAATTCTCCTTTCAGAGTATTTTGAGGGCGGCGCTTGTGGCTCAGTGAGTAGGGCGCCGGTCCCATATGCCGGAGGTGGCAGGTTCAAACCCAGCCCCGGCCAAAAAAAAAAAAAAAAACCACACACAAAAAAAAAAGAGTATTTTGAAATAGCTCAGCTATAATTTGCTGAAGGTTACCTTCAGTATACCTTTTCAGCATCTAAACTGGGCCACTATAGATAAGTTCATAGTAGCTAACTCTGGTCAGACCTGGCAGTTTTTATTTTATTCATTGTGTATTTTCCAAAGTAATTGTGCATTGCTTTTTTGTAAAGTTATTTGATTGCTCAGGACTCAAAAGACAGTTTACCCTGGATTCTCCCATTTTGTGTGATTCTTAAGTTTTCAGAGAATGTTATTATATAAGGCTCTTAGGTACAGAATCAAAGACTTAGCTTCTCCTACTGTTAGGTATAAAGGAACTTAGAGGAAGCATTCTTCTGCCAAGATGAAAGGAAGCGAAAATCCTTTCCAACTGTGAGACCTACTTTAGTGGTAACAGATTCATATATATTTACTCAAATAGTCAACCCAATTCCCATTTTTAGTGGACTCTTACAAAAGAAAATAGGGGAAAGTAGACTCTTTAAAATCTCTATCACTAATATGAATGTACAGTATAAAGATGGATTAAAAATAAACCAAGATATCACCCCGAAATTCTACACTTCTAGGTATAGCTAAAAAGTAGAAAACACCCAGATGGATGGATAAATAAAATGTAGTATAATCAAACAATAGAATAAGTTCACAAACTTGCCACCCTGCATTTATGTTGGCAGCACTGTACAAACAACTTGGTAAGGTTTCATAACCTTGGGATATCAGTGTCTCACAGCTATGTTTGTGTGGATGTGTGGCAGTGTCTTGCTGAGTGGTGTTCATTATTGTTGCTGTGTGTTTTCATGTGCTGTTGCAAGAAAGGGCTTAAATTAGAGCAATAAACTAATATTTGTGAATTTCTTATTAAACTTGGCAAAAATGGAAATGAAGGGTGGCACCTGTGGCTTAAGGAGTAGGGCACTGGCCCCATATACCAGAGGTGGTGGGTTCAAACCCGGCCCCAGCCAAAAACTAAAAAAAAAAAAAAAAAAAAAAAAAAAAAACAAGAATGGAAATGAAATCAGGGACCTGTTAATCCAAGTTTATGGGGATAATATCACAAAGAAAACAAATCGATTAAATGTTTTTTTCTGAGAGGAGAGAAAGCATCATTGATGAAGAGAGGTCAGGGCAGCCAGTAATAAGCAGAACTGTTGAAAACATTGCAAAAGATCTCTGCATCAAAATTGTCTGCTGACTGTGAGAAGCCCAGCAGACCAAGTAAACATCGATAGAGAAACAGGAAAATCTTAATTGAAAATATTGGCCAACAGCTCATGGCTCTTGCATCATGAAAATGCACCAGCTTACACGGCACTGTCTATGAGAAAGTTTTTAGCCAGCAAACAAATAACTGTATGGGAACACCCTCCCTACCCATGTGATCTGGCCCCCAGTAACTTTTTTGTTTACCTGAAGATAAAGAAAATATTGAAAGGAAGACATTTTGATGACATTCAGGGCATCAAGGTATGTAATGCAACAACAGCTCTGATGGCCATTCCAGAAAGAGTCCCAAAATTGCTTTAAAAGGTGGACTAGGTGTTGGCATTGGTGCATAGCTTCCCAAGGGGAGCACCTCAAAGGTGACCGTAGTGATATTCAGCAAAGAGGCATGTAGCACTTTTTCTAGGACAAGTTCACCAACTTAATTGTAAGAACTTGTAAGAATGAATCTATGGTATTATTTCTCTAACCTAGTAAACAAATGGGCCAGGTGCAGTGGCCTACGCCTGTAATCCTAGCAATTTGGGAAGCCGAGGTGGGTGGATTACTGAAGCTCACGAGTTCAAGACCAGCCTGAGCAAAAGCAACACCCTCCCATCCCTACTAAAAATAGAAAAACTGAGGCAAGAGGATCACTTAAGCCTGAATGGGAGGTAGCCGTGAGGTATGACGCCACAGCACTCTACCCAGAGCAACAGCTTGAGACTGTCTCAAAATAAATAAATTAATTAAATAAAATAAACAAACAAATGAATTACTGACAAGGCTACAACATGGATGAACCTTGAAAACATTATGGTAAGTGAAAGAAGCCAGACTCAAATGACCACACACTGTGATATGAAATGTCCTGCTGATATGAAATGTCCAGAGCAGGCAAATCTGTAGGGAAAGAAAGTCTATCAGTAGTTAGTTGCCTAGGGCTGGGCAGCAACTTGGGGGTGATGGCTACCCTTAGGGGTTTCTTTTTGGGGCAATGAAAATGTTCAGTAATTGTGGTGATGATTGCACAACTCTGAATATACTAAAACCCATTGAACTGTATGCTTTAAATGAGTGAATTATATGGTATGTGAATTATATCTCAATAAGGCATTTATCAAAAAATAATAAAAATAAATTAATAAATCAATTAAGAAGGATAAACATTTTATTTCATGTAACTCTGAATCAACTCAAGAATGAACAATCCCCAGTCTGAAAAATGGAATTAAATTTGCATAATTAGTTTAAAGACTGCCTTTTACAAATTAACAATTATATATTTAAACTGTAAATCATAAAGATGACAAAATCACAAATGTACTAGAATAGTGTTGATATTTTTGGTATGCATAATCTTTATATGCATTATATTAACAATAAGAACTCTAAATGATAACTTTGCTTACATAAACACAAAAAACCCTTCTGTATATCAGTACCAAAAACAAAATAAAAATACAGATGCTAAAATGGGAAAACATTTGCAACATAGGTAATTTTATCCTGTATGCTAATCTCTCTTTTTTTTTTTTCCTTTTATTAAGCCATATACACATAGATCATGAATACATTTATGGATATGTGGGGTACAATGTGTTGATTTCTTTATACAATTTGGAGTGCTTATATCAAACTAATTAACATAGCTTTGCCTCATTTACTTGATTATTGTGTTAAGACATTTAAGTTCTATACTTGATAGATTTCACTTGTACCCTTGCAATGCTAATCTCTCTCTTCTTGTTTTTTTTGAGACAGAGTCTCACTATGTCACTCTCAGTAGAGTGCTATGGCATTACTGCTCACAGCATTCTTGGGCTTAAGCAATTCTCTTGCTTCAGCCTCCCAAGTAGCTGGGACTACAGGCGCATGCAACAAAGCCCAGCTATTTTTTTGTTATAGTTGACATTGTCGTTTAGCAGGCCTGGGCCAGGTTCAAACTCACCAGCCCTGGTGTATGAGGCTGGCGCCCTAACCATTGAGCTATGGGCGCCGAGCCTACCCTGTATGCTATTCTTTTTTTTTTTTTTTTTGTAGAGACAGAGTTTCACTTTATGGCCCTTAGTAGAGTGCCGTGGCATCACACAGCTCACAGCAACCTCCAACTCCTGGGCTTAAGGTATTACTCCTGCCTCAGCCTCCACAGGCGCCCGCCACAACGCCCGGCTATTTTTTGGTTGCAGTTCAGCCGGGGCCGGGCTTGAACCCGCTACCCACGGTATATGGGGCCGGTGCCTTACCGACTGAGCCACAGGCGCCGTGCCTGTATGCTATTCTTAAAAGAGCTCCTAAATGGGGTGGCGCCTGTGGCTCAAAGGGGTAGGGCACCAGTCCCAGAAGCCAAAGGTCGCGGGTTCAAACCCAGCCCCGGCCAAGAACTACAAAAAAAAAAGCTCCTAAATGAATAAATGAAGTCTTAAAGTTAAATACTCTGATAGAAAATTGGGCAAAGGAGATGAACAGACAGTGCTCCAGAATACAAATGAACAATATCTGGAATAAAAGTGAGAAATAGTTCTACATGTTTTATCCCAATGTGTGATGTGCAATGTTGTTTATAGTGTTTCCCAACGATAGATGTTATTTATACTTGATTTCAGGTTATAACAACAACAAAGACCTTAGAATTTTTAAGAGTAGTTCATCAGGGGCAGTGCCTGTGGCTCAAAGGAGTAGGGCGCTGGCCTCGTATACTGGAGGTGGCGGGTTCAAATTTGACCCTGGCCAACGAAAACTGCAAAAAAAAAAAAAAAAAGAGTAGTTCATCATGTTCACTGAATTTTTTAGATTACATTGTAACTACAGCTGCTCTTTTGGATCCCTCACGCTAGGCTAGCTTCCCCTCCTCTCTGTTCCTTTTACCACAGTCTTCGACTCTCATCCTTCCTTGCCTATTTTGGTAGCCTCCTAACATCTCCCTGCTTTCTGTCTCTCCCTCCTACTCCATCCATCTTCTGGACTCCCAGAATCCTTCTTGTTTTTTTTTTTTTTTTTTTTGAGACAGAGTCTCATTCTGTTGCCCTGGGTAGAGTGCAGTGGTGTCATAATTCACAGCAACTTCAAACTCTTGGGCTCAAGCGATCCTCCTGCCTCAGTCTCCTGAGTAGCTGGGAATACAGGCATCTGTCACAATGCTCAGCTAGTTTTTCTGTTTTTAGTACAGACAGGGTTTTACTCTTGCTCAGGTTGCTATCAAACTCCTGAGCTCAAGCAATCCACCTGCCTCAGCCTCCCAGAGTGCTAGGATTACAGTTGTTTTAAATGAGTTAGAGCAACTGTTTTTCTCATTCATTCAAAAATCTCAGCAGCCTCTACATTGTATAGAGTACAAACTCCAAACTTGTAAAGCTGCCTTCTCATCCTTGTGTATACATTTCCGACCTCATCTCTTTTTTTTTTTTTTTTTTTGTGGTTTTTGGCCGGGGCTGGGTTTGAACCCGCCACCTCCGGCATATGGGACCGGCGCCCTACTCACTGAGCCACAGGCGCCGCCCAGCGACCTCATCTCTTATTACTCCCCAGTGAGCTGTGCTCTAGCTCTGCTCAGCTACTGGACTCCCATAAATATGTGAAGCTTTCCCATTGCCAATTCATTAATTGCCAGCTTAATTGTTCCCAGATTATTTACACTTCAACCAGGGGATATTATGAAATTCTGATCCACAAAAGCATGAAAAGCATGAAAATGAAGTATTCATGTATAATTTGCAAACTGCCAGATAATTCATTTAGAGAAGTGAGGATAAAGTAAAGATGGAGGTGCTTACCCATTCAGCTTCATTTTTCACCATTGTGGCCCCTTCTGCCTTTATTCCCTAGTTTTCAGTATACTGTGCAGCTGTCTGGAGTCTAGCCCCCCTCCACAGTGCTAAGTAGTTGATTATAGCCCTGCCTTTCCTGCAAGACTGCAAGTTAAGAGCTGAGGACATGTCTTACTCACCCGTGTATTCCCATCACCCCAAAATACCAAGAACATGGGAAGTATTTAATAAAGAAATGAATCTACTTTCTGGTCTTGCTTTTCAGAGTTTGGAATATTTTTTCACTGCCAATACCAACTCTTTCATGGAACTTTTGAAGTGCTGAACTGTAGAAATTCCAGTCTTCCTTATTTTCTGATTAAGAAAAACATTATAAGTAAAATTATACACAGGAATATATAATTTTGTCACGATTTATTTTGTAACATGATTTGAAAGCTCACCAAAATGAAATCAACTCAAGAATTTGATGTTTTTAAAGCTTTGACTTAAGATGTAAAACTTACCTCGTTTTGATGCTCTATTTATTTTCACTTTGATGTTCTCTCTCTTGTGAGAACCTACGGGTTTTGCCCAGGTGACTTTAGCTGTTGGTGAAGGGCCCCTATTCGGGTGAGTGTTGCTAAGGCTGAATTTGGGAAGCACCACCCAATACCCTGGAAACCAGAGTCCTGCAACTTGCTTTAGACATGCCACAGAGCAGAGGAAAGCAGGGCTGGGGAGAATCTAGACTGGGCCATCTGTCCCAGAGTGGGGAAAAACCAGTCATGGAGTAGCCTTACCCTGGCACCACCACCTTTGTTTTTCCTCATGACACGGATTCATTTCAACCAGAAGGTGAATAATGTTCAATTTTACCTATTGTTAAGGTAAAATTCTGAAGACTAAAATCTACTGGGCTGTCTTATCCACTATAGCCTTTGAAAAAGATGTCATAACTTTTAGGCAGTGCTGAAGGGGTGGTCAAGATACAGAAAACCCACAATTCCTACTGACCTGAAAAGGGTATTTTTTAGGATTTTATTCCAGCATATCAAGGGTCACTATTTACATATTCATTGATATTTGTTGTCTAAGTGTACCAGTTTCTGTTCCAGGTACTAGGACACAGCTATTGAATAAAAACAAAGTCCCAGCTCTGAAAGCACATATTCCAGTGGGGGAGAAAGACAATGAACAGCCATGCCAGCTGGTGATGAGTACCATGGAGAAAAACTCAGCAGTGTTTGGAGGACAGAGAATATGACTGTACATTTCTCCTTTACACAAGCAGCTAAATAAGGACACATTCAAGCAGAAACCTGGAGATGAGGGAGGTGGCAATACAGTATTCAGGGGAAGAGTATTCCCAAGGCAGAGGAATTGGCAAGGACAGAAGAGGGCTCGGTGGGTCCAAGCAATGGTGAGAAGGCTCCTCGGATTAACCAGAAGAGAGGGAGGGAAGCACAGGCTGCCAAAGGTAGCATCAGGGCCAGGACACAGGGTGCTTCCTGAGCAGGGATAAGGAATTAGACTCTTCCTAAGCAAGATGGTGAGCCACTGGAGTTTTGAGTTAAGACATTGCTGCAACAGTCCAAGTATGAGATAGATGATGGTGTCTCGGTCCAAAGTCCCTGCTGTGGGAAGTGGTTAGATTCTGGATTGAGTACACTCTAGATTGAGTAAACAGGACTTACTGGCTCACTTCTCCATCTCCCTCTACTTCCAGGTGCAGTAAGACTGAAGGAGGATTTTTCTAAGCTGTACAGTTCATCTTCATTACTCACTTTCTGTACTTGTGAGTTTGCATCCTGGCTAAGTGGACTTGGGACACACAGTTCAGTGCCTGCTTTCAGACACTTGCAGACATGCAGAGAACAATGGAAATTCTCAGCAGCTGACACAGAACAAGGTAACACCCAGCCTTGTTTCAGCCCTCATCCTATAAGTGTCCTTATGGTCTTTCTTGGGCCATGCTTTTTGCATTTTGTGCTTTGGTTATTTCAATCTTTAAAATGGCCCAAGTGCTTTTTAGTGTTCCTAAGCACGAGAAGGCTTCAAGGTGCCTTATGGAGAAAATATATTCAAGAATAGTGTTGGTGGCTTTGAGTTCTGTCAGTGAATCAGCAGTATATATTAAATAAGGTGGGGCGGCGCCTGTGGCTCAGTCGGTAGGGCGCCGGCCCCATATACCGAAGGTGGCGGGTTCAAACCTGGCCCCGGCCAAACTGCAACAAAAAAATAGCCGGGCGTTGTGGCGGGCGGGCGCCTGTAGTCCCAGCTACTCGGGAGGCTGAGGCAAGAGAATCGCTTAAGCTCAGGAGTTGGAGGTTGCTGTGAGCTGTGTGAGGCCGCGGCACTCTACCGAGGGCCATAAAGTGAGACTCTGTCTCTACAAAATAAATAAATAAATAAGGTGTCTTTAAGTAGAAACAGACATAAAACAGGTTATGTACTGATCAGTTAATGAAAATGGTGTGACCAGAGCCTCAGAGGAACCTAATCCAGCACTTTCCCTATGCACAATGGTTCATTATTTGCTAATTCAGTGTTTGTGGTGACTTTTTAGAATATAATTACCAAAAATAAATAAGAGTAAAAGAATAATTTAGAAGGTTCAAAAAATCACTGTAAAGGGGTATGGTAAAACCTGAGCCTGCACAGAAAACGGCAAGAACCTGCTATTCCTCAAGAGATTTATGGATTAGGCTGGGATCCCCCTATTTCACTGTTTGACAACAGCTGAGAAAAGGGCAAGTATGGCTGTGTTCTCATCCAGGAATCACCTGAGTTTATGAAATGCTAACGCCTGGGTTCCACCCTAGAGGCTGACGTAATCTATTCAGGAGTACTGCCTCCATAACAAGTTTTAAAAGCTTTCTAGGTGATTTTTTTTGAGACAGTGTTTCTCTATTTGCTCCTCAGTAGAGTGCCATGGTGTCACAGCTCACAGCAACCTCAAAATCTTGGGCCCAAGTGATTCTCTTGCCTCAGCCTCCCAAGCAGCTGGGACTACAGGCGCCTGCCACAATGCCTGGCTATTTTTTGGTTGTAGATGTCATTGTTGTTTGGCAGTCCCGGGCTGGGTTCGAACCGGCCAGCTCCGGTGTATGTGGCCGGCGCCCTAGCTGCTGAGCCACCAGGTGATTTTTTTTAAGTATCACTCTGTCACCCAGCCTAATGCTGTGGCCTCAGCCTAGCTCACAGCAACCTCAAACTCTTGTGCTGAAGTGATCCTCCTGCCTCAGCCTCTTTAGTAGCTGGAATTGAACAGGCATCTGCCACAACTCTAAGTTAGTTTTTCTATTTTTAGCAGACAGTCTCATGCTTACTCAGGCTGATCTTGAACTCCTTGAGCTCAAATTTGAGTGTTCATAAGATCCACATGCAGAGCTTGTTAAGGGCGCCGGCCCCATATACCGAGGGTGGTGGGTTCAAACCCGGCCCCGGCCAAACTGCAACCAAAAAATAGCTGGGCGTTGTGGCAGGCGCCTGTAGTCCCAGCTACTCGGGAGGCTGAGGCAAGAGAATCACTTAAGCCCAGGAGTTGGAGGTTGCTGTGAGCTGTGTGAAGCCACGGCACTCTATTGAGGGCCATAAAGTGAGACTCTGTCTCTACAAAAAACAAAACAAAACAAAACAAAAACAGCTTGTTAAATCACTGGATTCCACTCTAAAGAGATTTTAATTCGGCAGGTATGGAATGGGACACCAGAATTTAATTCCCAGGTGATGCTCAAGCTTCACGGACCACCTTGAAGTAGCATTGCTCTGTATCACTTGTGTCACAAAGTCACAGACACCTCAGTGAACTCGGGTTGAGCAAAGCCCAGCAATGAAGCTGCCTGCAGCCAAAATTAAACTATTCCTGGTTCTGGCTTTCTTCTATGGCCTTAACTTCTCCTACACACCATCTTACATGTGGCTTGGGTTGTCATCTGTGGGCAGCCTCAGACCTACCTCGAGGATCCTTGACACTCTATTTTCACACCTGGATTTGCTCAGCCCATGCGTTCATTCTCAAACCAAACCCTGAAGACACAGCCAGGTAATCCGGCCAGCCCAAGGAAAGTGCCCACCTTTGTGAAAGGACTGTAAGCCACAGTGTAGATAAACCATGAAAAGATGATGTACCTACTATCCTCGGATATTTAACAATTATTGCTACAGAGAGTGTGTTCCATCACCATTTCCATTCTTTCCAAGTTTTATTCAAAAAAGGGGATGTGTGGGGAAGATTAAGATGTCCATGAAGAATATTCATCATCATTACAATAAAGTATTCAAGTGGACAAAAATGACAAGGACCCAATTCAGTAATATGTAATGTCCTATTTTTCCTCTGCACAAGTTAAAAAAGTCAAAGCCTTCTCAGTATGGAAGGTAGACATCTTTTACACTGAAATGGTACCCCAAAGGAGTTATAAAATCCCTGATTTTGTGTCCTATTTATCCTTTTCTTTCTGTTCTTTCTCTTTTTTCTCACGCTCAGCTTTAGCTTCTTCTTCCTCATGTTTTTTGATCAACTGTTCCACTTCCTTTTGTTTGAGAACTCTGATTATAGTCTTCCCATTCTCTCTTGTTAGTGTGGCAATTTCCACTGGAAACAAACACATAACATTTATATTATAGGCAGGCACACTTAGCAAACAAAACTTAACAGGCACTTGTGGGTTACTCTCTCCTCATGGGAGCCTTAGGTTTTGTGCTTATATATGATTCATGGGTATTTTTGGAACAAAACACCTTTGATCTTGTAACTTTTTTTCAAGTTTAAATCATTTTACATTTAAACACTGATTTTACAAATATAAAGGTGAACTAAATTTACAATCTAATTTGTTCAAGCAAATTGCCTTCAAAATTGCAGCTGTATATGAATTTTCAGCGAAGCAGCTGTTTTTCAATAAACTTGGCCAGCTTCACATCTCTTTTGGTCCACCAGACTCATGCATGATGGGAGTTCTCTTGACCCTGTGCACACTGAACCATCCTGGGTTGTGATTCTTCTTCTCTGTTTATAGGGCAACTTTCGATATAAAGGCTATGCCTGATTAAAATTTCTGAAGAATCTCTACAGATGGCATCTCTCTCAATTCTAACCATCCTGCTGCTAAGGTCAATTACCTCAATTAAGCCACTGTGTCTTCATTTAGAAAAGAGGCAGACAACTAACTCATGAGACTTGGTTCCTTTCCTCTGCTGTTAAGCAGTGAGCATCTGCTAACAGGGCTGCAGCCTCAAGCTGTGGCCCACAGCGCCACCACCACCAGGTGCCACATTCCTCTATCTTATAACATTATAATTACCATTTTTACTTAAATATCTTCCATTTCAGCAATCTCAACTTTTTTAGCAGCCATCTGTCACTTCCTTAAAAAAGTACAATCAGCCAATCGTTCTGGCTGTTCTAGCAGCTATGCTGACCAGAAACAACCACTATTTCCTAGTTGGAACCTCTGAAAGCTCAACCAGAATCTTTAACCAGTAATAGCACTTTTTATGGACTTATCAAAACAAAAACATGAAAAACAGCCATGGACAAAAAAAGAAGACTGATACTTAAAGGGGAAGGAATTTTTTTGTAGGGGAAATTGAGTGGTGCCTCCTTGGAGTTAGGTAGTAGACAACAGAGGGCAATCTGCAAGTTAATGGCGTTGTCTAAGGAATATCAGGAGCTAAATTACCCTCAACTAAATCAACGTTAATTTACCACAATTTCTGAAAACCATTATTTACAAATATTATCTTATACAGCCAGACAACTTAAGTTGAATAAAGTGTTTAGAATTGTTAATATGAGCTTAACACAAAAGATTAACACAGTAGTTCTCAACCTGTGGGTCACGGCCCCTTTGTAATAATGAAAATACATCCTGCATATCAAGTATTTACATTATGATTCATAACAATAGCAAAATTACATTTATGAAGTAGCAACGAAAATAATTTTATGGTTAGGGGTCAGCACAACATGAGGAACTGTATTAAAAGGTCGCGGCATCAGGAAGGTTGAGAACCACTGGATTAATACATTCAGAAGAAGAGAAGAGAGTAGCACAACACGTGGGAATGCTGTATTTCTGATAAAGCTTATTATACCAATGTAAAAATATACAGCTACATACAAATACTTTATTATACATACAATCACAGATCTCATGGGCATGAAGTCTTGATAACTGTTAACTAAAAGTAGCCTGAGCCACAATCTCTGAGTACTGAACATCCATTCTCCAAGTCCATAAGCTTGCAATGTAGTGTGGATTGTGGCTCTACAACTTACCAGTGCTCATCTTGGTCTAGTCACCTGATGGTGGCTCTACAACTTACCAGTGTTCATCTTGGTCTAGCCACTGTGTCTTCATTTAGGAAAGAGGCAGACAACTAACTCATGAGGCTGCTGTTCTAATAAACTAAAATAACATGTTAATGGCCTAATAGTAACTGCTCAATCACTTCCCCTCACTCAAGTGAACGAATCAGAGGAAAGGACATGAATTACCTTTTTCAGCAGATAATTTACTAACATCCATGGTCTTATTTAGCACTTTTATAGCTAAGGCAAGTGCTGACTTCAAAGTCATTTCCCCTTCTTTGTAGTCTTGTTTCAACATCGACACAGCGGCCTATAAAACAAAGAATCAACACAGAGAATTTCCTTTAAGTTTTTGCATTTTTTAGTAGTATGAATTGGTTTAGAAGAACAATGCCTGAATTATTATTGGCGTTACAACAGTGATGGCAGAGAAGGTAGATAAGGCATGGGGTGACAAGAGAGGGTAGTGACACTCTTTGAAGGGAGCCTTTAACCTGGGGTCCTCGTCCCCCAAGGGATCTGTCATAGAATCTGGGGGTGGGGGGTTTAAGAACTAGGATGTGAAACAAAACTACAACTTCAAATTGAAGATAAGCATTCAATCACCCAGGATAGCAGCAGTACCTTGTCACCAGCAGAAATCATAGACACACATATTTTCATATCATATTAAGGTTGTTGTGGCTATCTTAAAATATTGTTTACATTTGCTACTTCAAAATCATGGTAGCTATTAGATTTTACAGCACCACAAAGATACTTACAGCACTATTATTGCCAATGCATGTGGCTTTCCACCCCCCGTAATTTCCACTAGGGTCACTCTGATAGAGCTGAAAGCCATAGTGCTTATCCCAGCCAATGTACAGCAAAGAAACACCGAAGGGACGTTTTCCTTTAACAAAGAAAAAAAGCCAAACATAACAATTTAAACTTGGTATCACCACAGTACAATCCCTTGAGCTCAGTGAACGTGGCTAAGCCCTTTTCTGTGAAGTTAAGCATTCATAAACTGCTGTTTGTTCTGGCTGCCACAGATAAGCTCCATTACAAATTCAACATTTGGACATTGCCAGGAGAGGAAATAAAGACTGAGGACAGTGCTGAATCTCATTATCATGTAAAAAACAATTCCCACCCCCAGATTTGAAAGTATTATTTTGGATATATAGGACACCCAAAATAACAATCCGATAGTTATTTTCAATATCCTATTAATAAAATTTATACATGGTGGAAGCAAGTTCATTCACGAAGCATGGATGTATGGTCTAATGTTCTACAGCCCTGCAGGATGACTGTGGTATTAGACAATGTCACACGCATAGGAGGACATCACATGTTCCCAACACAAAGAAATGACAAATGTTTGAGATGATGAATACTAATCACCCTGATATAATCAGTATACTTTATATGTATTGAAACATCATTATACTCCCATGAATATTTACACTGTCAATTTTAAAAAATTAAAAACATGTCTATGAAAAAATGCTCATCATCATTTATCAAGGAAATGCAAATCAAAACCACAATGAGATATTATTTAACCCTAGTTATAATGGCCATTATTAAAAAGACAAAAAATAACAGATGCTAGTAAGGATGCAGAGAAAAGGGAACTCATCACTGCTGGTGGGAATGTAAATAAGCACAGGCACTATGAAAACGGTATGGAAATTTCTTTTAAAAAATTCAAAACAGGCGGCGCCTGTGGCTCAAGGAGTAAGGCGCCGGTCCCATATGCCAGAGGTGGCGGGTTCAAACCCAGCCCCGGCCAAAAAAAAAAAATTCAAAACAAAGGGCGGCACCTGTGGCTCAGTGGGAACGGTGCCGGGCCAATATGCTGAGGGTGGGGGGCTCAAACTGGGCCCGGCCCAACGGCAACAAAAAATAGCCGGGCCCTGTGGCGGGTACCTGTAGTCCCACCTACTTGGGAGGCAGAGGCAAGAGAATCGCCTAAGCCCAGGAGGTGGAGGTTGCTGTGAGCTGTGTGATGCCATGGCACTCTACCAAAGGCAATAAAGTGAGACTCTCTCTCTTAAAAAAAAAAAAAAAAAAAATTCAAAACAAAACTAGCACATGATCCAGTAATCCCATTAGTAGGCATTAATTCAAAGGGAAAGAAGTCAGCGTATCAAAGAGAATCTGCATATACTTTTATCACAGCACTATTCACAAAAGCAAAGATGTGGAATCAACCTAACTGTTCAGCAACAGACAAATGGATAAAGAAAATATGGTATATATACACAATGGAATACTATTTGGCCACAAAAAAGAATGAAATGTCATTTGCAGCAACATGGATAGAACTAGAGTTCATTTTGCTAAGTGAAATAAGCCAGTCACAGAAAAACAAATAATGCCTGTTCTCACTCATATGTGGAAACTATAAAAGCTGATCTCATGGAGATAAAGAAAATGATAAGATGCCAGAGGCTGACAGGGGGTATGTAGGTGGGAAAGGGGTATGAAGTGAGGTACAAACAGAGAGAGCAGCCAGGCATGATGGCTCACACCTGTAATCCTAGCACTCTGGGAGGCCAAGGCGGGTAGACCGGCTGAGCTCAGGAGTTTGAGACTAGCCTGAGATGGAGCAAAACCTCGTCTCTAAAAACAGGTGGGTGTTATGGTGGGATCTTGTAGTCCCAGCTACTTGGGAGGCTGAGGCAAGAGGATCACTTGAACCAAAGTGATTGCTAAAGTTGAGGTTGCTAAAGTGAAACTCTGTCTCAAACATAAAATAAAAACAAAACAGAGAGAAGTTATAAATTCTAATGTTTTGGCAGAGTAGGTGACTGGCTATAGTTAGCAACAATGTATTGTGTATTTTAAAGTAGTTATAAGAGTGGACTTGAAATGTTCCCAACACATGCAAATGATACTTAGTGATGGATACCTCCAATACCCTGACTTGATCATTACACATTTCATGCATGTTAACAAAATATCACATGTACCTCATAAATATGTAAAATATTCTGTATCAACTTAAAAAGAGAAAGTGTTTACGTAGTTTTCAATTTCTTCTTCCAGTCTCAAACAGGTCATTACTTAAACACATGTTTTAACTTTTGGAATAAAATCTCTGAAAAATTCAGTACCTCCAAACTGTGTATAAGCTTGTTTGATATCACACAGTGCTGTAACCAATTGCTCACAAGGAATTGGCTCCTGATACTGTAATAAATACCTAGGATAAAGAGATAGTCGTGTTAACAGTTTTTTCTAAAACACAGATACACTGTGAGGAAAATACCCTGAAAAGAAATCTATGCCATGGGGACAACCTAAAACTCCTTTGTATTTGAAAAGGAGGTTGGAAGGAAACATATATCTACATCCCAATATCCTTATGGTAAATAACATTTTATAAATTTGGTTAAAAAAAAAAATAAACCTGTAATTTTCAATTAATAGACTTTTAATGACCGTAGTCTTTGCAAAGGTGAACTACCCTTAAAAACATCTAATTTCTCTATCAGGTGTGCTATTTAGACTATACCATACCTTTGAGCAATGAGCCTCAGTTCATTAGTCAGAACATTAGCATCAGAAGTTATGCCTGCCACACTGCAAGCCATGTCCCTTAAAGAAAAGACAGACACTGATCTGAGAGCAGGAAAAATGCTGGCAAGGGGCATTTACAAGTATTAAAAAGCACCAAGCTCTAAGAGAAATTCACCATACTTGCATCACAGCTGCTACACCCTTCAGGAAAAACTACAGAAATTTTATCTTTGTAGGAGACATTTACTTGACGTCATTCAACATGAAAGATGAGCAAGTACAACCTTACGTTCTTCAACAGATGTATTTATCACAAGAGCTAACATCAAGAAGCTAAAATAAATCCCAAGAAGATTCAGCAACAAAGAAGAAAAAGATTTTGCTAGACAGATTACCCCATGATTTTGGGTAGTACTCTCACCTCCTAATGCCTGGCTTGATGGAAGTGAAGGTCAAGGATGAGGATGGGTGGGTGTTACAAGTCTGCCTAGGAAGTCCAGAGCTAGTCACCTAATACAAGTGCATTGTGGGTTTTTTGCCTGTTTTCTGAGAGGTGGCCTGGCTCTCCCAATAGCCTAGATACTCACTGTGACTATGTCCAGCCAAGCCTGCAAGCTGCTGAGTGGACCCAACAGAGGCTCAGTGGAGGGATGACACTACCTTGGACAAGTGGATCTAAAGGCCCGGATAACTGGCATTTAAGAGGCCACCAATAAAGGAAAAGACTCTAACTAGCATAGCCAGCTCTCCACTAGCTGGGAAGTTCTACAAATCCAAATATAAAAGAAACCTTGCAAAGTGTACAGGGCTTTGGCTAAACTGTCTTCAGACCTCCAAGAGACCTGTTCTTTTATAAGATTCAGTACAATTCAACAAAATTCCTGAGTAGCTATTCTACACAATACTTTAAGGATCTCCTGTGGTATTTCATTAAACTGCCACAATCCTTCTAGGATGCTCTCAGGTTCAATGATGTTAAAGGTCACACGAGGTCACACAGCTTATACAGATGGTATGGACTTGAATGTCAATCTGTGTGACTATTAAGTCTGTATTTGTGTCACTACACGATGCTGTTTCTCCACTAAGTGGTCATGGACTTAAGAGAAACAATACATAATACTGTGCCTCAAGGTTTCAAGCAAAATAAGTCAAAAGCACAAATTTTCACAAGTAAAAACATAATAAACTGTTCACTTCAATTCCATCATGTCCAATGAAAAGCCCTCCCAAATTATGCAGATTCCACTTGTGTGAGAAAGTGAGATATTAAAAACCTCACTTACTCATTGAGTTTATAAATTTTTTCAGAAAAAAAGACTTCATCAAGAAGCTTGTGGATGTTGCGTCTCTCTGCTGCAAGCAAAACACCATCGTTTGCTAAAATTCCCAAACAGGTGCCTGCATGTCCAATAGCTTCCATGGCATATTCAACTTGGTATAAGCGACCTACAAAACACAAGCAGTGAGAAGCCAGGACTTTCCACTCATCCAAGAGAAATCACCAAGGTCGCCAGCAGATACAAATAAGAGCCCCCCTTTTACTCTGGTATGATGCATGGCAATCGTAATTAATCCAAATTACAAAAAGGATGAACTCTGTTTCTCTACAAGAAAAATTTACTGATTTTTTTCCCCCACAAAAATCTAACACTTTAGAAGAATTTTTACTTGAGGCAGATTTGAACAATTTCTATTTTACCTTCTGGAGAAAATATAGTGGTCCTGGAGTCATATCTTCGAGACTGCAAAGGAAAAACATACAATTGATTCCTACCCTCTGAAAATAAGCCCACAAATCAGTGATAAAACCAATCCTGGTACACAAAGTTCAGTGTGTGAGAGGAAACTGATAAGGAAGAAGACACCATTCCATTTCTTTCCTACAATTTCAATTTTCTCATGCAAGTCCCTAAGTGAAGTACAAGCAATACTCCACCTATTTATTAGGCAACAGTTTATTGGCATGTGTATTAACTCACCATGTTTTCTGAACTTTATATAATAATTCCTGTAAGAAGAAAATTGAATCATCATTAAAAAAAAATCTCAACTTAAAAAGCATTTCCTGCCTTTACAAATCTGTTTTACTGACCCCTTTATTCAGTTAACATTTACAGTGCACTTGCTGACTGCCAGGCACTATGTTAGATGATGGAATACCAAGACAGGTAAAACCAATCCCTGTCCTGAAGAGCTTATGTTAGTTTGCCAATTAGTTGAGAGAGACAGTCGTAGATTATAAAGTAACGGAAAAGAGGCACTACGGGCCAGGTGGAATGAGCGATACAGAAAATGAGAGATGGGGGTAGCAGAAATAAGGCTGACAACGCTCAGGTCTAAAATAAAGAATAGGAGAGGAAAGGAAGCACAGTCCAGGCATGGCAAATTGTGTGAGTAAAAGGTACGGAGGCAAGACAGCTTAGTGGGCAACAGACTACTAAAGTTTTCAAAAAGAATATAAAGAACTCACAGAGTTAAGCCAGTATCAAATGCATAGAGCCCTGATTGTCAAACTAAGAGGCCTTCCCCAGAGAGTGATAAAGGGGGTAGGAGCAGTAATCTTGGGCATCAGGATTTCCATTCTTGGAAAAGACACCACCACTTGCTCAACACGATTTAACAGAAATACCTCAGGGTCCAAAGCCCATGTTCCCAGATACCAGAATATACGAAATCAGGGCTGGAAAAGCAAGCTAGGGGAATCAGGTACTGGTGATCTAGATAAAAACTGAATTTTGTCTTTTGGTCAATAGGGCTCCGCCGAATGATTCTGATCACTCAGGCTGCTGAGAGACTGAAGGAAGGGCAAGTTCCAACAGGCAAGTGCAAGGGAAGGATAGCCCTGAGCAGAAAAGCCTGGAAGACACAAAAGAGACCTGCCACGGGAGATGGGGGGTGTTGATTCGTGCGTAAACACAACTTTCTGTCATCTCCATGCCTGACGCCGCACGATCTTGAGTTCACCTGTGCCTCCAGCACCGCTAACCTTCACCGCCCGACTCTGCGGTCCTGCCCTCCGGCCCCCCACGCCCAGCCCGCTCACCCCGGCCTAACCCCGCCGTCCAGACTGGACCCCTGTTAGGCCGACGGCGGCCGGTCCGTCACCGAGGAGGCGGGTGCAGAGTCATCGTGCCCACGGCTCCTCGGCGGCGGCTGCAGGCCGGGACCAGCTGTCTCGACGTTTGCGGACCCTCGCCCCAGGGACAGAGGCCAAGTCCCGCGGGCCCTTAGGAGGCAAAGGCTCACCGGAGGGAAGACCCTGCAGAGTCCAGATACACAGGCAACTCTTTACTCCGCGCGAGAAAAGCCACCAGCTACACCAGGATATCCGTCGCTAATATGGCCCCCGCGCGTGCGCAGAGTCACCGGGGGCGGGGCGGCCCGGGACGTCCCGGGACGCGGAAGTGCTCCCGGGGGCGGGGCTAGGGCTGACGGCTCTGGCGGGAGCTGGGGAATGGGTGCGCGCGCGGCAAGCTGAGACCCTCCAGCCCTGGAGGGCGTAGGGCGCCCTACGCCGTGGAGCAGGGCGGGAAGACCCTAGCCAAGCCAAAGTGGAATTGCTGTGTAGCTCATTTCCCTCTCCTAAGCTTTGCACTCATTCAGTTTCACTTTCTCATAACCTCTATTCGTAGACCTAGGAGAGCAATAGTGTGGAGCGGTCTATTAATTGCTTATCATTGCTGCCCTGACTTTACCCTTCATCCTGCCTCTTCTCATAAACGCCCTTCTTGAATTTGGCTTCCACGCGTTTTTGGATGTGTAAATTATGGTAGGGCTCACGTGTTGGGGAGAACTTTCTTTTTGATCTCCTCTGCTTTTCAACATGTGGGAAAGGATTTCCCCAACATCTTAGTTAAAGCAATGCTTCACCACCACCATACATAGTAGCATTTTCTTTTCTTTTTTTTTTATTCTGTTGCCCTGGGCAGAGAGTGCCAACGCGTCATAGCTCACAGTAACCTCAAATTCCTGGGCTCAAGAGTTCCTCTTGCCTCAGCCTCCCAAGTAGCTGAGACTACAGGCACCCACCACAATGCCCAGCTGGTTTTTCTTTTCTTTTCTTTCTCTTTCCTTTTCTTTCTATACGGAGTCTCCCTTTTGCTCAGGCTGGTCTCAAATTAAGCTCAGGCAATCCTCCCACCTCAGCCACCCAGAATTTTATTTTCTTTGCCGAAGTTGTCTTGCTTGTTTGTGTTCATTATTCATCTCTCCACCCTTTTTCTTATCCAGCTTTAATCCCATAAAAACTATTAATGTTTTTTTTTTTTTCAGGCTAGAAAGTTGATTAGGTGTAGGGGCGGCGCCTATGGCTCAGTGGGTAGGGCGCTAGCCCCACATCCCGAGGGTGGCGGGTTTGAACCCGGCCGGCCAAACTGCAACAACAACAAAAATAGCCGGGTGTTGTGGCAGGCACCTGTAGTCCCAGCTACTCGGGAGGCTGAGGCATTGCAAGAATCTCCTAAGCCCAGGAGTTGGAGGTTTCTGTGAGCTGTGATGTCACAGCACTCTACCTAGGGCGATAAAGTGAGACTCTGTCTCTACGGAAAATGGGAAGAAAAGAAAGTTGACCAGGTGTTAGGATGAAAGTAAAGCACGCCTAACTCCATTTTGTTGTCTCTTATTCCTGAGAATCAGTGGGAAGGCAAAGCAGGCCTGACTCCATTCTGTTGTGTTGTTACAGTTTATTGCTTAAAGAAACCGGTTCCTGTTGTCTCCCCTGCCCATTGCCTGGTATTTTAAGTGTGCCCGGTTAGAACTGTTACAATTATTAGTATTGTGTAAAAAGTCACTAACTACCCTATGAGGACAACCCTCATGATTATGTTAAGGTGGTCTTCATACCATCCATATGTGGTATTGAAATGTTAAAAGAACAAGCTTGACTCCATTTTATTACTTATTCCCTTTTACCTTCAAAACTAGTTCCTCTCGTTTGCCCTCCCATGGTGTAACTGTAAATGCATTTGCATCGCAGCCCTAGTGATTATAGCTTTTTATGCTCATGCCCTTTACGACCTTTACTTGTAAGTTCCCCTCCCTGCATTTCCCCGCTAGGACATTGTGGTTTGTTCCTATTTTGTAAGGAAGAAAAATCAGGAAATCGCTCTCATGATCATAGCATTGGGTAAAATGACTAATGGCCCTACCTTGTGATTCCCCCTACCCCTATAACTGCTATTTTCATTTCTGTAATAATGCTTGCTTGCCCCCTGGAAAAGTTTTGCTCTATAAAAACCAGAGTCACAGACAACTTGGGGCTGCTCTCAGAAACCCCATGTTGGGACACTGAGGCAGTCACTGGCTGCCTCTTCAATGAAAGGACTCCTCTTTAAATTCGACTTGTCTGGCAGTGTGGTCTTTGAGCGACGCCTGGGCATAACATAGGTCTGGGTTAACATGTAATGTTTGCTGACAGTCTCTCCCAAGAAGCAGTCCATTAGGCAGGGGCATTTGTCCTCTTCATGTTGGGTGCAAAATTATTGACGGATGTGGGCTTTGTTAATAGCTTGGAAATGAGTTGGGAGGTAGGTGATACTGTAAAAACATCCTCAGATGTTGTAACTTACGCCATCTCAGAAGGCCCCTGCCTGCCATCTTAGTTCATTTTGTAGAATTCCGCAATCATTGTTTTTTTGTGTGCGGTTTTTGGCCAGGGCTGGGTTTGAACCCGCCACCTCAGGCATACGGGGCTGGTGCCCTACTCCTTTGAGCCACAGGTGCCACCCAATCATTATGTTTTAAGTGAGAGGTAGGATTTCTTAGGTCAAAAGAGAACAGATCAGTTGAGACAAAAGATCAAAAGAATGAGTTTGACAAGTCTAGATGACAGTTCAGTCTGGCCTGAATGGAGGAGATAATATAGTAAGTAAAGGAGGAAAAGACATTTGAGAGTAGAGTGCCTTTAATGCCAGAATTTTTTGGTGTCAGTAATGAGAGGATTGAAGTGATGTTTTAGGATGATGAGCTCTGAAGATATCCCATCTAATATGTTTGTCTTACAGTATGCCACTGATGCTTTCCATTGAAAAGTTCTATATCCCCTTGCCCTGAATCTAGGTGAACCTGTGACTACAATGGAAGAGGTATCATGTGACTTCCAAGAGTAGGTCATAAAAAGTGATACAGTTCTGGGCCGCACCTGTGGCTCAAGGAGTAGGGCGCCGGTCCCATATGCCGGAGGTGGCGGGTTCAAACCCAGCCCAGGCCAAAAATCACAAAAAAAAAAAAAAAAAGTGATACAGTTCTATCTTCTTTGGATAATCGTTTTCAGAACTCAGGCACTGTGCTATGAGGAAGCAAAGGCCACATGGAGAGGTGTTTGGCCAACATCCTAGATGAGGTCCCAGTTTCACCTGTCAGGTGGGTGAGTGAAGATTCCTCCAGGTGATTGAAGCTGTCACAGGCACCAAATCTCCCCTTGCCTTCACGTCTTTCTAGCTGAAGCTTCAGGCATTACGGAGCAGAGATAAGCTACCCCAGGGCCTATCTAAATTAATAACCCACAGAAACCGGGGCATGCTAAGCAACAACGACAACTGCAACAAAAAAACGGCCGGGCGTTGTGGTGGGTGCCTGTAGTCTCAGCTACTTGGGAGGCTGAGGCAAGAGAATGGCTTAAGCCCAAGAGTTTGAGGTTGCTGTGAGCTGTGATGCCACAGCACTCTACGCAGGGCGACATAGTTAGACTCAGTCTCAAAAAAAAAAAGATAGTAAAATGACTGTCTTAAGTTTTAAGCAACTAATTTTTTGGTTAAATTGTCATACACCAATACACATACGTAACCAGAATTTTCATTTACCTCTAATATGAACTATGTAGGTTAGGGAGGCTAAAAGGTCCAGAAAGTAAAGTTCTGGAGTAGTCCAGAGAGGATAAAAATTTGGACAGAAAAAGACGCTTGGCAAGAGCAAAGAGTCTTCGGCAGACATATAGTATTTGATTCCTAAATCTAGAACTGGGTTTTTTCCTCACTTGTTGAAAGACCCAGGACTTATTACTTGTAGAAGTGTGTTCATTCTTGCAGTTTATTCAACAGATCTTTATTGGATCTGCTATGAGCCTGATACAGTGCTATGTTCTGAAGGTAATATGAAAAAAAATTGTTCAATGTATGTACTATATTAAGTCAGAGAAAAACAACCAATTGGATGGATGGATGGATAGATAGAAGGGGGTGTATTAAGGAAATACATAAAAGAAGCTGAGAAGTCCCACAATATGCTGTATGCAAGCTGGAGAACCAAGAGAGCTACTGGTGTAAGTCCTGGAGTCCAAAGGTCAAGAACATGGAGTTCTGACATCTGAAAGCAAGAGAAGATGGACGTTCCAGCTCCAGAAGAAAGACTGAAATTGTCTTTCCTCTGCCTTTTTATTCTATTTGGGCCCTCAGTGGACTGGATGATACCCACCTACACTGGTGAGGGGGGATCTTCCTTACTCAGCCTGCTGATTCAGTGCCACTATCTTCTGGAAACATCTTCCAGATAAAATAATGTTTTATCAGTAATTTGGGTATCCCTTACTCCAGTCATGGGTGTTCCTTAACCCAGTCAAGCTGACATCTAAAGTTAACTATCACAGCCACCCAAGAGTTTATAAAATACATGGAATTGATTGATTGGAGATAAATTAGGACAAACACCAAATAGTAAAATATTGATGCAATGCAGCAGGTATCTAAATATTGAAATACATGTAGTGGTCAGCAATATTTGCATCAGATGTTGAGTTAAAGGGAATCCATGTCAGCAGAAGCAATCAAGAGGGAAATCTGTGGAGTTTAAACTGGGCTGGAGTAAACTCCAGAAGAGGATAAACACTGGGCTGGAGTAAAACCCAAGTTTCAGTCCACTTTTCTGGTCCCCAATTTCCTGAACGGTTAAGGTAGATAAAAACTACAGTTTTTTAAATTTGAGAAGCCTAACTGCTTCCATATGAATGATCTCATTTGTTCCTCCTAATGTACATGTGCCTGTGCCTGTGAGTAAGGGGAGAGGTGTGTAAGGAAGTAGTGTAGGACCCCCATAATGGTTAACAGCACAATCTGCAGCAGAAAGACCTGATTTAAACAATGGAATCTCTTTAATCCATTTAGTTCAACTTTTTAAGCTCTTATCTGAAAAGAGGAATTGATCCTAATAGTACTTCCTTCATGGGTTGGCTGTGAAGATTAAATGAAATGTGTGTAAAATACTTTGTGCTCAATAAATGTTGGCTTTTATTATATATTGTTAAAAACTAAAAGGCAGGAAAGACAGAGATTTCTAAAATTCTATGATTCTAAAAACCAAAAGGGCTCAATGATTGAATGTGAGAGAGGTAGACAAAAAAAAATGACTCCAATATTTTGAGTTTGGATAATGTGGAATATAGTTGATTTGTTTAGCAAATGCTTGTGATGTCCCAACTATGTGAGAAGGATTGTGCTAAGTACTGGCATTATTCCCTTGTCAAATCCTCACAACTCTATAAATCAGGTAGTACCACTACCTCAATTTTACAAATAAGAAAATTGAGACAGAGAAGTTAACAGTTAATGATACAAGAAAATTCAGAAAAAGGGCGGTGCCTGTGGCTCAGTTGGTAGGGCACCGGCCCCATATGCCGAGGGTGGCGGGTTCAAACCCGGCCCCAGCCAAACTGCAACCAAAAAATGGCCGGGCGTTGTGGTGGGCGCCTGTAGTCCCAGCTACTCAGGAGGCTGAGGCAAGAGAATCGCTTAAGCCCAGGAGTTGGAGGTTGCTGTGAGCTGTGTGATGCCATGGCACTCTACTGAGGGCCATAAAGTGAGACTCTGTCTCTACAAAAAAAAATAAAAAAAAAAAGAAAATTCAGAAAAACACTTATTTTAGCAGAAGGCAGATAGGTATAGAAGCAATGTCTGTTCGTGTATATATAGAAAGAGATACATGTAGATATGGAATCAATTCATATATATAGGAAGAGATAACTATTGAAAGGGTGTTAGAATGGCCAGGGCTCTGGACTTGAGTTATCTGTAGAAAATGAATGTTAAAACCAGAAGAATAGGTAAACAGCCATTTACGAAATCGTACTAAGGGAGACAGGAAGAGGAATCAGTGAAGGAAATGCAGTGGAATAATTAGGGCGAAGTATATAGTGAGCTCCAGTTTACCATGGTCATACGAAAAGAAACACAAATTATAGAGAATTTAAAAATATCTGCTTAGGGTGGCGCCTGTGGCTCAAAGGAGTAGGGCGCCAGCCCCACATGCTGGAGGTGGCAGGTTCAAACCCAGCCCCGGCCAAAAACTGAAAAAAAAAAAAAAAAAATTAAAAATTAAAATAAAATAAAAATATCTGCTCAGGGATATTCCTAGTATCAGCCTGAAGGCTAACCATTAAATTCAGGTCTAGGCTCAGGGGTTAGATCCAGCCTTGTTTGGATGTCTTTTATCTGCTTCCTCGTAGTTTTTGTCTTCCAGCATCTCTCTCTGGAGTTCCAGTTTCAACTACCCTCTCCAACAAGTTAAAAAATTTCTTCATAAAAAAAAATACAAATAGAATCATACAACATTGGGCGGCACCTGTGGCTCAGTGGGTAGGGCACCGGCCCCATATACCCAAGGTGGCGGGTTCTAACCCAGCCCCGGCCAAACTGCAACAAAAAAATACCCGGACTTTGTGGTGGGTGCTGGTTGTCCCAGCTAGTGGGGAGGCTGAGGCAAGAGAATCGCCTGAGCCCAGGAGTTGGCGGTTGCTGTGAGCTGTGTGACGCCACGGCACTCTACTGAGGACAATAAAGTGAGATGCTGTCTCTAAAAGAAAAAAAAAATTTCTTTGAAGAATACCTTCTGTGTTTCCTTCTAAGGCATCTTAGTGTGTGCTTTCTCCAGCTTTTTCTAGTGTACATTCATTCTGCAAATATTTTTAAAGACTCTTCTGTGTGAAAGGCACCATAGCAGGTGTAAGAAGAACAGATGGGTAAAAATAAATTTTACAAGGTCTCTGTTCTCCTATAACCCTCAGGCTAGATGACTGTGAACCATGATCCATTATGCAAAGTGTTGTGTTATGGAAAAGACATAGTGCGATGGGATTCCAGAGAAAGGAGAGATCGGGGAAGGTTTCATAGAACTGATGATAGTTAGCTAGGTTTGTCTGTACATATGTCCAGCTATTTAAAATACGTGAATATATTTATACATATATAGCATGTTCCTTTCAAAATTTAAAAAAGGCATTGATCTCAGGGTGAACAGACCTAGAGATTATCTGATTCAAAATATCATATATGTGTTTTATACCACGTACACCCACAGAGAGACATGCTTGCTTATGCAGTACTTTCTGTAGTTTAAAACATGGTCATGAGATTGCTTGAAGACCTAGGTTTCATGTGCTTTGTCATATTCACAATCAACATATTCCATCAATTCATTTTTAACTATTTGGGAAAATCCTTTGATTTGGTCCTATTGGGTTTTTAATTACCCAGGTTAATGTGAACTTTTACCTAGTCACATGGAGATCCCAGATTCATAGGACTTAGCAGTTTCAAACCAGATTTCTTCCACAGCTTTCTGGCCCATGTCAAACATTTGCTGTAAGTGCTTCCACCCGGTTTTCGCAGTAATCATGAGATAGTCTTTGTTCTCTGGGTATAGCTGGCAGGAGTGTGCAGCTATGACAAGTGACTGACAAAATCGGCTGCATACAAGTAGAAACAAAGCACCCCTCTCTGCAGCTGTCAGGGGGATGATACTTTCAAATCCTGCAAGGACATGCCCTCCTACTTGCATAGGACTCTTGCTCTCAATCATCATGTACATGATGGTGATTGCCACTTCAAATACATAGTAGCCACAGCTCATGTCACTGAAGTCTAAAATCCCAGACACGTGATACTCAGCATCTCCACAGGCTGACTTGCTAGAATCTATTAAAATGTTATGGTCATTAAGGTCTCCATGATTGATACCTGAAAGTAGAAAAATCATGGGAAAACAGTTAATTTCATGTCCCAGTTCATCCTCTTTCCATTCTCTTTCTTAGGTAAGGTCATTCAAATAATTTGATAAGCAGTCAGAGATGAAGGGCTAAACTATATTTTTCTTGAAATAAAATAATTTCCTCTGAAACGGATAAAAGCAGTTAATTTTAGGTTTCTGTGTTCGCTCTTGCTTTTGCTTCTCATCAATAAAAGGCCAGAAGGTGGAGACTGCAGTCATTGCAAATACCTGATTTTGGTTATTAGATGAGTAAAGTGAAAAGGAATACCACTCAAATAAAAAATGTTTAAAAAGAATATAAACATGATCGTATTTTTTTTTTTTTTTTTGTAGAGACAGAGTCTCACTGTACGGCCCTCAGTAGAGTGCCGTGGCGTTACACGGCTCACAGCAACCTCTAACTCTTGGGCTTACGCGATTCTCTTGCCTCAGCCTCCCGAGTAGCTGGGACTACAGGCGCCCGCCACAACGCCCGGCTATTTTTTTGTTGCAATTTGGCCGGGGCTGGGTTTGAACCCGCCACCCTTGGCATATGGGGCCGGTACCCTACTCACTGAGCCACAGGCGCCGCCCAACATGATCATATTATTATGATGGGCAAGGAGTTTTAGAATGGGCCAGGGCACATTGGTTTGCTGGGAAAGGATCTTAAGTGTGCTACAAAAATTTTTAAAGATAATTAACAAAATTATTTTTGAAAGAAGTTCAAAGCACAGTAAATATATATATATATATGTATATATATATATTTTTTTGTAGAGACAGAGTCTCACTTTATCACCCTTGGTAGAGTGCCGTGGCGTCACACAGCTCACAGCAACCTCCAACTCCTGAGCTTAGGCGATTCTCTTGCCTCAGCCTCCAGAGCAGCTGGGACTACAGGCGCCCGCCACAACGCCCGGCTATTTTTTTGTTGCAGTTTGGCCAGGGCAGGGTTTGAACCCACCACCCTCGGCATATGGGGCCGGCGCCCTACCCGCTGAGCCACAGGCGCCACCCCTATATATATTGTTTTTATCAACACAATTTAAGTGTGCTGCGGAAGTTTAACTATAGGTTCAAGTATTCCGTGAGTTGAAAAACACTGCCCTAGACTCTTGTCCTTATATATGAGAAGATATATACTAGAGTGTTCACTATCGTATCACCTATGTAGCAAAAAAATGGGAAGCAATGTAAAATTCCATCAACAAGAGAATGGACTGACAACTTACAGTATGTTCAAATGAATTTTGGTATATTCATATCATGGAATACTGTTGAACAGTAAAAACTGATAATCTAAATAAACTAGAACTACATATGTTAATATAGCTCAATCTGAAAAACATGCTGAATTTAAAAAGCATGATAATACACAGTGTGATGTCACTGATAAAAAGTTTAAAAAATGAAAAATACTATTATAATCAATTTGTAACTCATTCATATGTAGTATGCAAATTTAGTAGATAGGAGGTATCACATAAAGTTTAGGGAGCCTTCAAATGTTGCAATTTTAAGAAAAGTAAAATATTATTTATAAAATAGCAGGAACAAATGTAGTAAAGTTTTAAGATTTGGTAAAGCTAAATTCTACTTCCATACTTTTCGGATAGTATGAAATTTGACAATTTAAATATTTGACTTGGGGAATACTCACATTCTCGAAAATGACTTAATTTGGTCATCACTTCCTCCTTGAATAGCTGAATGACCTGCTCGACAATCTCTCGAGTTTGATTCTGGTCCAAGGTGTGCAGATATTTCTCCAAAAGAGGAACATTTTTCAGATTCCAGATGAAGTTCTTCCGCTGAAGACTACTTAACTTTGGGTGATGGAATTTCTAAATCAAGAGCAAGAAACTCTTAGCTGCTTGACAGAGTAACTACTACTGAGAGATTTGCTGTGTGCTTCAAAGAGACCTGGGAGTGCCTGATGGAGACAGCTGGCATTTCCTCATGGTCATTGAATTGCTCCATTTACATTAATCCACAAAATACAGTAAGACCTTCATATTTATAAAGGACCTCATAGTTAGGGGAGCACATTTCCATCTCACTTGATCCTCAGAATTGTATGAAGACATCCATAGCTGACTCAGACCCGTAGCTCAGTGAGTATGGTGCCAGGCACATACACCGAGGCTGGCGGGTTCAAGCCCGGCCAGGGCCTGCTAAAACAACAATGACAAATGCAACCAAAAAATAGCTGGGCGTTATGGCAGGTGCCTGTAGTCCCAGCTACTGGGGAGGCTGAGGCAAGAGAATCACTTAAGCCCAAGAGTTTGAGGTTGCTGTGAGCTGTGACACCACAGCATTCTACTGAAGGTGACCATAGTAAGACTCTATGTCTCAAAAAAGAAAGAGAGAGAAAAAAAAAAAAGACATCCACAGCTTACGGAGGAATGAGAGGCAACTCTAAAGAACTCTGTTCTCACCCACATGATCTGACACCCTCCCCGCACCCCCACCTCATCTTCATCTTCTACCTTTGCTCACTCTGCTCTCTGCTCCAACTGCACTGGCCTCCCACCTGTTCAGGGAACATGACTGGCATGTTCCTACCTCATGGCCCTTTGTATCTGCTGTTTCTTCCAGGATGCTCTCCCTAGGTATCTACATGGTCTTTATTCAAAAAACACCTTTTCTGTGAGAACTGCCTGCTCACTTACTCCATCTAGAATTTCAACCCTTATCAGGCAAAATTTGCTACAAAAAAAGAAAAAAAAATAGTTTCAACCCTTTCTCGAGTATTTTGTATCCCTCTTCTTTGCTTATTTTTTCTTAGTGCTTATGTTGTCTAGCATTTGCCATAATTCCCTTAACTTAGTTTACTGTCTTTCCTCACTAGAATATAAGCTCCACAAAGAAGCAAGGGCTTTGTTTTATGTCTGCTCACTGTTGTACCCCCACACCTGGAACTGTGCCTGGTATGGTGAAGGCACTGCTCAAGCAACATTTGATCAACAAATGGATGTTCTTAGAATAAAAAGTTCTGGAATTGGAAGGGCCTTTAGACTTTGAGCACTCTGTCTAAAGTTCTAAGTGACTCTGACCATTGCTGGACAAGAGGGGAAACTGAGAGAGGGATAATGACTAGTCACCATGGAAGTGAGGAAGGACATGGGTCTTCTGACTTACAGTTCAGACCTCTTTCACAGAGTGAGTGATAAAAGGTGGCTGGGTGGTCACCCAATGGAGTATCTTTCAAATTTTTTAACCATGACTTGTAGAAAAAAATATACACATCATAGGTTGGGCATGTGGCTTGCACCTCTAATCCCAGTACTTTTGGGGGCCAAAGTGGGAAGATTGCTTGAGCCCAGGAGTCTAGGATCAGCCTCGGCAACAGAGTGAGACTCTGTCTCTATACAAAATGAGAATTTTAGCCACGCATGGTGATGAGCACCTGTCATCCCAGCTTCTTGGGAGGCTGAGGAAGGGGACTGCCTGAGCCCAGGAGTTTGAGCCATGACCACTGCACTCTGACTTGGGCGACAGAGTGAGACTTCACCTCTTAAATACACACACACAACCAGTATATATATCACAACCCAGTGTATATAGAGGCATGAACATATAAAGAAAAAGTCCTGGCCAGGCATGGTGTCTCTTGTCTGTAATCCTAGCACTCCGAGAGGGCAAGGCAGGAGGATTGCTTGAGGCTAGGAGGTTGAGATGAGCCTGAGCAAAAGTGAGACTTCCTCTCTATAAAAACCATAAAATTAACTAGGCATTGTGGCACATGACTGTAGTCCCAACTACTTGGGAGGCTAAGGCAGGAGGATCTCTTGAACCCAGAAGTTTGACTCTGCAGTGAGTTAGGATGATGACACCACTGCACTCCAGCCTGGGCAAAGGGTGAGACTCTGTCTCAAAAATAAACAAACAAATAAATAAAATAAAAATACAAAAGTCTCGGTAAACAGTATTCAGATCATTACATATGACATATTCTGGTGTTTTACATTGTCTTCTATTTCTTTTTTTAAAAAAAGTTCCCCCAAATGATCTTGTAATTGTGATTTCACTAACATGACCTAAAGTTTGAAAACCTTCCCCTGATGCTTGTGTTGTCACTATCATATCTTCACTGCGTGGTTCTGTAGCCCCTTGAATACTCCCCATGAGAAGCACCATTGAGGTAGCTCTGCATTCTTTTGCTGAACCAAATCTGCCTCTGCGATAGTGTTCATGGCACTGGTTCCAAATGTGACCTCCAGGGCATCTGCAATAGGATTGGTCCTCCAGATTTCTGAAGACAGCACTTCTATTCTCTCAGAGTCCTCTTCTGCAAATTAAACCTTTCTGGTTCCTTCAATTATTCCTCACGTGACAAGGTTTTGAATCTCCTTACCATCTTTTATGTTAAATGCCACTAATGATCACAAAAATACTCTGCATGATGAACACTGAAAACACTGTTAGGAGCTGTTACTTTTGGAGAAGGGGATTATCACTAGGAATGGAGATGATGATAGAGAGGAGAACAACCTTTCAGTATTGTTGGAAATTTTACGGTGTATATGTAATGTAATTTTACCATGTATATGTAATACATTTATTTATTTAGACAGAGTCTCACTTTGTCAACCTGGGTAGAGTTCCCAGTTCTGTCCCATCTCTCACTTGATTCCTGTTAAGGCTCTACTTTTCTTCTCTCTCTACAGCTCTGGCCATTCTACCATGTTGAGTAGTTAATAGAAAAGAAAAAGGAAAAAGATACAGCTCCAGCCAGATATAAAGGAAGCAGGCAGGCCGATTCTAGAGTCACTGGAGGAACACAACATGAAGGGAGGAGAGGCCGACATGCTTTGTGTATGGTGAGAAGCCTTAGCTTCCACAGATCTCAACGCTCCCTGGCCCTGTTTTTTCCCTCTGCCCGTTCCTTCAGCTCCTTGCTTCAGTTCCTGGCTGTAACGTTTTCCCTTGACTAATACCAGGGTGTACCTTACCTTCTTCAGAATGGGGTTGTGTCCCAGCAGGACAGGTTGGAAGCCATCAGTCTTGCTCAACGTTCCTTTTCACATAAGCTTAATGTTAAATCAACCACCAATCCAGATGCTCTGCCTCCTAAATACGTTTTGAATCTTTTCTTGGTTCAAGCCCTCAATCAGCTTTTACCTGACTACTGTGCTCGCTGGCATACTCCCTGCCTTCAGCCTGGCTTTCTGCCAATCTACCCATCATAATGGCAGACAGGATATAAATTAGAGTGATATACATTAGAAATCTTTGCCTACTGAAAACCTTTCAAAGCCCCTTACTTTCCCTAAGACAAAATCTAAACTCCCTAGTATCCTATATTATATTTCATAATCTGGCTCTACCCTACATTTTCAACTTTATCCCCTGTCTGTTTCAAGTACAATTCCTATTATGAATTATTCAGATGTTCTGGAATGTGGATGTTGTAGTGCAATGATTTTTCACATGTTCTTTTCCTTTAGCTACAATGCCCTTCCTCCTTTTCTCTACCTGCTTATAGATTCCTAACTTTTAATAAAGAGATCAGATAGTACTATTTTTTTTTTTTTTTGAGACAGAGTCTCAGTATATTGCTCTTGGTAGAGTGCCTTGGCATCATAGCTCACAGCAACCTCAAATTCTTGGGCTTAAGTGATTCTCTTGCCTCAGCCTCCCAGGTAGCTGGGACTACTGGCACCTGCCACAATGCCCAGCTATGTTTTTTTGTTGTAGTTGTCGTTGTTTAGCAGGGTTCGAACCTGCCTGCCTTGCTGTTATGTGGCCGGCACCCTAACCACTGAGCTATGGGCTCCAAGCCCTAGCTGTTTTTTCTTTTTAGAGACAGGGTCTTGGTCTTGCTCAGGCTGGTCTTAAACTCCTGAGCTCAGGCGATCCACCCACCTCAGCCTCCCAGAGTGTTAGGATTACAGGTGTGAGCCACTGTGCCCAGCCCCAGATACTACTTTTTTAAATGAAGCCCTCCTATGTATATGTTTGACCCTGCTAAACACCAAGGACAGAAGATCATAAACAAGATGTAGACATCGTCCTCAAGAAGATCACTGCATCTTATAAAGCATATGTAACAGGAAGCTCAGCTATTCAACAAGTAATTATAATACCCCTGTGGTATTCATGCCCTTGTGTAGCTTTTCCCAGTTAGTGGTCAATGGTGTATTAGGTAGCATGATTCAAGGAGAGGCTTGATAAACATTTCCATATTAGGGCTTATCCTCTTGGACCTCTCTCTTGGAAGTCAGCAGCCATACCGTAAGGATGTATGGGTCATCCTGCAGGACGAAACATTACGTGAGGAGAAAAGGCTGCTGGAGGTGAGCACCCTGATGAAATCTAGCTGCATGGTGACCCCAGTCAACACCAAGTAGAAAAGAGTGGCTTGGTCAACCCACAGAATCGTGAGAGATAAATCATTATTGTTTTAAGTCAGTACATTTGGGTGTGACTTTTTTTACAAAGCAATAACCAGAACATAGTATAGTAAATACAGAGATAAAAGGATGGATAAGGATCAGAAGTAGCAAAGAGAAGGAAGCAGTCATCTCTGTGCAGCAGGGAGGAGACAGGGTCGGGGAAATTTCACACAGGAGGTGACAGGGGAGCTATGTGTTGAAGGGTAAGAAGGAGTCTTCTGAAGCAGGGGAAGGGGGCATCCTAATGGAGATAATGGTATATGCAAAGGTTCAGATACCTAAAACAGAAGAGCACATTCAGGGAACTACAACACCTTCTACTGATATATTGCTGGTGAGAACTGTATGAAAAGGGAGACACAGGCCACAGGCTGGGGAGGGAGCAGGGCTGAGGCCGCCCAGGGATGAGACCATGAGAGGCTTTGTTCACCACACTGAAGACTTTACCTAGTTAGCAGTGAGAAGCTACTGAAAGGTTTTAACCATGGAACTGACACAGTCAGATGGGTAATTTCAAAAAGTCACTCTTGACTGATGTAAAGAATATAGTGGAGAAAAAAGAAAACTAGATATAGGGCGGCTATAGCAGTACTTCAGGGAAACTAGGATGGTTGAGTGAGGAATGGAGAGAAGGAGACAGAATATTGAGACATCTGAGAAGCAGAACTGACAGGATTTAGTCAGTGATTAGAAGTGTTTTACTCATAAACTGTAAATTTTGGGGGAGGGGCAGGGTCTCGCTCTGTTGCTCAAGCTGAGTGCAGTGGTGTGATCATAGCTCATTATTGCCTGAAACACTTGAGCTCAAGAGATCCTCCTGCCTCCGGAGAAGCTGGAACTACAGGTTTATACCCAAGTAATTTTTTTTTTTTTTTTTTTGTAGAGACAGAGTCTCACTTTATGGCCCTTTGTAGAGTGCCGTGGTATCACACAGCTCACAGCAACCTCCAACTCCTGGGCTTAAGCGTTTCTCTTGCCTCAGCCTCCTGAGTAGCTGGGACTACAGGCGCCCGCCACAACGCCCAGCTATTTTTTTTTGGTTGCAGTTCAACCAGGGCCGGGTTTGAACCCGCCACCGAGGGGCCGGCGCCTTACCGACTGAGCCACAGGTGCCGCCCAATACCCAAGTAATTTTTATAGAAATGGGGTCTTGCTATGTTTCCCAGGCTGGTCTTGAACTCCTGGGCTCAAGCAGTCCTCTCACCTTGGCCTCCCAAAAAGCTGGGATTATAGGCGTGAGCCACAGTACAGTGCCCAGTGTTGTAATTACTTTCTTTTTTTTTTTTTTTTTTTTTAATTTTGGCCGGGGCTAGGTTTGAACCCTCCACCTCTGCCATATGGGAACGGCACCCTACTCCTTGAGCCACAGGTGCCGCCCTGTAATTACTTTCTAAAGCATTTATCTGTCCCCTGGAACAGATTCTGGGACAGAGCCTGTGTCTTATTATTCTCTCAGTACTTGGCATGGAAAAGGTACTCAGTCAGTGCTTGTTGAATAAAGATAGATGTTTTATGGGTGTGTCTAAAAAATACCTGTCATATAGGATTTACTTCTATAGGACAAAACAAGTCATTTTAACCCATTTGCAGCTTAGCTATTGCTTCATACAGAGCTCCAGCTAATTATATCTTATTTGCATGAAAACTTCAGGCTTCAGTTTGTGAATATAGACTATTTTCAGTGAACAGCATGAAAAATATAATTTCTAAAACTGAAGTAATTTTGCCAATATGCCAGTAAAGCACAGAGCTGGGCAGAAGGTAGCCTGTCGTAAAATTCATGCATTTTGTGCCCCATTCCCTTTATAACACACCTTAAAAGCACCACACATAGAAAGAAAATCAGATCCTAAGTTTTTTGGGTTTTTTTTGTTTTTATTTTGAAACAAGAGTCTCACTCTGTTGCCCTTGGTAGTTTCGTGGCATCATGGCTCGCAGCAACCTCAAACTCTTGGGCTTAAATGATCCTCTTCCCTCAGCCTTTCGAGTAGATGGGACTACAGGCACCTGCCACAATGCCTGGCTATTTTTTAGAGATAGTGGCTCACTCTAACTCCTGAGCTCAGGCAATCCACCTGCCTCAGCCTCCCACAGTGCTAAGATTACAGGCATGCAATCCTGAATATTTTAAAGAATGAAATAACAGGCTCGGTGCCCATAGCTCAGTGGATAGGGCGCCGGCCACATACACGAAGGCTGGGGGGTTCGAACGGGGCCTGGGTCTGCTAAACAACAATGACAACTACAACAAAAATAATAGCTGGGCGTTATGGCAGGGGCCTGTAGTCCCAGCTACTTGGGAGACCGAGGCAAGAGTATTGCTTAAGCCCAAGAGTTTGAGGTTGCCATGAGCTGTGACACCATGGTACTCTACCAAGGGTGAAAGCTGGAGACTGTGTCTCAAAAAATAAAACAAAACAAAAGACTGAAATAACAAATAAAAATTCCTTATAGGGAAGTGCCTGTGGCTCGGTAGGTAGGGCGCAAGCCCCATATACAGAGGGTGGCTGGTTCGAACTGGGCCCTGGCTAAACGGCAACAAAAAAATAGCCGGGTGTTGTAGTGTGTGCCTGTAGTCCCAGCTACTGGGGAGGCTGAGGCAAGAGAATCGCCTAAGCCCAGGAGTTGGAGGTTGCTGTGAGCTGTGACTCCACAGCACTCTACCAAGGGCGATAAAGTGAGACTCTATCTCTAAAAAAAAAAAAAAAGAAAAAATTCCTTATAAACAAAATGAAACCCCAAATCTTACCTCCAGTGTCTTATCCAGTTTGGCAGCTAGCCTTCCAATGTCATACAACAGCTGGTGGCTGACCGGAACCTCAGCTACGGGTCTTCCTGGGAGGTAAGTCAGCAGCCTCACCAAGTAGCTTTTGACTTCAGAGCCACTATCTAGATGGATGGAATGATATACCCTGTCAACTATTCTCAAAGACAAGCAATTAGAAGCCATTCAAGTATGATATAATATAGTAGAAAAAATAAAACTAGAAATCAGGAATTTTATTTTATTTTTTTTTGGTTTTTCGCCGGGGCTCGGTTTGAACCTGCCACTTCTGGCATATGGGACCGGCGCCCTACTCCTTGAACCATAGGCGCCACCCCGAGAAATCAGGAATTTCAGAATCCAGCTCTGTCCTATGTAAGCTATGTGATTATTATTGAAAAGAACAGAAATTACAGAACAAAAGAAAAACATGTGCTAACCTAAAACAACTCAGAGGGATTCTCTAAGGCAGACCTGAGTGGATGAAGCAAGTAGGTAGAAGTGACAACCTTAACACCATTGGAATTAGCCATTTTTGTACCAAAACTATAGCCCAACTCTGCTGGCCTTACCTCTATACAGAAATTACCCACTATGGTAAATAAATGCAGAAACACACACTCTTTCATAAATTTACAACTGCAGACAGAGATACAAAGAAACGATTTCTAGAATCACAGACCTCTCAGGAGCAAATTGAATTACAGCCTCGGTTTGCAACACAGGACCACAACCATTTCTCAGAGACCATAACAGGCCTCAGGTATTTGAAGCAATGCAAATTAAAAAAGAAAGGATGAACAATGAAGAGAGAAAAACATGGCTAGGATTTCAAACCTTTAAAAAAATTAAAAGAGGTGGATTTTAGATTGTTGCTTAGAGACCTGAATTAGGTACATCTTAGTATTTTAGCATTTAGAGGTGAAAAGGACCATCTTAAATGAGAATGTGTAGCTTTAGGAATGATAAGTGGTGTGCCTGAGGTTACATAAAGAATAATGACAGAGCTGGGATCTAATTACTCCTAATTTTTAGTCTTATGTTTTTTCTACTATATCTCAACAGCAGAATGTGCTGGTCTGACTGCATAAAAATATTTAATTATTTTTGTGATTTAAACCCCTCCTAAAATGTTCCCCTAATGCCAACAAGTCCCCTTAGTTACTAACCATAAGCACCTCTTTCTAAGCAGAAATTTACACCAGATTCAGCTCTAAACGTTTCTACATCAGAAACCCAATTTCCACCTTGGCGATTCTGTGGCTTCTCCCAAACACTGAAAAAATAACCAGTGTACATTTGGAATTGTAAACCTGTTATTGACATCTCTACTTGTAGCCCAAATGCAGTAATATACATGGACAGGTGACAGACTGGCAAATTGGTCAGCCTCTTACCTACAGACACGAGAGAAGTAATGTTGTCTCCTTTAGTTTGACACACAGAGGCTGTTGGAAAGCCAGCTGCTTTCAGAAACATGATGATGTGACTCTGCACTTCAATCAGGTCTGGATTTTTGCTAGTTTCGGTGTTGCTGATTTTGAGGACATATTCAGTTGGGCTGTCTGTAGTGTCCTTGGTTCTTGAAGTACATACATGAAAATTTTGGTCATCATAGCTAGGAAGAGGCTGGATCTTGGAAACTTTAAACCCAAATACTGATTCCACTAATGCACAGGCTTGTACTTCACCAAAAGTTGGTTTGGAAGGAACCTGTGATTGTTGATCAATCCCACTTGACATGTCTAGGGGAATAAAAAGACAAACCAAAAAGGGGACATATAAATATATTTATTTAAATGATTTTTTTTCTCAAGATAGACCAATAATGTTTTTCTATACTGATCCTGTATTTCCTTTTTCTTTTCTTTTCTTTTTTTTTTTTTGAGACAGAGTCTCACCATGTTGGCCTCCGTAGAGTGCAGAGGCATCACAGCTCATAGAACCTCAAACTCTTGGGGTTAAGCGATTCTCTTGCTTCAGCCTCCCAAGCAGCTAGGACTATGGGCGCCCGCCACAATGCCAGCTATTTTTTGTTGCAGCTGTCATTGTTGGTTAGCTGGCCCAGGCCAGGTTTGAACGCACCAACTTTGGTGTATGTGGCTGGTGCCATAACCATTGTGCTAGGTGAACCAAGCCTGTATTTCTTTTGATTATTAATTTTTACATATAAAATTGAAAAAAAAAATCAATTCAGTAAATAAGACCAAGAAGCAGCTGTTTTGGCATATGAATAAAAATCCATGTACTATAATTTTTTTTTTTTTTGAGACAAGGTCTCACTCTGTTGCCCATGTTGGATTACAGTGATATAACTGTAGCTCACTACAGTCTCAAACTCCTGGGCTTAAGTGATCCCCCTGCCTTCAGCCTCCTGAGAAGCAATGATTATAGGTGGTCACCACCATACCTCACTGATTTTTCTTATTTTTTGTAGAGACAGGGTCTTGCCATGTTGTCCAGGCTGTTCTGAAACTCCTGGCCTCCCAAAGTGCTGGGATTACAGGTGTGAACCATTGCACCTGGCCACCATAAATAATTTTTTAATTGGTTAGCTGGCCTAGACCAGGTTTGAATGCACCAACTGAAGGTATATTCCCAGGGATAAAACACAGATCAGGAAAGTACCTTAGTATCATCTTGCCCAATCCTTCTTCCTCCTCATCAACTTTACAGGAGAAATATAGGTCCTAAGGTTACATGACTTGCCCAAAGTTACATAGTAAATTACAAAACGCAGCTCTCCAGACTCCTAATCCACGATCATGCCCTTTTGATTAGGTTACCATCATTGCTTCTCGGCCTTTTGGCTAAGATCAAGTGTGATTAGGTTACCATCAGTCTTGGGTTAAAAGTTAAATTTAAATGCGGTGATCCTCTAGTCACAGTTTTGTGAAATTATAAGGATCACCAGCTACCTTATCACATATATTTCAAATATAAAAATGTGAACCAATGTGCAAAGTATTGTGTGAGGCACTGTGGGAGATAAGGTCTGAGGGTGCTGTAACATCTAAAAAGTTAACTCACAGTCACAGATATGCTAAATAACCAAAAAATTAAAAGCGGCTCAAAACAAGTTATAAGGCAGTAAATAATAAAGTGACTCAATGTCAAAGAAAGCCTGGACTTAAGTATAAACCTGAAATGACTGAACTAACACTTAAGTAACTGAGTTCACCTTAATTTGTAAAGAGTATGTTTTCTACTGCTAAGAGGAATAGAGGCTTGAAACAAGAATTAAGATCAGTTACGAAAAGGAAAGTTACATTTGAGTTTTTGGTCAATGAAATTAATAACTGCCAAAACTATGACACAGAGAGGGGAGAGAAACTACTATAGCCTAAGGAAAGGTATTTCTGAGAAGATGGATTTGAGGCTGGGTACCTGTAGCTCATCGGCAAGGGCACTGGCCACATATACTGGGGCTGGCGGGTTCGAACCTGGCCCAGGCCTGCCAAACCTCAATGACAACTGCAACAAAAAAATAGCCGGGTGTTGTGGCGGGCCCCTGTAGTCCCAGCTACGTGGGAGGCTGAGGCAAGAGAATCATTTAAGCACAAGAGTTTGAGGTTGCTGTGAGCTGTGATGTCATGGCACTCTACCAAGGGTGACGAAGTGAGACTCCGTCTCAAAAAAAAAAAAAAAAGAAGATAGATTTGAATTAGAGGGCACTGTTTTGTTTTTTTTTTAACCTGATAATCCCACTCTCAGCTCCACATTCTTGGCTTATTTCCAGAGTTCCCAGGTATCAGTGAAAGACCATGTGAGGCTTCTGAACATCCTTCAGGATGTAAATATTTGGTTTTACAATCCAAAGATCCTTACAATCTCACCTCCCTCTTTCCCCCAAAATAGTTGTATTCTAATCTTTCCTTCATACTAAGTTGTAAATAATTGAGAACATTTTGGAGGTGAGGTACATTTTAAGGTATGATTTTGACTGCTGTTCATGGGATACAGAGTAGAGCTGTTGCTTCTGAAAGGGATGGGGCACAGGAGAACCTTCTGAGAGGAAAATGTTCTATAATCTGTGTCTTTACTTGGTTTTGGTTACACAGGCATATACATTTATCAAAACTTTACTTAAGGCTGGGCAGGGTAGCTCACACCTGTAATCTTAGCATTCTGGGAGGCCAAGGTGGATAGATCATCTGAGCAGGAGTTGGAGACCATCCTGAGCAAGCATGAGACGTCCCAGAGCAACATTGAGACCTCATCTCCACTAAAAATAGAAAAACTAGCTGGGTGTTGTGGCGGGTGACTGTAGTGCCAGCTACTTGGGAGGCTGAGGCAAGAAGGTTCCTCAAGCCCAAGAGTTTTTGTTTTTCTTTTTTGGAGACAGAGTTGTTGTAGTTGCCATTGTTGTTCAGCAGGCCTGGGCCAGTTCGAACCCACCAGCCCCGTGTATGTGGCCGGCGACCTAACCACTGAGCAACAGGCACTGAACCTTTTTTTTTTTTTTTTTTTTTGGAGGGGGGACAGAGTCTCACTTGGTCACCCCAGGTAGAGTGCCATGGCTTATAGCTCACAGCTACCTCATACTCTTTGGTTCAAGTGATCCTGTTGCCTCAGCCTCCCAAGTAGCTGGGACTATAGCCACCCACCACAACACCTGGCTATTTTTAGAGATGGGGTCTCGCTCTGGCTCAGGCTGGTCTTGAACCTGTGAGCTCAGGCAATCCACCCACCTCAGCCTCCCAAGTGCTGGGATTACAAGTGTGAGCCACTGTGCCCAAGAGTTTAAGGGTGCTGTGAGTTATAACACCACAGCACTCTAGCCAGGACACAGAGTGAGACTCTGTCTCAAAAAATGAACCAAACAAACACAAATAACTTCACTGAAATACTAAGTAAACTAAGACCTGTGACTCCTGCTGAATGTGAAGTTTACCTTAAAAAAAAAAAAAAAAAAAAAGAACCCTTCTGAGACATTGGTTAAGAAGAAGAAGGGTAGATCTTAGGACCTACTTGGTTGGAGCTCCCAAATCAGGCCAAATGCCCCTTATTGTCTATTGTCTGTCACAGCAAAGGTGAAACTTTCTTGAGTGAGAAGGAAGGAATAACATTCAGGGAGGTATACTGGACTCTCCTGCATGATCCCCTCCCTGCCTCAGTCCCAGGACTACAGCCTGATGAGTCCAGTGATTATAAGGAGTCAAGCCACCTTCTGTGGCCTTACTTGATCCTCCTACCCAGAGTGATTTCTTCAGCCTCTGAACTTGCATAGCCGCCTATGCTACTGGTTGGTTTCTACTATCTGTTATACTTTATGCATTTTTTCTAACCAGAGCCTTTGCTTTCAGAAGTGAGTTAACCTGTTCAGATTCTGTGCGCTAAAGATACTGTGACAAGGCCTGAACGGAGTTTCAAAACAATCTTGGCACCTGAAACTTCTGGGAACCAGTATACCTTATCACACTGTATTTGGGATTAAGACTTCACATGGACTTTTAACATTCCTCCTGGATATATGTAAACTGGTGAATATGAATTGAAGCATTAACTTCAAGGTGAAATCATGGAGCAATTTTACAACTCCCAAAGCATTAAGGATGTCAAAAATAATTCTGAATTTGATATGAATAACAAGTTCTTAAGGAGGCTGGGTGCAATGGCTCACACCTGTAATCCTAACACTCTGGGAGTCTGAGGCAGGTGGATTGCTTGAGCTCAGGAGTTCAAGACCAACTTGAGCAAGAGTGAGACCCAGTCTTTACTAAAAATAGAAAAACTAGCCAGGTATGTGGCTGGTGCCTTTAGTCCCAGCTACTCAGGAGGCTGAAGCAAGAGGATCACTTGTGCTCAAGAGTTTGAGATTGCTGTGAGTTATGATGTCATGGCACTCTATCAGGGCAAGAGAATGAGACTCTTTCTCAAAAAAAAAAAAAAAAAAAAAAAAAGTTGGAAGGAGCCTTAGAGGCAATTGGTGAAGGCCAATCTCCTTCCTAGTCCAGAGGCATTCCTGTAAAATCCTGGAATGGGGCTTGTTGAGCTTCTGGACAGCCTTGTTTTCTGCAGTAGTTCAAAGTCACGTTGATGGCAGCTCTGGCCATCAAAAGGAGCTCAATGTAATAAAAGTTGCTGTGCTCATAGAAACAAGGCATATTTTCGTCCCAGTTCTGGTACTTTAACCTCTGAAACTTTGGACTAGTCAAGTTGCCTCTAAAAGAGGGTAGGACTAGATCGTCCTTAAAAGTTCCATCTGGCTCTAAAATTCTATGTTTCTAAAGTTTCTTTATTTTTGAGCTTAAATTTGCCTTTTTTCTTTGTAAAAAAGGACTTCAAATCATAGAAGTAATGGCACAGATCAAGTCAACTCCTGTAAGTAAATAAATACAAAGAAAGATACATGTTTATTAGAGATGTCTGTCTTAGCCAAATGTCTCCTGTGTGTGGAGGGAGGAGGGGAGTTCAAATCCTATAGATTTGTTGGTTTATATATCCTGCCAATAGTATTTTACTTAGAAAAAGAAAAAAAATCCCTCAGGAAGCAAGTGTTTCCACAATGGCAAGGATTGTGCCAGAACCTCACAACCTTTGTCCTACAACCAGGGGGGCTGGACCTTGCACCCTACACTCTGTGCAACGTATGCCAGATAAGAAACAGAAGTCATTCTTTTTTTTTTTTTTTTTTTGGTTTTTGGTCAGGGCTGGGTTTGAACCTGCCACCTCCGGCATATGGGACCGGCGCCCTACTCCTTGAGCCACAGGCACCGCCCCAGAAGTCATTCTTTTTTGAGACAGAGTCTCACTTGGTCACCCCTGGTAGAGTGCCATGGCGTTATAGCTCACAGCAACTTCAAACTCTTTGGTTCAAGTGATCCTCTTGCCTCAGCTTCCTAAGTAGTGGGACTATAGGCACCAGCACAATGCCCAGCTATTTTTAGAGATGAGGTCTTGCTCTGGCTCAGACTGGTCTCGAACCTGTGAGCTCAGGCAATCCACCTGCCTCGGCCTCCCAAATGCTGGGAATACAGGCGTGAGCCACCGCACCCGGCATAAGTCATTCTTTATTCTTTCCTGTTCCCCATTCCCAAAGTGGTACAATGTATAGCAAATTCTGCCCTAGCATATTTATCAAATCTACCTTTCTTCTCCTGCATCCCCTTTTGCTGTGTCCCTTCAAGGTAAAGATTTACCCGTACCCAGTAAATGTCCGTATTTCCAGCATCTAACTTGATTCCTTATTCAGTATTAAATAATGACCCAAGGGTTGCCTTCACTCACAGAGCTAGCTGTTAACCCTCAAGGGGATCATGAAACAGTGAGGGGGGTAGGGAATCTAGAATCTGTAGTTTTTCAACAACAACCATGCACTAGTTGGTGTCTTCCTGCAGGGTCCAGGAGAAAGAGGGATGGCTGAGGGGGCTGCAAAGGGGTTGTTGACCTAAGAGTCAGGAAAATACTGGAGCAGGACACACTAGTCAGGCTCACACGTTACTATATTAGTGAGGTCTAGTGGAGCCTTAGAAATTGTGCCCATGGGACACCTGGCTCCGAGTGTCAGGAGCCGCACCTGCCCTCTGCCAGCGCCTCCACACAGATCTCAGGAGGGTTGGGCCCGAGCCTGGCCCTTTCGGGAGGACCGAGGACTCTGGGCTCCAGACTCGCAGAAAGCCTCCCAGTTGTCTGGGCGTCCCTCCCACCCCTGGGGAGGTTTGGGGCTCGCTTCTGCTTTCCCCACCTCTGCTCACCAGCAACGACCCGACGTTCCGGCGGTGGACGCCGCTTGCCAGCAGCCGGGTACTCTGGCCGCGCCCCGCACGAGCGCTAGGAGGTTGTGCGGGAGCGGCAGAGCCTCGGGCTGCCCCTCCTCCAAGCCCCGCGAACCCTGACTTCTGATTGGCTCCTTCAGACCTCTCGCCGCCCAGTCAGAGAAGACTACTGAAAGGCGGGGCGCAGCCAGGCTGACCAGGGCTTTCCCGGCCCTGCCCAGGAGCCTGTGAAGTGAAATTCAGAGATCAGGCTTCTGATTGGCTTTTTGCAATCCGCCCCCGCCTTCTCTCGGTAAGTGCCGCAGTTAGAATCCGGCTACCTTGTCACTAACCGGACTGCTTGTTTCTGATTGGCAATCTGGGGTTAGGCTCCGCCCCTCCCCGCCGTGAGTAGCCATTTAGCAGGCTTTCGGCCTCGCGGTTCCGCCCAGTCCGCTAGTCAGCTAGGCCACGTGGACCGCAGCTCTCAGCGTTCAGAGTGTGGCAAGAGGACTCATGTCCTAGCTGTGGTTCCGCCTTCTACTGGAGGCACGTATGCGGGAGGCCGCCTTCGAATGTGCGGCCCGGGGTAGACGAGAGCCCAGCACCTGCGAGGGTCCTGATCAGAGGTTCTGACAGGCCTGGCCGCGGTCAACACCGACCTAGCCTTCCGCGTGTACTGGAATGTTGTAAAGGTCTTACTTGTCGAATGTAAGGTCTACACTCTCCTTGCACAGACAGGAAGCTGAAGCCTAGGTGACACAGACCCTGGTCACCCAGTTCCCAGCTTTGCCTCTTGGCACAGCACCAGCATTTCCTCTTTCCCCGACCCATTTAATTCAACATAATAGATGGTAGAGGGAGAGTGAAGGCTGCCCCGACGGGTTTCCCAGGGGGCTGAGGTCACCACGGTTCAGGTTTCCTGTGAAGAATTAGTCATTTACACTGAGAAGTGGAACTGGTAACTGGGTCAGAATCTTTATTTAGGTAGAGCAATCGCTCTCCCTGCAGTAAAGTCTGCAGAAACCACATGATTTTCAGAAGGCTGCGTAGGATTCATGGATAACAGCCAGATTAGCTGGATGATCTTTTTGTTTTTTTGAGACAGAGTCTCACTTTGTCGCCCTCGGTAGAGTGCTGTGGCGTTACAGCTCACAGCAACTTCAAACTCTTGGGCTTAAGCTAGTCTCTTGCTTCAGCTTCCCAAGTAGGACTACAGGCGACCGCCACAACGCCTGGCTATTTGTTGTTGTTGTTGCAGTTGTCATTGTTGTTTAGCATGCCTGGGCAGGATTCAAACCCGCTGCCCTCTGTATATGACGGGCACCATAACCACTGTGCTACAGGCGCGCCCTAATTGGATGATCTTAATCGTCAAGAGCACAAAGCCTTGTTAAGTAGCTTGATGCCCTTCTCTAGAAGTCCAACTAGGACTTCTCTGGTAAGTCAGAGCACTGTCTACTGGAAGAGAGAAGAGTTCTAGACACTGGTCCACTCTTACCTGCAACTTGGTCTCTATTTTGTTTTTGCTAATGCTTGTACTACCCTTTCCTTTCTGTCAGAATATAGCACATTCTGGTTATCTGTAGTCATCCTGATCGACTTGGATGAATCCCAAACCTCTACAACCTCCTATTGAAGGAGACCTCTATTTCAACTTTTGATGTTTTTTTTTGGCCAGGGCCAGGTTTGAACCCGCCACCTCCGATATATGGGGCCAGCGCCCTACTCCTTTGAGCCACAGGCACCGCCCTAGATTTGATTCTTATCTGATTCATTTCTAATATCCAAGAAGCAGGGCTGTCTTTTTATTATTTTATTTTGCAGTTTTTTTTGGGGGGGTGGGGTGGGGCCGGGTTTTGAACCCACCACCTCCAGTATATGGGGCCGGTGCCCTACTCCCTGAGCCACAGGCGCTGCCCCTTTTTATATTTTTAAAATTTATTATTATTATTATTACTTTTGAGACAGAGTCTTACTATGTTGCTCTTGGTAGAGTGCTATGGCATCACAGCTCATAGCAACCTTCAATTCTTGGGCTTAAGTGATTCTCTTGCCTCAGCCTCCCAAGTAGCTGGGACTACAGGCCCCTGCCACAACTCCCGGCTATTTTTTTGTTGCAGTTGTCATTGTTGACTTTAGCTGGCCCCAGACTGGGTTTGAACCCGCCAGCCTTGGTGTATGTGGCTGATGCCGTAACCACTGTGCTATGGGCGCAGAGCCAGGGCTGTCTTCTTAGAGCCTCAAGGGTGACATAATGTTCCATTCCTTTAGGTTGTCAAAAGTAATTTTAACTTGAATTTTTTGTAACAAGAATTTTAATCCCATTGGTCTCCTTAGACCCCTTTACCTGTTATTCCCTCAGCCAATTCTTGAACTCTCTCCACTTCTCACTGTTCCACCTTTATTGGTCTTTTTCTACCCCTTTTAGGATTAGGGAATAGGACTTAAAATTGAATACGGAAATTATGAGGATTGAAGAGACAGGGCTACTACATCCACATGTAGCATATTTTGTTTTTATTTATTTATTTTTTTTTTGTAGAGACAGAGTCTCACTTTACGGCCCTCGGTAGAGTGCCGTGGCCTCACACAGCTCACAGCAACCTCCAACTCCTGGGCTTAGGCGATTGTCCTGCCTCAGCCTCCCGAGCAGCTGGGACTACAGGCGCCTGCCACAACGCCTGGCTATTTTTTTGTTGCAGTTTGGCCGGCGCTGGGTTTGAACCCGCCACCCTCGGCATATGGGGCCGGCGCCCTGCTCACTGAGCCACAGGCGCCGCCCCACATGTAGTATATTTTGGCATGTGTATATTTCCACTCCCTGCACCTTCTTTAGAAATATTGTACTTTGTAAATTGCCTTTTTAAACACTTCATTTTAAAAATCCTCATATAAACCTTCTGTGCATTTTAAATTATGTCTTTATGATAAACTATGCAGAGTCAGATTACTGGGTGTAAGAATAAACACTCTGAAGGCTGTTAATACACGCTGCTACATCATGTTTTTCTTCAATAATGCCAAAAATGGATGTCATGATAAAAAGTTGCACCAATCGGGCGGCGCCTGTGGCTCAAGGAGTAAGGCGCCGGTCCCATATGCCGGAGGTGGCGGGTTCAAACCCAGCCCCGGCCAAAAAAAAAAAAAAAAAAAGTTGCACCAATCTAAGACAGGAAATGTCATAGTAAGTTGGGCATAGGAGAACGCGCCTGTAGTCCCAGCTACTTCAGAAGTTGAGGTGGGAGGATTGCTTGAGCCCAGGAAGTTGAGGTCACTGTTAGCTATGGTAAAGCCACGGCATTCTAGCATGGATGACAGAGTGAGACTCTGTCTCAAAGAAACAAAAACAAAACACCTAATAGCCCAGTAATTTTATACTTCCTTAAACTACTCATTACAGGTTGTTTAAAATTCAGGGCTAATACCATGAAAAACTAAAATGTTCACAGTGACAACACAAGTGTTATTATACAAGCAGATTCTGTGGGGATTACATATACATCTACTTTTGCAATACAAGTACACTGAACACAGGCTTTGGAGCTTAATGTTTTGAAAAACTTATCAGTCAAACAACTCAAATTAAAGGATAAAGTTGAAGTAGCTAATGTATAATTAAAAAACAAAACTGGCATCAAGTGAAAACTAAACCAACTAAATGCAACACTGATGATGGTCTGTTTCGTCAAAGATTGGATAAGCCTGGGCAGTGCCTGTGGCTCAAGGAGTAGGGCGCTGGCCGCATATACTGGAGGTGGTGGGTTCAAACCTGGCCCTGGCCAAAAACTGCAAAAAAAAAAAAATTTGGATACGCCATGCTTATGTTGATATTAGCCTTTGTAATGCAAACTTGTAGGACCAAGTTGGACTCCTTAGAAGGCTTTAAAGATGTGCCTGCCAGTTATGGTTTATGAATGCCAAAGTTTAATAAATGGACCTTAATAATTCATCTAGTTTGTAATTAAGAGTGGGAAAAAGGACTTACCTTTTTAGATATGTGGAGAGTCAACCATATTTTCAAAACATTCCTTTAGGGTAGAGACCTGTGGATGACCTGCTTCCTGAGCACTAATGAACAGGCAGCAGAGTTGAGGCGGGTGGATTGCCTGAGCTCATAGGTTCTAGACTAGCCTGAGCGATAGCAAGACCTCGTCTCTGAAAATAACCAGGCGTTGTGGTGGGTGCTTGTAGTCCCAGCTACTTGGGAGGCTGAGGCAAGAAAATCGCTTGAGCCCAAGAGTTTCAGAGTTTGAGGTTGCTGTGAGATATGATGCCATGGCACTCTACCAAGGGCGACAAAGTGAGACTGTCTCAAAAAACCTAAACAGATGAGGGGTGGGGGGCAGGTAGTCCCCCTTAGTTGGTCCTATAGCATAGAAACACAGGAATGCTTAACACCTTCAAGAAAAGGCCATTTCCTCTTGGAATACACAGTTAACAGTAGGCTTCCAATTCTGTCCTGAACGGTCGCTTTAACACAAACCACCTCCATAATAAAAGGTGGTTATGTACAATGTAATTTGTGAAAGGTCCATTTATTCAGGAAAACCAAAATCAGTGGATATTAATCCATAAGCTAAATGGAGGCAGACTTCAGTTCAAGATTAGTTTTTTTTTTTTTGTAGAGACAGTCTCATTTTATTGCCCTCAGTAGAGTGCTGTGTGTCACACAGCTCACAGCAACCTCCAACACCTGGGCTTAGGCAATTCTCCTGCCTCAGCCTCCCAAGCAGCTGAGACTACAGGTACTCACCACAATGCCCAGCTATTTTTTTGTTGCAGTTTGCGGGGGGAGGGTTTGAACCCACCACCCCCTTGGGATATGGGGCCAGCGCTCTACCCACTGAACCACAGGCGCCGCCCATTTTTTTTTTTTTTTTGAGACAGGATTTTGCTATGCTGCCCAGGCTGGAACACAATGGCCACACTACACTTTGAACTCCTGGACTCAAGCTAATTCTCCTATGTTAGCCTCCCAAGTAACTGGGACTACAGGTATACGCCACAAAGACATTTTAACCAAAACTTCAATCAGTAGGATGCGTTGCCTAGTGCAGTACAGAGTATTTGAGAGATGTTTTGAATTTTCAAGATAAGACGATACTATTTGTACAAGTGATCCTGCTTTGGATGAAAAATTAGTCTTTCAATTCTAAATTGTGATTGTGCGAATCTAAGTATTTATTGGAACCCCTAAATCATATTCAACTTTGTTTCTTAAGGCCATCCTTATTTCAAGTCTTTACCTTGGTTTTCATTCTCATAAGCCCCAGAGTGGAAAGGAATTGCTAGATTTAAATATCAGAATAACTATGATCCACATTTGGGCAGTCATTATTAGGAATAACTAATGTCTAAACATTTAGATAACATGTTTGAAGAGAAATTTCTGGATAGCATCCCATTTCTTTTTAAGTCATGGTGTTTTATTTTCAATTACCACAAAATATTTTACAAGAGTCAAATGTGATAATACAATTTTCTTTATTAAAAATAATTTACAGCATCAGTAATGTATACACAATTGTCATCAACTGAACTTGCCTCCAATATATTTCTATACAATACTTAACATTATTGAACTTAAAACTGTTACACTGTTTTGTTGGCTTTAAATAATAGACAATGATTTGTAGTTACTTGAGATATATGGTTTCATAGCCACATATTATGTGTATAATTGATATAAATAAACATTGACACTATCATCCTTTGGGGGGGAAAAACACTGAAAAAGCCAAAGTCCATCCCTTCTCCTCTCCTTATTATTCCAAATCAAACTAAGATAGGCTCAATATCCAGTCTCTTAGTATCTTCTAAACCTAAAGGCAAAAGAAAGGTGTCTTTTAATTTAACCACAGAAAAATGTCACTCAAATAATTTTGCCTCATTCTGTCACTCATCACTGAGAGAAGACAAATGCACTCAACAGTGTAATCATATTTCGATCAACTGTGATTCTGATGTATGGCTTAGCTTTACTTTCTTCCTTTTAAATACAACTGCAGTTTGATTACCAGCAAAAAACTGAACAATGTGACTAGAGGGATTTTAATACCTCCCATATTCAAGTACCAACATGAAGATAAAACAGAAACAATGACAACTGCCCTCTTACAAACTTTTTAGGTGTAATAATGGCAATTCAGTGGCTGGATAACATTTTCACTGATTTTATAGGAGTAGCAAAAGCCAAAGGTATGAAAATGGCAATGATATGTAGCATTGTGTTTTAAAAAGATCTTTAAAATGTTGCTGTTTGTAACAAACCTTTAAGTTTGTACTTTAATCTCACAACACTTACTTGCTTTTTGTGTGTGTGCCGCTTACACTTTCTTTTCACAAAATTTTTATTTATTTATTTTTTTGGTAACAGAAAATTATCTAGATACAGTCAACAAAGTAGATAAGACAATAAAAAAAAAAGTAGCTAAGACAAAAAAAAAAAAAAAAACCAACAGATGCCAGATTTTTGCAAATACAGCATTTGGCTAGAAATACAATTATTAGTTAGACACATTGGACCATACATCCATCACTCTTTCCCAACTTAAAACCATGTTTGTTAAACATTTGGTTCATTGTATATGAGCAAAAAATGAGAACTTTTTGTTCCTGAAATACAAGATTTACTTGTATTATTATTAGACTAGGTAGACTGGAAATGTAAATGTTAAATTCACAGCTAGCTGGCTTTATCATTGTCTCCTGGATCCAATGTTAAAGATGAATGCCTGTGCCTCTGCCCATGGACTATATACATGGTATAGAGCATGCCTTCAAAATAATAATAGATTCTCCCCCCACATACCATCGGGAATTACCATTTTTTTTTTTTTCAAAGCACATAACGGGTATCTTAACACTGAATTTGTTAAGATCTCCATCCCTAACTCATGTTTTCCTATAAATTAAAAACACGTGCACTGACAGATATACAGCATATATTGAAAACACAATATAACTTGAAAGTACCCAAGAAAATATTCTCTAGTCCATCTTTTTGTCTAAGCACATATTTGCAAAATATTTTCAAAAGAGTGATTGATTATGTACAAAGTTCTCAGTGGTGTTCATCCACTGGTTTGGTAGTTTCAGCATTTTAGCTTAAAACAAATAATTCTTTACTCTGCAATGTGAGCTAATTCTGAAATGCAGTAACATTAAGTAGGTCATATCAAAAAAAAAAAAAATCACTATACTTAACCTTTACCCTGCTAAGTTTAACTGCTTAGTTTCAAAAAGGTATAGAACCTTCTGGAATTAATTACTCAACTTTTCTTTTTAAAGATGCCAATGTCTTTTTGACAAAACATTTCATGTGGTGGACAGACACATACCGAGACTATATGGTATTGACACAGCAACACTTAAGTGTTTTATCCTTACAGTTAGCTTTGGTTAAAACAGTAATGTAACAAAACTATTAGAATCATGCATCCCAGGTAAAATAATGATTGAAAATGACAGGAAATCAATTTAATTAAGAAATAGCAACACTTAAAAAATGCTTAGGGTTAAGCACCTATATAATTTAGGGTAGATAATTTAAAAGTCTAGAGTAAATCAGTTTAGAGTTTAATGATTAAATGAATTCTTATCAACTATAAAATGAGTGTGGAATTGTAGTTAATAATATCTAAAATATTAGGTTATAGGAAATTATAGTATCACACAGGGTAAGCAAAATACTTTTAACCCAATTAATATAATGCCATTTGAAGATTGCCAGAGGGTCACAGTGGCAAATTACTAAAAAATTAAGGGCTGTATCACACATAATACATATTGAACCTCCATATTTGGCCATCTCCTTAAGTTTACCAGACATGTACCACATATACAGTAGGCCTAGTTCCTTATGTTGACCACCTCTGTATGTTGACCAGTTTCCTACAGTCCCTTGGGCAGTAACTTACAGAGATTCGACTGTATTTCCATTGCTAATACCGTGGTTCATCTTCAGATGTGGAGGAAACTTTGGCTGGATTAGACAGAATGATTATGATGTGGGGCAGGTTTTATCACTTATAGTTAGACCAAGACTGAGGATAAACCTGACTTATATGACAAACTAAAAAAGCCAAATGTGTCCAGCTCAATTCTGAAAAAGAATCAATAAAAACCCATTTATAAATCAGATTCCAATGCCAATCATTTTAGAGTCATAATCTGGCTTCTTATATTTCAATGTGCTACTCTTAACCAACAAACAGTAGTACAGTTTTATAGGTGCAAAACTAACTTCAGGAAGGTTATTCAAACATGTATAAGAATCTTCAACACAAGTTCAAATCTGCCTTTATTTACAAAATGGTCTGATAAAATATCTCCCCCCCATACTTACAGGTCTCTTCCACAACACACTTCACATGTTGATTTTAGCAATGTTAATAGCACCATTCGTGTATTATTTAAAATCAAGAAGATTTCATTTCAGTCACTACTTTGATTCATAATCATTTACATCCATGGAGGAGATAAGTGAGTATACTGGGACTATCTGCAGCTCCATGGTAAGGATTCCTGGGTCCAGCAGAAAAGGCTTCACAGCTACCAGTTATGGAAGGTACCCATGGTGAGTAGATACTATGAGAATTTTCGTGCCACAAAGTTTAATAATCCTCCATGTTTGTACAACATTATTTCCACATCATTTTCAAACGAAGCAATCACGCTGAACACTTTTCCAGTGCTTGTCTTTAAACAAACAAAAACACCTTATATGAGTGGTAAAATCTTCCGAGTGTTACTTAGTGATTAAGAATATTTGTCTCAGTCTACGGCCATACCACCCTGAACGCGCCCAATCTCGTCTGATCTCGGAAGCTAAGCAGGGTTGGGCCTGGTTAGTACTTGGATGGGAGAATATTTGTCTCAAAAAAAAAAAAAAGAATATTTCTCTGTCTTTAATGACTATACTTGCTACATATGCTGTCTGATTTTCCTGGTTCTAATTTCATACATTCTGATTATCTGTAACCCTTCTGCTTCTTGAAAAACATCTGAGATACCTGACCGTGAACTTCATAGCTAGGTAGAAAAATAGTTATTTTCAGCCCTAATTCTAAATGACAAGTCTACTATACTGGAACACTAGATCAAAGCATGTCAATTTTGACACTGAGGAAGTTATACTCACTACTCATATTCACTTTACACCAGGTATTTCAACGCACATAATAACGCCCACTTTTTCCCTTTATTTCCTTAGTTGTAAAATTTGTGTTTTAAACTGTGAATGTTCAACTCCACCTTCTCTTTGCATATGCCTGGGTTAAACTTAGATCACCAAGAGTTCAAAACCAGGAAAAGAAAGCTGACACAAGTAACTGGAAGGCAAGATACCCTTCCAAAGATCTTTTTTCTGGACTAAATACCCTATTCTTTCTACTTTTCTCCAAAGAACATGAACTACTTTAAACACAAGTTTTAAGTTATGTTCCATTTATAACCATTGAGTACAGAATGCACAATCATGTATTTGAGAATTTTAGAGATACCTGAATATTTAATGTAATCCCAGGAGACAGCTCTCGAGGAAATGTTAAAGAAAATGTTTCTTTGCCAGAGAGGCCCAAGAAATCTGCATTTTCTCCTGGAAGGAACTGTAGTGGAGCTATGCCAATTCCAATCAAATGATCTTTGTGTATTTTTTCATAACTTTCAGCCAAAACAGCTTTTACACCCTGTAACAAACATGCATTTTATTTTTTCTAATCACTGTAAACATTGGTTTCACTGAGCATTTAAAGGGGGAAAAAAAACACTTTTAGTTTAATACCTCATAAGAATCAATGATCTATTAAAGTATTTACAGAAGCCTTTTAAAAGATTATTTTTCTGGATTTTTAAGGCATTCCCTGAGTTATTTGGGATCCACCCCTCTTCCCACCACTCCAGAGTTAAGGCTGCCTCTGCCCACCACACAGAAAGAGCTCTATAAACAGGGTGGTTGCTTAAACATGACAGATCTAACACACGTATTCTTCAACACTCACTCTTGAAATGCCACTGAAATGAGGGAATAAATAAGGTATAAACTTAAAGGAACAAAGGGAATAGGATGAGAGATTTTATAAATATTTAAAAGATAGGTAACCGACTTAGACAATGTTAAAACTACAGAATGATAAACTAAAATCAGGGTGATACCAACAAGGTCTGAGTCAATTGCAACACAAAACCCAGGAAAAACTTGAGACTGAGAGGCATGAGATTCTCAGAACACTGGAATACTGATTATATAAATCAAGCCTATAAAAATCAGATTTCCAGTTAAATCCCCACTCTAGAAGCGTAAAGGTTAATTCTCTGGAGAAAATGAGCCGGAGAGGCTCTAGACTTGTGCTTTGCAACTTCTTTTCCAAACCATTACTGTCTCCTAAGGAGGCTTTTTTTTGAGACACTCTCAAGTGGTCGCCCTTGGTAGAGTGCCATGGCATCACAGCTCACAGCAAGCTCCAACTCTTGGGCTTAAGTGATTCTCTTGCTCAGCCTCCCATGTAGCTGGGACTACAGGAGCCCACCACAATGCCTGGTTATTTTTTGTTGCAGTTGTCATTGTTGTTTTAGCTGGCCTAGGCCGAGTTCAAACACTCCAGCCTTGGTGTATGTGGCTGGCACCATAACCACTGTGCTATGGGCACTAAGTCCATTAATTATTTTTGAAAGAAGTTCAAAGCACAGTAAATATATTCTTTTTTTACTCTTTTTATCATCAACACAATTTAAGTGTGCCGTGGAAGCTCAACTATAGGTTCAAGTGTGCTGTGAGATAACACTGCTCTGAAAAAAAAAAAAAAAAGAAAAGAAAAGAGCTACTTGAAAGGCTGAGGCAAGAGAATCACTTAAGCCCAAGAGTTTGAGGTTGCTGTGAGCTGTGACGTCGCAGCACTCTACTGAGGGTGACACAGTGAGACTCTGTCTCAAAAAAAAAGAAAAAGACACTGTTCTAAGTTCTCAAGAGTATTTGCACTTTAAAGGAAAAATGAAAGATTCAAGAAGATGAAGTTTTCATGATATACTATGAGGGCTGTGTTCTGGTTAGCCTTTTTACAACTAACTATACTTGTAAAGAGAAGCGCTTGTTAGTATGAAATAGCAGAAAGCACATGCCACATAATGGCCTATATGCCTTACAACAAGTAAACAGTCTCAGGAGAAATGTTTTCCTGGCCAAGGGCCAGGTACCATAATCTCCTCCCATGAGGGTGGGGGAGAGGTGAAACCTCGCCTACTACCTGAGTCCCTTAACGCCTGATGGAGCAAATCAGAGAAAATTAAATGAAAAGGAAGCAAGTAAAACTACCAATAGGTATAAGTAATTATCATAAAATAAAAGTTTAAGACAATCTCTTTCCCCTCTACCATACTGACTTTTTCACTGATAAAGGTTTAATCAAAATCACAGTATTAAAACACAATTAACTAGATGAATACAAAGTACTAGCTAAGATCACTGAAATAAACAACCTATAAATATGAGATTCATGTAAGTATTAAAAAATTCAAATAGGCAAAATAAACTTTGACAGAACGTTATTGACAAAACAGAATATGTAAAACCCTTTGAAGCTTACAATGATAAATTTTAAGAGTCAATACCAGTAAATATGGTCCTTTGGCAGCCCAGTCTCTTGAGTTTCCTGAACCATATTTTTTTCCTGCTAAAATAATCAGTGGAATACCTTCTTTCTGGTATAGCTCTGCAGCCTCAAATACATCTAGCTGTAGATTAAAACAAACACAAAAATCTTTAATACAAAATTTTTATCCAGTTAACAACTGCCTAAATACTTTCTATATATCCTTACCATCTGTCCTGATGGAAAATGAATTGTTTTGGGAGTTGGCTTTCCAATAAACTTATTAAAAAGCTTGATATTTGCAAAAGTGCCTCTTGTCATCACAGCATCATTACCTCTTCGGGCTCCATAAGAGTTGAATTCTCGAGGGGTAAGGCTACAAGAAAGTTATGAAAGTCAGTTTTCAATCCAGATGGAAACTAATCACATGCTATTGTATTACTGAGTTGTAAAACATATTCAAAAACATTTTTTAGTTAGGGAAAATTTCAAGCATGTACAAAAGTAAAAACAATAGAATAGTGAATGTCCAGGTACCTGTCACCAAGCAATAATGATCAACTCAATGGACTCTTTGTTTCTACTACAGTCACCTCCATTAGATTATTTTGAAGCAAAACTCAGAAATCTTATTATAACTCTATTTCAGTGTTTCTCTAAAAGATAAGAGACTCACTCTTTTTTTCCTTTCGTAGAGAGACAGGGTCTCACTATATTGCCCAGGCTGATCTCAAATTGAGATTACAGCTATAAGCAGCCACTGTGCCCAGCCTTGCTGTATAGACTCTTTAAATATATCTTCGGGCTGGACATAGGTGGCTCATGCCAATAATCCTACCACTCTGGGAGGCCAAGGCAGGAGAATCGCTTGAGGTCAGGAGTTTGAGATCAGCCTGAACAAGAGAGAGACCTTATCTCTGCTAAAAATAGAAAAAATTAGCCAGGTATAGTGACACACACCTTGCCTGTGGTGCCCAGCTATTTGGGAGGCTGAGGCAAGAGGATCATTTGAGCCCAGGAGTTTGAGGACGCAGTGAACTATGATGCCACTGCTCTTCAGTTTGGGCACCAGAGCGAAACTGTCTTAAAACACAAAACCATCTTAATGTAGACATATTAAAAAAACCCACAATAATTTCTTTGTATCAGATAGCCAGTCAATATTCAAACATCCCTAATTTTTCTCCCTATTTTTTTTTAAAGTTGCTTTGTTCAAATCAGGATTCAAATGCAGTTCATAAATACATTCAGTTGATCTAAATTCTAAAGTCTCTTTTAATCTATAGATGACCCTAAAACAACACGGGTTTAAACTGATAGGGTTGCCTTAACTATTAAAAAAGAAAAAAAAAGTTTTTTTTTTTTTTTTTTTTTTTGAGACAGAGGCTCACTATGTTGCCCTTGGTAGAGTACCAGGGTGTCACAGCTCACAGCAACCTCCAACTCTTGGGCTTAAGTGATTCTCTTGCCTCAGCCTCCCAAGTAGCTGAGACTACAGGTGCCTGCAACAATGCCCGGCTATTTTTTTGTTGCATCATTGTTTAGCTTGCCTGAGCCGGCAAGCCTTGGTGTATGTGGCCGGTGTCTTAACCACTGTGCTATGGGTGCCAAGCCCCCAAAATTTTTAAATTGTTTGGGATTCACTGAGGGCACAAATAATTAGGTTATACCGATTGCATTTGTTAAAGTCTCTCTTATAACTGTGTTCTGCCCCCAAGAGGTGCGCTATACACCGTGACTCCCCAACCCACCCCCTCCTTCCCTCTTCCTGCTGTGTGACTATTTTTCAATCAAATGCCCATTGAAAATACAGTATTTGTAGGACCCAGAAACTCACATATACTAAGGGCTAACTTTCCATGTATGTGGGTTCTGCAAGACTAAGAGCAGGATCAAATATGCACAGATTTGGCTATAAATGGGTGGTCCTGGAACCAACCCCCTACACATACCCCGGGACAACTGTCTATGTTCCCTTTCCTCTCTGTCTAGATTGGATTTACTGCACCTCCACTGTACCATTTAACATGTCCTTCTGTCTTTTGTATTTCTTATAAACTAGATGTCAGATCCAGTGGTTTGATAAAATTTCACGTTTTTAATTTCTGGCAACAAGATACTCAGGAAGCAGATGATATTCAATTGTCTTTTTCTGGAATGTTATCAGCAATTGATCTGCATGGCCTAGACTGATTATTTCAAATGAGACTGCAAAATGGTGATTCTCTAATTCAATCATTCCTTCTTCATTTGTTAGTTGGAAAAATTCTATAAAGATAAATTCTCCTTCATCAAGGATATGGTTACCCCACATAAGAAAAGCTTGTTAAAGAATTGACTGGCTCAGCACCCGTATCACAGTGGTTACAGCGTTGGCCACATGCACCGAGGATGGGGGGTTCGAAACCAGCCTGGGCCAGCTAAACAACAATGACAACTTCAACAACAAAATACAGCTGGGTGTTGTGGCAGGCACCTGTAGTCCTAGCTACTTGGGAGGCTGAGACCAGAGAATCGCTTAAGCCCAAGAGTTGGAGGTTGCTGTGAGCTATGACGCCATGGTACTCTACCAAGGATGACATAGTAAGACTGTCTCAAAAAAAAAAAATAAATAAATAAATAATTTGACTGTTTGGCTTGGTGCCTGTAGCTCAGCAGCTAGGGCGCCAGCCACATACGCTGGAGCTGGCGGTTCGAACCCAGCCCAGGTCTGACAAACCACCACGACTACAAAATAGTTGGGCGTTGTGGCGGGCGCCTGTAGTCCTAGCTATTTGGGAGGCTAAGGCAAGAGAATCACTTGAACCCAAGAGTTGGAGGTTACTGTGAGCTGTGATGCCATAGCACTCTGTGAGCTGTGATGCCATAGCACTCTACCTAGGGCGACACAGTGAGACTCTGTCTCAAAAAAAAGAATTGACTGTTTACTAGTTTCCAAAAAAAAAAAAAAAAATGAGCTGGTTCCCTATCATTTTCTAAAATTAATGTGATTATTTTTGTGTTTTTTCCTTTATTATAATTATGAATGAACTCATGCATTTAAATACGCTGTTATGCTTCAGTCCCTTCCAGTTACTTTTTTTTTTTTTTTATTGAGACAGAGCCTCAAGCTATTGCCCTGGGGAGAGTGCTGTGGTGTCACAGCTCATAGCAACCTCAAACTCCTGGGCTTAAGTGATTCTCTTGCCTCAGCCTCCCGAGTAGCTGGGAATATAGGTGCTTGCCACAATGCCCGGTTAGTTTTTGGTTGTAGCTGTCAGTGTTTGGCAGGCCTAGGCTGGATTTGAACCCACCAGATCTGGCACCTTAGCTGCTTAAGGTACAGGCGCCGAGCCACCGGTTACTATTCTTATTAATGTTCAACATGCCCCATCTTTGTGCAGTAACAAATTCAAGCTGGATGCTGCGCAGAGTTATACATTATTATTACATGTCAAATCCGACTACAGAGCACTGATCTTTATAAAATATTTCAGTGAAAAATCTTGTCATCTGAATTGTTCAAGCATCAAATTAAGCATTAAAAAGTAATCAGGCAGCAGTATTACAACTTTTGCTTCTTGCAAAACTTTGTCTCTGGTGTCAAAATAGTCCATTGATAACAAAGCAATTGTATATTACTAATCATGTATAAATGAAATAAGATTTGACTAGTTGCAGATATTTTCAATATATATGGCCTTTAAATTCATGTTTATTGTTCCCGTAAAATCTCAGGTTTAAGAAGTAGAAATTCATTGTTTTTTGATTTGATATTAGTCTCATGTTATGTGCATTTTATAGCCCATACAATATACATTTAGATTCTGTACTCCAATAATGATCAGGCTCCGTTTGGTAGGTCAAACCAAGTTGACTTTTCAACAAAGTACCACTAAAAAAGAAAAATTTTATTTCTAATCAGTTGTTTATATAGACTATAAGGGATCGATTTAAAACAGTAATTTCAATTTCTAAGTTATAAGCAAAGACAGGTGAAACAGGTGACCCCAGCTCTTGTTTAAATCGAATGCAACAACAGACACCTATGACAGCACGTTTACTGGATGAAAAGAACATGACAGTTGAAGCCTCTTAATCAGTGAGAAAGAAGACAAAACAAAACACCCTAAAGCCACACACACATACCCTCTGTTTGTCAAATACTTAGCAGCAGCACTATTCCTAGCGATGCTTCCAGCAGGTGATATATGATCTGTTGTAACACAGTCTCCCAAATATAGTAAGACATGGGCATTTTCAATAGGCTGGAGTGCAACTGGCTCTTTGGTCTAAAAAAGTAAAAAGTTCAAGGCATTGAACTCTTTGCAAGATCTTAGCTGAAAACAATCTTTAAAAGATCAAAGGCTAAAACAGTACTTACAAGTTTATCAAAAAATGAAGGACATCTGATATAAGTAGACTTTAAGTCCCATGGAAACAAAACTGAATCTGGTGCTTCTAAGGAATTCCACCGTTTATTTCCCATCTGTGAATATGGTTTTAGTTAATAAACCAAAAGAAAAATAAACATTTCAGAAAAAGTGGCTTATAAAAATGATCAGGGGAGGGTGGCACCTGTGGCTCAGTGAACAGGGCACCGGCCCCACATACTGATGGTGGTGGGTTCAAACCCAGCCCAGCCAAACTGCAACAACAACAACAAAAAAAATAGCCGGGGTGGCGCCTGTGGCTCAGTGAGTAGGGCGCCAGCCCCATATGCCAAGGGTGGTGGGTTCAAACCCAGCCCCGGCCAAACTGAAACAAAAAAATAGCCGGGCGTTGTGGCGGGCGCCTGTAGTCCCAGCTGCTTGGGAGGCTGAGGCAAGAGAATCGCGTAAGCCCAAGAGTTAGAGGTTGCTGTGAGCCGTGTGACGCCACGGCACTCTACCCGAGGGCGGTGCAGTGAGACTCTGTCTCTACCAAAAAAATAAATAAATAAAAAAAATAGCCGGGCGTTGTGGCAGGCGCCTGTAGTCCTAGCTACTGGGGAGGCTGAGGCAAGAGAATCGCCTAAACCCGGGAGTTGGAGGTTGCTGTGAGCTGTGATGTCATTGCACTCTACCAAGGGTGATAAAGTGAGACTCTGTCTCTAAAAAAAAAAAAGATCAGGGGAATAAAATAGCATGTAGATCAGAATGAAAAAAAGGGGCTAATCCATTTGGAAAGAAAACTAAAATAGTGAATTCTATAAAATAACATTATTTGGACAGAATAAAGATCTGTTCATCAAATTCCAGCATACCAGATCTTCAGAAACACCATAAGTGGTAAGTTTCAATATAAACTGAACATAAAGACTTTGAAGTCCAAAAAGCTCAAGAAATTAGAAAGATTTACATACTACACGTATATTGCTAAAGAGCTTTAAACACATGAGGTATGCTGTTAATTTTTAAGAATTTTATCACAGAGAAAAACCTCTGCTCTTTCAACATATTTGTTCCCACATCCTCGCCTTCAAACTATATCCAAAAATCTCACCATTTCTCACTACCCTTACTGCTACCCCAATGGTCCATCTCACCAACATCTTTTACTTTGGACTGCTGCAACTGGTCTTCCAGTGGGTCTCCCTGTTACCTGACTCAGGGTATGAGATTATTTGCTTCTCTTTTTTTTTTTTTTTTTTTTGAGATAGAGTCTTATTATGTCACCCTCGGTAGAGTGCCATGGTGTCACAGCTCACAGCAACCTCAAACTCTTGGGCTTAAACGATTCTTTTGCCTCAGCCTCCTAAGTAGCTGGGACTACATGCGCCTGCCACAACATCCTGCTATTGTTGTTGTTCTTATAGTTATCACTGTTGTTTAGCAGGCCCGGGCAGGGTTCAAACCTGCCAGCCCTGGTGTAAGTGGCCAGCCCCGTAACCACTAAGCTATGGGCGCAGAGCCCAGCCTCAAACTCGTTAACTCAAGCAATTCTCTAGCCTCAGCCTCCCAACTAGCTGGGATTATGGGTATACACCACCACCCCTCGCTAACCTTTCTTATCTTTTGTAGAAACAGGGTCTCACTACATTGCCCAAGCTGGTCTGAATTCCTGGCCTCAATTGATCCTCCTGCCTTGACCTCCCAAAGTGCTGAGATTACAGGTGTGAACCAATATGCCTGGCCGAGACTGTTTTTTTTTTTTTTTTTTTTGTATAGACAGAGTCTCATCCTATGGCCCTCGGTAGAGTGCCGTGGCTTCACACAGCTCACAGCAACCTCCAACTCCTGGGCTTAGGCGATTCTCTTGCCTCAGCCTCCTGAGAGACTGTTTTTATAATGGCCTAAAATTCCCTATAACTGGGGCTCCATTTTCTCTTGGACATCACTTCCTACTAGCATCCTTACTCAACATGCTCTAGTCACCTTTTCAGTAAAGTTTCTTCCTTAAGGCCTTTACCCTGATTGCTCCCTTTACCTACGAAGCCGTGCTCTTTGTTCAGACATATGGCTAACTCATTTAAAACTTTGCTCAAATGTCATCTTTTCTACTATCCTATATAAAAATGCAATCTGCTCTTAAAATTTTTCACAAATGACCCTCTTTACTTTCATCTAGGTTTTCTATAGTACTTATTAATTTTTAACAAATATTATATAATTTACCTAATTTTTCTCTTTACAATTCACTGTCTGCCTTTCCCCATGAGAATTCTGTGCTTTGTTGTATTCCAAACACCTGGAAGAATATCTGGCACATAGCAGGGGATCAATATATGTTTGCTAAGTACTTTTTATGCCCTCATATTTATATTCTGTTCTTAAAAGTTCATACATATGTATCTGTCTGTATGTGCATAAAAACATCTCTGGAAAGATGCTGAAGATATCACTGGTTGCTCTACAGAAGCAAAGTAAAGGGGCAGGAAATTGGTGGGAGAGAGAGTTCATCACTTGCTCATTTCTTTTGAATTTGAAAACATCTAAACAGGAGTGACAAATACAAGTGGTTTCTATGAAGTGTATTCATATTCAGGATGCCAAATACAAAGGGTGCCAAAAATATATATATACATTTGAAGAAAGGAAAAACTATTAAAATTATAATACTCAATATATACCAAGGACAAAAGATGAATACAAATCACATTTGAGCACCTCTTGTAACTGCATAAGTCAAATGTGACTTGAGCATTAAAATTTTAAGTTTTTTTCCTTTCTTAAAATGTGTACTTACACTCTGTGTTTGCTATACACTTCCAACAAGTAAATAAAATCAATTGTAATACAAAGCCATTCCCTTTGTAATTATAAATTCCACATATAAAACAACTATTACTCATTAAAAAAATTGTGTATACACAACAATAATTTTTTTTTTTTTTTAATGAGATAGTCTCACTATGCCTCCCTTGGTAGAGTGCTATGGCATCACAGCTCAAGCAACCTCAAACTCCTGGGCTTAAGCGATTCTTCTGCCTCAGCCTCCCAAGTAGCTGGGACTACAGGTGCCTACCACAACACTCGGCTATTTTTTTGGTTGCAGTTGTCAATGTTGTTTTAGCAAGTCCAGGCCAGGGTCAAACCCACCAGCTTCAGTGTATGTGGCCGGCGCCCCACTCACTGAGCTATGGGCGCCAAGCCCACAATAATAGATTTTAATTTTTATTTTACTTACAAAGATGCATGAAATAAAAAGACATGCAACTTGATTAAACTATTAAAAGAAACAAAAGACTCTTACCTCTATTTTCTCTTTTAATGTTTTAAACATGGATAGTATAACATATTCTTCTTCTACCTGATGAACTTCTTCTCGACTAGGCCAAATATCATGCAGGTAAATGTTTTTGCCAGCAGGGCCAGTACCTGGTTAAATAATTTGAACAAGATATTAAGCAAAAAAAAAAAAAAAAAAAAAAAACTCTCTCAAAATGTTCACAACTTTTCAAAGACATATCATAGAAACCACGTAAATTATTCAACAACAGGATGCTTTGGCTGGAAGAACTAATTACTTGCAATTTTATTTTCTTCACATGAACACAGAAATTAATAACTCTGCATTAGTATAAGTTTTCCTGAAATAATTTGAAGAATGGACAGTCTAAGAAACATTTCAAAAATATAGCAACTTCTGGGGGAAACGTTGTGTGCGAATATACATATACATAAAGGAAAAGATACCTAAAGGCTCTGTCTGGAAATCTATATTCACTGTGCCTGCTATGGCATAAGCTACCACTAAGGGTGGAGAGGCAAGATAATTGGCACGAACACAATCACAGAGGCGACCTTCAAAATTTTTGTTTCCAGATAAAACTCCACAGGTAACCAAATCACCCTGAAAAAAATAAAAAAAACACACAAACATACACATATTCAATCCAAGAGATGGCACAAATTTAGATAATCATAAACAAGCAATATCAATAGTCTGAGGGCTAAGTAATCAAAAAACACATTAGTGGGCGGCGCCTGTGGCTCAGTCAGTAAGGCGCTGGCCCCATATACCGAGGGTGGCGGGTTCAAACCGGGCCCCGGCTGAACTGCAACCAAAAAATAGCTGGGCGTTGTGGCAGATGCCTGTAGTCCCAGCTACTCGGGAGGCTGAGGCAAGAGAATCACTTAAGCCTAGGAGTTGGAGGTTGCTGTGAGCTGTGTGATGCCATGGCACTCTACCGAGGGCCATAAAGTGAGACTCTGTCTCTACAAAAAACAAAACAAAACAAAACAAAAAACACATTAGTAATTTTTAGATAAGGAATTATCAATCCTGTAAATAAACTAAAAAAATCCTAAAAAAGCCCCCCAAACCAAAACTAATTCCTTACATTATCAAGGAATAATCCCAGCACTGTGAGAGACTGAGGAGGGAGAATTGTTTGAGCTCAGGAGTTCGAGACTTGCCTGAGCGAGAGTGAGACCCTGACTCCTAAAAAAATGAAAAACCCAGCCAGGCGCTGCGAGGAGCACCTATAATCCCAGTGGCTTTTGGAGGCTGAGGTAGCAGGATGCTCACAGCCCGAGTCTGCGGTTACACTCTGCTCAGGGCACAGGGTGGGACTCTGTCTCAACAACAACAACAACAATAACAACAAAAAGGAATTATTTCAAGGACCTAGAAATGACTCTGAATCATTTTAACACTCACAAGTTTCTCTTCCCTACAGGTATAAAGACTATATGGAAATATAAATACATCAATATATATTTTCTAAAATTTAATAACAAAATGTAGTTAAGAAGTCATTTAACTACATTTAAAGTGGCCTGGTGATCCACACTTTTTACCTGTTTTACTGCATTTAAAACTGCTTCTGATAAGGGTGCTGTATTTCCCACACATGTTGAACATCCATAGCCAACTATTTCAAATCTGCATTTTAAAAAACAAATGTGACTGGATAGCACATCACAACATTCATAAAGAAAGGACAAGTTTTATCTCTTAATTCCATCACTGCAATAAGATTATTTAAAAGAATATTTCTGGCTTGGCGTCCATAACACAGTAGTTATGGCGCCAGCCATATACACTGAGGGTGGCAGATTCTAACCCAGCCCAGGCTGCTAAACAACAATGACAATTGCAACAAAAAATAGCTGGGCATTATGGTGGGCACCTACAGTCCCAGCTAGTTGGGAGGCTGAGGCAGGAGAATCACTTAAGCCCATGTGTTTCAGGTTGCTGTGAGCTGGGATGTCACAGCACTCTACTGAGGATGACATAGTGAGACACTCTGTCTCCAAAAAAAAAAAAAAAAAGAATATTTCTGACACATGGATTAACCTTCATCAATAAATTAATTTCACATCATTTTACTAATCAAGTCTAACTCAGAGGCATGCTATTTGTATAAACCTTCCAGTGCCACGACATTTAGGACATTCCCTGTTAGGTCAACAGCACCTACCCTGTTTTCCTGAAAATAAGACAGTGTCTTATTTTAAGGTGTGCTCCCAAAGATGTGCTAGGTCTTATTTTTAGGGGACATCTTAGCTTTCCTGCAAGTAGGTCTTATTTTCGGGGAAACAGGGTACCATACTACATAAGAAAATCCCTCAAATACTACTTGCTAGAAGTAAGAATGACCTTTCAAAAATTAATATTGAACTTCCATCCAAATGGGTTTAAACTATAAAATATCAAGAGGATTTGACTATAATAATCTACCAAAGGACCCAAAATAGGCATTGTAATTGGGTTCCCAGATAGAAGTAAATGTTTCAATTCTAAACCAATTAAACCCAAGAAAAGTATCTGACAATGATTCTAAGATGATCTAACTATAAAAAGAGGTATAATCCAGGCAGCGCCTGTAGCTCAGTGGGTAGGGCGCCAGCCATATACACCCAGGCTGGCGGGTTCGAACCCAGCCCAGCCAGCTAAACAACAACTGCCAACAACAACAACAACAACAAAAACAACAACAAAAGAGGTATAATCCTCTAAATTACTTCAGGTGCTATTCTAAAAGCAAAAACATAAAATTGATCATTTTTGCAATGGAATTAATGATATATGTAAGATAATCCAAACTATATACTGAAGACACATCAATTTTTTTTATTAGCAAAAAATACAAAAATTATTTTTTCAAAGTTCAGGGACAGCTTAACTTATATAGTGTATGTCCAATAACCTCACAAAACTACATTAAGACAATTTACTCCATAAATACAACCTGTAAAATTTCACTTTTTTCTGATCTCAATTCATGAAAATTATGTACTTATTGGTACTATTTCTTTAACCGTGTATCACTGTTATTTGATTTTACTTGTTTTACTACTGAGGATCAATTATCATGAAGCCAAGATCATATCTTCTAAGTAGCCAATGAGCACCTTGGTCATTGGATATATCCAATAAATATTTGCTGAGTGATAAGACCTCAAAGATTGTGTGACAAAAGGTAACAAATATAACTAAACCACACTTTTTCTGTCATATCTTTGTATGTGAAAAGTTTCAACAAGCAGTATTGACATCTACTGAATACCAATGTCAATTAAAATAGTAACTGTCACTTACCCAAGCTTACTAAGGTACGGCAATACTCCACTTGAACTGAGGTAATGTGTCACCATCCCACTGCCTGGAGATAAACTTGTTCTTATATAAGGTTTAACATGCAGACCAGCTTCAACAGCCTTTTTAGCCAAAAGACCTGCACAATCAACAAACAAAGACTTAAATAGGAGGTGAGAAAAGGTTTATTTAATAGACTTGTCTCCAGTTCAGACTGGAACAAAAGTTCATATTCATAAATTTACTGTCATTATTTTGTCCATTTTATCTACTGATTTGCTTCATTTAAATACATTAAAAATTATAGTAAATATACCAGCCATTATGTTGTAAATTAGTAAAGTACAAGATATATACACATATATGCATATATAGAGTAGATATTAACTGAACCATTTTTAAATGTCCTAATTACAGTAAATTAAGGTCAATTTAACCCTTATTATCCATAGTTTTATACAATGAATTGTTCACATGTGTATATAAACAGATTTCACTTGAGATTTTTTTACTTCTTTCATAACTCTCAATGAAATCTAGCATACTATTTATAGTTAACTTCTAATAATCAAGAAACAGCTGCTACAGCTGCTAGACAAGATGTTCACGCCTGTAATCCTAGCACTCTGAGAGGCAGAGATGGGTGGACTGCCTGAGCTTACAGGTTCAAGACCAGCCTGAGCAAGTGTGAGATCCTGTCTCTAAAAAACAGCTGGGTGTTGTGGCAGATGCCTGTAGCCCCAGCTGAGACAAGAGAATTACTTGAGCCCAAGTTTGAGGTTGCTGTGAGCTATGATGCCATAGCACTTTGAGGGTGACAAAATGAGACTCTGTCTCAAAAAAAAGAAAAGAAACAGCTGCTAATTAACTATATACACACTAAACAAAAGCAGATATGACCTAAAATTAAATCATGTAAGTTATAGTAAAAAAGAAAAATTACCTTCTGTGTAATAAAAACAAAATTAGTAACATAAATCAAACTCTTTAAGATCTGATAAAAAAAATCTGAGAAAGTCTCTGAATATCAAATGTTAGATACTGATATTCAAACATAATCTAAAAAACAGAAAGTGAATAAAATGGGACACACATAATCATTTAAGAGAAAAAAAGTATGGCCGTAAACCATAACCTACCTGCAGCAAGCATGACAGATGGATTGCAATTATTTGTACAACTAATAACTGCAGCAATGACCACTGACCCATGGGACAGCTTGTATTCACTTCCTTCATAATGAATGGAGACAATATCATTTTGTTTTTCAGCTGCAATTTGGAAGCCTTTAAATCCAACCTACATAAATTTGCACGAAATATAAATGAAATATTCTGGATAAGGATAGGGAAAAAAACTGGTAAAAAAACAACAGACACTAGGCATTGATAAGTCCCAACTGTGAGTGATGTAGGAGGCCTATAACATAATTTGAATAGTTATAATAGGAGTCACGGGCAAAATTTTTATTATTCAAGTGAGTCCAGCCAACTACCCAGAATCTGGATCTTTTTTATTTATTATTATTTTTTTGTAGAGACAGAGTCTCACTTTATGGCCCTCGGTAGAGTGCCACAGCATCACACAGCTCACAGCAACCTCCAAATCCTGGGCTTAAGCGATTCTCCTGCCTCAGCCTTCCGAGCAGCTGGGACTACAGGCGCCCGCCACAACGCCCGGCTCAGAATCTGGATCTTATTGGCTTTGTTGTTTTTTATTCATTTCTATTTACAATAATTCTCAAGAAATGATACAAGCTATTTTCTATTAGAAATGGCCCTTAGTATTTGCTCCGAAACGATCTTATGTGTGTGAGTGTGGTATGGATGAAACATAATAGGCTATGAGTTGGTAATTATTGAAGCTAGATAACTATATGGCAATTCAGTATATTATTTATTTTTGTACAAGTTTAACATTTTCCAAATAAGGAGTCAAGAACAAATCATTAAAAGAAAGGCTTTGAAGGGCAGCGCCTGTGGCTGAAAGGAGTAGGGCGCCGACCCCATATGCCGGAGGTGGCGGGTTCAAACCCAGCCGTGGCAAAAAACTGCAAGGAAAAAAAAAAATAGCTGGACGTTGTAGCGGGCGCCTGTAGTCCCAGCTACTTGGGAGGCTGAGGCAAGAGAATCGCCTAAGCACAAGAGCTGGAGGTTGCTGTGAGCTGCGACACCATGGTACTCTACCGAGGGCAATAAAGTGAGACTCTGTCTCTTAAAAAAAAAAAAGGCTCTGAAAAGAAAGCCAACTACTAGTTCTCATAATAAAACAGAGAAAGTGACAAGTCTGACGCCATGATTCTAAAACTCCCCAATGCCAAAGAGATTACTTGTTACTCAGTTACATTTTGTCAAATTTTATAAAAGTAATTAGTGTCATAGTTTTGTTCCTAGTATAGGAAGTCACAAAAGCCTGGAATGGTGCTATCTAATAAAACTTTCTGTGATGATATAAATAGTTATTACCTGTGCTGTTCAATGTAAGAGCCATAGTCACATGTTTCTAACCAGCATTTGAAATGAGGCTCATGTGACTAAGAAACTCAACTTTAAATTTTATTTCATTTTAATTAGTTTAAATTTTAATTTAAATAGGCACAATCAATCTCTGACTCTCACACTGAAAGTAGTACTAGCTCACCAAATGAAGGACTTATGGTGTATACCATAATCTATAGAAAGGAAGCTGCAGACTGAGCTTATGGGTCACCTTCTTGGTTCCTTATTACTCAACATAAAGCATGTTGACAAATGGTAACAATACAGAAACCTACCTTTTCTTTTAAGCAAGCCTGGAAATCACTTTTCATATCTGTCACAGCAACTCTATCCTGAGGTCTTTTTGGACCACTAACAGAGGGAACTATTGAATTGAGATTAATCTGGATCACCTAGGAAATGAGAGAGAAGAAGAAGACAAGGAAGCAAAATTCCTAAGAACAGGTTTCAATTCAAGTATTACTTTCTGAAGCAGAATGAGGGATCATTTGTTTTAATGCAATCTGTTTTAATGGCAAAAATAAGGATTTTTAAAACAAGCCCATTTAAATTTATAAAACACAACATGAAAATTTTCTAATAGCAAGACTAGCAGATCAGTATATAACCAAACTACCACAATACTAATCATAATGTCCACAAAAAAAAACTTATGGTTTCCAAAGTGTGTTTTTCCCCACAAAGATAAATACTCCTAACAGATGACCAGTGATAAAGTAGATTCCCATACCAGCTATGGTCTTAGTGCCTCTGAGTGCTAAATTCCCCCCTTCCTTGCCTGCTTTGTGATCACGGAGGTAACTGTTGGTTTTTTGTTGTTGTTTGATTTTTTATTGTTGGGGAATCATTGAGGGGATGGAGGTAATTATTATTATTTTTTTTTTTTGAAACAGTCTCACTTTGTCACCCTTGGTAGAGTGCCAGGGCATCACAGCTCACAGCAACCTCCAACTCTTGGGCTCAAGCGATTCTCTTGCCTCAGCCTCCAAGTAGCTGGGACTACAAGTGCCTACCACAATGCCTGGCTATTTTCTTGTTGTAGTTGTCATTGTTGTTTGCCTGGGCCAAGTTCGAACCTGTCAGCCCCAGTGTATGTGGCCAGCGCCCTAGCCGCTGAGCTATAGGCGCCGAGCTGAGATAATTGTTGAATGAGCATTTCTCCTTTGTTAGCTTGCATGATGGGAAACCCGGACAACAGAGGGTGCTGGAGGGACACAGCAGAAAAAGGTGGACCAGGCTTTTATTCCTTGATTAAGAAATCATATTTTGGCAGGGTACAGTGGCTCATACCTATAATCCTAGCACTCTGGATGGCAAACGCGGGAAGATCCCTTGAGCTCAGGAGTCTGAGGCCAACTTGAGCCAAGTGAGACCCTGTCTCTACTAAAAATAGAAAAAATTAGCCAGATGTGGTGGCAGGAACCTGTAGTCCCAACTACTCCTGAGGCTGAGGCAGGAGGATCCCTTGAGCCTAGGAGTCTGAGGTTGCTGTGAGCTAGGTGGATGCTGCAGCACTCTAGCCAGGGTATTACAGAGCAAGACTCTGTCTCAAAAAATAAATAAGATCATATTTTGTTAAAATCCCACTTCCAACTAGGTCTCTACTTATTTCTTATGCTATTTCTACAATTTTCTTCGTGAATAAATTTTATTTTATCCAATTTTATGTGGATAAAACCAATTTGAAACTTTCTCTTCACTATAGTTTTCATTATTATTTAATAGCCATGTTTATTCTGAATTATCTTAACCATCTTTATTGTACTTTCATTTAACAATTCAGGTGATCCAAGTCTTTGCCCTTAAGTATACATTTAAGGAGTTTCTTTTTTTTTTTTTTTTTTTGTTTTTGGCCAGGGCTGGGTTTGAACCTACAACCTCTGGCATATGGGCCCGGTGCCCTACCCGCTAAGCCACAGGCGCCGCCCATTTAAGGAGTTTCTCTTGAAATCCACATCTTGATGATTTTAGTTTTATTTCTTAATATGGTGGGTTTTTTTTTTAATAGGCAAATTTATGTCATTTTTATTCTACCCAGTGTAATTTTTCCATCCAACTTTTCCATCCAACTCCAACATATTCGTTGCAATATGTCTTTTTAAAGAACATGGACAAAGCACTAGATTCAGTAAATAGAGGTGAAAGGAACCAGAAATGATCAAAGAAGTTAAAAAGGATTTGCCCAAAGCATTACACAAATTCAATTCCTCTGGTTCTATACTAAGCTCTTCAATACACCTATATGTATTCATTTATTCACCTAAAGTGTTTATTAAATATTTACTAAATGTCAGGCACTGTTTTAAGAGCTGGGGATACAATGCCAAACAAAACAAATTTCCTGTCCTCATGGAGCTTACTTGTATTCTAGTAGAGGAAAGACAGACAAGCATACTGATTAACAGATATTATCAGGTAGGAATACGCTATTAAGAAAAATAAAGCCAGGGCGGTGCCTGTGGCTCAAGGAGTAGGGCGCTGGTCCCATATGCTGGAGGTGGTGGGTTCAAACCCAGCCCTGGCCAAAAACCACAAAAAAAAAAAAGAAAAAAGAAAAAAGAAAAATAAAGCCAGGCAAAAAAAAAACAGATTTTCCCACAAAATAGCTTAACATTTAACCAAACCTATGATAATACCAAGATATTATAGACTTGACATATTCCTAGAAAATGAATTTTATTTTATTGAAAGTGAATTCTGCTTATTTCAACATAAATTTCCAAAAGATAAGATAAATTTGCTTATATTGTAAAATATCTTTGAAACATTTAAGACCACATAACAGCATCTTTTTAATAAAATATAATTTTGCAAACTATAGCCATAGACCAGATACAGATAATCAAAATGGATTACTTTGGGAAAAGTATTACAGTACTCTTATCATAAAATAGAAAAAAATTACAGCAAGAATTAGGAGTTAAGATTACATTTTAACACTAAAAAAAATCACACTTGAAAAAAATGTTACAGAATTCACTACAATAAAAATTTTTGTAAAATAAAAGGACTGGGTCACAAGTATATTTCTTAAATAATAGCTATCCCTTTTAAGTATTTACTATGTGCCTAGAATTATTTTATGAATTTGTATTTAATCTAAGAATCCTATGACGTATACATTATTGTCATACTTAATTAAGAGATGAAAAAACTGAGGCAGAAAGGCTAAATAAATTGCCCAAGGTTATACGGAAGATAGTTTCAGAGCTGGGATTCAAACCTAGGTGATTAGGCTCTGAAATTTACACTCTTAATTACTATTACCATGGCTTAATTTGCATTTACCTGGGAGTATTCAGGTTCTCCTGAAGAATTCTTATCATTTCGAAACAATTTCACAGCTTTAAGGTATGTTTCCATTGACTTGAGTTTGGCTTTGTCAAAACCTAAAAAGATGAACAAAAATAGCAAACTCCAGTTAAGGAATTTTGAAATCTTTTTTGCAGTTTTTGGCTGAGGCCGGGTTTGAACCCACCACCTCTGGTATATGGGGTCAGTGCCCTACTCCTTGAGCCACAGGCACCGTCAGGAATTTTGAAATCTTTGAGAGAAAAAGAGTCCTGAATTCTAGTAATGCACAAGAAACAAGTATTACTTATATATTTATTTAACTTTCTCTTTCTCTCCCTGCCCTTGAGAATCCACTATCTGAGAAAGCTACATGGAGCAGCCACATGTGGGTATTTTGCCTGACAGGCTTAGTCAAGACCCCAGCTGATAGCCAGTATTCACTGTCAAGACATGGAGAGGAACCAGCCTTCAGGATTCTAGGCATTAGTTTCAAAACTTGAGGTTTTTTTTTTTTTTGTAGAGACAGAGTCTCACTTTACTGCCTTCGGTAGAGTGCCATGATGTCACAGGACTCACAGCAACCTCTAGCTCTTGGGCTTCAGTGATTCTCCTGCCTCAGCCTCCCGAGCAGCTGGGACTACAGGTACTTGCCACAACGCCCGGCTATTTTTTGGTTGCAGTTCAGCCGGGGCTGGGTTTGAACCCGCCACCCTCGGTATATGGGGCTGGCGCCCTACTCACTGAGCCACAGGCGCGGGTTGAGGCCCAGGCTTCATAAAGCAGAGACAAGTTGTCCCCATTGTGCCTCGTCTGAACTACTGAACCAATGAAACTGTGAGGCAATAATTATTGGTCTTCTAAGCTGCTACATTTTAGGATAATTTGTTACAAAGTAACAGATCGCTAATAACCATAATGCAGGTTAATACTCAAGGAATGAGTTATCTCTAGCCATTTCTCTCTTGAATGTTCTACCAACAAAAATCCGGAAGTTTTGCATTTTATGGGGACCATTCCTCTCCAGGGTTCCACATGACCAGTTATCCATTTTGCCATCTGATTCACTGACTTATAATAATCTGCCTCCAAGTGAAAAATACTTGAATATATCCCCTCACAGTATCTATGATTAGACCTAAGTAACTCAGCAATGGTCACTTCACAAAATTAAAGAGAGATCATACTTTTTAAAGAATATTGGCCTTACGAAATATCAATGCATTCTAGTTTTGCAGGCACTATTTCATTTATTTCAGATTAATATAAGGGTACAATTAAGTTACAATGTTTCCATTTGTTAGGCAGAGTCCCTATTGTAGTTGTGTCCTGCACCCAAGAGGTGTGCCATATACCCTTACACTGTGCTCATTAAGTGAGAACACAGTGACCCCCCCTTTCTCATCCCTAGTACTTTCAATTTTTGTAAGATTTGCAACCTGTAGCCTTTTGCTGCTTTTTGCAAAATTATGTGCTTCTTGTTCTTTAGATAGAACACTGATTCTAAGTCCTTTCATCTGACGGCTCCTCTACTCCTGGATGTAGAAGGGAGCAGTTGTGAACATGCTCAAGGCTGACTTGCATTAAATTGCAACCTCTGATCACTAAGAAAGAGTGGAGGTGGCCATCATTATGGGGGAAAAAGTGAGGATCAGTGGTCTGAATAATTGCTTTAAATCGCTGTTGGGTCAACATGGAACTAGGGTTTGAGAAGATAACACTCTTCAAAGACATCTGATACAGTGGAGAGCCACTGTTTATAAATAAGACAATTTCACAGATAACACGTATCTGCATGTAAGATAGAATTTATTATAAAATGTAGTTAGGCAGATAAAATGTAGTTAGGCAGACACAATGGAAATGTAACACATTTATTCTAAAGATCTTTTTCTTACCTGTATGTTCTAAATGTTTTAATGTCACATTGTCAACAGGGAAAAAGCTGAGGATAGCACCATACTCTGGACACATGTTTGCTATTGTAGTTCGATCAACTATAGATAATTGTGAAACTCCATTTCCAAAAAACTCAACAAACTTTCCAGCCACTCCTACTTGCCTGAGGTGCTATATAAAGAGATATATAGAAACAACAAAATCAGCAATGGTAAGATTAGTATGGATTTCCTGAAAACTACATCTAATTTTTAACCAATACTAGTGATGAAACATCAACTTGTTCTGGGTTTGTAGGTATTCTCAGATAAATAATCAATAGAAGTGTGGTCCAATGCCACTGAATCAGGGCCTGGCTGGGTATGATGGTTTGTGCTGGCAGTCCCATGTACTCTGAAGGCTGAGGCAGAAGGACTGCTTGAGCCCAGGAATTTGAGGCTTCAGTGATCCATGACGGTAGCACTGCACTCTACTCTGTACAACAGAGTGAGACCCTGTCTCTTGAATGAAAGAAAAAGGAAGGAAGAAAAGAAAAAGAAAGAAAGAAAAGAAACCACAACAACAATAAAAAAATTAATAAAGACAGACAGACAAGGACCTGACAGCTCAAGATGGCTGAGTCATACTTTAATCTCTCTGAAATTAGGATATTTAGACTCAATGGTGTGTGTACTTAGCTGATAGTGGTGTTTTTTTTTTTTTTTTTTTGTAGAGACAGGGTTTCACTTTATGGCCCTCGGTAGAGTGCCGTGGCCTCACACAGCTCACAGCAACCTCCAACTCCTGGGCTTAAGTGATTCTCTTGCCTCAGCCTCCCGAGCATCTGGGACTACAGGCGCCCGCCACAACGCCCGGCTATTTTTTGGTTGCAGTTAGGCCGGGGCCGGGTTTGAACCCGCCACCCTCGGTATATGGGGCCGGCGCCATACCGACTGAGCCACAGGCGCCGCCCGATAGTGGTGTTTTTAAACAATGGTGGCATGTTAGATTTATAAAATACTAATATATTGATGAAATTACATATTTAAATAAAAATTAATACTGGCTATAAAAATTTTTCAAATTGTAACTACTGATTCAAATATTTACATTATTAATAATTATAGGTAAATTCCATTTCAGTAGAATTTTTAACACATTATCTCACACTTAATTTCTTTTTACAATAATTTTTCTTTGTTACTATCAAGTAACCCAAATCATTACTCATCTTTTCTAACTTGAAAAATAGTCTCAGGTTGGTACAAGCAAAGTATCTAGGGAGATGAATAAGAATGGTATTACACTCAACCCTAGGAATAATATTAAGTCCTAACATTTTAGAGGTGCTAGGGACTATTTAAATCTAAATTCTTTTTTATGGATCCAGAAACTCAAACCTTACATAAAGACATTTCTTTGTATTTATGATTATATATTTTTTTGAGAGTTTAAAAAATTTTTATTTATTTATTTATTTACCTTCTTACTTATCTTCTTAAGCTTTCTTTATTTTTACTGTTAAATCATAGCTGTGTACATTAGTGCAATCAAGGGGTACAATGTGCTGGTTTCATATACAATCTGAATTGTTATTTTTTTTTAAGATGAGAGAAATACAGATTAGATACACCAAGCCAAATGCTATTTTCATCAAATTAAGAAGGTACCACAAAATTTACATTTTGGAAGATAACACGATTGATTCCCCCTATAAAGATCATGAACAGAACAACAAAAAAAAAAAGCAATAACATATTCAATAAACGCAAGCATACATAATTTTTGTGTAACAATGAACTAATATGTCAAAAACATAGACAGTAATGTTGCTACAGAAAAACACAAGAGAAGTCTAAAAAGCAGCAATAATTTCAGGATGTTGGAGAACTGATTTCTCTAAAAACAGAATGGGATATTCCTTTTCTTTTAGGAATAATCCTGCAATTCCCAACTTCTTGATCTTTTGGTACCATATACTGAATCAATCATTTCTTTAAGATGTCAATTCTTTTTTTCTATTTAGGGAAGAAGGATCAATCCCAAATGCTGAGGGAGGCATTATCATTTTCTTACCCTGTAGTTTTCTGAAAGACTTTAGACCAATAATCTAACAAAAAATGCTGAGATGCTGGAATCCAAATTGGGATTATATGTGGAAGGAACACTTTCCAGGTACTTACAATGAATAAAATGGGACTTAATCATTAAAATAAAGTTAGAGAAAACCAGAAATTTGGGATGCAGAGTTACAAATCATTGTTCACTAGGAAACCCTTGAGCATACATATTAATATGGTCATCAAAAAGCTCAGTCGATGGGGCAGTGCCTGTGGCTCAAAGGAGTAGGGCGCCAGCCCCATATGCCAGAGGTGGTGGGTTCAAACTCAGCCCTGGCCAAAAACTGCAAAAAAAAGCTCAGTTGATGTATTAAAGGCATGTAGCCAATATAAATTAAGAGAAAAGGTTTCTTTTCTTTTTTTGTCGCCCTCAGTAGAGTGCCACAGCGTCACAGCTCACAGCAACCTCCAGCTCTTGGACTAGGGTGATTCTCTTGCCTCAGCCTCCCGAGAACCTGGGACTACAGGCGCTCGCCACAACGCCCAGCTATTTTTGTTGCAGTTGCCACTGCTGTTTTAGCTGGCTGGGGCTGGGTTAGAACCAGTCACCCTTGGTATATGGGGCCAGCGCCCTACCCACTGAGTCACAGGCGCCCGCCCGAAAAGGTTTCTTTTTAATACTTCAAAGAAATGTTAAAAGAGTAATAGAAAAACCTGACACATCACATTTCTAATTAACAGGCAAATAATTCAACAAAAGTAGACAGAATCAACCTTTGCCCAATATGATTTTTTTAGTTCATTTAGACTACACATATTTTTTGAGGCAACAAGGCATTAATAACACATAATGTTTAAAAGTTTGGACTCAAGAACCTGATTACTATTCAATCCAATGACCTTTAGGTACATCATTAAACCTGTGTCTCAATTTTCTCAGATTTAAAATGAGGACAGTAATAAATAGTACCTGTCTCATAGGCTTGTTATGAGGAATAAATGAGCTGCTTATGTCAAGTGAACAATGACAAAACAAAATTTTTTATACTTACTAGTACAAAGTAGTTGTTATGTTTGCTGTTATTATTATAACTACGATGACAACATCAGAGACCTGAGGATGCAGTGAGGAACCCAAATCCTTGTTTTCACAGGACTCCTTCACTTAGAAGTCACACAGCTACCACAACTTTAACTTACCTTTGTAACGCCAAGAACAACATCTATGGATGTAACGAAGGCATTTGATGTCCCAATTAACTCACATCCAACCACTTCCGGTAAAGTAAGAGAAACTGGTAGACCAAGCATAACTGCTTCTGTTTCAATGCCTCCGACCCCTAAAGTAATAAAGACAAGTATATTAGCACAGTGTATTTAAAGATAATTTTAGCTATCTCTATATATCTGCATCTCTAGATGTTTCACAAGCTTATCTTACATAGTGCCGTACAGAGTTGTTACACTGCTATTAATGTGGACACTGAACCCAAGCCTTCTCAAAATGATGACTCCACTTGCATGGTTGAAAAAAATGGATATTTTACCTTTATATTGAATTCAGTAAACATTTAGTGAATATTTATTATGATAGGCACTGTACTATGCTCAAGGTATGAATAGAGCCTAGTTCCTGTCAACTTCAAGGAGCTCAATTTAATAAAAAAGACCCCCCCATGAATATATATAACCCCCAGTAAAGGGGTTAAGTACCAAGATGGGGGAGGGGGTACATTTAACTCAGTGAAATTAAGGCTTTTAGAAGATACCTGAGGTTAGTCTTAAAGAGTTAACAGTAACCTCATTTCAATAATAAAAATGATGATCAGTGGAGTGGATTCTGCCAGAAGGAATAGCCTACACAAAGCTGCAAGGTACAAAAGAGCACAGCCCACTCAGGTAAATAAATGGTTAGTCTCTAAGATGGGTGGGGACCGTGTACAAAGGGGCTTCATGCTATAAAAGGCAAAGGAACGTATAAAATGCTAAGGAATTTGAATTCATAAAGGCCAAGAGAAGACTCATGAGAACTTTAAACAAAGAAATAACCTTTGTAGACATAACATCACTCAATGACTTCATAAATGGTAGTGCTGTGCTGGGCACTGTGCAAATTCCTATTGATAAATCCTCTTTTACCACACTGCTCACAAACCCTTGAGTTAAGATTTTGTTGTTGTTGCTATAATAAATGAAAAAAATGGAGCCTCAGGGAGGCCATAAAGACCCACTACTTGTGATCTTTTATAATGCTCTTGATATCCTCACCCCAAAAGAAATTAAATATATTTGGTCATTTACTTACCCCATCCCAGAATTCCCAAACCATTGACCATGGTTATATGTGAATCTGTGCCAACTACACTGTCTGGAAAAAGAAGGTCCTCTTCTTCAAAAACCACTCTTGATAAATATTCTAAGTTTACTTGATGAGCCATTCCAGTTCCAGGAGGGATTACAGCTACATTCTTAAAAACTCTTGAACTCCACTGCATTTTGTTTAAATTTTAAGAAATACAAATGTTAGTACATTCTATGGATTTGTGCTCACAAGCTATAAAGGAATATTGACACTTAAAAGCTATAAAGGAATATTGACACTAAAAATATCTAAAACAATGTTCAATATGGTAAATTCAAAGTTCACATCACATACTTAAACACAAATATACAGATACCAAACCTAAACATACTTGTTTTGTAGATGACTGAAACAAAGTTAGGTCAAATAAAAATGTTCAAATTGTCCAGATAAACAATAGCATTCAACTGTGTCCCAAGGATTCTCAGGGTGGGAAGGAAGGCAGACCCAATGTACAGGGTCTCCCTCTAAACTCTCTTAAATTAGAGCCACTGTGGGCTGGGCGCCATGGCTCACACCTGTAATCCTTGCCCTCTGGGAGGCTGTGCAGGTGTATTGCCTGAGTTCAGGGGTTCAAGACCAGCCTGAGCCAGAGCAAGACCCTGTCTTTAAAAACAGCCAGGCACTGCGGTAGGTGCCTATAGTTCCAGCTACTTGGGAGACTGAGGTGAGAGAATTGCTTGAGCCCAAGAGTTTGAGGTTACTGTGAGCTATGACATCATAGCACTCTACCGAGGGTGACAAAGTGAGGCTCTGTCTCCAAAAAAAAAAAAAAAAAGCCATAACAAAGTCCAACAAACTAGGGCCACTGTTTTGTTTTCATCTTTCTTTATACACAGCAGTTTCCAATAAGACTTTATTTGAAGAAACAAAAAGGTTCTACTACTATAAAGCCTTTAAATACTACCAAAGATATGAAAGTTGTATCAACATTTTATAAATTCCAATACAAAAATTCCCCTGAATCATTTATACCTTGAAAAACTGAAGCCTCTCTCGATTTCTGCCAAATTCTACTTCTTGATTTTTTAACACTGTTTCAGGTCTAAAAGAAAGAAGGGCTGGCATTTAATATATGTATTACAAAAAAAGACTTGCCTTGTTTCTTTCTAAGTCATCATTTGTATGTGTATATATATATACAGGCACATTAAAATCCTAGGAGGAACAATTTATTAGACTTCTCAGGATTATTTCTTTGCCAACAAGTTCTGCTTTAAATAATATATTAGAAAGCTATAGAAAGGAGTTATTATTTTATACAGCATAAGAAAGTAATGCCCACACTAGCATATAAAATTGTACTTAAATCATAATAAAAATAAATGCTAAGCTTTGTTGGGTTTTCCAATGCAAGAAAGGAGGGCAGTAGCTTATTCAACAATAAGCATGTATATTTCTCTCTATTTGGCTCTTGAGTCAGTTAAACAAGGGAAGTATTGATGGACAACATCTCAACATCATTCTACAGTTTAAACAAAGTTCCCAGCAAAAATCTTTTATTTATTTATTTATTTACTTTTTGCAGTTTTGGGGTGGGGCTGGGTTTGAACCCACCACCTCCAGCATATGGGGCTGGCGCCCTACTCCTTTGAGCCACAGGCACCACCCTTTTCATTTTGCCCCAAATCAAAGGCTCTATTTTATGTATAAGTAACAGTGTACTTTATGTGGATTATAAATATATTTTACATGAATTATTTAAGAGACAAAAACAACTCACCTCTAAGCAGTAAATAGTACCAATTTTAAAAACTTTTCATCTAAAAAATATTTTTAAAAAATTATTTCAAAGAGCTTTAAGTTGTTTATTTCACCTGCCAGCTGGTAATTAAGTGGCAACTGGAATGTCAGCATACCTTAAATTATACATGACCTCCAGGTCAACTTTTTTTTTTTTTTTTAAACAAATCGCTTTAATAATTCATGGCTCAGTGATCTTTTGAAGCTTTCTCAGGACCTCAGGTAACACAGCTTTCTAGAGCCACTATAATTATTGTACCTTTCCATAACACTTATTATAAATACATTTATTACATGAGGTAATAAAAAAAAACCTGACTTCAAATTAGGCAGTAATTTCAAGTGCCAAATGTTATCCTCTCACCTTTTAACCCCTCAATTTCTTGTTTCCATCTATAATCAATACTTTACTGATGTACTAAAAAACATAAAAGAGTTACTGTTTTCATACAGCCAGGGACTACAATATAATCTATCTTAATATTTTGTAATTTAGAGTCAAAATTGAAGGGAAATGTTACACAAGATTGGATTTTTAGCAATAAAAAAATAAGCTACTAAGTACTTCAACACTCTGCCAATTATAAAGAAAGGACCATATTAAGGTCTTAGAAAGGAAGAGCACATGATGAAGTCACTATAACCTGAGGCTTTATGAAAATACTCAGCCTCAAATTTTAGAACTAGAAAAATCTAGTTCAGAGACAAAGGGAACAATGCATTATTTAGCACTTAACATAATAAGAGAAGGTATTATTCTTAGCTATTCTAAATCTTAATGTGTTGAATTTTTTAACTGTAAAGTATAAGTCATTTTTTACTAAATTAAAAAAAGTCTATTAACAGTAGGATAAACATAACTCTTATAAAAATAAGACTCTGGAAACTTTATAGCATGCAAAATTTCAAGACACCAAACTCCTTTTCTTATTCTGAAAAAATTACTTATTGGGAAATCTAGCTAAATCCTAAGAATAAAATTCTTCTTTTAGGTATGTTTACTACTTTCCATAGTACCATATAGGAAATCACTTATTTAAAAGGGCTTATTAGATTTAATAATAATTACATCCTTAACATAGTAGTCTTTATGCAGTAGGAAAAAAATATCAAAAATATATGTAGAAAATTCACAAAAGAAATATAAATGACACACACAAAGGGTACAAATGCACTAATAAAAAATACATAATTTAAAATGAGAGCCCATTTTTCTGCCTCATTAGTCATAAAAATGAAATATATTTACAGATAAATCTTAAGGTTTGCTTCCTAAAGAACAGAATTAGAGAACAGTATTTTCATACCATCATACTAATTAAATTTGCCGCTTTCAGTAAAATAGAAAAATAGATATAAAAATGCAATCTAATACATAAGTATGAAGACAATGTAATAGGAATTGGGTGGGAAGGAGAAAAACATGATTTCCTTAACTGAAAAACAACCTGGCACTAATAAATATTAACAAAACAATTTCATACTCAGGCACTGGTTGCAAATGAAAAGGACACAGGATGGGTGTATTCTCAATCTGCGAAGAAAATGTTCCTGAGTTCCGGCCTAGTTCTCCAGCATCACATGATCCTCGGCAGGTAGTCTGGCCTCTGCAGGGGAGCTTCTTAGGCTGTACTTTAAGTGGAGAGAGCTTTCCTGCTTTCTGCAGGTCACCACCTCCAGGATTTGGCGCATTCTGTATTGCACTATCATTCCAAAAAAGAAACAAAATAAAGCCATTTAAAATGGACAGAAATCCAGCTCTTCAGAAAAAAGAAACGTACACTAGTAATGCTATCTGGAAGTAACTAAATGATGTTCAAAGACAAATGTATCATTTAATTCAAGTTTCAAAAGCAAATCTTATATTACGAAAAATAGAAACAGGTAATTAACACTTACAGAGAAGAAAACATAACCCTAAATGTCTCATAAAATCATTTTCATATACTCTATACCAATTAAAATAACTTTTAACAAGACTTTTAATAACTTTTAAACAGACTCCCCCACCACCTAACAACTTAGAAGGTCAGAGCTACAGTTTAAACTAGAGGGCAAAATCTATCATGAGTTACAATGAATTGTAATCTTTCTGCTACTCCAAGAAATGTAAAAATGAAAGCTGGTGCAAATATATCTTCTCTAGTATGATCTTAGTCAAAAGGGCCTTATAAATAAAAAAAACTTATTTCAATGTTAGGAAAACAGCTTTAGTGAGCTCAGTGTTTTCAGTCACCATTAGTTGAAGACATTCATGGCTCACATCATTTTCTGTGAAAGGTAAATAAGTTGTTAAAAACAAAACAAAAAAAGTGAGTTCAAATGTTCACTCCATAGTAGGGCTGAGTACATTGTGTACTTTTTCTTCCATTCTTGAGATACTTTACTAAGAAGAATATGTTCCAGCTCCATCCATGTATATATGAAAGAGGTAAAGTCTCCATCTTTCTTTATTTTTTTTTAGAATAAAAACAAAGTTTTATTGATGTAAATGTACACAGCATGATTTAATAAAAAAATAAATAAATTGGAAAAAAAAAAGCCCAAAAAAAACGAAAAACAAATGTTTCACTCCAGAAAGTACGCTCTAAGCTTATACATAAAATGGCAGTAGAAATGTACAAACTGATGAAAATAACTTTAAACTTAGACCAAGTACACAAAAAGTCACTAATTCATAAACTTGCACTCGTTTTTCCTTTTCTATGCTAAATACTAAATATCGCACACTTTCCTTTTCTATACTAAATGCTAAATATCGCACACTTTACTCTGGTGTTAATTATCTTTACTCCTTTTCCTTTTATACTTCCAGTGGGTTGGTTACCAGTTTCTGGCATTAATTATCTCTATTCCTTTATATACACTTCCAGTGGGTTAGTTACCAGTTAACTTGGATGGCTATAAATATCTGTATTGAAGTACCATTTACTGAAGTCAATTTGTAAAGAATGGTCAACTGTAAGATCGGCTGGACAGGCAGGATGGACTTTCTTAGGGTCACCTCCAAGAGTTTTCACTGCCTCTCTCATAGCAGCAAAATCCACCAATGCCGGTATTCCACTAAAAATAAAGAATAATCAAAATTATAGTTCTAAGTATTCTTATATATGCTTAATAAATAATTAACATGCATTCATCTTTATATTCCAAAATTATCCCTTTTGGTTTATATTCATTCATCTTTAATAGTGTACTTATATTACACAAAATTAGGTGCATCTTGGTTTATTTATTTTTTTTTTAGACAAGTCTCAAGCTGTCACCCTTGGTAGAGTGCAATGGCGTCACAGCTCACAGTAACCTCCAACACCTGGGCTTAGGTGATTCTCTTGTCTCAGCCTCCCGAGTAGCTGGGACTACAGGTGCCTGCCAAAACACCTGGCTATTTTTTGTTGCAGTTTGGCCGTGGCAGGGTGCGGACCTGCCACCCTTGGTATATGGGGTCGGTTCCCTACTCACTGAGCCGCCCTGCATCTTGGTTTAATGAGAATTAACATTAAATATTATTTGACAGCTTGAGTGATTGGGGTGGATGTACCAAAATCAAACTAGAGATGATTTTTGGAGGCATAAGGAATTTGAAGGAATTATCTATATTCTTCTGTCTTATATTTCTTGATGCCCCCTTCCCTAGTTCTAGTCCTTTTCCCCTAGTGCCTTTTGTTATCCCAAAGCCATCCGTAAGTAGCCTTGACATTTTACATTCATCCACTCACACATCCAGGCAACTATATAATAAGCATTTACCAAATGCTTGCAATGTGCTAGACACCAATTGTACAAGGCCAAATAAGACATAGCTCTGGTTCTCAAAGAATTTGTAGGGAAGATAAAGTTTGCAGAATAGTATCATCAGTACTATAATAGTGGCATATAGGGAGTACACAGAGCAGTGGCACACAAACCGGACTTGCATGGGTAGGTGGGGAAAGGGGATATTCTAGCCAACTCCTACACTTCCTTCTAAACTCAGCTCAAGGTTAACACTTCCAGTAAATAAGTGTACACTGTACACTGTACACTTTGTCTGTACACTCAGATCAGACAAAGTCTTTCAGGCTACTGTAAAGACTGGATTTTATTCTTAAGTGTAATGGAAGCCAAATGGCACATGGAATAATGAATATGATCTGATTAAGCATTTTTAACTAAGTCACTCCTCCTACTGTACGAAGAAGAGACTAGTGACTCTAAATGTGAAAGTAAGGATACCAGTTAAGAAACTATTGTAGTCCAGCACTCTGTGAGGCCGAGGCAGGTGATCATCTGAGCTCAGGAGTTTAAGACCAGCCTGAGCAAGAGTGAGACCCTGTCTCTAAAAATAGCTGGGTGCTATGGCAGGTACCTGTAGTACCAGTTATTAGGGAGGCTGAGGCAAACGAATTATTTGAATCCAAGAGTTTGAGGTTGCTGTGAGCTATGATGCCACAGCACTCTACTGAGGGTGACAAAGTAAGACTCTGTCTCAAAAGAAAAAAAAAAAAAGAAGAAGAAGAAGAAAAGAAAAAGAAAGAAAAAAAAAGAAAGTAACGAAAGCAGTTATATAGTCCTGGTAAGAGAAAATGGGCCTAGAACCAGGATGACAGTGGTAGAGATGGTAAACTTATTGGGTGTTTAAGGAAAAAGAATCAAGGCTAACTCCTAGATTTGGGGCCTAAACAAATGGGAGTCTGTGGTACCATTTGTTGTGATAAAGAAGACTTGGAAAGAAATAAGTGAGGTGACATGGTTCGGGCCATGGAATGGGGAGATGAATTTGCTTCCCTAACACAGATCTTAGCTGAGAACCTTAGGCATGTCATGCATCTTTCTGTGCCTCAAGTTCTTTCTCTGGAAATGGGCTTAGTATGGAATTTCTTTGGAAGGATGACTGACCATAAGACTAGTGCCTTGCATAAACTTAAGAAGAATGACACATTAGTTAAGAGAACAACGTTGGTGCCAGACTACCTGGACAGAGTTCTGGCTTTACCATTTCCAGCTGTGTGACCTTAGGCAAATTATTTGACCCCTCTGTCTCTATAGTTTCAGTAAGGTATCTGTCAGTGAATAAACAATATGCAAACAAATGATAACCAACACTGCTAGCAATATTTTAGGCACCGTTATAAAGACACCACATATGTGAATGCTTTTCACCGTCATGACTGTAAGGCTGGTACCATTTTATACATAAGGAAACCAAGGCACAAGTTAAGTACCATGGCTAGGGTCAAGCAGCTGATTAAAATTAGAGCCAGGGCACATTGTAAATCGACAATGTTGGCTGTTATTATGAATAACAGTAATAATCTCTCTCCCCCACCAAAAAAGAAATAGGTGGACAACCAAGAAATCAAATTTTGGACACAGTAAGAAAAACCTACTGAGAAACCTATTGGCTATAAATGACCACAAGCAGGCAGTTAAGCAAAACACTTTTTGAATAAATAGTTTAAGGAACAGGTGTCTAATTTTTAATGAACTGCTTTAGTTTAGAAAGGCCAATTTTTAAAAATTATAAACTAACCTTCAAAATTAAAAACAAAAGAGCCATCCATCCATCAGGGAGTTTGAATTAAAAAAAGAAAATACTCGGAAAATTAATTCACAAAAAATAAAAATATTACTTACGTAAAATCTTGAAGAACAACACGGGCAGGGAAAAAGGGCACTTCAACATTGCTTTGTTTGGTTTTCCAGTCTAAAATGTTCATAACATCTTCCTTTTTCATTAAAAAGTTATCACAATTTCGTACAGCAGCTTCCAATAGGACCCGTATCGAGTAAGGCAGAACATCTAATTAAAAAGAAAATATCACTATAATAAGGGACAACAGTAAAAAGTAGTAGACACAAAAACTGTTATCTTAATTTAAAAAATTCACTTTTTAGTCTAACAAACATGAACTGGAATCATTTGTGTGTGTGTGTGTTTTTTTTTTTTTTTTTTGAGACAGAGCCTCAAGCTATTGTCCTGGGTAGAGTGCCATGGTGTCACAGTGCCATGGTGTCTCAAACTCCTGGGCTTAAGTGATTTTCTTGCCTCAGCCTCCCAAGTAGCTGGGACTACAGGCGCCTGCCACAACGCCTGGCTATTCTTTGGTTGTAGTTGTCATTGTTGTTTGGCAGGCCCAGGATGGATTTGAACCCGCCAGCTTTGGTGTATGTGGCTGGCGCCTTCGCCGCTTGAGCTACAGGTGCCACCACCATTCGTGTTAATGCCAGGTTTTTTGTAACATCAACTTTCCTATATATGAGTCCAAGGCCATGGAAGAAATAAAACCCTTTCCACAAGAGCTGCATTAATTTGGGAATATCCAGACTATAACCTGATAATGACAAATAAATACTTGCTACATTCAGAAAATACACAGAAATATTGAAAAGCACAGAATATCAGAATTAAATACAATAATGGAGACATCCTTTCATAATGTGCACATAGAGGATAATGGTTAGACAGTCTGAACTGATGAAACTCAGGGGCACAGAACCCTTTTCTCTGCATACTTCCTCCTCCACCCTACACAGTGAACAGTCAGCATATTTCTCCAAGACTTCAAGTTTAGCAATTCCAAAAGCAACATTCCCAAAATGCAGCCCCTCACGCACAGAATCACAAAGAAAGTAAAGTACAGTCAGTCATCAGTACTGTTATTTTGAAAATGCTGCATGTACAAGAAGAAGAAAGCAAATAAGTACTTTTGTTACTATGGCTAGAAACCAGGGTTTTCAAGAATAATAATATATAAGTATAAAATCAGAATAGTTAATGAGGGCTAAAGTAATATTCCTTAAGTATTTTTTTTTTTGTTGTTGTTATTTCATAGGAGGGGCTGCATTTTGGGAATCATGCTTTTGAAATTGTTAAACTTGAAGTCTTGGAGAAATATGCTGACTGTTCACTGTGTAGGGTGGAGAGGAAGTATGCAGAGAAAAGGGTTCTGTGCCCCTGGGTTTCATTAGTTCAGACTGTCTAACCATTATCCTCTATGTGCACTTTAGGTAATACCACTTTATGTTAAAGGATAAACAATTCTTAATGCCCAAAGTATGTTAAAAGTAGAGGTAGCAGGCTCGGTGAGGTGGCTCACACCTCTAATCCTAGTACTCTGGGAGAAGGCTTGAAGATCCCTTGAACTCAGGAGTTTCAGACCAGCCTCAACAACAGCAAGATTCCATCTCTAAAAAAATTAGAAAAAAAAAAAAACAAAAAACAACAACAACAACTAGCCAAGTTGGGGTGGGGCCTGTGGCTCAAAGGAGTAGGGCCCTGGCCCCATATGCCAGAGGTGGTGGGTTCAAACCCAGCCCCAGCCAAAAACTGCAAAAAAAAAAAAAAAAAAAAAAAAATTACCAAGTGCTGTGCTGAGTGTTTGGGACTATTAAGAGTTTGAGGTTGCTGTGTGCTAGGTTGACAACATGGCACTCTAGCCTGAGCAACAGAGTGAGACTCTGTCTCAAAAAAAAAAAAGTATAAGTAGTAAAATAATCCTTTTATAAATGTTCTTTTGTTAGTTTGTAGGAAGGACTGTTTTCTGGGAATGACCTCTGTTAATTCACCTCTTGGAGCTAGACAAAGTCTTGTAATTAGTTATTGGAACAATGGAAGGAGAAGAGGAAGCGTGAATGGTAGGGCTCTTTGCTAGTAGTATCCCCTTATTTAGAAGATGTATGTTTATCCTTTAACATACAGGATAACCATAGGTCTGCATATGCATTTTTGTGAAATATCTGTGTTTATTGTGGTCAAAGTTCATTCCTTATTTTGTAACATCTAAGTTTTATAGATGTCCCGAGGTATGATAAAAAGCAGAGGTAGTGAATTAGCCAATTTGCAATACCTCGTTATAACTGATAGAAAGGTACATCTTGGACAGAAAATTGTTGGACCACCTCTGAGCAGTATGTATCAGGATCTGTTCATTAGGATGGCAGTAAATGGGCAGAGGAAGGATAAAGGGAGAGATGTATGTAGATGTGTACGTATTTACATCTTGATGATAGCCACTGAGGTATGTGCATCTCCTTTTAGCTCTACCATAGGAGAAAATTACATTAAGTAATTTAATGGAAACAAAACTTGCTAATATTTTAAAAGTGTCAATCTGTTAATAAATTCTCTAAGATAAAATTATACTTAGTGTAATACTAAGTGTACTTAGTGTACTCTATTGCTTTATGTCTCATTTTTAAGTTGAGCATTAAGGGAATGCAGTATTTTAAACAACACTGCCAAGACTTTTATCTAGAAGCCTGTTGCCATTTTTGTCTTCTATGAAATTTTTGTCCCCAAGAAAGGCAGGATTACATTTTTTTCTAACAGACTGAGTTGGTGCAGTGTTTTCTTGGTTACCAAAATACTCACATTGGTATTTTGATATGATACCAAAATACTCATATTGGTATATTTACCAGTAAATATTCATAATGTACAAAAACCATAATACATATTGGATGAATCCTTCTTACATAAAATTGCATGTTGTATATACATACACACAGAACCTAGAAGGACATGTTAAACGGCTAATGATTGTGGATGACTGTTCTCTGTTCTTATGTTTTTCAGTTCCTATAGTGCACATATTAACTTATAAAAAAATCAAAGTTACTTTAAAAACCTGGAAAAAAAAAATTAGAGTGGCTACATTTTAAAAAATCATTACAGGGGCTGGGGGCAGGCTCACATCTGTAATCCTAATACTCTGGGAGGCCAAGGCAGATGGATTGCATGAGCTCAGGAGTTCGAGGCCAGCCTGAGCAAAAGCGAGACTCCATCTCTAAAAAGTAGCCGGGTGTTATGACAGACACCTGTAGTCCCAGCTACTTGGGAAGCTGAAGCAAGAGAATCACTTGAGCCCAAGAGTTTGAGGTTGCTGTGCGCTAGGATGCCACTGCACTCTACTGAGGGTGGCAAAGTGAAACTCTGTCTCCAAAAAAAAAAAAAAAAACCCAAACCCATTACATTTCAATTAGAAACATAAGCATGAACTCATGGTTTATTTTTTTCTTTCTAAAACATACTGATTTCTTAGCTCTGTCCATGGAAAATGCCTAGAAGTATGACATCCTAATAGTAATGAACCCCTAAGCAATTCAGCTTGCTGTCTCTACATATTATTTCCCATTAAAGCAAACAAACAACTACAAAAACAAAAAACATCCTACAAATTAAAAGAAAACAATTTCTTGGCGAAATGGTCGATTCTGTCTGGAGAAGAAATGAGCCTCCAACATCTTATTTCAGAAACCAAAGAAGTTATCAAAGACTAATAGGGATACTAACAGATCAATTTGAGCATCAAAATGAATAATGACGAAATTGACTGAAATATGCCCAAAATATAAACAGCCCTTAGTTCATAATGACTCAATAAAAACCTTTATCGATCACCAATGGTAGTTGCTAGGGAAACAACTCTGAAAAATGACAAATAAGGGGGAGGGAGGAATAAATCATTAACAATGCCTTTCCTGGGCGGCGCCTATGGCTCAAGGAGTAGGGCGCAGGTCCCATATGCCAGAGATGGCAGGTTCAAACCTAGCCCTGGCCAAAATAAAAAAACAAAAAAAAAACAATGCCTTTCCTGACTTTAAGTAACCAAATACAATGGAACTTCCATAGCTGACCACTTCCTTAACAGACACATGTACATATCAGTACAACAGGCCCAGTTCTTATGTTGACCACCTCTGTATGTTGACTAGTTTGTTACAGTCCCTTGGATGGTCAACTTACAGAGGTTCTACTTAGTTAAGGGAAAGTTCTTTGTTATAGAAGAAGTACATCTAATAAATGTAGAAAAAATTATATAATTTAAAAAATCATCAATGTATAATCCTTAATGAAATAATGGATCCAGATAATGATCATATATGAATGCTAAAATGATTAGCTTAAGGGCGGTGCCTGTGACTCAGTGAGTAGGGCGCTGGCCCCATATACCAAAGGTGGCAGGTTCAAACCTGGCCCTGGCCAAACTGCAACAAAAAAAAAATAGCTGGGTGTTGTGGCAAGCACCTGTAGTCCCAGCTACTTGGGAGGCTAAGGCAAGAGAATCACCTAAGCCCAGGAGTTGTGAGCTGTGTGATGCCACAGCACTCTACCAAGGGCGATAAAGTGAGACTCTGTCTCTACAAAAAAAAAAAAAAGAAAAAAAGATTAGGTTAAGATGTAAATGGGGAACTCATAAGGAATAGGTCAAAATGATTACACTTATGCTCACTCAGCATCACCAAAAGTGAGACCTTAAAGATATTACCTGCTTACTGATGAAACAAAAAATACATATACCAACCAGAAAGGGTTCTTGCAAAAATAAACACATAAATAAATCTGAATCTAATCAAACTTCTAGCTCTAACTTCCAGTTAACAGGAAATAGGAAGGATAGTGGAACAATAAAATGAAATCACAAAGAAGTCATCAGCCAAATCCAGAATATGGTACACTCTATAAGAATAAAGAACCTGTTTTCTTCAACATAAAAATGGCATTGAAAAGGGAAAGAAGAGGACTATTTCAAATTAAGAGTCTTGAGAGGATAACCAAATGCTGTGTGTTGACTCTATTTGGATACTGCCTGAACTTGTACAAGTGTAAAAATATATTTGAGATAACCAGAGAAATCAGAATATGGACTCAATTTTAGATATTAATTACGTAATTTTGTTGGGTGTAATAATGACACTATGATTTTTTTTTTTTTTTTGGATATAGAGTCTCACTCTGTTGCCCCAGTTAAGAGTATAGTGGTGTCATCATAGCTCACTGCATCCTCACACTCTGGGCTCAAGTGATCATCCTATCTCAGCCCGAATAGCTGGGACTACAGGTGAGGCATGCACCAAGATGCCCTATTAATTTTTTCTAATTTTCAGTAGAAATGGGGTCTCACCCTTGCTTAAGCTGGTCTCAAACTCTTGACTTCCAGGGATCTTTCCACTTGGGCCTCCCAGACTGCTAGGATTATAGGCATGAGCCACTGTGATTTTTTTAAAAGTTCTTTTATATTACTATATTAGATGTATCCACTGAAGAATATTTAAAGGTTAAAAAATGGTGGAATATTTGAAACATTGGCAAAATATTGACAACTTATTGATGACAGAGGATTATTATACATTCTCTCCCTATTTTTCTTTTTCCACTAAGAAAATATTTATAGGCTGGACATAATGGTTCACACCTATAATCTTAGTACTCTGTGAGGCCAAGATGGGTGGATTGCCTCAGCTCAGGAGTTTAAGCACAGCCTGAGCAACAGCAAGACCTCCCTGAGCAAGAACAAGACGTTGTCTCTACTAAAAATAGAAACACTAGCTGGGTATTGTGGCAGATGCCTGTAGACCCAGCTTTTTGGGAGGCTGAGGTGAGAAGATCTCTTGAGCCCAAGAGCCTGAGGTTACTCTGAGCTATGACACCATAGCACTCTAGGTGTGACTCTGTCTCAAAACATATATATGTTATAAAAATATATATTGTTATCTATCATATATGTTATAAAAAATGTGTGTATATATTTTTTGACTTTTTGGGATGTTCCAACACTAGGAGAACAAATCAGACATGGTCTCACTCTTATGAAGCTGGTGGCTACTAGAAAATTCAGACCATAAACAAGTAAATGAAATAAGTATTTAGAAACAGTAGCATGTGCTATGAAGGAAGTGAGTAGGGTTCAGTATAGAAGGTAACTCCCCTTAGATGAAGTCAGTGAAGGCTCCTTTGAGAAGGTGTGATGGCTTTTTTTTTTTTTTAAGGCTTTATTTTCTGTAGAGTGCTTATAGAGTAGGTTCATAGCAAAATTAAAAGGAGGGTTACATGGATTTTCCATATACTTCCTATCCCTGCAAATGCACAGCCTCCCCCATTATCAACATTCCCCACCAGAGTGGTATGTTTATTACAACTGATAGACACATCACAATGACCCAAAGCCCACAATTTACATTAGGGTTCACTTTTAATGCATCTGCCTAGTTTCACATTTGAAAATCTTTACACACGTAAATTAAGGAAAACATAAATATAGTTGTAAGTAAAGAGGAAAAACAGCCGGGCACTAGGGCTCAGGCCTGTAATCCTAGAAGACTATTTGAGGGCAGGAGTTCAAGACCAGCCTGGAGAACATAGCAAGACCCTGACTCTACAAAAAATTAAAAAATGTGAGTGCGATGGCATTTTCCTGTAGACCTAGCTACTCAAGATGCTGAGGCAAGAGGACTGCTTGAACCTAGGAGTTCGAGGTTGCAGTGAGCTATGATTGTACCACTGAATTCCAGCCTGGGTGACAGAGTGATACTTTGTCTAAAAAACATAAAGTGGGGGGTGGGATACAGAAACAGAAATAGTAGAATCAAAACCTGTATTTACTATTTACTACAGGTGCCACCTTAAGAAAGAGAGTAAGTTTGTACGTGTTCTCATTTTAAACAGGAATGCTAGCTACCTAACCAAGATGTGAATACCATGTTTCTCATCTCATCTGTCGCGTACAATGTAAAACTCTCAAATTCTCAAACAAATTATGAGAAATAGAGTATACTAAGACTTTACGACTTTTGTATTTACTTGGATGGAGTGAAGAACATTCTCCTTAGTAAAGTATCTCAAGAATGGAAAAACAAGCATTCCAGGTCCTTAATACTAATTTGAGACTGGCAGATGAACAAATACAGGCCCACAGGAAAGGAAAACTCAAATTCAAGAAGGGCAGACTCCGGAGGGAGGAGGAGGGTTTAGTAAGCTAACAGTACAATGTAGGAGTATATGACATACCGCTTGCATCAAGGACTCAAATACAAGCCAGACTTTTCCTAACCAACACAATGTAATCTAATAGTATGTGCCCTCATATTAATTAAAAAAAAATTAAATAAAACTTAGCAGCTTAAAACAGAAACACCAAAAAAGAAGACACTTAACAGATATTAGTATTCATCCTACCTCAATTACAAATATAATAAAGCCCGCCGAATGAAGAAAAATTTCCAGGGAAAATTTTTTTTACAGAGCATTTGGAGATGATGGGGAGGAATATATTACCACAAAAGTTAATACCCAAGATTAACCTTTTTATTTGGCTTTTTATTCTGGAAAAATAATCTCAGGAATATTTTTTGTTTAAAGTATCTTCATAAAAAGCATTTTGTCAGATTTCTAGTTAAACATGGTAAACAACAGAAATTATTTCTACTCCCCCCCGAAACCTAGTAAGATAACAATAAAGAAATACAAAGGTTATAAACCTGTTAGAAAAAAAACAGATGGCTAGGCAAAGCCAACACAAATTTTGGAAAAAGCAAAGTGCATGGATGATAACTGGTAAAGGAGTGACAGAAAGCTAAAATATAAATGTCTACAGGGAGGGAGAAGGCAAAAAGGTAACCAGAAACAAAGATTACAATTCAGGATAGCCTGATACTTCTTAAGAGGAGTGTCAGAAGGTAGAACAATGCCTTCAAAATTCCAAATGAAGGCTGGGGAGCAGTTAACAATCTTAGCACTTTGGGAGGCTAAGCTGGGAGAACTGCTTGAGGCCACCAGGAGTTTGAGACCAGCTTGAAAAATAGCAAGACCCTGTTTCTACTAAAAATAGAAAAATTAGCCAGGCCTAGTGATCCGTGCCTTGGGAGGCTGAGGCAGAAGTATCCACTGAACCCAGGAATTGAGTTGCAGTGAGCTATCATGAGGCTGTACTCCAGCCTTGGCTAAAGAGTAGACCTTATCTTATAAAAAAAAAAAAAAAAAAAAAAAAATGAAAATGATTTTCAACCTAGAAATTCATACACAGGTAAGCTATCAATTAATCATGCAGTTTCTCAAAAATTTATTTCCCAGGCACCCTTTGTTGGAAGATACGCTCTATAAAACTAGAGTAAACAAAAACTAGAAAACCATGGAACTAGGAAAGTCTCCAACACAGGAGAGAGAACAGAGATTCTTCTAGGGTGTGCAAGCCATAGTGTAGTCATTCCCGAATGCAGAAGAAATTAATGGACAGATTACCCACTTATAGCAGGAGGAATTTAGTTCTTTTGGAGAATTTGGAGATAAATTATTGAGAAAGACATAGAAAACTAAGCAAACAAAAGAAGACAATCCATCAATTACAGGAAAAATACAAAAGTATACGAGAAATGAGATGCAACCACTGGCTCATTTACTTTGAAGAATACTTACAGTGATAACAATATGAACAATGAATATTGAGTTCATCAAAAATTATGACAAGCCCATGGAATATTATGCAGCCTTAAAGAAAGATGGAGACTTTACCTCTTTCATGCTTACATGGTTGGAGCTGGAACATATTCTTCTTAGCAAAGTATCTCAGGAATGGAAGAAAAAGTATCCAATGTACTCAGCCCTACTATGAAGCTATAACCCAACTATAGCACAAGAATATGGGGAAAGGGCCAAGGGAGGGTAAGTGAGGGAGGAAGTCAGGGTAGAGGGAGGGTAATGTGTAGGGCCACACCTACGGTGCATCTTAGAATGGGTACAGGCGAAACCTACTAAATACAGAATACAAATGTCTACATACAATAACTAAGAAAATGCCATGAAGGCTACATTGAACAGTTTGATGAGAATATTTCAGATTGTATATGAAACCAGCACATTGTGCCCCTTGATTGCACAAATGTACACAGCTATGATTTAACAATAAATAAAAGAAAAAAGACAAAAAACAAAAAAACAAAACAAAAAAAATTATGACAAGCCATAATAATTTTGGCTCAGGGCCTTTTAGGAGGTTACATTCAAGGGTTGGCTGAGAGTTCTACATATGTCCATATATACGAGATTACTTTCCACAGTATAAAGTTAATAAAATCTAAAATTGAAAAATCAAGGAACAGTAGTATAAGCAATTTAATACTATGGAGGAAATTACTAGAAGAAACAGTTAAAGAAATTGAGATAGTATTCTTTGGGGAACAGAAATTGGGGGTACTGTTCTGGTTATAATATTGGTGGAGGTTTTTAATGATCACTTGAAAATTAAAAAGCAACTGTCAAATAAGAGTGCTATGAGAAAAAACTAATCACAATGTTAACCGACATTTCACTACCCCGTTTCCCCGAAAATAAGACAGTGTCTTATTTTAAGGTGTGCTCCCAAAGATGCGCTAGGTCTTATTTTCAGGGGACATCTTATCTTTCCTGTAAATAGGTCTTATTTTCGGAGGCTGTCTTATTTTTGGGGAAACAGGGTATTATGAAGCACTATCACAAATTTGTCTAAATTCATAATAATGACTAGAGGTCTACTGCAAAGAAAGATGCAAATAAATAAACCATCCCCTCTCAAAACAAAAACCTTTTTTCTTATGTCTCCCTGTGGCAGCCAGTCTCCAAGATGCTATCAATACATCTTGCCTTGTGTTATTCATGTTCTCAGGTAATCAGCATGGAATCACTTCTGCTTGTGTGATCAGCAGAGTAGCAGAGATGAGAATATGACTTTCAAGGCTAAACTATAAAAGTATTCTGGTTTGAGCATTCCTTTCTCAGATTACTTTCTCTGAGAGAAGGCAGCAGCTGGTTATCAGACAATCTAGCAGCTCTGAGAAGAGGTCCACCTGGAGAAAAACTTAGGCCATCATTAGGGAGCACCACCCTGCCAGCCATGTGAGTCAGCCTTTAGAAACAGATCCTCCCACCTTAGGCCTTCAGTTGAATGCAGCCCCCAACCAACACTTGGCCATAACCTTCCAAAAGGTCCCAAGCTGCAGTTCTCAAATCCTGACCTACTGAAACTGTGAGAGATAATACATGTTTACTGCTACTTTAAGCCACAAAGCTTTGGGTTATATATAGCAGTAAGTAATGATTTTCTTCCTCGACTTTTCTAACACTAACATCTGCAGTTATAGGACATACTACGGGGCAGGTATTGGGTGATTTGCATACATGATCTTGTTTAATCCTTAAAATAAACCAATAGGTAGCTATTCTACTAGGAGAGCTGCAACAGCAGAAAGTAAACTAGCAGATGTGAAGAAATGGACACATGCTTGGTTTGTTTTTTAGCAACATTAATTTTACACCCCCACTTTTCAACAGGTAGGAAGTTCAGGAAGGCCCTTAATCTCTTTCTTCCTCCCAGTTCTCCCAGGCCCACCTTCACACACACTCAGAAGAGTTCCCTAAACTTCCAAACCTCTCTGATCCCCACACTCATCACATCCATCAACTTACTTTCTCCCTTACTCATCAGCACCTGCTTGTCCATGTATCTCAACTCATGCAGTTAGGTTCTAGACGGTCAATTTCTCACTTCCCCAACCTTATACTTAACTTGTCTTTTTGTTCTTTTATCCCACCTGCCCAAGAAAATACCAATTCTGTTTTTTTTTTTTTTCCTAGTTGGTCCACCCATATTCTTTTCTGCTCTAGAACTATTCTTGTTTTTAAAAATAACTCTATTGATGTACGTTTCACATATCTTATATATTCACTGTGAACCGAGTTTACGGTTTAGTGAGTTCTTTTTAGTAAATGCACCAAGTTGTGCAATTAACATCATAAATCAATTTTAGAACATTTTTTTCTAATGTACCTCAAATTCCCATTTATTGTTAATCCTCATCCTCCCTCCTCTCTAACCCCAGGAAACCACTAAGCTACTCTTTGCGTTTTCTAGATATTACAGACAAATGAAAGTATACAGTAAAGTCTCCTGTAGCTCGCTTTTTTTCACTAAGCGTGCTTTTAAGGTTCATCGTGCTGTAGCACGTGTCTGCAGTTAATTTGTTTTTATTGCTGATTAGTATCCCATCGGATACCAAATTTTGTCTATTCATTCACCCAAGGCAGGACATTTAGGTTGTTTTCAATTTTCAGAGCTATATCACTGTGAACAGAGGCAATGACTACCTTTGCTCCAGACTATTTTTTCAAAGACATGTATATATAGTGAATAGCCTTGGAAGACAAAATAGTGTCTCCCTTTAGGGCAAAGAGCAGGCACCCTTACTACTCATTATATAAGATCCTAAGCCACACTTCCTTCTCTGTAATACAATCACTGTACATGCTGTTGTTACTTGGGCCCTCTTCAACATCACCCTACAAAAACTGGAGTTGGGAAACCAACACAAAGGCTGGTACTAAGGATAACCCTTTGCTGTGGGTAATAAAATGTTCCTTGTCTCTGATCCAGGAGTCATGTGCCTTCTGCCAATATCCATGAAATTAACTTGTTAACTTGCATGGAGGTAAAATTTCAGATGCTTTATACTTCTTAACACTTTTTGGTAGCTCTGTTTTGTTTTTTTTTTTGCTAACTTCTACTCCTTTACCTAATCTTTAAATGTAGGCATTCCTCAGAGTTCATATCTAGGCTCACTTCTTTTCTAACTTTATACTGTTTCCCCTAAGAGTTTAATTCCTCCTATAGCTTCAATTATAATTATCTTTACACCAATAATTTTGAAATATTTTTCTGCAGCCCAGGTCTATATTATGAGCTCCAAAACCACACTTAATTGCCCCTGAACATCTCTACTTAAAATCTATTATGTTCCCAAATTCACTAGTATCTAAGTTGAACTGTTATCATCACCTTTTGTGTTTCCTAACATAGTAAATAGCACCACAGTCTGTCCAGATGCTCATGCTGAAACATCTAGGCATCTTCTTTGACACCATTCTCCCATTTTTTAAAAAATTTGTCTTTTATCATCACTACCTCCAAACCACCAATACACCGTCTCTCACCTTGGTTTGACAGGTGGTCTTTCCAATCCTATTCCTGCCCCATACAAGAGGTTTTCAAAATGTGGTCCCATGATACAGGACCCTGCAAACCATCTGCAAATCTCTGAAGGCAACTGAGATATTATTTACTTCTTTTTAGTATTTTGACACTTGTGCTGATGGTTCAAAAGCAATAGTGAGTAAAACTGCTGATTCTTTAAGCAGGACTCAAGATCATGGCACTAAATTATACTAGGTTGAGTATCCCTAATCCGAAACTCCAAAATCTAAAATGTTTTAATGAGCATTTCCATTTAGGGTCCAATAGATGTTCAAGAAGTTTCGGATTCCGAATTTTCAGATTAGGGATATTCACACTCTATAGTACTGATACTCTGTGTGTGTGCGGTTGTTTTCTTTTTAAGAAACAGGGATCTTGCTATATTGCTTAGGCTGGACTTGAATTTGTGGGTTCAAGGGATCCTTCTGTCCTAAATTCCTAAGTAGATGAGACTACAGGCACACAACACCAAGCCCGGATCTTCACATTTATACAAAATATCAGTTTCACTTAAGAATGTCTGATGAAGCAGAAAAACTGTTAATTTTATTAAATCTAAATTGCTGAGGTCAAGTCTTTTTAATATTAGGTGCATCAAAAATGAAATGTACACATACAGCATTTCTGCTCAATATCAGAGTACAATGGTTGCTTGAGGAAAAATACTTGTATAATTGTTCAGGTTGCAAGCTAAAATAGCCACTTTTTCAAAGAACACTGTTTTCATTTGAAAGAACAACTGACAAACTATGGTTTTCAAATGTGGGTATTTGGCAGACAGTTTCTCAAAAATGAATAAAATAAGCTTGTCTGTTCATTTTCTAATTTCTCCAGTCTGCTTATCACATTCATTAGTCTTTGAGAAATAAAGGTTCATTGAGTTATGCAACTTCCAAACGTGGACACATTACATATGGAATCTCTGTAAGTTGACCACCCAAGGGAATGTAACAAACTGGTCTACAGGACTTCCACTGAATACATGTGGTGCCGTGTCCAGTTTATGAAAATTAGGGACAACTTAAGGAGTTGGTCAATGTAGGGAGGTGGTCAACTATGGAGGTTCTACTGTATTATATTAAAAAATACATACACATTTGTTAATTTCATCACAACTCTCTCAATGTGGAAACCAGAGCTCCTATGAATGACTGCAAGCTCTAAAAGCCTCCTGCCTGTGCCTGTGCCTGGACTGAGGCACTCCCACACAGAAGGCCCACTGTCCTGCCAGTGCCTGAATCTATCTGCAGGGCACTTAAAGGGTCACACATGAGCATCTACTCTTCCTGCAAGCCTCCCCATTGCCCATGAGCTCTGAAGGGCTCTTGCACTCTACCAGTACACACACACAATTGCTACATCCCCTGCCTGCAGTCCAGAGGGTGGCCTAACTGCCTGACCAGCAACTCTAGACCAGCTCCAATCTGGCCAAAACCAGCATGCTTCTCTGCTGTATTGAGGCCAAACCATACCTTCTTCAATGAGTTCTGAACACCTTCCAAGTTTGTCCTTCCTTGGGTATTCTATCCTAGCCCTACAGTATCATATATAGTTTACTTACATCCTATAATAACTCTTTTATCATAGTTAATAATTATTTATATTAAACTTCCTGTTTAACCTCTTAATGTGGTTTCTATCCTGACTGAGCCCAGACTGCTGCAACATACTAAGTACTGTACTTCACACATTTTCTATGTATCTCACCATGACTAAACTGCATGCTTTCTTAGCACAAAGATTCTATCTTAGCCATCTTTCATTTGCTAGAGATATGTGCGTGTTCAATAAATATTAGCTAAATGAATTAAACAGTGTTGAGAGATTCAAGAAACAAGTAGAAAAATGGACTGGATTACATCTGCCTCTTTTAATCAGCAATTTCTAGAATTCTATAAACTCAAAATGCTAATCCTTTAAGGAATGGTAATAAAAAAGATATGTGGGAACCAGGATACTGGTAACTTAAACCGGCCAAGAATTACAATTTGTGTTATCATACTTCTGAAAGGAGCTGACAACAATAGATATCCTTTTGATCAATTACTTAGTGGAAGATCCAACAGGTGGTTCAGGCTCTGAAAAAGTCTGCTATTTTATATGGGAGGCAGCTGATGAAAGGCACAAGACTTTCAGGCTCCCAAGACTACAGACTCTCAAGGCCAACTGAGATTAGGTAATACAGTGTATCTTTCAGCACAGGGGTCACAAACTTCTGCTCCGAAGACATGTATTTTTTCCTGCTAAGTTTTAACATTTTAAAATTAAAAGTTTACTAGCCAAGTAGTGGGCACTGCAGTTCAAGCTACTTGGGAGGCTGAGGCAAGAGGATCACCTGAGCCCAAGAGTTTGAGGTTGCTGTGAGCTGTGACGCCACAGCACTCTACCAAGAGTGAGACTTGTCTCAAAAAACAATTTAAAAAAAGAAAAAAACAAAACAAAACACAAACACTAATGAAAGCTGATGAGCAAAAAGAAGGTCTGTGCATAATCTGCACAATATCTGACACCAAAGATAAGCAAAATAGGCCGCAAATGCTGTGCACATGGCATGCATGATTCAGTGCACATGGCTGACGGTTTGATTACTAACATTACTAAGCTGGGAATCAAGGGTATTTTTGGTCTTGAAATCAGAAGACACAGGTCTAAATTTCCTCCCTTAAAGGATATGCTGTGACTTCAGACAAATTACTTAAGATTTTTAACTTCGTTTTCCTCATCTGTATAAAGTGCATTTAGAACTATCTTCCTGCCTACCATGAAGCAACGTAGTGAAGTAAAAGGTTTTTTTTTTTGTTGTTGTTACTTGTAAAAAATGGAAAATTCTAGGTTTAAACATTAGATGAAGAAATCACCCATAGGGATTATCAGTATCAACAACTGGCTAGTAAGCAGGCATCTGATAACTAAATATGACAGGGAAATACACCAGACTGGAGGAACGGGGAAACACTCAAAGACTGAAGCCACAAGCCCCAACGAGATGGTATCTTCGGAGTCCAGACTGGGAAAGGGGGATAGGACTAGAGCAAGAACCAGCTGGCATAGCTTCAGGGTGAATCTAAAAACCCTGCTCCAGGCCAAGACCAGGAAATCGGTCCCAGAAGGCCCTGAAATCCTATTAGACCTGGCAGCAGGATTAACTTATGCCCATGTCTGACTAGAGTCAAGGTATTGTTTTTGTTCCTAACCAGAACCAAGCTGGACAGGATTGATTTCCAATAAAGAAACTCAAGAAAACTGACCTTATTACTTTTTTTTTCTTTTTAAATTACACTGCCATTGAGAATCAAAGGAGGCAAAATAGAAAAAACATTACTGCTTAAGCCATTTTTCTTCATTCACTGACAAAGGTTGAGAAAACATGAAAAATAATGCATATGATTGACAAAGGTGCAGAAACATTTCCTCCTCTCGTTCACAACTGGTAAGAATGTAAGCATGTACACCGGGTTATCTCCTAACCTAACACGACAGATGCACTTCATAGTGCCTGTCCAAACTGTGACCCATGGAATGGATAGTTCTCAGTCCTGCTGCCTGCTTGGCTACTGCACTGAGTCAAGAGCCAATCCCTCAGCAGGTCAATAACTAACAGCCTACTGAGAAAGAGACACCAAGACAATTAGGTTCACCTCTCAGAAATTTATCATCAGGACACAAAAAGACTGAACCAGAAAGGTATTAAGAGGTAAGCCAGGAACTGAAGCTGTCATTTAGGTCCTTGTACAAAGTGAAAGGCAGAGGAGGCTTGTCTGCAATGAAATGGAGGAAGCAAGGGTGGAGGGAGGCAGAAATCTAAAGCCCCTGTGAAAAAAATAAAGAGATTCCTCAATTCTAGCACTGATTTTCTTGAGATCGAGACGCATTCCATTGGTCTGGGAGCTCTGCATCACTGTTCACTTGCGCCAGTGGACTGCCTGTTCCTTACTGTCAAAGGGCCTAATCTAGAACAGAAATTGGCAACAAACAGAGAGTGAAAACGAACAGACAACAGATGCTTCAACAATATGTGGAGGGTTGGCGAGCGAGTGTTTATATATGGAGAAGGATTATATTAGGTAAAGGTAATCCTTAGAAATTATAACAAACTACTTCATGGCTTACCCAATCCACAGCCCTCTCCACATTTCAAGGAAGAGACAAGATTAGAAAACTGGTGTCTCTTTCAGCAGTAACTGCAACAGCAATAGACGCCTGACAAGTGTAGTCAAAATAGGTTAAAACAATAGGTGAAAAAGTTACCTAGAGGTACAGCCTTACTGGGGAGGTAATCTAGCCATAACATACAAATGGTCAGCAACAACCATACTGGGCATTATAATATACAAAATGAGGAAGTAAAGCGGGCTGTGGAGATAAAGACTGGAGTAGATTCAAAGAGAAACTGCCTCTGGCTTAGAAATTCCAGTCCCCACGAGGCCTGACTATCCCTTTTTTTTTTTTAATGCCAGTTTAGTGTTGCTTGACTATCCTCCTTTCTTCCCTTGCCTTCAGATGTCTAGAAACAGCAACATCTTTTTTACTTGAGTGATTTTTTTTTTTGTTCCTTAAAGTTCAAAGATAAAGATTAGAACAGACAAGTGTATATAGTAAAAGCATAAAAATAAAAGTGTATGATGAGGGTGGAGGGAATAGCACACTTTCAACCCAGCAATTCTATAAAATAAGTGTGAACAAAAATTTAAATAGCACAGATAGTAGCTTTATTTATACATAGAGGAAAACTGGTAGCAATCTCCAAATTCAAAGGTCTGTTAACTAAATCATGTTGCATTTATACCAACAATATTGTACAGCCTTTTCTACCCCAACTTATGCTCCCTGACTCAGACACCAAATAGACTCAGATAGCAAGGGATACTTGTATTCAATGACATGAAAAGATGTTCATGATATATTAAGTGAAACAATATATATATTTGTTAAATATAGCACATTTACATGTTTTTATATAAACATAAAAATAAAGATTGTTTCTACACTGTCTGCAATGTTCTTGCCTTTCCATGATTTTTATAAACAATAAAACCTCTACTAAAAAATACAGATTTTCTTTCAGAGGCTACAAGGTAAAATTTAGACACCAAGTCCTAGCTCTATTGTAGGACTGGGTGGTATTGTGGTTAAAAAAAGCAAGCAGTCAGGAAAAAAAAAACAAAAAAACCCAAAAAAACAAGAAAGAGAGAACGGGATAAGACAAAGAATAGGGCCTGGGGCTTTATACCAGTGAAAGGCCTCACTGCTCAACAACTGCTATTCTTTAAAATAAACTTTTCATTCTAGCCAGGCAAGTCTCTTCCCTATTTTCCCCTTCCCACAACACATTCATTCATGTTTCCATTATGCTGTTCATTCTAATTCTCTGGTGTTGCCTGTTCTCAGTCATGCCCTCTGCTTCATAGTCCCTTCTTCTTGGTCCCTTCAAGAAAGCAGTCTCTGACTATCCAGGCAAGAGTGATTTCTCCCCCCCCTTGAACAACAGCAATAGTTTCAAATTCAGAGATCTACTCAAGTGTCACTCAAAATCTTTACATTGCTAGTCTGTGCAACAGAGTGCCAGACAGGTAGCTCCGGCACATTAAGAAGTAACTCCATACAACTGAAATCTTAAAGACCAAAAATGTAATCAATGTTCTCAGATGTGTTCACTTCCATAAAGATAACTCGAGTATAAATTTGGGAAGCAGAAACATAAAAATAGCAGCAAAAAGCATTAGTGAAATAACTTGTGTTGTACCCTATCTAAAGACAGAATAAGAGAGGGTTTTAGATTGGTGAGGCAGATAGTCTATGTTGGTTCACTCACCAATAATTCCCAACCACTTCTCCCTTTCCTCTCTCCTCTCTAAGAGCTGTAAAGCTAAAATACAGAAGTCCCATTCCTTTGGCTTTCTGTGGTTTCAGTTACCCACAGTACAGCACAGTAAGATATTTTGAGAGAGACCACATTCACATAACTCTGAATAATACAGTATGTTGTTATAATTATTCTAGACTCTATGAGCTATTGTTGTTAATCTCTTACTGTGCCTAATTTATAAATTAAACTTTATCATAGGTATGTATGTATAGGAAAAAGCACAGTATATATAATAGGGTTGGTGCTATTCAGGATTTCAGGTATCCTCTGGGGGTCTTGGAATATGTCGCCTGCAGACAAGGGGGGACTACTTACTCCATCTTTCAGCCTTTTTGAAGCCAAAGGTGGCCACATTGTGGCCCAAGAGCCAAAAGCCTCTTAGGGAGGGCTATTTTTTCTGTTTTGCCTTTCCAGCTGCTCAGAACAAATGTAATGCCTAGAGGTACAGCAGCTACTTTGCAACCAAAGAATAAAAACAAAAGGAAAAGAGCCTGGACTCTTGCTGAGATTGATGCTACACAGCTCCAGTCTGCAGATTTCTTATTTCATGAGAAAAATAAGCCCCTATTGTTAAAGTCACTGGACAGAAAGTTTTCAGTTCTTTGTAGCTGTAGGCATTCCTCCTGACATAGTAGTATGAAGCTTAGAACAGTGCTTCTCAACCGTCTTTCCTCTCCAACATGTATGAGGATAGAATACTTTCCCTTCCTTAACAGTTACTCAGCACAGCATTGATTCTTAATGTGGAGGCATGAGAATATGGAATGAGGCGGAAAAGACAGTGGCCCTGAACCTTGGTAACTACTAAAGCAATGTCTCCTTGTAATGTCTCAATCTGGTTCCTCCAAAAATGCAATAAGAATTTTCTGTTCTGATGCTAAACAAGCAAAATACTTTCTATCCAAGTGGCTCCTTTCTTTCAAAGTCAATTCTTTCCAATTTTATTCCCTCTTAATTACTAAGAAATTACTTATGTAATTTGTTTTTTGAGACTGAGTTTCACTCAGTCACCCTGGGGTTGAGTGCCATGACATCCTAGCTCATAGCAACCTCAAACTCCTGTTGGAGTAATCCTCTTGTCTAAGCATCCTGAGTAGCTGGGACTGCAGGTGCCCACCACAACACCCGGCTAGTTTTTCTGTTTCTAGCAGAGATGGGGGTCTCGCTTTGCTGAGGCTGGTCTCAAACTCCTGAGCTCAGGTAATCCACCTACCCTCACCTCCCAGAGTGCTAGGACTACAGGTGTGAGCCACATTACCCGGCCTACTCACATAATTAACAAATTTCTCATAATAACCACTCTGAAAAACATTGGTACTGACCCCAGAGAAATTAAAACCAAATTTCTGTTTTGAAGGCATTTATATTTATAAATAGTCTATTACTGCATTTATCCATGGTTATAAAAATTCTAGTATGTATTATGTTTATGTACTGATATACTCTGTACAGTTAAGTACAGATGTGCATGAAAACTTATTTCCATCAGAGATAATTTAACTTTTATATTAATTGTTCTCTTTAATGCATTTTATAATTATTTTTGATAGTCTCCTACTGATCCCCTAAGTCTGAGAAATAAAGGACATCTTCAAGTAAGTACACTTCTATAAATTATCCACAGAAGACATTTATACTCAATTTTTAATATCTCATATGTTCTTTTAATTTATTAAAATATAAAATCTGTGTTAAAAAACTTCCAGGCCAGAATCACTAGATATTTTGAGAAGTAAAAGGGAAATATGACCCTTCTTATATAGAACAGATTTACCTGTTTTCCTTTCAAATTAATGTAAACTCATCAGTGAAAGATATTTATCAGTAAGAAAAGGACCAACCTCTCTTAACAAACATCTCAAGACAAATCATTACAACAAAACATGCAAGGTAAAAGATATTTTTCTTGTTTTGGCAAACTGTTTATTTTTAAATGGTAACCTAATTCTAAGAGGATTTTCTAAAATAGTCCAAAATAACCTAACTTTAAGGGTATATGTGAAACTCAGTAAATGTAGAATGTAAATGTCTTAACACAATAACTAAGAAAGTGCCAGGAAGGCTATGTTAACCAGTGTGATGAAAATGTGTCAAACGGTCTATAAAACCAGAGTATGGTGCCCCATGATCGCATTAAAGTACACAGGTATGATTTAATAAAAAAATAAATAAATAAATAACCTAACTCTCATGGCATATAGCAATCTAGAATATTTAAATTCATCAAAATCTATAGGAAAAATAACAGGAGCAATATTCTTAATTAAATAATTCAAGAAGGGAAAAAACAAGATTAAAGAAAAGCTCCCTGCAAGAGTGATTACAATAGATTTGGCATTTGATTTATCTTTTCATGTCATTTTCACTAAAAAGTTACAAGGACTAATCATTCTTCCAAACAGGTCTTCCCTTCATTGGCCTAGTGGAGAAAGTTACTCAGCTGTCAGTAAAGTCAAGACTTCCATCCAATGCCAACTGTCAAATTCACCCTTCTGAGACCACTGTAAAAGGTTTGGTCAGGGTGGGTGCAAGTGAATGCCATTTGAACCAGTAAAAGGGATTTAAAAACAAAAGCAAGTTGATGTGAAGTCAGGGTAAACCATGCTCAGAACTAGAGAACAACTCAAATTAATGGGCCCTATTGATGATTTCTATTCAAAGGATGGCATAAACAATAAACTATTCATTTTGAAAAACAAAATATACATTTGATTAGTGTAGAATATCATCAGTCAGATTTTTCTAAAAATTGCATTGGTAGTTTCTTTGGGGAAGAATGTCATTGCTTAATTTAGATGTTTAAATGAGAAGTTAAGGGTATGGGCTTACATCTTCCTCAAACAAAAGTTGTCCCAAGCATTTTTCTAACATGGTAGAAATATGTGTAGTTGTAGTTGTACCTTCTACAAAACGGTGGAAATAAAATTTCTTCAGGTCATGTCGAGAAATGCATTTTAATTATTAGAAACTTATCAAACCCAAGTAAATGTAAAGCAACATTACCATACTTGGTGCCTCCAAGTTTAGATACATTGAAGAACTTCTTATGTGAATTGTCATTTAATGTTTCAATAAGGTACTCAAAGCCGTATCCTGGAAAAAAAAAAAAAATATGCCATTAAACCCAGCTACAAAGTATCTTATTCAAAGTGAAAACATCTGGAAACTAGCTTTGTCCGACTTTCTACAATGGTAGAATGTTCCATATTTGCGCTGTCCAATGAGGTAGCCATTAGCCTATCGGGTTGAGCACTTGAAATGTGCCTACAGCAACTGAGGAAATTAATTTTTAATTTTATTTAATTAAAGTCATACAAGGCTGGTATCCACCATATTGGATAAGGTAGCTCTAATTTGTCAAGTAAAAGCTAGTAAGATAATTTACTCCTGAAATGTGTTAACAAAGAATATCTAGAAAGGGACAACGAGAATGACTTAAATAAAGATAGGGATGTTTTGAAAAGACAATGTCCTGAAAGTTGCATAAAGTACAAAGCAATTTGAAAACTCCAGTATGTTAGAGGGACTGATTAAAAATAAAAAGACCAGGTGGTGCCTGGGGCTCACTGAGTACGGCACCGGTCCCATATACGGAGGGTGGCGTGTTCAAACCCGGCCCCGGCCAAACTGCAACAAAAAAATAGCCGGGCGTTGTGGCGGGCGCCTGTAGTCCCAGCTCCTGGGAAGGCTGAGACAAGAGAATAGCCTAAGCCCAGGAGCTGGAGGTTCCTGTGAGCTGTGACGCCACAGCACTCTACCGAGGGCAATAAAGTGAGACTGTCTCAAAATAAATAAATAAAAGACGGATTTTTACAGAGCATTCAACAACACAGACAAAAATCAAAGCCAAAGCAAACCAAAAACTTCTCAAGTAATAGGTCTTAACTTAAAAGGGAACAACCCAATAGTTAGGTAAAATAGCCCCTAAAAGGGACACGTCCTTCTGGTTTTGCATTAACTGAAGCTGAACTACAAAGTCAAAGACCCATGGGTCTCAATTGAATGTGCCCCTGCTCCTAACGTTCTTGGGAGAAGTGGCGGAGAGGCAGCCCTGAGGTTTAAAAGATCTTTTGTGCAGACTCATTGCAGTCAGTGGGCAGGACCCTTAACACTGCTAGGACTTTAGTCCAAAATGAGAAGAGATAAGTACAGCCTACTTTAAGAACATGTGGGGGGATTTTGTTTTGTTCTGTTGTAGCGAGAGACAGAATGGGAGGATACTCAGAGCTGCAATAGTCGGAGAACTGGCTGATCAACGTACAACCTTGACTGCTCCTCATTCGAGTTCCAGAGGCAAAGAGAGATGGAGGGGCTAGAGGCTGAACGGTGGAATAAACTAGCCGAATGAGACCCAAGAAAGGAGACGCTGGCCCCCACTCGCATCTCTCGCAAATGGGGGCGGGTTGTGAAAGAGGGTGGGCCTCTCCCTACCCCTACCTAGTATTACCGACAGAGTCCAGGAAGCCCCTGGCAGCCGAACAGGGGCCACCGGGGTGAGATGGGTCCAGGTCAAGGCCAGCAGATGAACCGACGGCCCGGCTGGGGTCGCTCTGGGAAGCGGGGTGGGGAGGTCGGGCTGCCAAGGCCTAGACGCATGGAGTGCGGCCCGGCAGGCAGGCCCCGAGGGGAGTACGATCTGAGCCCTGAGGGCCCCTGGCGCCCGCCAGACGACTCGAGACGAGAAAGGAAAGGAACACGGTGCCCAGACAGCGCGCGTTTCCAGGTGCCAGACCCAAGTCGGCAGCCTGAAACTGACCTGCACTTGGGGCGTCCATCGCCGGAGACCATATTATCCCTGCGGGGAGGGGGCCAGCTGGGGAAGGAGGGAGAGGCCGGGGGGAGGGAAAAGAGGGGGAGGAAGACAGGCGGACTAGCAAGGGAGGAAGTAAGGAAGCAGTCTCGCGCAAACACCGCGAGATCCACAGAGCAGGCCCCGGATCTGCGCTCGCGGGATTTGTCGTCTAGCTCCCGCGAGATCTTTGGACAAGACAACAAAGACGGGGCGGAGCTAGTCTGGAGATGTCTTCTTGCGCAGTCGCCATTGTTTTCGCTAGCTGGGCGGAGCTCGGGGGAAATTAGAAGGTTGGCGTTGCTGGCCTGGCCTTTTGGCGGTCTGATACTTAACTGTGGCGTCAGGTGTCCCATTGGGATTCCTGCAGGTGTCTTCTAGAGTAGGAGTCCGAATTAGAACTCCCAGGAGATTCGCTTTCCCCTGACAATAAAGGCTACGTTAGCTTATCATAAGTGGGTAGTTCCCATGCGAAGGTGGCGGGGGACTTAGGCACTCGATTGTTGAATGAATTAATTTATCTTTTTAAATTTCAGATTAATATGAGGGTACAAAGGATTAGGTTACAGTGTTTGCGTTTGTTAGGTAATGTCTCTGCTGTAGTTGTGCCCTCAGCCAGGAGGTATGTCGTATACACTAACACTGCCCGTGAAGTGAGAGCACATCAATACCTCCCCTTCCCTTCACCTCCCTCTCCCTTCCTCCCTACCCTTCCCCCCAACTTGAATTAAATTGTTTTCCATACACTCCCACAGCTTCAGTTTCTCCCTTTCTGATGACTTTCCCAGCAGCAGCTAGTCATGCTTAAGCCTCTTCATCCTTCCCCTCCTCTAGTCCCTACATTCTCCATCTTCTGCCTTATCTCTGGTTGGCAGCCAACTTAGCGGAAAGAGTGGTTTGCCCTCGCCCTTATCCTATTCTTTATCCCTCTTGCAGTCTGTGTTCCACCCCCAGAGTTTGACCAAGGTCAGTCATAACTCCACTTGCTAATCTCACATTTCTCAATCCTTACTCTTACTGTTCTTTACCCTTGTTGAAAATTACTCTTCCATCAGCATCTGTGACCCAAAACTATTTTCTTTTTTTACTTTATTCCTAAGATTACTCCACCTCAGTCTCTGCTGGTTCCTTACTCTGTCCAGCCTTAAAATGTACTGGCATTAAGTGTACCCCAGGGCTGTGGCCTTACACTACCTCTCACTCTCCATTTTTTCTGGCTCATCTCATGCCCTCCTCTGGCATCAGAAATTAATATGTTGATCCTTCCCAGTTTTCCTGTAATTGAAGCCCAGAGGTATATGCTGTTAATGCAAAAGAAGCCATACTCTGTAAAATCATTTAAAGAGGTTTATTGTGAGCCACATTGGAGAACTATAACCTGAAGCCATGGCCAAGAAGCCTTGAGCAACTGGACACTCTGTGGTTGGGTTACAGTTTGGTTTTATACATTTCAGGGAGGCAGTAATTACAAATAAAGTCATAATGAATCAGTACATGGTTTAGTTGGGTGGGACATCTCTAAGTCGGGTCCCCAGGTTATAAGCGTGCTTGAAGGTTCTTCAGTAGACAGTTGGCTGAAAGAGCTAAACTTTGTGGAATAGACCAGGAATCAGTAAAAAGGAATCCTGGAGTTAGGATAGTTAATCAGAGACAAACTATAGGATATATATGTCTTACATAGTCTTGGGCCTGTGTTGAGTCACAAAGGACATCTCTAAGAAGGGAAGGGGACATGATGAGGCAAGTCTAATCTCCTTTCTTACTACTAGCAACTCAGTTTTAGAGGATCCCCTTGGCCAAGAGGGGGGCCAGTCAGTCTATAGGGGGAAACCTTAAGATTTTCTTTTAGTTTACAATACCCTGGTACCGGTTGGATGTCTCCTCATCCCAGAGTCAAAATATCCAACACTACACTCAAAATTTCCCTCTCTTAAACCCTTATTCCTTTTGTATTGCTGGCATCAGTAAGTGGCACCACAATCTACTGGGTTGCCCTAGCTCAAAACTAACATTATCTTTGATTCCTTCACCCTCTTTCTTTAATCATTGACCCAAGCCTTGTCAGCTCAAACTCCAATATATTTTCTTTATTTGTTCACCTTTTTATATTTTGCAATATGCCCTTTACTATCCTGACATGAAATTCATAAATTAACTTACAGACAATAAATTCATATGTAATTTAACTTACATACAATAAAATAATCACTATAAAGCCCTAACTGTATATAAAGGAGAAAAACAGGAAATTTTGGAAAATAGGAATTTATTGGGAAAAAAATACGTATAACAATATATAGGTATATGGGTTTGTCGACATTAGATGACATAATTGTGGTCAGATTCTGGCATCTACTTATAATGAATGAATCTGGTTTTAGGGAACATAAGCTAATATTCAACTGGGTATAGTCAACACTTTTTATTTACATATGACATTTCAAAATAAGGACCAAATACACACACATATAGCATATGTATATATATATATATATACACACACACACATACAGGTATATATAATATATACATATAGCATGAATGGTGAGCTTAAATGGAGACTAATCAAAATATATTACACTGGTGCCTCAAATATTGGAATGTTGTCACTGTTGATGTAATTTCCTGAAATGGTGAATAACTCTTGATAAAATTCTAAACAAGACAAAATATAACCTTTCCTCTTTTTATGCAATTGTATTCCTGCAAAATTCAGTGTATATTAAGCCATATATAAATTACTTTTGTTTTTATTTGAAAATAGGATTAAGTTCTAAGCTCAGATAATTATAAACAAACTTGTTGGTTTTTTATGTTTATATATATTTTTACTAACTGAATATCTGACAGTATGTTCAGTGGGAGTGTTTTATTTATTTGTGGTGCAGTTCTGTACCGTGGAGTTTGGGCAATCTAATATTCATTAAATGCTGAAAGTGTCCCCACATGGTAACAACCAAAAATACCTTCTCATTTTCTCAATGTCCTGCTTCCATTGAGAAGCACTAACTTAGATCAATCATTATGTGTGGCCCCTTGTGGCTGGACTCACTGTTGTTTTAAAAACCGTTTTATTGAGATGTAATTCACATGCTGCAAAATTCTTCCATTTTTAAACCGTTTTATTTTGTCATAATTGTAGATTTACATGCAGGCATATTAAATAATAAAAAACCTGTATAGTCTTCACCCAGACTTCCCTAATGTAACATAGTATAATATCAAAAGGAGGAAATTGACATTGATAGAATCATTCTACCTTATTCAGATTTCAGCAGTTTTACATGCACTCCTTTGGGGGGATGGCTTGTATTTTTTCACATATACAGATTTGTGTGACCACCACAGTCAGGACACAGAACATTTCTAAGGACCCTTCATGGGTCTTTTATAACCCCACCTACTTTCTGCTTAGGCTGCCTCTTCATCCACTGTGCCCTAGTAACTACTAGTCTGTTCTCCATTTTGAATGTCATACAAATGTATGTTTCTACAATACAGTTTTTGCAAGTAACAGTGAGTCTGTCCGTCCTTCCTTCCTTCCTTCCTCCCTCCCTCTCTCTCTTTTATTTGTTTGTTTGTTTATTTATTTATTTATTGAGACAGAGTCTCACTATGTTGCCCTCAGTACAGTGCTGTGGTGTCACAGCTTACAGCAACCGCAAACTCTTAGGCTTAAATGATTCTCTTGCCTCAGCCTCCCAAGTAGCTGGGACTACAGGCGCCCGCCACAGCGCCTCACAATTTTTTTTGTTGCAGTTGTCGTTTGGCAGGCCCGGGCTGGATTCAAACCTGCCACCTCCAGTGTATGTGGCTGGCACCCTAGCTGCTGAGTTACAGGCACTGGACCATTTTCTTTTATTGAGACAGAGTCTCACTCAGTCACCCCGGGGTTGAGTGCTATGGCGTCATAGCTCATAGCAACCTCAAACTCTTGGGCTCAAGTGATCCTGTTGCTTCAGCCTCCCAAGTAGCTGGGACTTCAGGCACCCTCCACAACACCTGGCTAGTTTTTCTATTTATAGTAGAGACGGGATCTCAACTTGCTCATTCTGCTCTCAGAACTCCCGAGCTTAAGCAATCCACCTGCCTTAGTCTCCCAGAGTGCTTGGATCACAGGCATGAGCGTCTGCGCCTGGCCCTTGGTACCTCTTTATATTAGTGTCCTGGACAATGTCCAGGCTGGTTCATTTTTTTTAAATTAAACTTTTCATTTTGGAAATAAATCAAGAATACAGAAGGATTGCAAGATAATTGCAATACACCTTCTTATATACCTTACCTAGATTTATTTACCTATTATTAACATTTTGCCACATTTGCTTTATCTCTCTATATACATGTGTACTACATATTGCATAATAAGATCCTCATTATTTCTTTATTCTAATTTTTCTCCCTGAACTACTTCAGAGTAAATTCCAGAGATTATGACTTTTTAGCATTGAATACTTCATCGGGTATCTTCTACCAACAAAGACAACCTCTCACATAACCACAGTGTAGTGATCAAATTCAGAAAACTTCATACTATGTGATACAATCAGTTGTATCTAATCAATAGAGTTCACATTCAAATTTTGTGAATCTGAATCAAGTTGTATGAATAATCCATATTCAAACGTTGATAAAATTTACAATCCATATTCAAAATTTGTTAATGTTTGTCAATATTGTCCTTTCTAGAAATTTTTTTCCCAATCCAGAATCTAAATCAGAATAAAGCATTGCATTTAGATGTTATATCTGTTTAGTCTCCTGTAATCCAGAAAGGTTCCTTAGCCTTTCATTCTCTTTTATGGAATTGACATTTTTAAGAGCATTGGGCCTATTGTTTTGCAGACTGTCATTTAATTTGAAATTGCCTGATTGTTTATTCATGATTAAATTTGGTTTATGCATTTCTGGTGGGAATGCCACATGAGTGATGTGTCCTTTTTAGTGCCCGCCTGTTGGAGACGGCTGATTCCACTTAGTCCCTTTAGGTGCAGCTGAGCCCTCTCTTAACTTAAAAGCAGTACAGCAGAATTTAAGGCCAAGTCCTCAGGATTCTGGGGGCCATGTTTTCACCCATCCACAACTCTGCAGTGAGATGGGTCTCAGTTATTGCAGGGACTGAGGTTGGAGACTGCCATGGCCTTTCTAAATCTTCTCAGTATGATCTTTCAGTGGCTAAGCCCTGAGTGCTGCCACGTTCTTCCAATCTCTGTTTTAGATCTATACAGAGAAAGCCTCTTTGGTTGACAGTCCCAAAATAAATGTCACACCTTAAAAAAAAATCAAAAGCAGGGGCAGCACCTGTGGCTCAAAGGAGTAGGGCACTGGCCCCACGTGCTGGAGTTGGTGGGTTCAACCAGCCCCAGCCAAAAAATCTGCAAAAAAAAAAAAAAAAAAATCAAAAGCATGGGGTGGTACCTGTGGCTCAAGGAGTAGGGTGCTGGCCCCATATACTGAAGGTGGTGGGTTCAAATCTGGCCCCAGCCAAAAACTGCAAAAAAAAAAAAAAAAAAAATCAAAAGCATGATAAGTGAATATGCCTGCCATTCTGTGGCTCACTTTCTAAGCTGCTGTTGATCCTGATCGTGGGGCCCTTGACATATGAAATGAAAAGGAACCATTGTACGCTCAAATCAACATACGTGTTCTGCCTGTCTAGTCAAGAGGAATGTAGATAAGAGTTTTTCTCTTTTCACCCATAGAAGAGTAGACCATGCATTAAAAGCTTTTAGAAACCTCACTGAACTCTCTATTTCCAGCAGATGGTTAAGAAGGTTGATGCAAGCTTGTGGTGGAGGACACTATTCTTGAAACTGTGAGAGCACATAAAGTACATAGAAAACTCCCTTATTCCTCAGACCCCAATTCCGTTTTCTAAGGGAAAAGATGGAATTACCATCAGTAAAATGACATGAAAACATAAATTTCAGAACTGCTGCTTGGGTCGAATTGTGTTCCCCAAAATTGTATGTAACCTTATTTAGAAATAGAATCACTGCAGGTGTAATTAGTTAAGATAAGATCATACTGGAGTAGGGTTGGTCCTGATCCAATGACTGGTAACCTTATAAGAAAACAGGCACATAGACACACAGAGGAAAGGTGGCCATGTGAAGAAATAATCACAAGCACAAGAGAGTGCTATAGGACTGTGAAGGCAGAGACCAAGGGGATGGGTCTACTAGCCAAGAAGAGAGGCCAGGAACTGCTTCTTCCCACAGCCCTCAGAAGATCCAGCACTGCCAACCCCTTAATTTCTGACTTCTAGCCTCCAGATCTGTGAGGCAATATATTTCTGTTGTTTGAGCTACCCAGTTTGAAGTAGGAAGTTTGCAGCCCTAGGAAGCTAATGCAAATCCCTTATTGGAATACCAAAGTACTGTGGCAATTGTGCAGTACTGCAGTTAGGAGACCTGGGTTTCAGCCCTAAATTTGCTTTATGGCCATATGCAAATGAATGAATCTGTCAGGCCTCAGCTGTAAAATTAATCTGGTGAAGGAAATCGTCCTCTATGTTCAGGAGTGATTTTATATAGCCTATGATTGTATGTTTCCTCTTTCAGACCATATACCATCTCCCTTGTCCTTCTCATCAAAGAAACCATGATGTCCTATCTACTTAGAATTCCTAAATATCTCTTGGTGTATTTCCTCTCCTGCTGCCTTAGATTGGGTTCTGATCATTTCTTGCCTGGACTATTGTGTTAGGTTGAACTAAATATTATCAATATTTGACCATTTTTGACAAAACAAATGGTGATATTATAAGGTTCAAACTAATAGTTATTTTCTAACTGGTCTCCCTGCTTCAGGCTTGCCCCCTCCCCTCCCATCATTGTTCCAATTACCCTTTACAACTCCACCAGGATATTCTTTCTGAAAGGCTAATATGATCATGTTTGCCTAGTATGCTTCCAAGTCTTCCCCACCAGTTACAAAATGAAACCAGAACTTTCTAGTCTAGCCTTTGGGGGCTTTGGGGGCCTGACCCTCACCTACTCTCCAGAATTACCTCTTCACCCACACCCTATTTTTACCTAATACTGCATGCATACAGAAGGAAGCTTCATATTACCTTGAGCCTTTGCAAACTCACCACCTAACTTCTGGTTGCTCCCTTGCCCCCAAACAGCAGAAGCTCCTCTTCATGAAGCTTTTACTGCTTCTGTTCACTCCTCTCCCTGCAACCCTGAGCTCCCCCTTTTTTGCACCCAAACCTACCATGTTTTGCTCTTACAGCACTTAGCCCACCATGCTGTAATTCTTGGTCTGTTCATTCACTAAACTGTGAGCTCCCTGAACACAAGGACTAAGTTTTTACTCTGTCTCCCTATCTCTTCACACAGGGTCTGCAGTATGACAGTTGCTTCAGAAAGTCCTTTGAATAAATGAATGGATAAGAGAATGAATGAATGAATGAAACTTGATCCTGCATATAATAATTTCCAAATCTGTATAACAGGCTCGTTAGACATAAATAGATTGAATCATAAAATGATTCATCTTTCAACAATAATTTTCTATAGGAATTCTGTAAACAGCAAGCTATACTAGTGGATTGAAAAATCTGACTTGAATTTCAAACTTCAATTGATAAAAACTTGACTTTTATAAAGTGGTGACCTGAACACTTTGGTTTGGTTCAACCACCATTTGAGTATTATCTACTACATTCAAGAACAATGAGGAGGATGATACCTGCCTTTGAGAAGCTTATACGTAGATAATGTTAGTATAATGATAATAAAAATAATTATGGCTAACACCTCTTAAACCTAGTTAAATGCTTTACATGTATTATCTCATTTCTCCAAACGCTCCTAGAAGAGGTTGTATCAGTTAGGATGTTCTTAGCTTCAGGTAAAAGAAACATCTTTCCTAAGTGTGTGGTAAGAAAAGAAAAAAATAAAATAAGCATCCTGTTCAAAATGTCTTAAATACAATATTCAACTCCAAGTGACATAAATGTGGGCCACTGCTTGTATCAGGTGAAGTATTTATATTTTCTCGGAAATATTCAGCTGAGGCTTGGCACAGTGGCTCATGCCTGTAATCCTACCACTCTGGGAGGCTGAGGCAGGTGGATTGCTTGAGCTCAGGAGTTTGAGACTAGCCTGAGAAAAAGTGAGACTTCCATGTCTAACAAATAGCAGGGTGTTTCGGGGGATGCTAGTAGTCCTTGCTACTTGGGAGGCTGAGGTAAGAGAATTGCTTGAGCCCAAGAGTGTTGAGGTTGCTGTGAGCTATGATGCCACAGCACTCTACCAAGGGCAACAAAAAGCATAACAATGACAAAAAAAAAAAAAAAAGAAAGAAAGAAAGAAATATTTAGCCAAAGGCTGGATGTGGTGGCTCACTTGTGTAATCCCAGCACTCTGGGAGGCCAATGCACATGGATCTCCTGAGCTCAAAGAGTTCGAGACCAGCCTGAGCAAGAGTGAGACCCCCTCTTTACTAAAAATAGAAAAACTAACTGTAGCCAACTGCATGGGAAGCTCCCTTGTAGAATTAGAGAAAAGTGGAACTTGAGCAGTTTTGTCAATGGCTTACCTGCCAGGAAAGAGCAATCTCATTGAATAACACGCATTTCTCTGATGGCTGATCTCAGCTAGGCCTATGCTAAGGGCTGTGGACACAGAAGAGATTAGGATGGCGCCAAGCTTATCCCTCAATGTGGGGGGCCATTGAGGGGAGCACTATGAGGTAAACAGACAATGTGTTGAGAGAGTCAGAAAAGAGGTTACTGAGAGGCAGTAATCTTTTAACTCTGAAACTTTGTCGTCAGCATCTTTGTGGACATTTTGATCTCCATTTGCTGTTTTTCTTGCCCAAATTACTCTGTCTCTCTTTGGCAATTCAACCCTTCCCCAATTCCTATTCACAGGTCTCTTACTGGATCCAGTATTTGGATAAGAAATTAGGGATATAACCTAATTAGGAAGCAAAAAATCACAGCAAGACTTGTGGGGGCTTCTGAGAAAAGGAGCCTTTATTTTTTTCTCTATAAGTTGTGGGAGTGAGGTGTGACATCTGGAACTACTGCAGCTATTTTACCACCATAATGGTGAATTTGGAGCTGTGAGCCCCACCATTGGATACCTGAGAATAAAGCCAAGATTGTAGAAGATAAAGACAAGAGAGAGAAATTCTGGAGCCTGGATGTCACCCTTCAGCTCCCAAATCAAGCCTTGCCTGTTCTGTAGAAGAACTTACTTTGAATTTCTTTTCAGTTAGGTGAGCCAATAAATGCCTTTTATAATATTAAATAAAATTTATAGGAAACCGTTGGTTTGGACTGAACTCCTGCATTAAGCCCAACAGGCCAAACTAAAGTGAAGTTATTTATGCTAAAGTTAAAGGCCACAAAGCCTAAACTTGGTTGTTGACCAGACCTTCTAAGTAATTAAGAGAGAGAAATAGCCAAATCCCTAAACAGGCCAGTTTTAGCAGGCATGATAAGGAAGTCCCCTCTGCTTTACTCTTTACATGGAATATAACTTTGAAACAACCAGTCTGCTTCTTGTCTTCCATTTCTGCTTTTTTTAGCCCTTTTCTGCCTATAAAGCCAACCTCTGTTGTTCAGCTCATCAGAATATTCATTCTACTTTATAGTGTCAAAAGACAAAATACAACAAATTTAAAGATCTCTATCTAAATACCAATTATAGGGGGGCGGTTTTGGTGGAGGGAAGGTAATGAGTGGGGCCACATCTATGGTGCATCTTAGAATGGGTACAGGCGATTGCACTAATGTACACAGCTATGATTTAACAATAAAAAAAATTTATTGAGATAAAAAATAAAATAAAATAAAACAAAGTGAGAAAGAAAAAAAAATAAATACCAATGATATTCTTCGCAGAAATAGAAAAAGCAATCCTAAAATTTATATATAACCACAAAAGCCAAAGACATCTTGAGCAAAAAGAATAAAGCTGGAGGCATTATATTACCTGACATCAAAACATGCTACAAAGCTATAGCAACCAAAATAGCATGGTATCAGCATAAAAACACACATAGACCAATGAAACAGATTAGAGAAGCCAGAAATAAATCCATGAATTTACAGTCAACTAATTTTGACAAAAGTATCAAGAACGTACATTGGGGGTAAGGGACAGTTTTTCAATAAATGGTGCTGGAAAAACTGTATATCCATATGCAGAAGAATGAAAGTAGACCTCGATCTCTCACCTTATACAAAAGTCAAATAAAAATCAAAAGGCTTAAATAAGAGACCTGAAACTATGAAACTACCATTGTTGAACCAAACTGGGACCTACTTGTTAGCAAAGCCAGACACTGAAGCCAAGAGTTACAGAGGGAGAAAGAGGCATTCTTACTGCATGGCATCATGCAAGGGACAGGTAGCTACCACTTCAGCCCAAACTCCCTAAAGGCTTACAAGCAAAGGTTTTTAAAGGCAAAGGTACATTATAGGAAAGCAAAAGTCACAGGAAAAATTAATACACGAAGGTTATACATTGGCATGGCCCCAAAAGGCAGGATATCCTGAAGTGAGGATTTACACGTCAGAGGTAGGTGGATTCAAGGATTCTTGGATTAGTGAAAAGGAATGTTATGATGAGTATGATTTTCTTTAGACACCTCAGGGAGAAATTTAGAACAAAGAATGGTGATCAAAGTTCAACTCTTTAGTTCCCTCTAACTTGCATTTTCTATCTGGTGGGGGTTTCTGAAAAACCAATCAAAAATATATCTTTTTGTTTCCGTAAGGAACCAATATACTTTGTGTTGCTTGGAGAGCCACCGTTATTACTATCTTCATGCTCATCAGGTTGCTCATTCACTTTTCAAGGATATCTAGGTCCCCAGAACCTCCCCGAAGAGATTCAAGGGGGAAGTTAATTTCCATACTTGGGGAAGAGGGATCCAGCAGGCCTCTGAGAAGGGTCCCTGACTCCATCTCACTATTAGAAGAAAATATTGGGAAAATCCTTCAGAACATTGGTCTGGGCAGAGTTTTGAGGATGACATAGTAAAACTCTGTCTCAAAAACAAAAAAATGAATGGATAAAGAAAATGTGGTATATATACAAAATGGAATATTATTCAGCTATAAAAATAATGAAATTCTGTCCTTCACAGCAACACGTATAGCATTGGAGGGTATTATATTAAGTGAAATAAGCCAGGCACAGAGAGACAAGTATCACTTGTTTTCATTCATGTATGGAGGTAGAGAGTGGAATGATGGTAGCCAGAGCCTGGGAAGGATGAGGGGTGGATAAGAGAGGTTGGTTAAGGGGTACAACAGTGAGCAGAGAGGATGGTGGTTTCGATTAGGCTGATACCCTAGAAGGGGTGGAGGTACCCCTTTTACCCCTACTCTAAGAGGCATACCTTCTTAGATAGAAGGTATAAGTTCTAGTGTATGATAGCACGGTAGGGTCACTACAGTTAACAGTAATTGATTGAATATCTCAAAATACCTGAAAGAGAACATTTGGAATGTCCCCAACACACACACACAAAATGATAAATGTTTGAAGTGACAAATAACTTAAATACCCTGATTTGATCATTACGCTTTGTATGTAAGAATCAAAATATCTCATTCCTTGGCTCTTGGCTCTCTTCTATCTTCAAAACCAGCAATGGTATCACTTGGACTTCTGTCCCTGTCCTCGCACATAGATCTCTGACTTTCCTGCCTCCCTTTTTCAAAGATAAGGAACCTTGTTGTTGCATTAGGCCCACTTGGATAATCCAGGATAATCTCTCCATCTCAAAGCCAGCTGATTAGCAAGCTTAACTCTATCCTAAGACTTAATTCCCCTTTGCCATGTAACAGAACATTTTTACGGGTTCAAGGGATTAGGACATGGATATCTTTGGAGAGGTGGGGGAATTATTTTGCCTACAGCAGGGGGTCTATTCTAGTATAGATGTGTATGCAGCACTCAACGAGTCATTCCCATAGACATTTGACTCCACTTGGAGGGAATCAAAGAAGAAGATGATTTCTGAACCAAATTCATTTAAAAACAGTTTGCTATTTATTGAATACCTCAGACACTGTCCAGACAGGGTTGCATAAACTATTTGCAATATTCATGATAACTTTGAAGATAAATGTTGTTATTAGCTCTGTTGTACAGATAAGAAAACTGAGGTTCAGAGATATGGAAAAACATAATCTCTCATTACCATTCACTTCATTGGTTGGTAGAACTGGGAAAAGTCAGTTTAGATAAGAGCAAAAGAAAAAAAGTCTAAAACTTGAGGCACCTGCAGGGAAGTTAGGTCCATAAGAGGCCCTGCATTATAGTTTCCCAGATGGTTAGAGGACAGTACCTGGTGCCAGGAGGTATGTTTGGGGAGAGAGAGAAGAAGGGTGCAGAAACTAAAAGGAAATTGGGATGGTGTGAAAGCCACGTTTTCTTTGGTTTACAGATTTCATAAACATTTAAAGACATCAGAGCAAGAAGAGAAGACGAGAAATTGTCTAGTCGATTGGCTTTATATATGGGTATAGGGCTTGCTGAACTGTCCATGGTGAATTATCCAGTGAAATAATGACAGAGCAGGAATGGGAAACCACATTCGGCTTCCCCAGCCCTGCATCCCTTCTCAGAATGCAGGCCAACGGCCCGGGGTTTGGTTACAAGCCGAATCCTCTTAGAATTACTCCTCCGATCTCAGTTCTCTGAGGACTCTTCCATGCTGTATTTTAGGGCAAGCCAAATAGTTTGTGCCTAGAAAATAGGTGAAATTCATGAGTTACAGCTGGGGCCGCTGTTAGGCATAGTAGCCTCTAGGGGGCAGCAGCACACGGCATTGTCTCTTGAAGTGGTATAAACAGAGACAATAAGCACAGCGCCTGGCTTTGACGCCAGTGGTTAATGGAACACTGAGGGAACAATAAAGGAATGAAGTTCCCGCTAGACCTAAATGGCGATGACAACGGATTGGTTTTTTCCCACCCTTTAAAAGCTGCCATTCTACTAGGCTAGATATCTATTCTGAATGAGGCTGCCCCTATCAAAACATCTCAGTAACTCTTCTTTCAGAATGACCTTCAGGGTTGAGACTGGACTAGAAGGGTCCACCTTGAGGATGACTAGTTTGTTTGGAGGCCGTTCATCTAAAGCCGGTAAGGTTAACATCTGACTTTCCCGGGTGCCCTGTGTCTGTGTCCTACAAACTTTCACTCTTCCCCCGCTGGTAGATGTATCGGCCTAATCCAAACCACCATCCTCTCTGCCCAAGGCAACCATCAGAGGGATGCTAGTCTCAACACAACCATCAGAGGGATGCTGCCAACGTCTCAGCCAGCTAGTGGCATCCTCAGCTCAGAACTCCGTGAGGGCTCCCATCTCACATGGTCCTCCAAGGCCCTACACAAACTGACTCTCCTGTCTGACCTCACCTCTACCCTGCCTTGCTTGCTCTCTCTAGTCTTCCTCCTTTCTCTTTGCTGTTCCTTGAACACCTTTAGCCCTTAGCAGGTCCCTCTGCCTGAAATGCTCCTCTCTGATAGCCACCGACTTGCTCCTCCACTTTCTCTGGGTCTCTGTTCCAATTTGCTGAGCTCCGTGAGGTCTTCCCCAAGCAACCAACATATATGACTATTAAACCTGTGAACTCATTCTAGGAAAAGTGCTACATACCTCCCTGCTGAATATTACCACAGTCACCTTCAAAGTGCTCCCCCTTAGGAAGCTAATCACTAATGCCAGTGCCTAGTCCGCCCTTCATAGCAATTCTGAAACTCTTTTTCAGGAATGGTCACCAGAGTTGTTGTCATATTGCCCTCGATGTCCTGAACGCCATCAAAATATCTTCCTTTCAATATTTCTTTATCTTCAAGTTAAGAAAAAAGTCACTGGAGGCCAGATCAGGTGAGTAGGGAGGGTGTTCCAATACACCCTGGCTAAAAACTCCCTCACAGACAGTGCTGTGCAAGCTGGTGCATTGTCATGATAGAAAGAGCCACACCTTTCTCATGCCAAGATTTTCTTGTTTCTTTATCAAGGTTTACCTAGTCCGCTATGCTTCTCAGTCAGCCGGCAGTTTTGATGTACAACTTGATGAATATTTCATCAATTCTGCTCATTGCTGGCTGCCCTGACCTCTCTTCATGAATTATGCTCTCTCCTCTCAGAAAAACATTTAGTCCATTTGTACACTGCTGTTTCTTCATGGCATTAGCCCCATAAACTTGAATTAACATGTACCCAATTTCACTTTCACGCTTGCCGAGTTTAATAAGAAATTTATGAAAGTTTGTTCATTGCTCTAATTCATGCTCCAACATTCTGCCACAGCTCACAAAAACATGCAACAATAATGAACGTCATTCAGCAAGACACTGCCACACGTCCACACGAATAGAGCTGTGAGACATTGATATCCCAAGGTTATGAAACCTTACGAAGTTGTTTGTACAGTGCTGCCAACGTAAGTGCAGACCTCTTTTGACAAACCCCAGCACTTCTTATATACATTATTCTGCTTTATAATGATCTAACATGTACATTTAACTCATTTGTTTTTTTGTCTATCTCCTACTAGAATGTAGGCTCCACGAGGGCAGGACCTTGGTTGCTTTGTTCACAGTTAAACCTCCTGCACCTGGAAATGGCACATGGTAGGCATTCAGTAAATATTTCTCGAAAAGATGCATGAATCAAGTAACCCTGCTGGCAAGCTCAAAGAGAGACTGGTTTCTCTGAACCTCAAGTGGAGAACATTGGAGACAAGGATACCTCTGTTAATTCGGGTCACATCCACCACTGTGACTTCCCTTCAGTGCACACTTGCATTTTCAAATTGGAAAGGTTTTTCCTGGTTGAGGGTATGCCTGTGGGGTTAGCAGCAGTGGTGGTAGAAAATCATTCAAGCAGTAACAAAAGCTGAGGTTCCTTAAATCCATGCAGCGGAGAGCCCGAAAGCCCTAGGGAAGACACCTCCTCCCCGGGCCAGATGTCATGTAATCTCATGCTTTTGCTCTCTTACTTTTAGTATACAGAGCACTTTCGTGCATTGTTAAAAGAAGAAGCTTTGTCTCTGAAAATGTGGTGACTTGGTCCTGACATCCAGAGAGAACTCTGGGCAACTGACATTGTGTTGCAAGGAAGGAACTGAAGTTTGGCTCTCTGGTCCCTTAGCTCAGAGCACACCACATCCTTCTTCTTTGCTCTCCCTTTCCTTACCTTTGCCATCACCCTATTTAGGTCTGAATTACCCCTGACCTCTTGATGGGTACTGTCTCTGTACCCCACAGTGCGGCTGGACTTGCAGAGGAACCAACTTTGATTACATCTTTTATTTCCTGTTCAAAACCTCCAGCCTGTGCACAAAAGGCTGAAGTCCAAACTCACTAGGTTGATATGTGAGTCCTCTGGTATCTGGCTCAGGGCCACCTGTTTCCATTCTTGTCAATGTTTTATCTTCCTGGATCTTATGTGTCATCTAGGCTTAGCCATCTAACAGTTCCTGAGCTTCCCCACGTCCTACTTTTCTACCCCTGCCCCTGACTTATCTCCCTTGCTGGACACCACCTCTATCCACTCTGGCTAGGCAAACCCAGCCATCCATCATCACGAAGTCTTCCTAGTTCTCTTGACATAGATAAACATCATTGTCCAAGCCTTCTTGACAGCTCTTCTTGCAAACCCATGGCAGGGCCCTTTCAGACCAGGCATTTCTGAGCAGAAGGGAGATTGGGTTGGAAGGTTTTGGCAGGGCTACTGCAGACCCTTTAGCACCACTACTTCACCTCAGCCCCATCTCAGAACCCCTCTCCCAACCTGGGGGCCTTTGAATTTTCAGAGCCCTGCCCTATACCTTCTGTCTGCTCCTTGTGTCAAAGATCATGACCTGTTCTTGGTTCAACCCCTCTTTCCTCAGTGGAGCTCAATCCTTCATCATTTGAACATCCATCTCCCAGAACTAAGTATGTCTGTAGTACTGAATATTTTCTACTTTTCATGTAATACAGCTCCCAAACACAAAGGTGATACTATCTGTCCCAGACTAGAGGAAAAAGCTGGCTGTACTGGGATCTTACTGAAAGATAGTGTTATGTTATCATGCAATATATCGGATATAGGAAGGGTCTGAAAATTAAGTTCACATACTCATCCTAGAAAAAGTGCTATATACCTCACTGCTGAATATCATCACCTTTGAAGTATCTTCCCTGGGAAGTTATGCACCAACATCAGCACCTCGTCCACCCTTCAAAGCAATTTTGGAACTCTTTCTGGAATGACGAGCAGAGCTGTCTTTGTATGACAAACAAAACCACACAACAATAATGAACACCACTCAGCAGGACACATGTTGATGCAAATACAGCTGTGAGACATCGATATACCAAGGTTCTGAAACCTTACTGAGTTATTTGTTCAGTGCTACCAATGTAAGCACACAGTGGCAAGTTCACAGACTTAATTGTCAGACCTGGTACCCTGACAGGTCTGATAGTCATTCCAGAAAAGGAGTTCCAAAATTGCTTTCAAGGGTGGACTAGGGGCTGGTGTCAGTGTGGAGCTTCCTAAGGGGAATATTTTGAAGGTGATTATAGTAATATTCAGCAAGGAGGTATGTAGCACTTGTTCTAAGATGAGTTCATAAACTTAATTGTCAGACCTCTTATAGGTATCCTTCAGAGGACATTTAAGGATCATTTTGACTAAATTAAGTACTGACTTTAGAACCTGCCCTAGGTAAGATGTTGAATGTGTGAGATCATTAGGGATTAGTCTCCATTTGGAGGAATAGCAGACCTGCATAGGTAGAGAACGTCACAAACCATCTCCTGAACCCCAGGCTGTCTCCTGCAGTAGTGGAAGAGCCCACCATGAATCTTCAAATCAGACCTGAGCACTGGGAGGAAGCTGGGAGCTAGCTCCCGGACACAACAGTGTTCTGGGGCTGGGAGAGAGAAAGTGACTCATGAGAGAGCCTGAGGGAGAAGGAGACAGGTGAGAGCCAGCTTCCTAGTGATTTGTGGGGCAGAACTCTTTTATTAGCCTCACTAGTTGCCCTTTGAAAGAATAAGAAGGAACACAGGATTGGGAGAGTTCATGTGGGAAGCATCAAACTGTCCTCAAATTGATAGGTTGCTTCAGTTCAGCTCTAAATCATATGCCTTAGGAACAGTTTTATGGCAATATGTGTTCCTGCAACAGGTCCTAATGGGCCTCCAGCTGACCTTTAATCGACTTTCTCAGTAACTCTTACCTTATACGGGGGTCTCTGCCTGAAAAACTGCTAATATAAGAATGGTTCTAGGGCGCCTGTGGCTCAGTGGGTAGGGCGCTGGCCCCATATACTGAGGGTGGCAGGTTCGAACCTGGCTCCGGCCAAACTGCATCAAAAAATAGCTGGGCATTGTGGCAGGCGCTGTAGTCCCAGCTACTTGGGAGGCTGAGGCAAGAGAATCATCTAAGCCGAGGAGGTGGAGGTTGCTGTGAGCTATGATGCCATATCACTCTACCGAGGGTGACAGAGTCTCTTAAAAAAAAAAAAAAGATAAAAGAACGGCCCTGTGGGGCACAGTAGCTCACACTAGCACTCCGGGAGGCTGAGGAGGGTGGATTGCTTGAGCTCAGGAGTTTAAGACCAGCCTGAGCAAGAGTGAGCATTGTGACAGGTGCCTATAGTGCCAGCTACTCAGGAGGCTGAGGCAGGAGGATCGCTTGAGCCCCAGAGCTGGAGATTGTTGTGGGTTAGGCTGATGGCATGGCACTCCACTCAGAGCAACAGAGTGAGACTGTCAAAGGAAGAGTCTCAAAAAACAAACTAACAAAACAAAACAAAAAACTATTGAGATAAGCCACTCACCAAAGCAAAGGCAGAGAAAGTTTGGCCTTAAAGAAATGGCAGGGGCAACTATTCCTCAGTCTCCCACTGAGAAGAGCATATTCACAGTGTCTTAGCAAAGGTGAAAAATCACAGACAGTTTGCAACTCCCAGGCTACTGAGAAGCTGTAGAAATCAATTAATTGAAAATGCATTATATTCAGTGTGCTAAATTGGTCACCAGAGGGAGTCTAGATATAATAGGATCTTTGGCTAGAAACATTATGACAGTTTGTATTTGAAGAGCTTTTTCCTCCCTCTTTCATCCATAGGGCTCTCAGCACCTTGCCACCACCTGCCTCATTAATGAACATAATACCTCAGTGAGCTAGGCAGGTGGCCAGCTTCATTATCCCACTTTTTAAAGAAGGGCACTTAGAGGTCAAGTGACTTTTTTTCATATCACGTTAATTAAAACCTTCTGTAGCTGTTATTTGCAAGTTTATGGGCTCCTTAAAAGCTTTGTCGGTGATTTCAAAAGCCTAATTTACTTACTGACTGCTTTGACACACCCATTAAGAGGAGTCAAAAATGAAATGAAACAGGGCATTTTTGTCCTCATTTTTGTTATGCACAAATGTGAAAGTATTTGATTAAAAAAACTAACTCCCTCAGGAGGTAGGATTTATTCATTCACAGAGCTTCTTGGTTTCCTATTTTAAGTAAATATTATGGACTATACAAAGACTGGGAACTTGACCCCAAGAAACTACATTCTAGTTGGGAAGGGCTGTAGGGGTGGGCCAAAGGAGGATAAAGCCATTTCTGGCTGGGTGATGTGTAAATGCTTTGCAAATAGATGGCAAAGGACAGGAGAAAACAAAGCAAGGCAAGCAGCCCACATTCATTCTCTACCATGGGGCCTGCTGAGGACCCGGCCAAGTGGTATAAGATGCTCTCGTCTTGGTCCTGGCTCCTACTCTGCTCCCTAGCCTTCTTATGGATTCTGGTGCAGGCCACTTCTTTCCAGAAAATTCCATTTTCAGTCTACAGATGGGGAAACGTGATTCTTTACCTCAGCCTCCCAAGTAGCTGGGACTACAGGCACCCGCCACAATGCCCGGCTGTTTTTTCGACATAGTTGTCATTGTTGTTTTAGCAGGCCCGGGCTGGGTTCGAGCCTGGCAGCACCATTGTATGTGGCTGATGTTGTAACCACTGCTCTACAGGCGCCGAGCCTGCGAATTGGTATTTTTAAGAAGTGCCCCTTTAGGCCAGGTTTAGGAAAAAAATGTACATTATTCTGTAAAAATCATTTCAGAATATGGCTTGGCACTCACAGCACAGTATGGCACCAGCTACATACACCCGGCTGGTGGGTTCGAACCCGGCCCGGGCCTGCTGAAACAACAATGACAATATTATCTGTACTCTTTAGGTGCCTTGGTGATATTAACTAAGTGAGGCTAAAATGCTAATTTGTGAAGTCATGATTCTTGAAGTCAATGAAACTTTCATTGTATTCTCCAATTAATAGGTCTGTAACAGCTGGGTATTCTTCAAATGATTCGCATATATCATCCTGCTCATCAATGACCTTTGCTAACTGGGGAAAATGTTCATCCAAAATTTCCTTTTGAAGAAGTGTTTTGAAAACAGATTTTTTCAAAATGCTTGGATTTTTTCCCACGTATTATACACAGACTTAGTTTTGCCCTGCAAAGAAATTTTCGAGTTGTTTTGATGTGACATATCACACAGAAATGCTGTATCTTTTAATAATTCACATTGCTGATTCTGTTCTTCATAAAATTTAACCTTCCTCACACAGATGAAATTTCGGCCAATACCTTTCCCGGCAATAGCCAACACACTTTAGAATGATACTTACAAATCCACACTGAATACCTCATTGTTCAACTTTAGCATGTTATGAAACTGACAATGCCCCATGCTGTGTTGCATTTCTGGGGCTATATGTAGTTAATAATACTTACAACTTGTTGAGAAGTGTCAGTTAAAACAGTACCTTTAGCACAGAGAGTTTGCTGATGCAAGGTACAATGAAAAGAGATCTGGATTTTATTTTTAAATCTGTGCAATAAACCGTTTGTGTTTTTCTGTCTTGGAAGGTGCACTGTCTGTACATACACTTACCAAGTTTATCAAATTCAGCCCAACTTCATGGTATTTATCTTGAAACTTGTTGAAGATATCTATTCCCTGTATTCTGTTTCCTATAGTACCCAAAGTAACTCTTCACAGAAAAGAAAAATTTGTTATGACCCGAATCAAGTATAAAACCTGCACCGAGTCAGTAGTATTGGTTAATTAATCCAGAGTGATTGAATAATATTGTATATGTCAATTTTTCCTTTTTTTAAAGCAAATATTCATATGCTGTTTATTGAAGTGTGACTTATTTTTATCACATTATAAATTTTCCAGACATCAAAACCATCAAATTTTCCTTTTTAAGTATTGCACAAAGTTGTTAAGTTGAATGTTAACTCACGCTGCCAATCAATTATGGTTCTCCTTGAAAGAGGCAGTTGTTTGTACTTTGAAACATTATCAGAGTCTGTGCATCCTACAACTTACACAAAGCATTCTTTCACAATTTCTGTATCACTAAATGGCTTCCCTTTTCCCCCAGAATATATAAACTACTTTATAAATTGCTTCAGTAGCATTATTTCCAGGTCTTATTGCTGCTTGAAAGAATTGTCTTTGCTTTCGCTTTTTATCTTTTAATTTCTGCAATAAACCTTATCATACCCCTCCCTCTAATTTAAAATATTGTGGTCCTTTCAAGTATTACAATACTGATGAACACTGAATTTCTTTCTTTCCTTCCTTCCATTCCTTCCCTCCTGCCCTTCTTTCCTTCCCTCCCTCCCTTTATTTCTTTCTTTTTACAGATTCTTACTCTGTCACCCTGGGGAGAGTGCCATGGTGTCATCATCATAGCTCACAGCGACCTGAAACTCCTGGGCACAGCAATCCTCTTACCTAGTTTTTCTTTTCCTTTTTTTTTTTTTTTTTTTTAGTAGAGATGCAGTCTTGCTCTTGCTTAGGCTCTTCTCTATGTTCAAGCAATCCAGCCTCCTGAGCCTCCCAGACTGCTAGGATTATAGGCATGAGCCACCACGCCCAGCTAGCATTGTATTTCTTTAGTGCTGATATTGCAGTATCATAAAGCAAGCAAATTATCTTATGTTTAGCAGAAACAAGATAATATTGCAATTCCCAGTCCCCGTTTGAAAAACCTGTTTTCTTCCTTCAGTGTTCTCTTGTTCTTCTTGGACATGATGAGCTGTTAAGCAGACAGAATAACAAATACTATTGAGCTGTGCAACTAGTCACAAATTCTACTTCAATGGGAAACACAGTGCACTGTTGTCAAAATCTGATAACAGACTGGTGTACTCAACCCCCATAAACTGAACTCTTGACAACCAACCTGGTGCAGTAGTGGTACCAGCCAGGTGGGGGAAGCTGGAACTAAGTCGTGAGTGTAGCAGCCAATGTTTTAATTGTGTCGGTCAATCTGGGAGGATTATTTCACGGAAACTTATTATATTCTTTGGTATTTTAAATAATTTAAAATATTTAAATATTAATTTAAAAATAAAATAAAAACAGATGAACGAGAATGTATTAATAAAAATAAAAAGATTTGTTCTGTAACATTTGGATTCAATCAAAAGGCTTCAGTTAAGGGCACATATGGCCTTAAGGCTGAAGGTTCCCCACCCCCATCTTAAATGAAGGGAAGAATTTTGTAGTCTCATAAGTAGGAATTCTGTCCCACTTGGTATGTTAAACTTAGCTCAAGTCCCCACTTTGTACCAGGCAGTAATACTCTCTCCTTAATTCCATTAAGGCCTCAGCTATTGTCTTTACTGGGTTTAAGCCCAAGATGATATGAGCTCTGTGCATCCTGTTTGATGCTCACAACAATTCCATGAGATGATGATGATGATTACTTGAGATAGTCTCATTCTGTTGACCTGGGTAGAGTGCTGTGGCATCACAACTCATAGCAACCTCAAACTCTTAGGCTCAAGTGATCCTGTAGCATGAGCCTTACAAGTAGCTGCCTATCACTTATTATCTCAATTCGAAGGATGAGGACGCAGAGGAGAGACACAGAACAGTAGATGTGCTGGTTTGGTTTTAGCTCAGAGCCCATAATCTTCCGACTCCCTCACGCTGACTTGTTGGTTCAGAGTCAGACAACCAGGACTTGCATCCCAGCTCACCACCACTTGCTGTGAAACATGGAGAAAATTCTCTCCCCTCTCTGCTCTCTATGTAGAGTTGCCAACTGCCATGAGTTGAGGTGGGGGGGGGGAGGGAGAACAGGGCAGGAAAATAATCTAAGAATGTCTAGACCACAATCTTTTCATTGGTCATTGGCGTGAGTAAGTAGCAAAGCAAAATGAAACGCTTACTCCCTAAAACACAGGCGGCAGCACCTCTCCACACCTTACCTTCATTCTGTCCTGAATTTCGGGGGAAGTAGGGGGAGGGAAAGTCCATTTTTCAAGCATTTATTCAACACATGCAAGGTGGGCCAGCCTCATCAAGAGGCTTTCCTTGTCCTAGGAACAAATTGTGAAAGCAGGTGGAACTAGTTATCCTTTTTGAGAGAAACGGCACAGGAACTTGCTCAGAGGCCCTGAAAGATGAGAATGAAAACCAGATTCCACAGGGTTGAGGGAGTAAGTAAATGAGAGTTCCTGTTTAGCTTTAGAAACTGGGGCACACGTTTCAAAGAAGGGAGAGGAAATGGGGCATATACAGTTAGTGACTTGCTCAAGGTCACGCACCCTTTAGGACTTGAACACAGGTCCCTCAACTCCCAGGGCGATGCCCACCATCACCCCAAACCCCTGGCAACCAGCCAGTATGCTTTATCCCCTATCCACATTTCAGAGAGATCTGGGAAGGCCCACACTGCCGGAGAGAAGGCAGTGGACTGGATTTAAGTCTTGATGACACTAATAGGATACATCTGCTGGGCTTCCTAATTTAATTGGGCTGTTATTATTTGCATATTGACAATACTGTTGAATACATTACCTTTGAAATTTTGGCTAAAATGACTGCATTTTGTTTTATCATTTGTTGGAATCTGCAGAGACAAAACTGTACTATAAAGGGATAAATGAAAAATTCCAAAGGGTTCAGCCTGGGAACACATGGCTTTTTACCCAAAGCTTATAAAACATCTCCATCCTTTTAAGCCCCTCTCAGCTGTGACAGCACATGGAGTTTATTTCCTTAGGGAAGCTTGGAGGCTGGCAGTCTCTCAAATGTGGCACTCCATGTCCATCACAGTTCTGGCTGTAATCGATCATGGGGCCGAATGGGCAAGCTGTGCTGGGGCAAGTCTGGCGGTGCTGCAATGTGGGGGAGGCAGTGGTGAGGAAACACAGGCTGGGGCATTGTTGAATTGTCTCAGCTGTCTTTTGTCATTACTGCTCATGGCTTGGGTCCAGGCGTCGACTGTAGTTTGAACCAGGATGCAAAGACTGGGTGCCAAAGCTTTGGAGTCCAAATAAAGTGGGTTTAAGTCCCAATGTTGCTTATCAATGGGCAAGTCACTTCACTTCTCAGTTCATCAACAAAGTATGAACAATATTAATAAACACATTGCAAGGCTGTTAAGAGGATTAAATGAGATAATACATGTAGACTGATTAGCAGTTTATAAGTGGTAGTGAATATGATTACACATGTTTTGTCCAATCCAGGCGTCCTCAAACTTTTTTTTTTTTTTTTGAGCCAGAGCCTCAGGCTGTCACCCTGGGTAGAGTGCCCTGGCATCACACACACCTCACAGCAACCTCCTAGGCTTAAGCGAGTCTCTCGCCTCTGCCTCCCAAGTAGCTGGGACTACAGGCGCCTGCCACAATGCCCGGCTATTTTTTTTTGGTTGCAGTCATCATTGTTGTTTGGTGGGCCCTGGGCTGGATTCAAACCCACCAGCTCAGGTGTATGTGGCTGGCGCCTTAGCCACTTGAGCCACAGGCACCGAGCCGTCCTCAAACTTTTTAAACAGTGGGCCAGTTCACTGTCCCTCAGACTGTTGGAGGGCTGGACTATAGTTTCAAAAAAAAACTATGAACAAATTCCTATGCACACTGCACATATCTTATTTTGAAGTAAAAAAACAAAACGGGAACAAATACAATCACAACGCCTCATGTGGCCCGCGGGCCGCAGTTTGAGGACCCCTGATCAAATCTATGATGTTATCAGTTGCAAAAGGCACCATTATTTTATGTACCACTTAGAAAAAGAAAAAAAATATTGTCAATTAAACTCTGGCACAGGCTTTCTTCTGCAGAATACAGTACTTATGAAAGAGCTCTCTGACTTACTTGACATCAATATTTGATAATAGTACCTTTATCCACATATAAGAAAATGTAAGCAAAATGAATTCACTTCAGAAGCGCGCAAATCTTTTGAATCACTTTTTAATTCAGCATCACTAACAAACATATTTTCCATGTAATATCATTCTCTGAGCCATCATCAGGGTGAGTGATGGACCATTTCTTAATAAGCATCTTCCCTACTATCTCCAGGTTTTCCTTCTGAGTCACTGATACCCATCCACAAGGTTTTCTGCATGTGTGCAGATAGCAAGAGCTCTCTGATAGCCATGTGCCAGCCAGGACCTAAGATGCATCCTGAGTTCAGAGACTCAAAATGTGTAAGTGTCAAAGTACGGCTGGGTGTGGTGGTTCACCTGGGGCCTGTCATCCTGTCAGCTCCCTGTCACCCTGGGAAGCTGAGCATGTGGATTGCCTGAACTCACAGATTAGAGACTAGCTTGAGCAAGAGCGAGACCCCATCTCAAAAAATAGCTGGGCACTGTGGTGGGTGCCTGTAGTCTCAGCTACTGGGAAGGCTGAGGCAAGAGAATTGCTTAAGCCCAGGAGTTTGAGGTTGCTGTGGCTATGACACCATGGCACTCTACCAAGGGTGACAAAGTGAAAGTCTGTCTAAAAAAAAAAAAAGAAAGAAAAGAAAAGAAAAACAAAATGTTAAAGTACGCATTTTAGAATAGTAAAATATGATATTGCCAGTGTGTTAAAAACAGTTGTAAAGTGTGTTGTGAGATATTTGTAACTACCCTGTTTCCCCGAAAATAAGACAGTGTCTTATTTTAAGGTGTGCTCCCAAAGATGTGCTAGGTCTTATTTTCAGGGGGCGTCTTATCTTTCCTGTAAGTAGGTCTTATTTTCGGAGGATGTCATATTTTTGGGGAAACAGGGTAGCAATAATTAAAGCTTTGAAGTTTGGGAGTGGCTTATTTTAAAAAGTAGGGTATTCATTATTACTCTTCAAGGCACAGTTACTGTGAGTATTATTACTATGACACTACATGACATTTTCTAAGTACCATTCATTGAGATAAATACTTTACATAAATTACTAACACATTTAATTCTCACAACAACCATATGAAGTAGAAAAATATTATATAAAAAAGTATTATAACTCATCTTACAGATGAGGAAGCTGAAGCAGAGATAGGTGAAATGAAATGTCTAAGACCACACACCCCTAGTTTGTTTCTAGAATCTCACCAGGATAGCTCAATCTTAGCACTACTGAATCTTGGCCCACTACTGGGCCAGATGAACCTTCGTTGTTGGAGATTGTCCTGTGCATTGTAGGGTAATTAGCAGCACCCCTGACCTGCACCCAACTAAATGCCAATAGCACCTGTTACTCGGGTGAAGCAACCAAAAATATATCTCTAGACATTGCCATATGTCCCCTGGGAGAAAATCACTCCAGTTGAGAACCATTGCATTGTACTTGATGCCTTTGGGGAGCCATTGTGGAAGCCAGATCCTAGGCCCTTCTGCAGAGTTTTATTTAAGTCGATAAGTGATGGGAAGAACCCAAGACTCTGGCCATGTGGCGGGTCAGCCCCAGCGGGATCCACGTAGGCCTGCAGAGAGTTGGCTGCTGTGGCAGTGGCTGAGGAAGAGCCAGTGATCAAGGGTTCATAAGATAGGTGAGACCAAGAGAATCTGGGAGATACATCAGCTGTGTCAGACACAACAGCCTGAGAGAGAAAGTAAAGTCTGTTTTGCCCTTCAGACCAACCCACTACTCTTTGCCCCTTCTCAGGGACAATCGCTATCACAAATATAATACATATCCTTTCAGTCTGTTTTTTATTCTTTATTTTTATCCTTTTATCTGTTCTTTATTTTTATCCTTTCAGTCTGTTATTTATCCATGATAAATACATAGAACTGACTTTTCTTTCTTTTTTTTTTTTTGGTGGTTGTAGTTTGGCGGGGGCCAGGTTTGAACCCACCACCCTTGGTATATATGGGGCTGGCGCCCTACTCATTGAGCCACAGGCACCACCCTCTTTTCTTTTTTTTTGAGGTAGAGTCTCACTATGTCACCCTCAGTAGAGTGCTGTGGCATCACAGCTCACAGCAACCTCAAACTCTTGGGCTTAAGCCATTCTCTTTCCCCAGTCTCCCAAGTAGCTGGGACTATAGGTGCCTGCCATAATGCCTAGCTATTTTGTTGTTGTTTTTGTTGTAGTTGTCATTGTTGTTTGGCAGGCCTGGCTGGGTTCAAACCCTCCAGCCTTGGTGTATGTGGCTGGCGCCCTAGCCGCTGAGCTACAGGCGCTGAGCCAAAACTGACTTTTCTATGGGAAGTTTTATATAAATAGGATTTAAATTTTGTATTATATGGTAACTTTCTTTTTTCACTCAACAGTATATTTTTAGATCTGTTCACAATTTATATATAAATATATATTTAGCTTTAAATCATTTCCTTTAACTTCAGTGAAATGTTCCATTAAACCATATTTTACATAGCCATTTTGTTATTGGTGGTCATCTGAGTTGTTGATTACCAACATCCTGCAGTGAACATCCTTGGATATGTTTGCTTGTGCACACACTGCACGAACTTCTCTTGGTCATATACTGAAAGATTGAATTATAGGTTCATAGGCAGTGTAATTGAAATGAAATGTTCCATTTCATCAGAAATGGTTCTATGTTGGATCTATATTAATTTATACTTTCACCAACAATGTGCAAAAGTTAGCCTTTTGTGTACCCTTACCCAACACTTGATATTCTTCAGAATTTTTGCCAATGTGAGTGAGTCTCTTCCCACTGGGGGTGGGTCCAACATGTGAATAAACATCATCCATCATGTGTGTCTCAGAGGAGAAAAGGCTGAGAGTCACTTAGTCTGTGAGAACAGTCATGTTTGACCACAAACATTCAGAGGTTTAAAAGTTGATGAATTGCTTAACAACTCCTCATGGCAATTCACCTTAGCCAGTGAAACACAACCTGCTCATAGAATTAACTGCTGTGATGAAAGGACTTCCCAGAGGATTTCATAAATGTGGCCTGAAGTTTGCCCAGCGGGTCCCTGAGGATGGTCCTCAGCAATGCAATAACATTGGACCTGGAGGTCTGCCCTCAGCCCCACCAGGCTCTGCATTTGGCAGGTGTGAAAGGAGAGGCAGCTCCAGACCAGCCCTGTGTCTCCCCCAGTGCTTGACCAGGAAATGGTAGGGCAGATGGGGGATGGTCTGCATCTCTGCCCATCAGGGTGGAGTTCAGGGTTGGCCTAGCAAGGCAGCTTCAGGTGGGGAGGGCTGCCTGTTTCAGCCCCCTTCTGCACTGGGACGCCCAGATCTTCCAACCCTTCCCGGCTCACCTGCTCCCTCCTGGTCATGAACCTCCTAGCCTCACAGCTACAGTCTATAGGTGTTATGAGAGCACAGCAGGAAGCCCAGGAATCAGAGCTGGCTCACACTTCCCCTTGCCACTCAGTGCTAGCAGCTGTGTTTGCACAACAGGGGCAATTCCTTCCCTCAGGATCTCTGGGGTTACTGTGAGGAGCAGCGCACATCAGGACTCAGAAGGCCTTGTGGGACTATCAAGTGTGTAGGTGACAGGTTAAATGGGAGGCAGCGTGGTTTAGTGGAGGGGCCTCCAGTTTGGCTGTTCAGTGGCCTAGTTGTCACCACTTAACCAGCTGAGTAACTTCAGGAAGTCTATCCTCTCTCTTTGGGCCTCAGTTTCCTCATCTATGAAATTAGAGCACCGGAGTCGATTAGTACTTACAAAACTGAAGTCCACAGAACTCTCGAGGGTTCTGGGTGCAGTGTCTCATTCCTGTAGTCCCAGCAGTTTGCAAGGCTGAGGTAGGAGGATCTTTTGAGCCTATAACAGTGTTTTTCAACCTTTTCTATCTCACCACGTACTTACGTTACACACTTAAATTATGTTGATTTTAAAAAAAGAATATACTTACTGTACTTTGAATTTCTTTTGAAAATAATTTAATTAATGATCTTTAAAAAATTTCATGGCACACCTAAGATCCTCTCATGGCACGCCGGTTGAAAATCACTAGCTTAGAAATTTGAGGCTGTGGTAGGCTATGATCATGCCACTGCACCCCAGCATGGACAATAGATAATATTGTCATCTCCAAATAAAATTTTTTAGTTAAAAAAAAGATAATCCATGAAGAAGGAGTTCCATTGCCTGCTTAGTCTGGGAAACCCTGAATGTGATACCTACACTGAAGATGGTGCTGAAAGGCAACATTGAGAGGTCCTGAGCTGTGCCAGAGGGTTGCAGATGTGGCTGTTGGGTCGCATTTGTGTCATGAGGTGGCAGAGAGAAGACAGGCTGTGTTATGAGATCCATGGATCTGATTATGGATCCATGAATGTTTGAATGATTAATAGTCGGACACTTGAGAAAAGGTTCTGAGACATCTTACAGGAAAGAAAGTTGGTGTTTCCCAAACATCTTTGGCTTTGGAGTCCTTTTTCTGTTGAATGAACGATGGCATGTTAACATCTCTGAAGTCAGGGATGTGTCTTACAATTGATGTATCTTTAGAGTCTTGACATATGGTTTAATAATAGCTAACTATGTTGGGTGTCAACAAAGTGCAGGTAGACAGTAAGTATTTAATAAGTTAGTAATTACTTAATTTAGTATTTTATTCAATATTCCCAGTAATCCTATGAATCGGGGACTGTTATTCACCCTACTTTATAAATGAGAATACTGAATCATTGAGAGGCTAAGAAACTCACCTGGGAAAACACGGGTGATAAATAGTGAAGCCGGGGCACATGCTCTGCTGAGGCTTGAACTCGCAAACATAGTTTACACTGATCTCTCAGGTCCCTCTGGAATGCACTTTGTGATTCAGTGACCATGAAAGACATAAGGCATGGTCCTCAAAGGCCTTGAAAGCGCCATGTTCCATTAGAAAGAGTAGAGTCATAAATGAACAGAACCCTTCTGGGACTGTGCTCCAAAGACAGGACAGAGGGCCCCAGAGTGTGCTTAGGCTAATGTGAGGAGCTGCAGGGTAGTGGTGGGGTGTTGGTGGCAGTGGGAGAGATGTGCCCAGCAGGCATGGAGCAGAGGGACGGTGAGGATCTGGCCTTCGAGCAAGGGCTTCTGTAGGGTAGATTTGTATGTCAGAGGAGAGACCAAGCTCCTGACCTACTTAATAATGAGGATTCCACCCTACACTTGGGTCCTGGTCTGAACTTTGCAAACCCTTTACCACCCTGACAGCCCTGCAGGTGGAATTACTGCCGTCACCCATGTTTGCATGTTTGCTCAGGCGAAGGGGAAGTGAAAACTGCGAACATCTTCCTGAAGCTCTTTCTCCTTGGTGTCTGCACAGGTTCTGTTTTTCAGACTCTGCAACATGCAGCGAAAAAGAAAATAGTACTTCACCTTGGAATGGCTGGTCTCTGGCCAACCTGTGTCTGAATGGCAATTACAGAGGCACCCACACTTTTCCTGTTCTCTGTCTTTCTCTCACTCCCTGGTGTCCCCCTACAACCTGGTGGCCCCTACTGGGTTCCTAACACTCTGTTCCCCACGGAGAATCTGAAACGCATTCTTTTGAAGTGTGTCTGAGCAATATCAATTGTGTTCCTCACACAAGAGGAATTTGCATTATTGCAAGGGAAGCACTTACAACCAGGCATGTTTCCCAAACGGTAATGTGCATACCAGTTCTGGGAGATCTTGCTAATAACGCTGAGGCTGATTTTGTGAGTCTGGACAGGGCCTGAGACTCTTGTATCATGCAAACTCCCAAATGTGCTGACCCAAGGACCACACCATGAGGAACAAAGATGCAGAGGTCTGGTGTAAAACCTAGGGTTGGGATGTCTGGGGGCCTCCTCAATGCTGCCTTTCTAGCTGGCTGTTTTCTGGGAAGCAATGCAATTTCTACTCTCAATCTCTACCTGTAAATGCATAAATGCTCATTAGTATTTAGTAAATTTCCCAATATTAGGGAATACCTAAAATACTAGTACCTTTCTAGTAGAATTGTTGAAAGGATTAAAAGAAAAAAGTACATACAAGGTACTTGGCTCAGAGCCCGGAACATAATAAACCCCCACCAAATATTAATTAGCAGCTATTATTAAGGGGAATGGAGAGACGTGTGTGTGTGTGTGTGTGTGTATGTGTGTGTGTGTGTGTGTGTGTGTGTGTGTTAGAATCACAAGCACCAGGAAGCTAGCAGGGAGATGGGGAAGGATTCTTTCTGGTGTCATTCCACCCTAGAGCCTTGCAGGCAAGCTCCTCTCCTGTCCTTCCTCAATGCCTCCGGGCTGGCTTCTCTGAAAAGAATGACAACACCGGGTCATCTGAGCAGCAACCTGAGGTCCAGTCTCCTGTCTCGCCAGCTTTGTCTTCTCAGCAGTGTCTCTGTGGGTTTTTTCCCTTGCAGCCACCTTCTGCTGCTGTGGCTTAAATCATCTCCATTCACATCTCAGAGGGTTGGGAGCCTGTCTGCATCTCAGGGCCCCAGCTATCTCCTGTGGAATATGAACAGCACCGTCAGGCTGTTCATCTTGTTGCCTTTGCAATCTGCTTTCTGCACGGCATCTACCTTGGGCATGTTTGTGGGCTCAGCAAAGCCATTATTTTTCTTGGTGACATTTTCTGGGAGCAGTCTGGATTGCATATGCCTGAAATTGTGTGGCGTATTTCCCCATGGTCTTCTGTGTCTATTTGTCCCTGGCCTTAGACTCAGACCCATCCACACTCAGAACAAAGAATCCCAGTTCAGTGGTGGCCCTTGTCCAACTGTAAGGTACATGGGAACCCTCTGGGATCTTGTGAATACCTAAAATACCAGTACCTTCCTAGAAGAATTGTTGAAAGAATTCAATGGAAAAGGTACACACAAGGTACTTAGCTATGAGGCTGGCACATAGTAAACACCCACCAAATGTTAATTAGCAGCTATTATCTAGCCCCAATAGGTCTGGGCTAGACCTGAGATTTTGCATTTCCAATAATCTGATAGTGCTGGTCCAAATGGACCAACCACATTTTGAGTAGCCAAGTGGTGCTCAAACTTTATCATGTGTCAGAATTACCAGCAGGTCTTGTTAAAACTGATTGCAGGATGGTACTGACACAAAAATAGAGATGTAGATCTATGGAATAGGATAGAGAATCTAGAGATGAACCCAGCTACATATTGTCATTTAATCCTTGATAAGCCTAAAAAAACATGCAATGGGGAAAAGAATCCTTATTGAACAAATGGTGCTGGGAGAACTGGTTATTCACACGTAGAAGCCTGAAACTGGACCCACACCTCTCACCATTGATAAAAATTGATTCTCATTGGCTAAAAGATTTAAATTTAAGACATGAAACAATAAAAATTCTAGAAGAGAGTGTGGGAAAAACTCTTGAAGATATTGGCCTGGGAAAAAACTTTATGAGGAAGACCCTCCTAGCAATTGCAGCAACACCAAAAATAAATAGCTGGGATTTGATCAAGCTAAAAAGCTTTTGCACAGCTAAGGGTACCACAAACAAAGCAAACAGATAGCCTTTGGAATGGGAGAAGATATTTGCATGTTATTAATCTGACAAAGGCCTGATAACTAGAATCTACAGAGAGCTCAAATTAACAAATAAGAAAAGTCAAAACAACCCTCTCTATAAGTGGGCAAGAGATTTGAACAGAAACTTCTCGGAGGATGACCCACAAATGGCCAAAAAACACATGAAAAAATGCTCATCATCTTTAATCATCAGAAAAATGCAAATCGAAACCACTCTAAGCTATCACCTAACCCCAGCAAGATTAGCCCACATCACAAAGTCCCAAAACACCAGATGCTGGCATGGATGTGGAGAGAAGGAAATAATTCTACACCGTTGAAGGAATTGCAAACTAATACAGCCCTTTTGGAGAGAAGTATGAAGAATCCTCAAATATCTACAAGTAGGGGGCGGAGGCAAGATGGCTGACTGAAGCCAGCTTTCCACAGAGGCTCCCATCCAGAAGGAGAGTTAAAGGACAGAAATTTAGCAAGTAACCTGGTGGATTAGAGCTGTGCCAAGAGAGAAGGTTGAAGAACACATATCAACCCTGCTGAGGTGAGCTGCAACCCCAAGGATACAAACAAAGGGTACAAAATCCATTGCCAAGTGGACAGGAGTCCCTTCCCCCATGAGAATGGCTCAGAGTACCCCATAAACAAATGAGCAGAGTTCAAAAGTCCTCCCATTATATCCCACAGGAGAAACCCTCTAAAAACTGGACCTACTTTCCCTACTAGGCTGCCATGGCGCTCTACTGCCAGGCATAAAATTGTATAAAATTGTATATATTATCTACTTGCAATTCTGAGCTCCCAGCACTCCCCTCCACTCTCATTCTGAGGTCTGGAAGCCTGTCACCCAAGAGTCCAGATTCTTGAGTATTGTCTTGAGAGGTGTGGACAGGGTATAGACTGCTACTGCTCAGTGCTGATTCTGTGGCATGAGAGTGAGGAGAGGACGGTCAGCTGAGAGGGAACCACACAGGAGCGGTGGTGCCCCGAGGCACAGAGTAGCAGCAGTTTTTGGCAACAATAGGGCTCACCCCTGGATATTCTGGAGTCACAACCCATCTCTCTGGGCAACCAGAGGAGGCTGGGTATCTTCTCAGGTGGCAACCACCTGCGGAACAAATCTGGGACAGAAATGCAGGCCCTGTGAGTAAAGGGTTTGCCTGAGGTTGTACTGGCCTGGGTGGAGTGCGGTGAATAGAAAATGCACGTGCAGAGCCAAACAATTCCCAGGGTGGGGCTGACACAGAGGATCCCTTTACTGAGCCTAAGATGCACCTGGCCCTCAGGGGATCATCAGTCCAGACAAAGGAGGGCAGCCAGAGGTTCGAACTGACAGCTAACCATGTGCTGCTGGAATACAAATGGCACCGAGACCAGGCAGCAGCACAGACAAGGCCTGAGCGCAGGTTCTGTGAACTCTAATAGCCTCTCTTCTGCAGGGGAAGATAGCTGGGACAGAAACAATTCTGCAAAGTTGTTCTGTTTTGTCAGTAACATCAATCAGGAGCTGGGCTGGAACTGAGTGAACAGCCCCAGCCTCCATTAAGCACCCGAGGTTGTCAGGCCTCACCTCTCCCTGCCAGAGTGTGGCAGAGTGCAGTGGTCTAGGTGAGGAGACATAGATCTCCCTGTGATTCAGGCAGGTGCAAACCCCTGGAGTATCTGCTCATTGGAGGCAACTGGGTCACAGGCCTATGGGGTTATCAGTGACTGGGTCTGACAGAGGTGCAAGGTGGGAAAGGAGGCACCAACCTTCCTGGACTAATCTATTTGCTGGGTTGGTCCTCCTGACCTCACAGAGCACCGGAGCAAGTCATATTTGAGTTGTCAGCAGACCCCTGCAATCTAGTTGCCAGAGACCTTTTAAACTCTCCCACCTGAGACAGGTGCTGACTGAGACAATTGATTTGGACCTCTTGAACTGGGCCAATCACCAGAGGACTATCCAAGTGGTACCCTGGGTGTGTGGTTGTAGGAAGGTTTGATTTTCCTTTTTCAATTGTTGCCTGTGGGGGGCGGGGTGACATAATTGCTGGTATTTCTCTACAGCTGAGACTTCAACCCAGCATAACTGATTCAATAGGGTCAGACAGAGACCAGCTGAAAACAAGAAAAAGCCACTTAGCCTCACCACATCAAGCTGGTCCCCAGTTTCTGAGGCTGTAGCACTGTACGGGTCCTTGGCAAAGCTCCAGGGGAAAAGGTACAGATACCAGTCCCAGATTTTGGGCAAAGAGCTGGTTAATCACTACTCCTGGAGCCCCAAACCCAACTTTTCTTTATCCACTCATCTAGTCAAACGGTATAAAATAATCATGAGGCAGAATCAGTGCAAAAACTTTGGTAACATGAATAACCAGAGTAGATTCCCACCCCCCACCTCCACCCCCGGAAAGATATGGCAGATGTAACTGAAGATCCCATTCATAAACAGATGGCCAATATGTCAGAAATCAAATTCAGAATTTGGATTGCAAAGAAGATTAATAGCACAGAAGAAAAGTTGGAATTAGAAACTTGAGGAGCAAATCAAAAGTTGTCTCAAGAATTCAACGAATTTAAAGACAAAATCACCAAAGATTTTGACACATTGAAGCAAGAATTTGCAGCCCTCAAAGATCTGAAAAATACAGTAGACTCCCTCAGTAACAGAGTGGAGCAAGCAGAAGAAAAGATTTCTGACATTGAAGACAAAGCTTTTGAATGCTCCCAAACTCTCAAAGAGGAAGAGAAATGGAGAGCAAAAGCAGATAATTCTCTCAGAGAGCTCTGGGATAATTCAAGAAGGCTAATATCTGCCTTATTGGAATCCCTGAAAGCGATGAAGTGGCTTTTCAAGGCACAGAGGCTCTTCTCCATGAAATTATGAAAGAGAATGTTCCAGACATGCCAAGAGATTCTGAAATTCAGATAGCAGTTTCAGAACCCCAGCATGACCCAGCATGAATAAGACAACCCCCAGACACATCATAATTAACTTCACTAAAATTAATATGAAGGAGAAAATTCTGAAAGCAACCAGACATAAGAAAACCGTAACCTACAAAAGGAAGAATATTAGAATGACTGCAGATCTCTCTGCCGAAACCTTTCAAGCCATAAGAGGGTGGTCATGGACTTTTAATCTCCTAAAACAAAATAACTTTCAACCCAGGATCCTGTATCCAGCTAAACTGAGTTTCATTTATGATGAAGAAATTAAATACTTTAATGACATTCACATGTTGAAGAAATTTGCCATAACTAAATCAGCTCTTCAAGATATCCTAAGACCTATCCTCCATAATGACCGGCACAATTCTCTACCACAAAAGTAAACTCACTCAGAAACTTATGATCAAACTCCAACTTCCACAGTGGTGAAAGGATTAAAAATGTCCCTTAGACTTTCAGAAAACTTGATACCCCAAATTTTACCAGGCTTATCAATATTCTCCATGAATGTGAATGGCTTAAACTGTCCTCTAAAGAGGCACAGGTTGGCTGACTGGATACAAAAACTCAGGCCAGATATCTGCTGCATACAAGAAACTCATCTTACGTTAAAAGATAAATATAGACTCAGAGTGAAAGGATGGTCATCCATATTTCAGGCAAATGGAAATCAGAAAAAAGCAGGTGTTGCAATTCTATTTGCAGATACAATAGGCTTGAAACCAACAAAAGTAAGAAAGGATAAGAATGGTCACTTCATATTTGTTAAGGGTAATTCTCAATATGATGAGATTTCAATTATTAATATTTATGCACCCAACCAGAATGTGCCTCAATTTATAAGAGAAACTCTAACAGACATCAGCAACTTGATTTCCTCCAGCTCCATAATAGTCGGAGATTTTAACACTCCTTTGGCAGTGTTGGAAAGATCCTCCAAGAAGAAGCTGAGCAAAGAAATTTTAGATTTAAACCTAACCATCCAACATTTGGATTTAGCAGACATCTACGGAACATTTCATCCCCAAAAAACTGACTATACTTACTTCTCATCAGCCCCTGGAACATACTTCAAAATAGATCACACCTTAGGTCACAAGTCTAACCTCAGCAAATTTAAAGGAATAGAAATTATTCCTTGCATCTTCTCAGACCACCATGGAATAAAAGTTGAACTCAGTAACAACAGGAATCTGCATACTCATACAAAAACATGGAAGTTAAATAACCTTATGCTGAATGATAGCTGGGTCATAGATGAGATTAAGAAGAAAAATACCAAATTTTTGGAACAAAATGACAATGAAGACATGAATTATCAGAACCTCTGGGATACCACAAAGGCAGTCCTCAATGGGAAATTTATAGCACTGCACGCCTTCCTCTAGAGAATGGAAAGAGAGGAAGTTAACAACTTAATGGGACATCTCAAGCAACTGGAAAGGGAAGAACATTCCAACCCCAAACCCAGTAGAAGAAAATAAATAACCAAAATTAGAGCAGAATTAAATAAAATTGAAAACAAAAGGATCATACAACAGATCAATAAATCAAAAAGTTGGTTTTTTGAAAAGGTCAAAAAAAACAGATAAACCTTTGGCTAACCTAAGCAGGAAAAAAAGAGTAAAATCTCTAATTTCATCAATCAGAAATGACAAAATGAAATAACAACAGACTCCTCAGAAATTCAAAAAATCCTCAATGAATATTACAAAAAACTTTATTCTTAGAAATATGAAAATCTGAAGGAAATTGACCAGTACTTGGAAGCACGTCACCTTCCAAGACTTAGCCAGAATCAAGTGGAAATCAAGGCCTTGAACAGGCCTATATCAAGTTCTGAAATAGCATCAACCATACAAAATCTCCTTAAAAAGAAAAGCCTGGGACCAGATGGCTTCACGTCAGAATTCTACCAAACCTTTAAAGAGGAATTAGTACCTATATTACTCAACCTGTTCTAAAATATAGAAAAAGAGGAATACTACCCAACACCTTCTATGAAGCAAACATCACCCTGACCCCCAAACCAGGAAAAGACCCAACAAGAAAAGAAAATTAAAGACCAATATCACTAATGAGTATTGATGCAAAAATATTCAACAAGCTCCTAACAAACAGAATCCAGCAACACATCAAACAAATTATATATCATGACCAAGTCAGTTTTATCCCAGGTACTCAAGGCTGCTTCAATATATGTAAATCTGTAAATATAATTCAGCACATAAACAAATTAAAGAACAAAGACCATATGATTCTCTCAATCGATGCAGAAAAAGCTTTTGATAATATCCAACATCCCTTCATGATCAGAACACTTAAGAAAATTGGTATAGAAGGGACATGTCTTAAACTGATAGAGGCCATCTACAGCAAACCCACAGCCAATATCGTATTGAATGGAGTTAATTTGAAATCATTTCCACTCAGATCAGGAACCAGACAAAGTTGCTCATTGTCTCCGCTGCTCTTTAACATTGTAATGGAAGTTTTAGCCATCGCAATTAGGGAAGAAAAGGCCATCAAGGGTATCCATATAGGGTCAGAAGAGATCAAACTTTCACTCTTTGCAGATGATATGATTGTATATCTGGAAAACACCAGGGATTCTACTACAAAAGTCTTAGAAGTGATCAAGGAATACAGCAGCGTCTCAGGTTACAAAATCAACATCCATAAATCGGGAACTTTTATATATATACCAACAATAGTCAAGCTGGAAAAACAGTCAAGGACTCTATTCCATTCACAGTAGTGCCAAAGAAGATGTAATATTTGGGAGTTTATCTAGCAAAGGACGTGAAATATCTCTGTAAAGAGAACTATGAAACTCTAAGAAAAGAAATAGCTGAAAATGTTAACAAATGGAAAAACATACCATGCTCATGGCTGGGAAGAATCAACATTGTTAAAATGTCCATACTACCCAAAGCAATATACAATTTTAATGCAATCCCTATTAAAGCTCCACTGTCATACTTTAAAGATCTTGAAAAAATAATACTTTGTTTCATATGGAATCAGAAAAAACCTCGAATAGCCAAGATATTACTCAGAAATAAAAACGAAGCAGGAGGAATCATGCTACCAGACCTCAAACTATACTATAAATTGATAGTGATCAAAACAGCATGGTACTGGCACAAAAACAGATAGGTAGGTTCTGGAACAGAATAGAGAACCAAGAGATGAATCCAGCTACTTACCATTATTTGATCTTTGATAAACCAATTAAAACCATTCAGTGGGGAAAAGATTCCCTATTTGACAAATGGTGCTGGGTGAACTGGCTGGCAACCTGTAGAAGACTGAAACTGGACCCACACCTTTCACCATTAACTAAGATAGACTCTCACTGGATTAAAGATTGAGACTTAAGACATGAAACTATAAAAATACTAGAAGAAAGTGCAGGGAAACTCTTGAAGAAATTGGTCTGGGTGAATATTTTATGAGGAGGACCCCCTAGGCAATTGAAGCAGCTTCAAAAATACACTACTGGTACCTGATCAAACTAAAAAGCTTCTGCACAGCCAAGAACACAGTAAGTAAAGCAAGCAGACAGCCCTCAGAATGGGAGAAGATATTTGCAGGTTATGTCTCCAACAAAGGTTTAATAACCAGAATCCACAGAGAACTCAAACGTATTACTAAGAAAAGAACAAGTGGTCCCATCTCAGGCTGAGCAAGGGACTTGAAGAGAAACTTCTCTGAAGACAGGCGCATGGTCTACAGACATATGAAAAAATGCTCATCATCCTTAATCATCAGAGAAATGCAAATCAAAACTACTTTGAGATATCATCTAACTCCAGTAAGATTAGCGCATATCACAAAATCCCAAGACCAGAGATGTTGGCATGGATGTGGAGAAAAGGGAACACTTCTACACTGCTGGTGGAAATGCAAATTAATACATTCCTTTTGGAAAGATGTTTGGAGAACACTTAGAGATCTAAAAATAGACCTGCCATTCAATCCTATAATTCCTCTACTAGGTATATATCCAGAAGACCAAAAATCTCATTGTAACAAAGATATTTGTACCAGAATGTTTATTGCAGCCCAATTCATAATTGCTAAGTCATGGAAAAAGCCCAAGTGCCCATCGATCCACGAATGGATTAATAAATGGTGGTACATGTACACCATGGAATATTATGCAGCCTTAAAGAAAGATGGAGACTTTACCTCTTTCATGTTTACATGGATGGAGTTGGCACATATTCTTCTTAGTGAAGTATCTCAAGAATAGAATAAAAAGTACCCAATGTACTCAGCCCTACTATGAAAGTAATTTATGGCTTTCATATGAAATATATAACCCAATTATAACCTAAGAATATGGGGAAGGGGAAGACGGAAGGAAGGGGGGAAGAATTGGCGGAGGGAGGGAGATTGGTGGGATGACACCTATGGTGCATCTTACAAGGGTATATGTGAAACTTAGTAAATGTAGAATATAAATGTCTTAACACAGTAACTAAGAAAATGCCAGGAAGGCTATGTTAACCAGTGCGATGAAAATATGTCAAATGGTATATAAAACCAGTGTATGGTGCACCATGATTGCATTAATGTACACAGCTATGATTTAATAATAAATTTTAAAAACAAGAACAAAAAAAAGAAGAACAAACATCTAAAAGTAGACCTTCCATTTGACCCTGCAATCCTATTACTAGGTATCTTCCCAGAAGAACAAAAATCATTTACCACAAAGACATTTGCACTAGAATGTTTATTGCAGCTCAATTTATAATTGCCAAGTTGTGGAAGCAGTAAGTACCCATCAACCCATGAATGGATCAACAAACTGTGGTATATGTATACCATGAAATATTATTCAGGCATTAAAAAAGATGGAGACTTTACATCTTTGACATTTACCTGGATGGAGTTGAAATAATATTCTTCTTTGTAAAGTATTGCCAGAATAGAAAAACAAATATCTAATGTACTCCATACTAATATGAAATCAATATATAAACAATTACATGTTCATAAGAATAATAAAACACTAACATAGTCCAGTTTGGAGGTAGAGGGCAGTGGGAAAGGGGAGGACATATGGCAGAAGAAGGGAGGGCAGGAGGCAGGATGTCACCTAATATGCACATTGTCAGGGTATATGACACTCCCCCTGAGTAAGGGGCTCTTCTAGAAATGGAACTTTACCCTGGAAGTGAGAACAATGTGACCTTAAAATTGTACCCTTATATTAATTTGAAAAAATTACAAAAAATACTCACCCCCCACCACCCCAGCTAAAACCCCAAAACGATTACTGGGCCCTCTTCCCAGAGTTTCTGAGGCCTAGTATTGGGCCTGACAGTTTACATTTCTAAGATGTTATCAGGTGATTACAATGGTGCTGATTCATTGTTTTATTTTCCCAAACTTTCCATTAACTTTTTTATCATTATTATTATTTAGAGACAGAGTCTCACTATGTTGCCTAGGCTAGCCTCAAACTCCTGGCCTCAAGCAACCCTCCTGCCTTAGTTGAAACTGCAGGTGTGAGCCACTGTGCCCAGCATTACCTTTATTATTATACCTTGATTTCTCTGACTTTTCTGTGAGTCAGTTCTGCCATCCTAACCACTTGCCACAATTCATTCCTGCTAAGTACCTCTAGTCTGCCATATCTATAGCTGACTTGGCCAGTGACAGTTTGGTGTTCCTTACGGCCTCTATTTGCCTCACACTCTGCAGTTTGCTAGCCTCACTTGATCTTAGCCAAAAGGCTGAGAAGCAACGTTTGCTAGCCTCATTTTCCCACCTACAGCCCGAGACCTAACATGGCATCTCCACCTTCGTCTTTGTATCACTGCTCTGCCAACCTCAGGCTCCCTGCTCTGGCTGTCCTGGGCGAGTGGTCCACTCCTGTCTGAATCCTGGCTCCTCCAGGGGCACCAGGCAGCCGCCTGGGGCCTGGCATGTGAGGCTATACTCAAGGGAAGCAGAAATCATGGAGCTAATCAAACCAACATGGACTCAGGCACTGGAATGCAGGGGCCAGCCCTCTTCAGAGCCTTGCAGAGGCTCCCCTGAGTTAATTTGACCTTCTGGATTGAGGCAGTTAATGAGATGGTTGTGTAATGCTTTGTTTAACAGGACTGGTTTCCGGCCCAGCCCAAGACTAGGCTGGACCCTGGCCAGTTTCCACAGCCCCAGCCCTGCCTGCTCCCTTTAGCCTCACCCTGGCCAATGCCCTTTAGATGCCCAGGGGTAGTATGTTGTTGCCAATTACCGTGAATCCCTTTGCCTCCGCTGAGGAATCCAGGGACAATTCTTCTGACCTTTCCCTGCAAGCCTCATATCTGTAAAACTTTCTGTCTTATAAGTTGGGCTTTTCTGTCTGGAGAATCCGTGTTTATAGTCCAAGCAGAAAAGAGCAAGACTTTCCCAGGCCCTGCCTGTGGCAATTAAATGACAGCCTTGGGGGGCCTGATAGCCATACCTCTGTGGCTAAAAATCTTTGGCCTCGAAGAAGCCGTTTTCTCTTTCTTTCTTGGTATGGCTCCCAATGTGTGTTCTCACCTGTATGACAACCCCCATCTCAACTATTTCCAGGCCATCTCCCCCGAGTCTAGCACTCTGGAAAGGCAAAGGCTCAGTATCAGATTGGGATTTCAATCACAACTCCATAACTTCCTGGCTGTGTGAAACCGGGCAAGTGATTTAACCTCTCTGAGCTACATTTGCCTCATCTGAGTCCCCACCTTCTCACAGGGATAGTCTAGGGAGTAAGTGAGAGGTTGGAGTAAAGTACCCAGGACAGTGACCAGTACACAGAGGTCTCACTGGTTATCCCCACCCAACCCAGCACCTACCAAGCGGCTGGACTTTGCATGGCTCAACTCTTCAGGTCAGAAATGAATGGATGGGATGCTGGGCTGGCTTCATTCCTTCCTGGCTCTAACTTGAACGAGAGTGGCAGGGTGGACTAACAGCATCACAGGGGCAGTGGACCTGAGACCTAGGCATGGCTGAGCCCCTCCCAGCAACCCACCTCCCCCTGTTTGCCTTGGTAGTATCATTTGTAAATGAGGCCACTGATTGTGAAACCCAAGTTTTCTCCAGCCCCATGATTTAAATAACAATAAACACATGTGGGCCTTTGGATGGGACTAGTATGAGCATGAGGGGTTGCTAGGATGGGTCTGGATTCTCAACAATCCCAAACCAAGACCCAATTCTTCCAATCCCAGGCCTCCCTTCAGTGCTCCCACCTCTGTCACAGAATTCCTAAGCCCTATACTTCTATGCTGTGCTGTTATGAAGTCTGTGTTTTTCCTCCTTCCCATCCAAGAGCTGCTTCCTGGTGAGTTGGATGTGTCGAGCCAGCCACACGTGGTAGAGCAGTGAAAGGGTCCAGAACCTGTAGGTGGTCCCTCCCTGGTGGGCTTGTAATCCCTTCCCAGATTCCAAAGGCTCATTATGTGAAATCCTAGCTGGTAGCCCCATCCGGGGTTTGCTCTCCTATCTTGGCTGTCAGCGGGTGCTTGAATTGTTTAGAACTGTTTTGGAGGGAGAAGGAAGAACTAGAGAGTCAGGAAGTTCTGTTTGCAGTCCCCCCCCCCCCCCGCCATCCTTTCCTTGTTAATGTTGGCCACAGTGGAGTTTCTTTAGAGGACTGTGGTCTCACCCTCCAGGTGCACCTGCTGTGGGGCTGCCAGCCTCATAGAGCTCGAAGGTGGAGCATTTGACTTGGGCCTAACCCTCTCAGGGAGGGGTGTGAGCTATGGAGCAAAAGTGGGGCTCATTGGGGGAAGAACCTGTTAATAGTATCAGAATTGAACTTGAAATGGGTCTAAACATGTTGTTCTACTATTCCTTCCTGCTTCCTCCCATGAAGAGGGACCAAACACTTGCAGGCACCGTGGAGGCTTCAGTGAATGATCTCGCCCCTTGGGAATGAATGATAATATATATATGTCTTGGGTCAATAATCTGTCCCTGAGCCCCTCCTTTCTCTCTCAGTGCTCAGGGATAAACGGATGTTTTTGAAAGGACAAGGAAGGAAAGACAGAGGCTAAAGAGATTCTGTCTCCATACTTCAGCTCCCTTGTTGGGGGCTGGTGCAAATAGGGATATTGAGCTGAGAAAGTGCAGCCCCTTGCCCTGGGGTTGCACAAGGCCCAGTAGAGAAACAACTATATATGGTAGACACTTGTAAGTGCCTTTATGAGGCAAAAAAGTAAAAAAAAAAAAAAAGTGAATAGGGAGTTTATAGGAGGCGAGGATCACTCCCAACGAGGGAACCTGAGAAAGCTTCCTGGAGAAGGCCATGAGCTATGCCTGGAAAGATGAGGGGAGAGTGTCCTCAGCTGGAGATGGAAAGAAGGAAAATGTGGGAGAAAACCCATGCAAAGGCTGGAAAAAGCAAGATGTGCTCAGAGAACAAGTTCATTAGAAATTAATGAAAAGAGATACCATCCTCAGTTGAACAGCTGCATTGTCTGGTCCAAGTCATTGAACCTCACTGGGCTTTGTTATTTGTGTTTACAATGGAGAGAAGGCAGACATGTCCTATGAAGTCTCTTTCATTTCTTCCTATCTTCATAAAGCAGTGAACAAGACAAAGTCCCTGCCCTCGTGGAATAGAGAGAAAGAAGATAAACAATAAATAGGATGGGCCAGGTGCAGTGGCTCACGCCTATAATCCTAGCACTCTGGGAGGTTGAGGCGGGTGAATCACCTGAGCTCAAGAGTTTGAGACTAGCCTGAGCAAGAGCAAGATCCCGTCTCTACTAAAAATAGAAAAATTAGCCAGGAGTTGTGCTGCACACCTGTAGTCCCAGCTACCTGGGAGGCTGAGGCAAAGAGGATCGCTTGAGCCCAAGAACTTGAAGTTCTTGTGAGGTACAATGATGCCATGGCACTCTATCCAGCTCAATAGAATGAGACCCTGTCTCAAAAACAAACAAACAAACAAACAAAATAAATAGGATGGCTTCAGAGAAAAATAAGCTAGGGAAGGGAGTAGAGAATGAAGAGGGGTGAGATAGCAATTTAAAATAGGATATCAGGGAAAGTCTCACTGATATGATGGCAATTGATCAACAACCGGAAAGAGGTGAAAGAGGCATCCATGTGGTTGTTGGGGGCGGGGGAAGAGCTGTCTTCTGAATAGCAGGAACAGCAAGTGCAAAGGTCCTGAGGTGGTTGCAAGCATGGTGGGACCAGGCCCAGCAAGGAGGAAAGCAAGGCTGGGATGGAGAGGAGTAGATTTCCATGGAAACTGGCTCCAGAAGGATGTATAAAGCTGGAGCCAGGGTGAACACTGTTGTGTAATTAGAAACCGCTTGAGTGGGCTGGTTAATAGGAAGCACTCTCAGTGCTGGCATCAGTAACTAGCAGGGTGCCTGGAGTGCCCGGTGCACCTGTGGGCAGTGGCTGGCTGGGCCAATTGTCTGAGAGCAAACTTCCTGATGTGCTGATTGCAGGCATTCTGGAGAGCTCCCGCCTTTGACCCAGAGGGCTTTGCAGCTCTCACTGGTGCATAGCAAGGTACAGCATGGTGTTGGCCTCACGTTGTAGCCACAGGCCTCCACTGCTAATACTGCCATTCCTGTCACCTGCATCAACTCTGTGCTGACTCCCCAGTAAGTTGATACTTCAGTGTGGGAAGAAAGCATTTGACATCTTAACTAGCCCTGTCTCCTCTTTCAGTTTCCCAGGATTTCCTTATTCCTTCACTCATCAGACCCACCAAAGGATCCCTTACTCACTAGTTAAAGGAAGAAACAACACGGAAGAGCCCTGAGAACGAAGAATAATTTTGGCTTGTGTGTCAAGGAGCCAAGGCCCTGGAGATATTTATGAGCTAAGAGATGAGGATGAGTGAAGATGGGGTTCTCATCTCCAGAGGAGAAATGAGGATTTGGTTGGAGCTAGGGGAGGAGGCAGAGGAAAATGAGGACATAGGTTTGGGGCCCATTGGAGGGACTCTCTGTTCTGTCCCCCTTCCATGTTAAGTGCCCAGTGTGAACAGGAGCAGAAGGGGTCGCTGTGGGGTGTCCAGGCTGACAGGATTCCCAGAGAACCTTCCCCACCCTGTCTGAGCCCTACTTGAAGCTGGCACCGCCTCATGGACCCTCTGTTCTCGGAGCACAGACAGGCCACTGGGAATGGGAAGGATGACACTTTCACAGGCCCGTATTAAGAGAAGTACATGTTTAGCATATATAGCATTATAGCATTTATTCTAAAGCGCTTCACTTGGACTAACTCATCTAGTCTACACAACAGCTCAGTAAGATAGGCACTATTTGTCCACCCACAGTACAGATGAGAAGATTAAAGCTTCTATAAGGACAAATAATTTACCCAAGGTCCCAGGGCAAGGAAGAAGCATGGATGGGATTTGAATCGGACAGTCCGGCTCCAGAATCAGTTCTCCTAACAGACTGTTAACTCTAAACCTCCTTCCTCCCCTTGTTTCTCCATCAGCCTGCCCTCAGCTTAGGTACAATCCCACACAAAACATGGAGGTGAAATCCCAAACTAACTGAGATTAAATTTCTAGAATGGGGCTCACCAGTGAGACTCAGCTAGGTTTAGTCCAGTTCTAGATTGGTGAAGGGATAAGATTCAGTCCTGTTATGATAGCCACCTCACAGTGAGGTGCTACTCCTCCGCAGTCACCCCCATCAGGCCACCTCCTGTGGTGCAGGAAACAGCCACCAGCTCTGGGTTTGTCTTCCCTGGTCAAGGGTTTCTGGCCCTTGGGTTGGGCTGTTCTGAATGAGCGAGGTTGGGCACTCTACTGGCTCCAGGGGAAGGTTCCCTCTGACGGGCTGGAGACATCAGTCACCACTCTCATTTAACCTATTATGCCTGCAGCTCTACCAGCATCTGGAAAGAATGAAGGCAGAAAAGCACCCTGGTCCCCTAATGCAAACCATTTGTATAGTTAGAAGGCAAATGGATGTGATTTATATGAACATTCCAGCTTCTCTTTCAAGAGGCTGGTGGTCATGTGGGGAGGGCAGGGGATTTTCCAGAAAAGGGATATTCCTGGTCAGGCTGGATTCATTCTCCCATGCCTGGACCTTCTTGAGAAACTGGGTCTGAGACTCCCTCTCTCCCTGAAGATGGGCTATGTACGCATATAAAAGGTACGTATATTCCATTTCAACTGGATGAGTTTGACACCATCTTAATTTCTTACAAGTCATGGCACAGATGCAGTAAAAGATTAGAGACATAAGAGAAAATTGACAGGAAACCTCACCTGTTATCATCCTGTTTCAGCAGACCCTGTGTATGCTCCTTGGGATCAGAGGTCAGTTTGACATCCATGACCTAGCCCAGGGCTAGGCCCCTTCAACTCATTTTCCAGTCTCTCTTCCCTTGTGTGTCTCCTGACTGTGCCACCTAGCCACACTATCCTTCTTTCTGTCTCTTGTAGACTGCCAAGCACCCTCCTGCCACAGGACATTTGCACATGTTGTGTCTTAAGGCTAGAATGTTCTCTCTCTCTTTGTATGTGACCTCTGTCACTTCTGAGCTCTCAGCTCAATCATCATGCTTAGGGAAGTGAGCTGCCCTAAGTAGGCCAGTTCATTACAGATTCTCATTATCTTTTGCAGCTATTTGTTACATCTGTCACTGTTGTCATTTTATACATATTCATGTGAATCTTTGATTTGTATCTGTCTCACTCTGCACACAGTCAACTTCATGAGAACAGGGACCATACCACATACCACCATCTCACCCAATGCCTTCTCCAGTGCCCTGCACCTAGTAAGTATGGAATGGAAATCAAGGGTCCGCAAACTTTTTAAACAGGGGGCCAGTTCACTGTCCCTCAGACTGTTGGAGGGCCGGACTATAGTTTAAAAAAAAAATATGAACAAATTCCTATGCACACTGCACATACCTTATTTTGAAGTAAAAAAACAAAATGGGAACAAATACAATCACACCGCCACATGTGGCCTGCGGGCCGTAGTTTGAGGACCCCTGCATTCGTGGAGCACTTACTATTATATAGCAAATGCCAAATAACCCCCACAAAATAGACATTAACCTCCCTTTACAGATAAGTAAATAGAGGCCCAGATAAGAAAGGAGACTTGCTCAAAGACACATGATGGTAAGAGCCAGAGGCAGATTTCGATCTCACTTCTTCTGACTCACACTCCAGTGGTCTTTCTGCCTGTGTTGCCAACTACATATCTACAGGCTCCTCAAAATATTAGTCTGATTTTTGGGGGTGAAAGGCATCAGCCTTTTACGTAAATTTATAGATATAAACATTGTTCCCATGTTAATTAGCAGAGACCTTGAGCAAGAAGGGAAGCTGCCTGGGTTCTGTCCAGGCCAGACCCTCACTTCTTTAGCTGGGGGCAAGTGTTCCCCACGTAGCAAGTGCGCTTCCCAGACCTGTTGGGCCATGAACTCTGAGGGTGGCGAAGCGACATTTACTGGGCTGCCCAGTTCTGTGCCCTCCCCCATGCGAATTCTAGAGATGGCCATATACACACCAACTACACTTTGGGAAAACATTGCCCTTGGGTCCTGCTTCACAGAATTACCCAGAAAATGACAGCTCTGGGTTCACATGAAAGACATTCTTGGAAAATGTCTCCCCACCCTCCCTCCTTCTCCAGCTGGAGACCTTTTTGCTGTGATTGTTGCAGCAACTGCTGGGATCAGTTTAAGGCGAGGGAGCTGGGTCTCATTTCTTTATTGCTCCAATGTGTGCAGAATCCACTCAGTTCTCTGGCCATTTCCCTTGTCTCTCTCTCCCTGTCGAATGAAGATGTTCAGAGAAGTGGAAGCAGCAGACAAAGGTCCTTGGGTTCCTTGGACTTCCCCTGCCACATTCCAAACCCCCTAACAAATATAGAGGGTGAGGAAAGAGATTGTGGGATGCAGGCTGGAAAGGCTCCCCCTGCACGGAGTCACCAGGACGTGACAAAGGAGCAGCAAAGAAGTGGCTGCCTCATGTCTTCTACACACCCCAGAAGTGACAGCTGTGGACTTTACTGACCAGCATGCACCCACGGGTCTGGATATCCTGGTCTCTGAGCAGCTGATATACGGTAGTAGCAAGCAGCTTTGCGAGGCTACTGAGTGCTTGAAATGCGGCTAGTACAACTGAGGAACTGAATTTTTACATGTCATTTAATTTTAATATAAATGGCCACATCTGGTCAGTGGCTATCATGCTGGACACTGCAGTTGTGGAGTTTTGCTACTCAAAGTGTGGATGATGGCCAGCGAAGTCAGCCTCACAGGAAAGCTCATTAGAACTAAGCTCTACCACAGACCTGTTGATTCAGACTCATTTGAACAAGATCCCGAGGTGATTCATATGCACATTAACATTTGAGAAGCATTTCCCTGGAGCACAGCCAAGAATGGAGGAACAGGAGGTAAAATAATTACATACATGCATAAGAACCAAAAAACAAAAACAAAAACAAACAAAAAAAAAATGGCTAGCAGGCAGGGACCAGCTATCATAAAGTCTCTGTACCTTTTGCCCAGAATCCCCTCAGCACTCATTTAGGCCATATTAATGCTTATTTTGGACACAATTCTTGGGACACAATTCCAACAGCTTTGGCCACAGTATTTTATTGTCTAGCCCAAGCAGCCTGGAAGCAGCAGTCCAGAAACTCAATGAGAACACTTTTGCTGCCTCTAATGCAACTTGTTCAATCGCCACAAAGTGCTACATGAGGGTAAAAATGACAATTGCCAGGGCCATTTCAGAAGGTGAGGTCTGGAGCTTCTCTCCAAGACCTGACTAGAATCTCCGCTGGAATTCTGAGAGCCAGGGCAACATTCCAGAATTTCCTTTTTAAATATATGTTAGCATCTGGTACATATAATGAAACATATGGTACATACTGATGAAATTTAATGTTCAAACTAAATAATAAAATGTTTTATTTATGGACAAATTTTACATCTCCCTATCGGGAGATAAGTTAGGACGCAAGCCCTTCCCTTTTCTCCTGGGTCTGATGTGAAGCCAGCTTGTCTCCCTTTGACACCACAGGGGAAACGTGGGGTGAAGAGAGGTGAGGAACCGGGGGAGGAGCTTTTATAATCATTAGCCTGTGGTCTGATGTAGCTGAACAACGATTTGGGCTTGGGCGTATGAGGATGGTAGAGGAAGGAGTTTCTGACCTCTGCCAAGTCTCAGGTTAGTGAGATGAGATTGATGGGGAGGCCTGTGTTTTAGAACATTTTTTAACTCTAAAGAGACCGCAGACCATTCTGATTACACTAGGAAGGTTCCCAGCCCTGACAAATTCTTCCCTTCCCTCCTTCCTTCCTTTATTTCGCACTCTCTTTCTTTCTTTCTCTTTCTTGCTCTCTCTCTCCCCCCTTCCTTCTTCCTTCCTTCTTCTTCTTTTTTTTTTTAACAGATTCTTATTCTGTTGCCCTGGATAGAGTGCTGTGATATCATAGCTCACAGTAACCTTAAACTCTTGGGCTCAAGCAATCCTTTTGTCTTAGCCCCCTGAGTAGCTGGGACTACAGGCGTGTACCACTATGCCCAGCTAATTTTTCTATTTTTAGTAGAGATGGGGTCTCGCTCTTGCTCAGGTTGATCTCAAATTCCTAAGTTCAAGCAATTCACCCTCCTGGTATCCCAGAGTGCTATGATTACAGGCATGAACCACTGCACTCGGCATCAGATGCTATCCTTATAAGCTTCTCTTTCATTTCAGGAGTCAATCAACAAGCATTTGTTGAGCTCTTACTATGTGCCAGGCACTGTTCTAGGTGCTGGGGATAAAAAGAATGAAATAAATCAGAGGTTTTGCTGGGAAAAGGAAGAGAGATGGGTCGTTTGTGCACCAAGAGAAGGGTGGTGCAGGGAGCGGACAATGGGCCATGCAGGAAAGAGACAGGATGGTGCAGCAGTGAGATCCACAAAGGGGACTAGGTGGGCCGACTTCAGAAAGGAGTGAGGACAGACAGATGCACTGATGACCTTGATCTGAGGAGCCGTTGTGTGTGGGAGAAGCTATCAGAGATTCAAGAAGAAAGGCTGTATGAGGTGGTCATTCAGGGAGAGGAAAGGTAGATTCCTAGCCAGGGGGATAGGTTTTCTTGGCAATATTGAGTGCCTACTTGAAGTTTAGGGTCATAAACATGAAGCATATTAGTTGGGGTTGGAATGTCTGCCTGGGGTTGAAAGCCTGCCTGGAGTCTTTGCTGAGGGGTCTTTCAGCTGTAGTCTTTTGGGCTCCTTGGATGCTCCTTTGTGTGAGGAGCTTTCAGGAGTGGGGTGGCACAGAGACACAGAATGGGACAGAGCTGGACTAGAGGCATTCAGAGGAGCACCTGGTAGCAATGGACCTAGCTGTTGGGGAAGCTTGGTGATGGGACCGTGGGTGTGCTGGTCGTGAGATGCAGGTGAGGATTTGGGCCGTTGGTCTTGCACATTGGCTGGGCTGGTGATGATAGCATGGGGACAAGGGGGTATTGGATCAGGCTGTAGCATTGGGGTGTTAAAGGGCCAGGGATTGTTGTGGAAGTTTAGAGCATGGAGCAGCCCACAGGGGCTCCAAGAAGGGCTGCGCTGGGAGGGGCAACTAAAATCGGGTAGTTGGAGAGATCAGTCAGAATGAAGCTTAGCCAAACTGTAGAGGCAGGATAGATTAATGACTGCTTGGGCTCCATGTGGGAAGAGCGATTAACCACAAATGGGCAAGTGGGATCTGATTGGGGGGCTGAAAATGTTCTGAAACTGGATGAGGGTGATAGCTATGCAACTTAATAAATATACTAAAAACCATTGAATTATATGCTGTGGATAAATTTTATGATATGTAAAAATACCCCAATAAAGTTGAGGAAAAAAAGAATGACAATACCATGCTTGGCAAATGTTTGCCTCTCAAATAGTGTCCTGAATGAACAAATAATCTCTTTGCCAACAAGGAGAGATGCTCAAAAGCTGGTCACGTTTTCTTTTGCAGCAAGTGTGTATTACTCTCACAATCAGAAGAAAAGGGCTCGGCGCCTGTAGCTCAAGTGGCCAGCCACATACACCAGAGCTGGGGGGTTCAAATCCAGCCCGGGCCTGCCAAACAATGACAAATACAACCAAAAAATAGCTGGGCATGTGGTGGGCGCCTGTTGTCCCAGCTACTTGGGAGGCTGAGGCAAGAGAATCACTTAAGCCCAAGAGTTGGAGGTTGCTGTGAGCTGTGATGTGATGACACTCTACCCAGGGCGACAGCTTGAGGCTCTGTCTCTAAATAAATAAATAAACCAATCAGAAGAAAAGAGTTTTTTTTTTTTTTTTGAGACAGAGTCTCACTTTGTTGCCCTTGGTAGAGTGCTGTGGCGTCACAGCTCACAACAACATCCAACACCTGGGCTTAGGTAATTCTCTTGTCTCAGCTTCCCAGGTAGCTGGGACTACAGACGCCCGCCACAACGCTGGCTATTTTTTTTGTTTGTTTGTTTGCAGTTTGGCCAGGGCCGGGTTTGAACCTGCCACTCCTGGTATATGGGGCCGGCAACCTGCCCACTGAGCCATAGGTGCTGTGCAGAAAGGAGGTTTTTTAAGTGGTGGAGTTCTGCTTCAGTCTTCTGTTCTCATTTGAAGTCCTTCTGCCACTTTATACATGTGGCTTCCATTCACACCTGTCTGCTGTCAACTCCCACAAAACTCCCTTGCTCCGCTCCAGGCCCAGGTAGCCAGCTGCCTGTGGGACCTCTCCTCCTAAGATCTGTGTTCCCCAGCTCCATGTTTCAAACATACCCAATACCCATTATTTCCATGCTTCTTCCCCAACCTGCTTCTCTCCCTCTAGCCCACCTCAGCCACCAACCCCACCATCCACCCTGTGACCCAGGCCACCTGGCTAGTATCCAACCCAGCCCTGGCCTTCCGCCTCACAGGTCCCTCTATCTACCCCTACCCTTACCCCCCAGTGTGGGTGTGCTATTGTCTCATCCTGATTTTTCTGTGTTGGCCTCAGCTGCCCTGCTTCTATTCCGGCCTCAGCCAACCCATCCTCCACACTTCGGACAAAGTGATGCCCCACCACTATAAACATGGTCACCTGACACTCCTTCTTAAATATCTCTATCCTCATAGTATGTAGGATAAAGTCCAAATTCCACCACATGGGCTATTCACAGCTCTCCGCCTACCTCTCTGTTTACCCTTCTCCAGAACCTCCCCTTTGTGTGCAGGGAAAACTTCCCCTTTGTGCCTGCTGCCACCCCAGCCTGAAGCACCCTTTCCCGCTCCCACTGTGAAATCACTCATTTCTCAGGGACTCAGTTCGGTGAAGCCTTCCCTGACCCATCCAAACACAAGTGTGGTTCTATTTCCCCTATTCCCACACTACTGGGGATCCTATTCTCCCACTCCCTATCCCAATTGTGCCACCTGGTACCGGGCCTGGCACACAGCTGAGTGCCTATTTCCTGAAAACCTGCAATCTGTGCCATGGCTAGGTCTGCCCAGTGGAGCTGGGAGGTGGCCTTGGCTGGACCCCTGTGGATAAAGACCACATCTTCCTTATTCTTGCACATGTCCCAGTGCCCGGCTGGCTGATAGCAAGGGCTCCATAAACCTTCACTGAGGGGACAGAGGCATGCAGCCACAAATAAAATGAACCCTGTGGCTGGGAAGGCCTGGAGAATATCTGGCCCAACCCATACCACCTACTCATGCCTCAACATTACGCAAAGGAAGAAGTTGAAGGTCCCCAAGGGACAGGGATTTGCCCAAGGTGAGACAGTGGCTTCTTCCCCACGACAAAGACTAAAACTCAATTTTTTTTTTTTAGAGACAGAATCTCACTTTGTCACCCTTGGTAGAATGCCGTGGTGTCACAGCTCACAGCAAACTCCAACTCCTGGGCTTAGGCGATTCTCTTGCCTCAGCCTTCCAAGTAGCTAGGACTGCACCACAATGCCCGGCTATTTTTTTGTTGCAGTTTGGCGGGGGCCGGGTTCGAACCCACTGCCCTCATTATATGGGGCCAGTGCCCTACCCACTGAGCCAATTGTTTTCTTTCCTGTCTAAGATCACAAAGGCTTCCAGGAGTAGGTGGGGTTTGTAGTTTGTACTTCTATCCTGCACCTGAGCACAGACTGTGCCAGGCGTGGTGTTGGATGTTTTCATGTATCGACTCACATAACCCACCTGAGAGGCAGACACTATTCTTACCCTCCATCCAACAGCTGAGAAATGGAGACTCAGCCTGCTGAAATTACATGGCAAGAATATACTGGAGACATGGTTTGAACCCTGGCTTATCTGACTCCAGCGTTGACATTCTCAGATGCCATGCCCTGCACCAGGATGATTTGGCAAGGAGTGCCTGAGAGGCAGGGCTGGCAGAGCAAGAAAGAAGGCCCAGTAGGGTGATGGTCCTGGCAGAGCCCCTGGGGGCAGAGTTAGGAGAAGGCAGCACTTTGAAGCCCCAGAGGAAGAGGCCCCCCACTTCCCAAACACCTGATTGTAACACAGAGCAGGCCCTTCTCCATCCATGCCTCTCTAGTCCAAAATTGGGGCTGAATTTCAAAGGGGTAAAGCCTTGAGGGCTTTCATCTGGGCAAAGGGAAAGCAGAATCCAAATGAGGAGTCGGGTCACACCCAGAGCTTCCCCTCCCACAAGCCAAGATGTTCAAACTCTTGTCACGGGGCATGGGGACTCGACTCTCCTCACCCCACACTCCAATCCTTTCTCCATGAGCTAAACATGCCCACCTCTGTCGCCAAACCAATAATGGTGGTTGTTTTTTAAGTGACGTCCAGACACTCAGCTTGCCATTCAAGCTGCTCTCCGACTCCATCTGTGACGATTTGTCCTCTCTTCTTTCTCGCTCACTAAGCTCCTTAGCAGGTACTTTGCAACATCAAATCAGAGCGCTCACCATTCCCCCATGCACTTTGCTGCTCTCCTGCCTCTGAGCCTATGCTCATGCTGTTCCTTTTCCCTGGAATGCTTTTCATTCCCTTCTTCTGTAGAAATCTTATCATCCTTTGAAGCCCAGCTCAACTGGCACTCCTCTTCCCATAGATCTTTCCTCCATTTTTCAAATCAGAAGGGTTATTTTCCTCTGTTCAATCCCAGGTTACTATGCACAGACCTTCTTGAGGCCCTTAGCTTGCTTCCCTGTGTATGGATTATCTGCGCATGTACCCTTCTCCTTCTGCACTCTGGACGTGTGAGGGCAACAACAGTGTCCTACTCATCTCCATACACCCCACAGGGCCGTGCACACAGCAATGCTCACTGAATGCATATTGGACTAATAAAGGCATGACTAGACTTCTAAAATCAGTGGGAAGTATTCCTGGGCCAGGGGCACTTGTATTTTCACAGGGACTACCACTTGCCTTGAGGCAGAGAACTGATCCAAAACTTGGAATTAAGGCAAAAAAAAAAAAAAAAAAAATTACTAGGCTGGGGATGGTGGCTCCTGCCTGTAATCCTAACACTCCGGGAGGCCGAGGTGGGTAGATTGCCTGAGCTCAGAAGTTTGAGACCCTGTCTCTGAAAAAATAGCCTGAGCATTGTGGCAGACACCTGTAGTCTCAGCTACTTGGGAGGTTGAGGCAAAAGGATCGCTTGAGCCCAAGAGTTTGAGGTTGCTGTGAGCTATGATGCCTCAGCATTCTACTGAGGGTGACAAAGTGAGACTCTGTCTCAAAAAAAAAAAACAAAACACAAAAACAATGACTGCAATCCATTTAAAAGTTTTTGTAGTTTGTCTGACTTACCATCGATGATGCCCTAGACTTTGTAAACATTGATGCTAACTGTAAAAAATTGATAAGTTGCAAATGCTTTCTATATACTCTAAAAAGCATAACCCCTCAAGGTAATGGTTTGGTTGTCCCCTAGGACTTTAACCACTGTCGTATCTTCTTTAGCAGTCTTATTCCAGCATTCTTTCTTTCACCAGTTATACACACTTCAGTGTCTAGTATCCTCCTTCGAACCAGCTTTGCCATCATCCTGGGTTCCCTCCTTCATGAGTGAAACAAATTTTGACAAATGTTCACTCTATGTTTGTATGAGAGTATGTGTTTTAAGTTGTTGAAAGTCATATTTTGACACAACCTTTGGAACACATTAGAATCATCTGTGGGGCACTAAAACATACGGGCACCCAGGTTCTACCTCTGCTATTCTGATTCTGAGAAGGTCTGGAGTAAGGCTCTGCTGCCTGTTTTTTCAATACTGTAAGAGAATTCTAGTTAACATTCAGAGCTGAGCACCACTTTACTAAAGGGAGACAGGCTTTATTTTAAAATACTTACCACAAGCCTGGCACGAGGCAAGCACTCATTAAATGTTAGTCATTAATACCAGGCACAGTGGTGTGTGCCCATAATCCCAGCTACTCTGGAGGCTGAGGTGGGAGAATCACTTGAGGCCAGGAGTCTCAGGCTGTAGTGTCCTATGATTGTGCTTACACAATCAATTGCACTTCAGCCTGGGCAACATAGTGAGGCTCTTTCAAAGAAAAAACAAAAAACATAGCCATTATTACAGTTAGCCCTGATAGTAGAATTTCATACACTGATGAAGAAGATTTGGTGTAGGAATACTCTAGGTCTTCTGAAATCATACCTGCTTGATACTGGGTCTTTTAGACCATGAAGTATCATAGTAAACAATACCAGGTATAGCACTATAGTAGTTCCTTCTGGCTGCTGTAACAAATTATAACACAATTAGTGACTTGAAACAAATACAAATTTATTCTCTTACAATCCTGGAATTCAGAAGTCTGAAATAAGTCTTACAAGGCTAAGATCAAGGTGCTGGCAGGGCCAGCTAGAGCCAGCTAGAAGCTCCACCTCTTCTGCCTTCTGCTTACCGCCAGCATTCTTAAGCTCGTGGAGGCATCACTCCAGTCTCTGCTTTCACGGCTACATAGCTTTCTCCTACCACCCACTTTTATCTCTTATCTCTCCTTCTTGTGAGTCCCCGTGTTACATTGGGCCCACCCAATTAGTCCAGGATAATTTCCCCCATCTCACAATCCTTAGTGAAATCTCATCTTCAAAGTCCCTTGTTCAGTCACATGTTCAGGAGTTTAGGTGTGGACATTGGAGGCTACTGGAGTCACCACTCCCCTCAGGCTCTGGGATCCATAGCATCATTCCTTGCTGAGAGCTGCCCTCTTCCCCAACCCCACATCCCTGTAACCATGGGGGACTGACTGTATTCTCAGTGTAGGGATTGTAAAGAGCACGTGGAAGTTTAGCAAACCTCCCAAACTAGGTTTTTATCCTGAAAACAGTAATATAGCTGGGATTCAAGGAGTCAGGAGGGAGAATTTAGAGGCTTCTCTGGATGATCTAGCTGCCTGCAGGTGGCCCACAAAACAAGCATGGACATTTCCCTGCCACACAGTCGGGTCACCGCCATTGCTCTTCAGTAGCAGTCTGCCCTCTAGGCTGGCTGCAGCTTCATTTACTGTCATTAGAAAAGTTGTTAGAGAAAACGATTTACTTTTTTTTAATTTTCATAGATAATAGAAACTAGTTAAGATTGTTGCAATTAAGTAATTATAGTCTGAGAGCTTCACAAAAGGCCATTAGAGAACAGGAAGAAGGCTCATTTTCCTCCCTCCGCATGAATGTGGCCTGAGTGTGCAAGGGCAATCAGGGACACTGTGTGCACTATAAAAAGGCATGCCAGGGTGAATGGCTTGGCAAGCAGAGGGGCTGGAGATCTGGCAAGCAGAATAGGGAGGCCATACTCCCTTGAACAGTGAACAACCTACACATCTGTACAGAGAAGCCTTGCTCCTCCAGCTGCATCCACATCCTTCGCTCCATATGTGAACTCATTTCACCAGAGCTCAACATTTATAAACTTTCAAAGCATGCCCCATGTGCTCTCACTCAATCCTCATAACCACCCTGTGAGACTGGCCAAGTCTATATTTTTGTCTCATTTTAGAGATAAGAAAACTGAGGCTAAAAAACATGAATGATTTGGCAATGTCACCTGGCTAATAGGTGATAGGGTTGGCTGCAGAAGTGTTCTTTTGCACTCAGTGCAAGGTGGCCCTGGGATGGATAATAGGGCTTGGATTTTAGCAGGCAAGATTTTCATCTTGTTACCTGCTGTCAGCAACCTAGAGTTTGGAAATCTCCTCTTTAAGAAAGCTACCCACTTCCCTCAGCTCTCCCTGCCCACCGTAGGAGTCTCACTTTCTTCTCTTCTTCTGATCCTGCATCTAATATACTCAGCAAACACTGTACCCCCACCGCTACCCCAGCATGACTGGGTTCCACATTGCAGGCTTCAGGAGGATAAATCACAATTACTTATTCAACAGAATGAGGGAGTTAACATGCCCTGGATGGATTTTGCCCTTAATTTAACAGGCAGGTGTGTTTCCTATGAATCTAGACTGAGAGATGAACCCCCAAGATGGGAGCTGGCTGGATTTTCATGAAGCATCAGGGTCAAAGAAGATAAAGTTCAACCCCTGCTAACAGGAGGAACAGGCAGCCTTGTTGGAGACGTGGAAAACTATTTGGCACCTTGTTTTGGTATAAACCAGAAGCCTGATCTGACTGGGAGACTAGGGTTTGTCCAAGGGAGGTGTGGGTTCCTCTGCACTGCTCAGGGATGCCTAAGGCTCAGCTTTCTCTGTCTGCTCCCTCTAAAGGGCAGAGATTAGAGAAGCCCTGGCCATCCGGCTCAGCCTTCTGTCCCCAGGCTGGCAATAGAGCCCACTTCTATTTTTGGTGAGAATACCCACCAGACAAAGATACTCACTGGAACAGGGGTTCACAGATGGAATTTAGGGGGTCTGAGGACTGGGATGGGTCACAATAAAAAAGGATGTCTTTATTTTCCCCACCCTCTAACTGAAATTCAGCATTTCATTCCATTATGAATGCAGACAACAAATCCCAGTAGTATTAGCGATGCTTGGGATTCTGTCCCAACAGAAATCACTGATCTTTTCATGTCACTTACAGTTGTTATAGGTGTTATATGGTTCACATTCCTCACTACTCCAAAATTATGGTCATTAGAAGACACACTACAAGATCTTTATTGATGAGTTGATAAAGAAACATGTATTGCTATTTCACAGTTCAAAAAAACATTTTGATAACCGTATCTCAGTATAATTGGTTTCCTTTGTACGTATTTATTGTATTTAAAAACATTATTATGACAAAGAATCCATGGTACCCCGAAAGTAAAAACATTAAGATTTCCTACATCCAAAGTAACCTTCATAGAAGGCAAGAGGGGAATGTTGCATCTCCTAGGAGGGGCATGGTTGGTTGAAAATGTAGGTGTGAGGGCCCTTTCGCACAGGCGGAGCTCTATGGGGAGTAGACTTTGGAGCTCAGAGAGTTTATTAGTAAGTGCTTCAGGGATCTACGCTTGAGGAAGGGAATAGCAAGGCAGAAGAAGAAGATGCAGCCTCGGTTGAGGTCTTATCCAACCCTATGTGGAGTTCTGAAGGTGGGATGACCCTGCAGAGTTGCTGTGACTATGGGTGAGGAGTCAGGCCTTTACACCCCTGCTGCTTAGTCATTAGATTCAGTTACCTCTGAATCTGGGTGAAGGGATCTGACTTTGGGTGAGGCCACTCTCTCTAGCAGAGTTACTTCCCAGGGAGGGCTGCCAGCCAGCCAGCTGGGGGTGGGGGAAGTCATTCATTCCCCAGCAGGGCCTGGGTGGGGCTCACAGAGTTCACCACAGGCTCTCACTGCAGATCTATTATAGCTGCATCCCTGCCTGCAGTCCAGAATCTTTCATTTAAAAAAAAATTCTCCCAGTGATTCAGATGCCCTGCCTTGTTTGGAATCCCTGGCAATCAGAGCTGGATGGGACTCTGAGATCATAGAACCCAAGGGACTTGTTCAAGGCTATTCCGCTGGTCAGTAGCAGAGCCAGGAGGCTGCTGACCTAGCCTTGGCTATGACCCCTTCCCATTTTAAAATTTCATTTAAGACCAGGAGCAGGGGCTCATGCTTGTAATTGTAGTATTTTTGGAAGGATCACTTGAAGCCAGGAGTTTGAGACCAACCTGAGCCACATAGTGAGACCACATCTCTACAAAGAATAGAAAAATTAGCTGGGTGTGGAGGCAGGTTCCTGTAGTCCCAGATATTCAGAGGGCTGAGGTTTTGAGGTTGCAGTGAACTATGATAATGCCACTGCAGAATGAGACCCTGTCTCAAAACAAACAAATTTCATTTCAAAAAGTATTTGTTGAGAGTCTTCCACCTGCTGGGCACTGGGGATGCTGTAGTTGCAAAAGGGATACAGTCCAGCCTCCCCCAAGCCTCTCAGCGGGGCCTGCTCACACTCACACATTGCTTGTGGCACTGTGAGTTGAACAATATCTATCAAAATTGTAAATGTACCTACTTGGCATTTCCACTTTCAGGTATTTGTCCTACAGTTAACCCTCCAGATAGGGGCAGTGACATAAGTACAAGGATATTCACCAAGAAACTATTTATAATAGCAAAGCTGGCAACAGCCTTGATGTTCATCAACAGGGAATGGTTGAATAAACTGTAGTATGCACAGAGGAATCCTACATAACTATTAAGAAAAAAAGAGACAGCTTTTTATATTGATATGTTAAAAAAGAAAAGGAACACAGAAAACTTCCCAAGGCATATCAGTAAAGAAAAAAAAAGATGTAGAACAATGTATAACATGCCACAATTTAGGTGAAAAAAAAAAAGAGAAAAAAGACACATGTGAATTCATGTAAATTTTCAGTGAACCAAGAGCTTTTAAAAAGAGAGAATCAGTCTAGGGTGGCGCTTGTGGCTCAAAGAAGTAGGGCGCTGGCCCCATATGCCAGAGGTGGCGGGTTCAAACCTAGCCCCAGCCAAAACTGCAAAAAAAAAAAAAAAGAGTGAGTCAGTCTGAGTAGAAAAATAGAAACCACTCAAGGTTTTTCAGAGAGAGAATTTAATTCAGGAAATTAGTTAGGCATGTGATACATGACCTGAGAAGCAAGTGCATCCATCAGCTGACCCGGACCTGGGGAAACAGTAACCTGTAAGGGGTTGGCCTCCTGGAATACAGAGAAGAGAAGGAAGAAATCACTAGCACAGTAGTGACAAGCGTGGTTATAAAACGCCCAGAGCGTCTTCCTGGAGGTCCCATGAGAAGTAGTCCTATGCTCACCTCTAGGAGTGGGGGGCTGGGAGGGAGACCTAGTTTGTATTGTGTACCTTTGGGTGCCTTTAAGTTTTGCACCATGAGGATATATTGCCTATTTGAAACAAGATGTTTGCTTAACATTTGTGTTGAGTGCACTGGTAAGGGGAAAGCAACTTAATTTTTTTCCATTGGAAAATAATCTTCCTAGAAACAAAATGCCAGCAAAATTCTCTATAATTACACCCTCAAAGACAGCACAGCATTTTTTCTGGGGATGGTTTCCACAAGTGTCCTCTTCAAACCCTCCTTTGACTGCCTGGTCCTGGAGGGGAGGAAGGAAGCACAGCCCAAAGGGCTGGTGGAGTGCAAGCTGGGTGCTTGCACACCACATCTGTGGCCACTTAGAAAGCTGCTGGCCTGGAAGGCCTCCGCTCAAAGCCCAGAGCTGCTGTGCCTATTAGAGCGCCCCGTACCACCTCCCTGAAGGGGCAGCTGCTCTGAAGTGGGGCCCCAGCTCCGCCATCCCCATCCCCAGGAAACAGCACACACTGGCTGCCAGCCCAAAGCCCCAGATGCCCACTAGGGAAGCAAGATGTGGGCACCTGGCCTTTGCCCTTGAGTGACAAGTTCTGTAACTCCATAAAGAGGATGGGCAGTGGGAGAAGTAGAGGGGCCACCTCTTTAACTCTGTTGAACTCTGTGAAGAGAAAGCTGAGGCACAGGAGAGATCATTAACCTGCCCAAGTTCATGCTGCCAAGGATTGACAGAGGTGGGATCCGACCCGGATCTGGGTGGTATTGTGAATCTGGCCCTCTCACTGTGCAGACAGGGACCAAGCCACCAAGAGTCACAAAAGCAACAGCTCAAGAGATTCTGACTTTCTGTCTTGCCTCCCTTGTTCTTTAGGGGGTCCTAAATCAGACCGTAGCAATTCCTTATCACAATCCTCTGAGCCTCAGTCTTCTTAGCTTTTAAGTGGGACTTTCCTACATATCTAAAAGGTTGTTATGAGGTTTACATTTGTCGATGATTGTAAAGTTATCTGGCACATAGGGAGTCTTAACAAACATGAGCCCACTTCTTCTTCCTTCTTTTAAGCATCCTTTTTTTTTTTTTTTTTTTTCAGACAGGGTCTAACCATTTTGCCCAGCTTACTCTCGAGTTCCTCGGCTCAAGTGACCCTCTCACATTAGCCTCCTAAATAACCAGGATTACAGGCTCCTACCCAGGCACCCCAGTTTTAAGCATCTTAATTCCCACTCCTCATCCTGAAACCTTACAGGGTTACTTGAAACTCAGCCGAAAATGCTGACCTCTCTATAAAAGTCTCTCTATACCACCCCCTGCAAGCCTAGGAGGTGGGCTCAGTATCCACAGAGCCTCCTGCTCTCATCCAGACTTAGATTTACTTGGCATGTGGTCTTCCCTCTGAACTCCAAGACAGTGAATTCAAGCTGGGTTAACTTTTCCTGCTGTTAACATTTCCATGAATGCCTTCCCAGCTATTTCCATCAATTCCAAACAAATTTCCTAAGAAAAGATGAAAGAGAAACACCTTCTCAGCTTCAAAGTCCTGCGACTCAAAGCTCAAAGACAGCTCTCTGGGTTCTCTGGTAGATGCCCAGCCTGGAGTACAGTGGCATGATCATAGCTCACTGTAGCCTCGAACTCCTGGGCTCAAGCAATCCTCTGCCTTAGTCTTCCGAGTAGCTGAGACTACAGAAGCGGACCAGTCTTGCTATATTGCCCAGGCTTGTCTTGAACTCCTGGCCCCCAGGGATCCTCCTGTCTTGGCTTTCCAATGTGCTGGGATTATAGGTGTGAGCTTCTGTTCTGTGGTTCTGCTGGGCTTCCTGATACCTCCCCACTCCTATCCACAATATGATGGTCTAAATAAGCAGCCAGATCCACCACACAATGGGGAAGGTTGTCTCTTTGTTTCTAAAATGAGTCTTCCAGGCTGGGTGCAGTGGTTCATGCTTGTAATCCTAGCACTCTGGGAGGCCGAGGTGGGTGGATTGCTTGAGCTTACAGGTTCGAGACCAGCTTGAGCAAGAGCGAGACTCTGTCTCTACTAAAAATAGAAAATCTGAGGCAAGATTGCTTGAGCCTAAGAGTTGGAGGTTGCTGTGAGTTATGATTTCATGGCACTCTACCTAGAATGACAGCTTGAGACTCTGTCTCAGAAAAAAAGAGTCTTCTAGGCAAGTGTCCCCAGCCTGACTCCTGGTCCCTGAGGTCTCCTTTCTGCATGCATAGAGGCCATTCGACCCTCAGGTGGGCTCAGTGCCTCTCCAGTCTCTTGTAGATAGTTGGTACCAGTGTAAGGAGCCTGAGCCTGGCATTTAGCCCAGGGGCTTAATTTCAGGTCATTCTTGCTGTGGGCTTCACTGTGACCTCTAGACTAGAGTGTTCCCTCTGTCTTGTGCCAGCTCCCATAGACTCCTGCAGCCACTCGCCTTGGCTGTTCTCTTGTTACCTGTAATAGCTGGGCCTGCCAAGGGCTTCCCCAAGCCATTTGCATATTCACTCATATTCTCTCTCTTTCTCTCACTCTCATCTGCTAATGTCTTCTAAGTGCCAGTTCTTGTGCTAAATATATGGAGATGAAGGAAACACAGCCCAGGTCCCCTATTTCCGCAGGACTTCATAGTTTAGCAGGAATATAGGCATGAAGTGAGACAATCAGTGTGGACAGGGCTCTGCTGGGGCAATGCATGAGGAACTGGGAGGTGGGCACAAATACAAGAGGCAGCATTGAAGATCTCCCAGAGGAGTCAAGGATGGTGGTCCAATTAACTCTTGCCTCAAAACTTAGTGGCATAAAATAGCCATGTGTGCCTGCAGATTATGACTTGGGAATTTGGACAGGGAACTGCAGGACTGTAGCCTTCCTGCTCTGTAGTACATGGGACCTCAGCCAGGGTGATCATGCTTGCTGGAGGTGACTCGAAGATTTTGGCATCCAGGCTGGGCTGACTGAGGAACAGGCTCAGCTGGAACTGTCAACCAGAGTGCCTACTTGTGTCCTCTCCAGTCTGGTGGTCTCAGGGTAGTCAGACTTTTTACATGGTGTCTCAGGTATTCAAGAGTGAGTGTTCCCAGTGAACAAGGAGAAGCTGCATGGCCATGTGAGTTAGCCCTGGAGGACATGCAGCATCACTTCTGACATAGGACCAACACCAGATGCAAAGGATGAGGATATAGAATTCATTTCTTGTTAAGAGAAGAGTCAAACCACTTGCAGTCATGTTTTAAAACTGGCACAGAAGGTTTTCCAGAAGAGGTAACTCTTGAGCTGAATTTTGAAGGCAGAGTAAAAGTTTTCCAGATAGACAAAATGGGAAGGCATCCTAGGCTGGGGAGGAGGGGGAGGGGGATCAGCATATGCAAAGGCCCTGGGGCACAAGAGTGGATTGCATGATATGTAATAGTCCCACTAGACTACCTAGGAACTCAGCAAACACAGCTCTTCCTGTCATCTCAGGCTGGTCACAGAATGCCAGGGCCCTGCTGTGCCCCAGAGCTCAGATACTAACCTTTCAGCTGAGGGCTTATCCAGCTTAGAGTTTGAGTGGAAAATCTATATTCCAGTGGCCTGGTTCCACCTAGCACCTGAGGCTATGGTGAGCACACAGGGAGATGCCACCTGGAAATGGCTTTGAGCCAGACCCCATGCCCATGGTCTCATGTCCAGCTCTTCATTTAGAAACCCTTGAGGCCTGGCCAAACTTTTTTGGTCTGGTTTTTGAAGGTCTAAAGATTCTGTGTCTGCTGGCTTGAATCCTGGCAATTCTTTCCATAATGGTTAATCCTTTTGATTGTAGGCATAAAAACTCAGACTACATTAAACAAAAAAGGGAAATTATTGGTTCTTGTAACTTGAATGTTCCAGGAAAAAATCCTGGAGTTTAAACAATATCAGAATTCTCTTTCTCATGATTTCTTATCTGAGCTTTTTCCCCTGTACGCTTCGTTTTTCAGGTCTCCCCGAAGTAACAATGGTGGCTCTACAACTCATGGCTTACTTAATAATCCTCAGCAAACCTAGCCAAAAGAGAGTCCCTTTCTCCCGAATGGGCTGGCTGCAGTCCCAAAGAAGGTTCTGACTGGCCCAGTTTGGATCACATGCCCTTTCCAGAATGGATTGCTATGGCTGTGAAGCAGCAGCACTCTGAGGGCCGGCTCACAGTAACCACATGGAATCACTTATTTCACGAAATGGGGATTCTGTTATCAGAATAGGAAAGAAAAACGTGAAAAGCAGGTCCTGTTCAGTCTCAGGCGCACTAGTACAGCTGCACACTTTGTACACTGTACAAAGAGATGATAGGATATCTCTTCCATATCTGTCTAGACAAGGTCCCTTTTCCTAATGCACACAAAGGTGGCCAGACGGACTAATGCCAGGCTTTCCAAAGTCTACAACACTTTACTTTCCTGAGTGCTTCACCACTACCCGGAAAATGACCCCTGCATCCTTCACATGCTAGTTCAAATGCCTACTCTTCCATGAGGTGGCAAGATTAATCTCGAGTTCCCCATGGACCCACACAATTATGGCCTCTGCCTTGGTCATGATCATCCAGTTATGATTTCTTGTCTGTTTCCCTACCTGGCCCAAGACAGGTTTGACAAGGGTAGGGAGTGTGTCCAAGCTGCTGTTTTAGGCCAGGTAGAAGAGATGCACAGGTAAGATCTGTTCTGTAGGAAAGAGAAGAAATTGCTTCTCCTTGCTGCCCCAGCCTCTCTCCCAGCTTTGCCTGCAGTGGACAATTAGGGAGGAATGTGAGTCCTGCATGTCTGCAGTGAGAGGCCATAGGCTTGATCTGTGCATCTTCTCTCTTACCTTTACCAGCGTCTGGAGACACTGCTCAAAGGAAGGGGCCTTGAATGGTGCACTCACAGGGCCACCATCCAAGGTTGGACTCTAGAGATCAAGTCCTTCTTCAGGAGGCCTCTGGGGAAGAAAAGGTTGCAAGGCTCCATCTGGGTCTCACTGAGGCTGCCAGGCAATTGCTCTAGAGCTCAGCTTTAGCTTCTGATTAAAAACAGATCTGGGAGCTTGAAATTAGATACCTGTCAACACAGGCAAAGGAAATGTACTATGGGAGGGAAGCTGACCGGCAGTCCAGTAGTGGTGGCCTGGACAGCAAGGTGGCACTTCCCTTCTAAAGGGCCCCCAGGATCCCTTGCCATGTCTTAGGGGTGGTGACAACCCTAAAACCCAGGAGCCCCGTGGAGACCAGAGGAGCTACTCAATTCTCTGCCATTTTCCTCACTCTTCCCGTCTTTCTCTGCTTCTTTGCTCCAGACAGAAGACCTGAGTTAAATCTCAGTACTAACTTTCATTCACTTTGGGTAAATTATTTAACCTTTCTGAGCCTCAGTTTTATCATCTGTAAAATGGGTGTGAAAATAATTATGTGCCAGCTTAGTGCCTGTAGCTCAAGTGGCTAAGGCAGCAGTCACATACACCAGAGCTGGTGGGTTCGAATCCAGCCTAGGCCTGCCAAACAGCGATAACAACTACAACCAAAAAATGACTGAGCATTGTGGTGGGTGCCAGTAGTCCCAGCTACTTGGAAGGCTGAGGCAAGAGAATCACTTAAGCCCAGGACTTGGAGGTTGCTGTGAGCTGTGATGCCATGGCACTACCCAGGGCAACAGCTTGAGGCTCTATCTCAAAAAAAGAAAAAGAAAAAAAAGAAAAAGAAAAGGAAATAGTATGTGCCCTGCCAGCTAACTGTATTATTGAAAGTGATAACATAAGAAAAGTGCGTAGCACAGGACCTGGAGCCCAGTAAGGCCTTATTAAATGTCAATTTTTGTTATGCTTTCTCCTTCCCTCCTTTTCTATAAAAAAGTTACTTGAGGGTGGTGCCTGTGGCTCAGTGAGTAAGGTGCCAGCCCCATATACTGAAGGTGGCAGGTTCAAACCCAGCTCCGGCTGAACTGCAACCAAAAAATAGCCGGGCGTTGTGGCAGGTGCCTGTAATCCCAGCTGCTTTGGAGGCTGAGGCAGGAGAATCGCGGAAGCCCAGGAGCTAGAGGTTGCTGTGAGTCCTGTGTACATCATGGCACTCTACTGAAGGCGGTAAGGTGAGACTCTGTCTCTACAAAAAAAAAAAAAAAATTAAAAAAAAAAAAGTTACTTGATACTATTAAACCATAAATATAATCCTTGATGATTATATTATAGTAAGGACATTATTTCATGTTTGTAATGGTGATGAGGTGGGAAACACATTGGCTTCAGAGTCAGACAGCCTGGGGCTGTAATCCCGGCTCTGCCATCTACAAACTCAGTGACTTACTCAAAGGACTGAACGTCTCCAAACTTCAGTGCCCCTCAGTCTGCATAATGGGGATACAGTCATACTGGCTCTGCCTTTCCCTGAGGCTGCTGTACATCTCACATGGAATACATACATACAGAGCCACCAGGAGGGCACTGAGCCACACTCCTTGGAATTATTCATGCTTCCAATATTGTGCCTGCCTTCTTGCTACCTCCTTTTCTTGTATTTGGTCCTTCTTTTCCTTTTTCCAAAGTCACGAGTCAAACAAACTCCATGGGTTCATAGATTGTTAGAGCTGGAAGAGAACTTTGTGACCATTGCTTCAATGGCTCTATTAGAAATACAAAGAAATTCCGGTTCCTGGGCTGCAATCCAGACCTAGAGTATCAGAATTTCATATGTTTTAAATAAGAATTTCATATTACAAAATAAAACATGCCCACTATAAATGAGTTCCAACCATACAGAAATAATGAGAATAAAATGGTCTCTCGTCATAGGTAACCACTATTAACAGTTTGATGTATGTCCTCTAGGGTTTTGGTTTTTGCTTTTTTCCCCCCTGGAAAGATCTAACATACAGTATTCATTTTCTCCATTAAACTAGATCATCATTCACTAAAAAAAAACCTTAATATAGCTTAGACATTTTTCCATATCCCTATATACATCTACCACATTCTGCTCCACAGCTGCAGAGAATTCCATGATGTGGTTGATTTAATCATTTTCCTGTTGGTGAACATTTAGGCTGTCCCTGGTGATTAATATGCAGCCAGCCCAGCCGCTGCCCATGTTTGGCAATTTTTTGTAAGATGGGTAATTGGAGGCCCAGGAAGAGGTTGTGAGGTTCCTGGAGCAAGTTAGGGGCTGAGCTGGGATTTATAACCCTGGTCTCCTGGTGTGCTCTTTGCATCCAACGGTGCCACTACAATCACCAAAGGAAAAAAAAGGTGGTGAAGGGAACTCAAGAACATTTTTCTGAACCTATTCCTGATAGAAGGGAAGAAGAAAAAAATCCCTTGATTTATTTTTCTGAGAATTGGATTTTTTCCCCCAAAGTTTCTCAGCATTTTCACTTTTCATTATGTTCTTTGCAAGAGTTCATAACTCCATAAATTTTTCCTACACATTGTTTCTGAAGGCAATTTTTTTTTTTTTAATGCTAGAATCTCCAAATCCCACTTCCCCTGAGCATGGCTGTTCTTAGAGACCTTGGTCAAATTCCACTTTACAGACCAAACCCCCATCCTCACCGTAATTGATGAGTTTTCCTCACTTGTGTAAACAAAAGAAGTTTTAAAAATTGTGACTGTCATTTATTTTTTTCACTAAGTAAATTCTTCCAAGTCCTGTAGGTAACTTTCCCAGAAAGATAAATTACCCAATCATAACAAATACAAAATGTAATGCTTGTAGAATCCTTGTGAGAATTTGCTCTTTGCCCAGAAATTATGCTTTATCTTCCTACTACAGAATGGAATGTTAATCCTGCCCCCAATGAGGTAATAGAGATTTGATTGGATAGGAGGACTGCCCATCAAGTCCCATCCTCTTTGAAGCAGTTGTCCTCAGAGTCTGGTGCTGAGGTGCAGACAAAGATTTCCAAGTTTATGGTGCCCATCTGCATCCCCTGCCACAAAAGGATTTGTCAAAAACCATCCAGATTTCTGAGCAAAAGGAAGAGATGAGAGATGTCATCCTCAGAGAGCCGAACTAGGTGTTTGCAACATTTAAATGTGGTTTGGTGTCATATGGGGCAGAAGATAAAGGGAACAGTTTATGTATGCACACAGATATTTTAGGGCTTAAGATGATAGCCATGAGCCCAGCACTGGTAGGTAGCTCTAGCGGCTAAAGCACCAGCCACATACACCAGAGCTGGCAGGTTCGAATCCAGCCCAGGCCTGCCAAACAGCAATGACAACTATAACCAAAAAAAAAAAAAAAAAAATAGCCAGGCATTGTGGTGGGTGCCTGGAGTTCCAGCTACTTGGGAGACTGAGGCAAGAGAATCACTTAAGCCCAGGACTTGGAGGTTGCTGTGAGCTGTGATGCCACAACACCCTACCCAGGGCTATGGCTTGAGGGTCTGCCTCAAAAAAAAAAAAAAAAAAATAGCAGTGATCCCCAAACTGTGTTCTGTGGAACACTAACCTCTCATGAGAGGTATTACATGAGGGAATGAGAAATATGGTGCCTTTTATCTGGAAAATGCAGAAGGAACAGGATTCAAGAGAACCCCAGGCTGCAGCTGATATTCTAAGTGAACTACTGGGGCTCTGTCACCTCATTTCATCATCCAAATGCCTTCAACCATGCTGGGTGGCTGTCAGGCAGGGTGAGGGTTACAGGTGATAGCCTCCTTCACTCTATCTTCATCCTCTGTGAAGGATGATAGGAAGGAAACATGTGTCCCATGTAAGGTGTCACATATAAAAAAGAACATAATGGAAATTGCCTAATTCCCAGAGTCAGAAAAATGAAGGGCCTTCATCCTCCCTCCACCCAGGCTGGGTCCTTGGCACATGACCACCACAGAAGGACAGGGCAGTGCCCTTATGGAGCAAATCTAGATGTGGAGAAGACAATATAGTGGCAGGAGTTAGGAAGGGATGTAGACTGAGCTGTCTGGGGCTTACTCCATCCACCCACAGTTGCCTGGGCTCCCAGTATACAACGGGCAGAGTCCAGATATCCCAGCGGTCATCCATCTGGCATGACCTGCCTTGGACACTTTCTCTTGTGTGGCCAGTCCCCACATGTCCTAGTCTAGCACATTCACACTCAGGTGGGCCCTCCACGTTGCTTTTCTCCCCACTGCATGCTAATCCAGGTCCTTCCCATCTTTAGCAGCCCCACTCCAGCCCCCTTTAAGAAGCAAGGGGGAAACTGCTCCATCACCACTCTCTGCCACAAGAAATTCTGTGATGTGTAAGTCACTGAGGGTGGACTTGACTGTTCCTGGTGAGCAGTCCAGCCCCAGAGGAGAAACAAACGTCAAGGTGGGAATGGCCTGGTGCCTGCACCCACTGGCCCCACCCGAGAGTGAGCTATTCTGGCCTCACTGGCCCCAAGATGGGGCAGAGCTAGAAGCTGAAGTAGCTGTTATCATAAAGGGCTTTGAGCGGTTCAGAGAACAAGCAGAGATGCCTCAGGGCCCCAGAGATAAAGTATGGCCTAGTGTCAGGCTTTCTCCTGACTCTGACCCAGAATCTGGCCCCTGGTGGCTTGGGACTGAGTGAAGAGTGCTATTGCTGGAGCCACGGGTGCTTTCTTGGGGGTATCACAGTAAAGGGAGTCCCCAGAGTCCTAACAAGCAGGCTCAGGATGTGAGATATACTACCAGTCCTGCAAGAGATTCCACCCCTTAGAGAGTTCCAGATGTGGGTAATAGTCTTTGAGTGGGGACTGAGGTTCCTGTATCAGCAAAGTAGGGCTCAGGGCTGGTGGGGTGTGAGGACTCAGGTAAACCACATCCTCATTCACACTCAGGCATCTGCCCCAGCCAAGCATGAACTCTTCTGGCTTCAATCCTGCCCAAACATTGTTGGTCGACCAAATCTGACCCATCCTTGCCAAGAATGTGTGTGCCTGGGATGGTGAGGAGAGAGGCCAGACAAACAATATAAATGAGAGCTGCACAAGGGCAGGGTCCCAGGAAGGGCAGACAGTGTAGGCCCCATATACTGAGGTGGAGGGTTTGAACCCGGCCCTGTCCAAAAACTGCAACAAAAAAATAGCCAGGCTTTCTGGCAGGTGCCTGTAGTCCCAACTACTCTGGAGGCTGAGGCAAGAGAATTGCCTAAACCCAAGAGCTGGAGGTTGCTGTGAGCTGTGACGCCAGGGCACGCTACTGAGGGTGACAAAGTGAGACTCTATCTCTAAAAAAAAAAAAAAAATTGTCACCCTGTGGTAATGTAGGTCCAGGGATACCATATTTTCCCAATTTTTCTTTTAAGAATATAAAAATTCAGATTACATGAAATCTGATTTTCAAATTTAAAAGTTGGCAACTGTGGGTTATTATCTATCTGATCATTCAGATCCATTGTCTGCCCAGCTATGCCCTTGGGAGAGTGAGCCTGTGAACAGCTGGGATTTATGTTCCAGTTGGGATTTGTCTGATAGGCAGAATAGGTAGCTAGAGATGGAAAGAAGGGAGGTCAGGATATTTATCCCCTCATCTCAAGCCTAGCCTCTCCTACATATTGCCCACAGCTCCACATACATGGGGCTGTGGCTTTGGCAGTGGCTATATTCCTCCAGGTCCTGCATGATGGTCCCAGTCCAGGTGACAGTTCTTAAGGTCTGGTGACACCCTCCTTCTCGTCTTCAGACCTAGGGTATCTCCCACTGGTTGTCTCTAGATGCTTCCCATCCTGTCAGTCCTCTTCATCCTGCTGTGTAAAGAGCACCTTTGTTAGGAGCTCTTCCTCAGTTAACCCTCTCTTTCCTTCTGGGAACCACCCAAACCAACCAACCCAATTAAAAAACCACACTGTGAGGTCTAATCACAGTGGACTTACAGTCTGGATCCAGCTTGAAGCTGCTGATGTACAATCAGGGCACCAAAGCCGGTGCAGTGCGAGGGATAGCAGGTACACACCAACTCTTGGGTTGAAATTGAAGAGCCAGTTCAAAAAAGGACAAAGCCATGAGATGTGTCCAACCAGTTTAATGACTGACAAATGCGTGCAAATGCCAAACTATGGAGCACCAGGAATACAAGAGGCACAAAGGGCTGGGAGTGGGGGTGGAGGGTTGGGAGATACTACAACACTGTCATTGGGAAATGGAATCATCTAATATTGATAGAGGGAAGGGGTGTCCAATGGTGGCTCAGACCTATGACATATTCCTTGGGGGAGCCTACATCCCTTACTGACAGTAGGAGCAAGCCAGCTGCCTTTACTCCCGAACATAAATTCTCGTGCAGACCACGTCATCGGCGCCAAACGTCTGTAGAAAAGGGGAAAAGGAAAACCAATCATTGCAGATGCCTGTGCAAAAATGTTTAAAGCATATCACTAATAAGGCCACTTACTGCCCTGTTAAAAAACTCTTTGTAACAGACATTCAATTTCCTGTGCTGTGTGCTTATGGTAAGTGCAAAAGAGTTCCTTCCCCCCCCCTTCCTCAAGCTCCTTATTGGCAGAGAGGCCCCTGGGGTATAGAATTATGTTATATACAGTTTTCCTTTGCTCCTGGAACCTGTGAATGCTGACATAAGAGATGCTAGGAGCTTTGGTTTTGAAATTAAACTGAAAGAGGGAGAATGCCACTTTGGACGTTCCAGCTGCCCAAAATGGAACTGGTTTAGGAAAAGCTGTTCTCTGAGACCTTTCCCTAAAGCTTTTCTTTTCAATGACTTCAAGAGAGTAAGGGGGTTGGGCAGCTGGAGTTGTGGAGTCCAGTGCTGACCAGCCAGGTGGGATTGCTTTGAAAGAGTAGAACTGCTTTCCAGGAAGCAGCCGTCTAGTTGGGGAGACAGCCTGAAATGTTGTATAAGTGACACTTGAGTCACTTGCAATCTAGAAAATTGTTTTCAGCTGCCAAAGCATAATGCTGGCAACCAGAGCTAGTCCTGCGACCCCCAGCTGTGTAAGCTGAGGCAAGTGTCTTCTCTTGGCACAACAGGGATGGGGCAGGCAGGGCTGTTGTTGAGGAGAGGGTGGTATTGAACAAGGTGATCCCAAAGGCTCTTTCCAGCTAAAATTCTATGGCTCTTTGTTCATTTGCTCCATCATTCCATTGATGGAGGAGGTTTTTTCTTCTGGCCCCTGAAATGATATTGCCCATAAGTCAGCTATCTCAGCTTTCCCTAAAGCAGCAATTACTCACAGGTCTTTCCTGGGTATCTCACAGACAGCTAGACAGGGAAAGGAGTGTATATGTTAAAAACCAAAATTCCCAGTCCTCTAGACCTGGTGTGGTATGTTCGTTTGCAGGTGTACACCTATCTGCTGGAGCAGAGGCTCTCAACCTTCCTAATGCCGCAACGTATTTTCATTGTTAAAAAGGGGTCGCAACCCATAGGTTGAGAACTGCTGTGCTGGAGGGTCTTTATCTTCAGATTCTCAAAGTGGCCTGAGATTTAAGAGAGGTCAAAACCATTGGAACTAAGAGTTTAGCTGTCCTAGGATCTTTATATTCTTACCCCTAGAACCCTTAGTAGGTCGTGAGATGCTCTCAGAGAACATTTGCAAAAACATTACCCCAACTCCTCTGCTCCAAGGAAATCCTTCTAGTCCTTAGAGATTATTAGGAAGCAAATGTTCATCACTAGCTTCTTTTCATACTAGGGGTCTCCTGACCAGATTAGCACAGCCATGCCTGCTTCTGGACACCTCTGTGTTCTGTTCCTTCTTTTTTTTTCAATGAGAAATGCAGGTCATTCTGTGCTCTGGGAGTGTGTGTGGAGTGGAATTCCCATCATAAAACCATCTCTCAGCTATTTAGGCCCCCTAGGACCATGTTAGTTTTCCACAACTCTTTGAGCTCTATAGCCAAAGGCTGGCAAATGGAATGCCAGAGTTTGGGGACTTGACTCTTTACCCTGCAGTAACTACTCTAGCTATATGACAGCTGTCCCAGGCTAACAAACGGCCCCATGACATGAGAAGAAATCACTGCCATTTCCAACCGCATTTGAAGTGGCTGTCTCAGCCTGCAAAGTATGCTTAGAGGTTTCTGAAGGAAACTCTCCATAGAATATTCCAGCGTGGTTTGAGGGAGTATGCTCAATTTTCAAAGGAAAGCAACTTACAGGCTGAGGGCAATATACTATTGGCAGTGGGAGAGCTTCTTTCAACTTAGCTAGAATAATTTGCCTCTTGTTATATGGAGGCTGCATCGCACTACGTTTTAGATTTATTAATGATAATAACCCTTGAAATAAAAGCCCACATTTCAGATCCCAAATGCCAAGAATTCATGGTCCCTTAGAGGCTTGTATATATGTTTGCTGAGCCAGGGAAGGATGCGCGGGTGGAGCTGTGGAGGAGGTGGGGATTGGAAAAGGTGGAATGCTTCTTGCAGAATTTGGCCTGTGACTTTGGCTGCTCATATACCATAGAGGTTAATGAAAATCACACCTTTTCAGAGCCCACTTAACCCTCAGCTATACCCAAGGACTCTAAAATCATCTCCCTCTTTTTTTGTCTCTGGGTCCAGTAAAGCACATGCACCTTTCTCCCTAAATTTCCATGTCTCAGCCTCAAATTGCCCTTCAACCTCATCAAGTATCCCTTCCCTGGAAACAACATTAACCACGTTGCAAATTAAGCCAGTCCTTTCTCTAACAAAGGAGAAAGTATGTGAAATCATCCCAGGGAAAGGCAACAAGAGAGATCAAGCAACCTTAGTTCAAGTAAGAGAGAAAGCTCAATTTAGGGTCTTCTCACAGAATAAACATGTAATTTCAGGGCCGAGAGGGACCTCAGAGATCAGACCTCAGTTCAACCTCTCATTTTACAGCAGGGGACATGGAGCTTAGGAAGAGAAGAGAGGGGAGGTTGTCAAGGTCACATAGGGAGCCCCTTCCTAGCACATCTTAGTCTTAGTCTCCCCACATTTCAGGGTGACACGTCACTAAGACGAGGCAGATGGTAATCAAACTCCTGATGGAGAACAAAGGATATAATTTCCCAGCTACCCCAAAGAGCTTTTCCCTTTGTAGTCTGGTGGGGAGGCGGGGGAGGTAGTTGCTAGGAAAGCTTGGTCAGTTCTGAAACACAAAAGGAGGGTAAGGTGGGGGTTGTCCTGTCTTCCTTCCTTCTTCCACCTAAGAAAATGGAAGGAGGTATATGATTAATCTATAAAGGTTTCTAACTTGGCCTCACCAAGTAAGTTTTGTTTGTAAGGAAGAGCCCACCTTTTTTCAGTTCTAAAGGGCTCACCCTCTCCACATTGTTTTTCTGACACTTCGCAAATTAGCATTAGTTGCCTGGCTCCTGAAGGCCATTGGAGTTTGTAAATTAGAGGTAAAAATGTTTTCTAAGGCAATGAATTCTGACATGATAAAAATTTCTGAAACCATTACCAGCCAGCAAAATGGAGAAAGAGAAGGAAAAAAAAATCCTTTCAGCAGTGTGAGCCTGGGGACCTCACAGAGCCTGAGCATTCGGAGCTGGCTGGAGGGAAGGTTGGCTAAAAGCAGGTCACTGCCGCAGGGATGTAGCCCTTTGGATAGTGGCAGGCAGCCCCCTGTTCTGCCCTCTGAGCCACTCCCCTTTCCTGCCAACCATTTAACAATGATTTCCTCTGACCTAAACTGTCATGTCGGGTTTTCTGCTCAAATTTTAATCTAAGGCAAATGGCTTCTTTCTCTGAGTGGATGAGGGAGAATAATGTGGTTGTGTGGTCCACCTCAGGCACCATCTGGGAAACGTCAGGATTGTCTTAGGGTCACAGGGGTCTCACCAGGATAAGCTCGTCATTGGCCAGCTCACGGGTCCAATAGGTTTTGGGGCCTTCCCCTTCAAGAAGAGTTTGTGTGCAGTGTATCTTGTTCTCATTCTCCCAAGTGGCTAAACTCTGTGGGCAGGAAAACCATTAGTGACATTAATTACAGTCACAGCAGCAAGAGCAGAGACAACAATGAGCACCAGAGAATAACTGCTGTGCAACACAGCAACACATGGTCCTTGTCAGCAAGTCACAGAATCTTCTTTGCTGAGTTTTATAAAACCCAAATTCAGAGTGTTAGTCATGGATTTTATAGAGTATAAATACACCTCCTCTCTCTCACATACACACACACCAAAGCAACAAAGCCTTAAGCATGCTTTATATCTCTATGTATAAAATTAAGAGCATGTCACAATTCCTTTATGTAAAAATGGACTATCCTTTGAGATGATTTGGATTTTAAAGGCAAGAACCTTCACATCAGAACCATAAAGTTTTAGAACAGTTAAGACACGATGTTTGGGGCACACACCTGTAATCCTAGCACTCGGGGAGGCTGAGGTGGGTAGATTGCTTGAGCTCAGGAGTTCAAGACCAGCCTGAGCAAGAGTGAAACCCCCATTTCTACTAAGAATAGAAAAACTAGCCAGGCATAGTGGCCCACGCCTGTAGTTCCAGGTACTCAGAAGGCTGAGGCAAGAAGATTGCTCAAGCTTAAGAATTTGAGGTTGCTATGAGCCATGGCACTATACTCAGGGTGACAGAGGGGGAAAAAAAGAGAAGATGTTTATAGCCACATCTGTCATCTGCAGATCAGGAGTGTGATTCCCTGCATCTTGGGTTAAGAATGTCCTATCTGTTTGTACTCCTCATCTGATGCAGTCCTGCTATTATAGACCTGGGTGTTTCTGGCTCTGAGAATTAAAATACTTCCATTTTCCAGGTTATGCCCTGCTAGAAAAAATTGTTGGAAAAAAAAAAAAAGCAGTCTAAAGGGTCATCATGCTATTGGAGCCGGGAGGCAAAAGAAGGGATTCCCTGCAGTTTCCCCCATGGTCTGCACAAAGAGTAGTGTGGGACAGCTGCGCTAGGGGGTGGGAGACAGTACTGAATGTGCAGATAATCATTTTTTAAATTACACATGGGACACATTCATTAGGCAAGGGGTAGGAGGAATGGAATAAATAAAGCCCCACTCTCCAGGCTGTTGTGGGAACCTTTTTTTAAAATCAGAATTACCGTCCTTGGCAGTAGCTATCATTGGGTGTCCCTAAATTGAGCCCGGCCCAATTGTCAAGCCTTTTCCCTTAGGTTCCCAGCCCTTCACTGTTGCTTGTCCTGCTCCTTTGTTTTTACAAATAGTGCCATGACTTGGGCCTGGGATCCCACTAGTTCCCCAATTCGGGGGGCTAAAGATTGCCTCCCCCGTCAGCCTGCTCCTAGGGGAGTTTCCTCATCTTTCTCCCACTGCCCAGAGTCCCAGTCTGGGATCAGACCAGGCACTGTTCCACTCAGTAAAGGTGAAAGAAACAATTTACCATTCTCTGGAATGTTATGACTTTTTTTAATATTAGAGAAAGGGAGGGAGACATTCTGTCAGTTTTTAAATAAGTAGTAGCTGCCCCGATTATTTTCCACCTGCTTAACCAAACGCAATTTTTGCCCATGCATAAAAGGAAGGTACAACCCCTTGTTTCAGTCCACTCGTTCATACCTGGGGCCGACGTACGGAGAAATAAGAAACTCTTGCCCTTGAGGACTAAGAGAGGGCGCTTAGTCCATTTTCCCTGCCAGAACCCGCGCTGCTTTTGGAAAGATTCTGCAGTTCCTTTAGGGCGGGCAGGGAGAGGTGCTGGGAGCCACTGGGACTGCTGAAACTGGATCCCGAGCGTTCCCAGGCGGCTCAGAGACACCGAGAGCGGGAAACTAGGCGCTGCCGCTCTACCTGCGACAGGAAACGCGGCAGCGCTGCGGGCGGGGAAGTCGGAGGCCCGGCAACCTCCACCTTCCTTGCCGCCGGCGCTCCACGCCTAAAACCGCTGCAAAAGCCGCCGCTGGAAACGCCGCCGCGCAGTGCATAGCCCGCGCTTGAAGCGCGGCTGTTAGCAACTTCGCATGGGGATGAGGTTGAAATGGAATGAGGATAGGGCTTCCTCCCAGCTGCCCGGGCAGCCTAGTTGCACAAACCCTTTCTGCAAACAGCCTGTGCACAAGCCCCCTGCAAGGAAAGCGCGCCACAGACTGCAAAGGGAGACAGACGTAGGTTCCTTCAGCTGCAGTGGGTCGTGGGCAGAGAGCGGGGGCTTGGGAACGCTGCACGGGCTCTGGGGCCTCACCCTGCACTTGCGTCCGTCCACTGTCTCCTCCTCAAAGCCTTCTCCGACCTTGAAGTTGATCTCAGTGGTGCGCACCGTGGTAGATGTCTTGATGTAGAACTGATCCCCGTCCTGCCGGATCTCCACGTGCGGCTTGGAGGCAGCCGCCACCGCCACTTTCCTCAGCATGGCGTTCACACCTGCACAGAGTGCACCACAGGCTCAGGTCACAGGGCCTCGTCACCCGCCTGTTGTCTAGGGCGCGTCACATACCCTCTGATTTTAGACAGGGCTCTTAAAAATAGATTCATTCGTCTCTGCCCTCGCCCTGGTTTTTGAGATGAGAAACTGAGGCTCAAAGAGGGTAAGGGGTTTCCCCCAGTTGTAGTAAATTTGTGGCAAAGCCTGGTCTCAAATTGGGTTCCAAAATTTAAAGTCCCTGACCCTCTTTGCGGTCCAGTAATCTCTCCTCGCTATGGTCTATCACGAGATAAATGCCGAACTGTCGAGGAAGGAGCCAAACGCGCAGCAAGCGCTCGCTGAACGTGTGGGCCCCGGATAGGAGACCCAGCGATCTGTCGTCTAGAGGACTCCTTCTTGCCCGGGGCTTCCCCAACGTCTACACCCTCCCAGACCTGGTCATCTCTGGGCCGCTTCTCCTAGCAGGGGCACGCCTTGCGCACCAGCTTACCTAGAGCCTTGAGTAGCTCGTCGAAGTTTTCGCTGCTGCGCATCTTCCAGGTGCCGGCGAAGTTGGGCATGGTGGTGGTGGCGGCGGCGGGAAGACGGCTGCAGGCACAGACAGCGGAGGCGCAGCGGGGACACGCTGAGCTTGCAAGGCGGAGACTGGCGCTCTGCGCCCAGCGCCACAAGCCTTGAATAGCCGGGAGAGCGCCCCCCACCGCGCCGGGCGCTGCTCCGCCCCGCCCCGCCGGCCCCGCCCCCCACGGCCCCCACCCGGAGTACGCTCTGCTCTCCGCCCAACCGTGCCCCCACGCTACTGCTGCGGTTTTCGCCTCTAGTGGTGCAGGCCTGGCACTCGCTCGCCAGCTGGGGACATCTCCGCCACCCTCAGGCCACACACCTCCTGCTTTTAAATGGGTGGTGGACGAGGGTTAGGGGAAGCAAGATGGGCCAGGAGAGGATAACCATGGAAGCTGGGGGGTGGGGAGGAGGACTTGGGCTGTCATTATGCCATTCTCTCCACTTTTGTATACGTTTGAAAATATCCGTAATATAAAGTGGTAGTGGGACCATGGGGATAGGAGCCGCTCATTTTTCACTCCCAGTCATGCCTACTGAGTGTGTCAGCCAGTCCCCTCTCTTCCCAGTCTGGGATCTTAGTATGCACTCCTCCAAGCTTCCACACACCCACACGCACCCACAGGATCAAGGGGAGGGAGTGCCAGGTAAGCCCCACTTCCCATCAGCACAGCCCTGGCACTGCTGCCTGGAAGTGGGCTTCAGCCCTTGTGGGGCAGGAGACAGCCCAGGCCACCACCCCTTTGACAGACTGAAGGTTGGGCTGGGAGAGGTGGACTGAATGAGCTACAGTCCCCAGGTCGGTGCCATGAGTTTTGCAGAAAGCGAGGCTTTGAATTCTGCTGTCCTCTCTCCCTGGAATGTCCTTTTCATCATCAGGTCAATAAAACCTTACCTATTCACCAAAGCCCATCTTTATGTTGTCTCTTGTGAAATTCAGTTCCCTAATCAATGGCGATTATTTTTCTCTGAATTCACAGGATACTGCTTTGGTCCTGCTCTTGTACAAGTCTTAATTAAGTCTGGTCTGATATAAACTGATCGAGTGTTTATCAGTTTGTCCTCCCTTCCTGAGACTCAGCCAGGTGGGGCTCAATAACTCTGCTTTGATTTGAGAAAATGTAAGTATTATGCAACTCAGAGGCAGTGTGAGGGGAAGATTCCCTGATGGCCTAGGGGACCCTATGCTGAGTGCCTACTAAACAGGGCTCTGGTCTTCTGGAGGTGTCTGGGGCTGGGTATCTGTGGGGATGCTCTGAGGAGCTGCCTAAGAAGCAGCTGAAGATAGGGGCAGGAGAGGGTCGTGGGCAGGGCCAGTTTTGTAGATGTGAGGTCTGTGCAGTCACATGGGGCCATGTGCTTAGAGGGGCCTGGTGGTTGAATTGGAAAATGGAAAAGCAAGAATGCTCTGCTATTGCCAGCTTGGACTTTTTAATAGTTTTTGAACAAGGAGTCCTGCATTTTTATTTGGGGATCTGCAAATTAAGTAGATGTCCTGGATGTGGGAGGCAGAGAATGGAACTGCCATAGAATCCAACTCACTTCACAGAGGGCCTGGTGACTCTACAGTAAATGGGAAAAAAAGGCGTCATCTAGTGAGAAGCCTCTGCCTGCTTCTCACACTCCTCCTCCCCCCAAAGGACTTCAGCCATCTTCAGGGCTGGCCCACAAGGTTGGATAAGGGCAGCAAAGTTGGGAGCCAGGGAAAGCCCAGGAGCATAGTCAGAAGGCTGTGGTTGAGGTGTAAAAGTGACTGGCTGGTCTTGTAGCTAGGGCACTGGATGGACAAACAGGGCAGGAGGGAAAGAGAAAGGGCGGGTAGGGAGTCATAATGAGGATTGGCAGGGCCAGCTAAAGGCTTCACCCCCCAAGTTGGGGCTACCACGATAGAAGGACAGTGGTGCTGTTGTCCAAGCACAAAGCAAGGGAGGGGACAGGGTCCAGGGAGGAGGAGGGCACAGCCAGTTCAGCAGTAGAGTGAGTTGTCCCAGAGTCCTTGTGGACCAATTGTTAATGGAAGTTCAGAGGTGGCCAGGGCAGACAGGAGTCCCCAGGACTTCTGAGATGCCCCAAATCTCATCAGGTGCCACATGGACAGGGGAGGGCAGGGTACGATTACTAGCCTGGCTACCAGGGGAACTCCAAAGTCAGGAGGGCAGCAAAAGCACCACCAGGGTTGTATTTCTGTGGACATAGCCTCAGGATCCAGAGCAGAACCCTTGCCTCTAGTGGTGCAGGCCTGACACTCGCTCACCAGCTGGGGACACCTCAGCTGCCTGGGCCTCAACAATACCTAGTTCATTGCCTGGGCCTCAAAACAAACTGGCAGAATTGCCTCAAATCCTCTGACCCTCCTTGTCTTCTCTTCCCCCTTTTCTTCTTTTCCCTTCTGTTCACTAACCCTTGCTGACCACCTCTGTGAGCCAGGAACTGGATGTTGCTCTGGGGACCAATCAAGACGCAGGTCCTCTCCTGAGGGTTCGCTGTTTAAGTGCGGGAGAAGCCTAGAAACTCCGCAGTCACTGTGGGGTAATAGTGCCTGAGTGGCAGGCATTTAGGCCAGCCTGGTTGAGCCTTAAGAGTGGATCCCGTGAGGCTGAAGGAATGAGGGGGGGTGGTCAGAAAGAGCACATATAGGGACAGGGGTTGTCAAATGGGGCTGTGTGTTTGGGGACCACTGTTAGCATGGCTGGAGTGCAAACTTGAGGGGTTTCTTAATGATTTTTGAATAGGGGGTCCTGTGTTGCACTGAATTTAAGAAGAGATTTTAGCAGAGGTGAGCCATGATCCTATAGCGTGCTTTGGAAGGTTGCCACTGCAAGGTGCAGAGAAAGGGTCAGCAGACGCAAGTATTTTGCCAGCTGTGCAAGAAGAGGCTGTTGTCCTGAACTAGGCAACCAACAGTTATATTGGCTATGGACAGAAGGGGATGGGTTCGAGAGCAGTGGATGCTTAATGCCAGGCTGTGATTCCAGCCAGGCTTCATAGCAGCCTGGGGAGCTTTCTAGAAAATCAGGTTCCTAGGTCCTGACCATGGAGATTTAGATTTTGTAAGTCAGCTGTTCTCAACTTGTGGGTCAAGACCCACAGGAACTGTATTAAAGGGCTGCGGCATTAGGAAGGTTGAGAACCACTGCTGTAAGTCATAGGTAGGGCCTAGGAAACTGGCAAGTTTTCCAGGTGATTCTCCTTATGCAGTCAGGTTGGCCCTACAATGTTGCCTGACTGATACGGGGTGGGGAAGATGGGAGTGAGAGGCCAGAGACTTCTAGATTTCTGGGTGGCACACTTAGTGTCATTTGCTGCTATAGGGCTCACATGGATGGGAGATGAGTTCTGTTGGAGAGGTCTGTCTCAGAGTTGTCTGGGGTATGTGGGATCGAGTGGGAAATGTGGTCCTGGAGTTCAGGAGAGAGTCTGAGCTGAAGGTCGGGGTGCGGACATCTCCTGTGTCCAGCAAGTAGTGGAAGACATGAGTGTGGATGAGATGTGCAGACTCTGAATACAGAAAGACGGGAGCTGAAGGTCTAGGAGGGAGCTCAGAGAATTTCAGGATTTAGGGGAAAGATAGAGTAGCACAGATCCAAAGGGAGGCTGAGGGGAGGAGGAGGAAAACCAGAGGGTGATGTCCTTCCAGTCAAAGGCACGACATTTTTTAAACGGAGGGATGGGCCAACAGTAACAACTGCTCCAGAGAGGTTCATGGAGCCAAAGACCACCAAGTGTTCCCTTGGTAATCAGCAAAACAGTCTTGGTGACTGTGGCCAGGGTAGTTTCAGGAAGTGGTGAAGTCTGAAGGCAGGTTACAAGGGATTGAGTTTGGAAAAGAAAGAATGAAGTTGGAATTGGAAAATGCACACAAGTCTTTTGAAAAGCATGGCTGTGTAGGGGAGGAAAGCAATCAATCGAAAGTTTCAAGAGGAGGAAGCATCAAAGAACTATTCAGAGTTTTCTTGTTATGGGATTTTTAATTTTTATTGACAGGGTCTTGCTCTGTTGCCCAGGCTGGAGTGTAATAGCCTGATCGTAGCTCACTGTAATCTCAAACTCCTCTCAAGTTATCCTCCTGCCTCAGCCTCGTGCGTAGCTCGGACTATAGGTATATAGCACTATGCCAAAAGTAGCACCAGGTAATTTTTTATTATATTTTGTATAGAGATGGGGTCACTCTGTGTTGCCTAGACTGGCCTCGAATTCCTTGCCTGAAGTGATCCTTCTGCCTTGGCCTCTCAAAGTGCAAGAATGAACCATTGTCCCCAGCCCTGCATTTTGGATAAAAGATATTTGAACATATTTATTGGCTGATGGCAGAAATTAAAGAAAAGGTAGAAGGTGCAGGAGAAATAGCAAGTGGACACAGGAAGTGGAGGTGGGAAAAGGGGAAATCCAGAGCAATGGTCAGAGCTATCCGCCCTCCAGGTAAGGGAACCTGAAGTTTTGTGTCCTCTTGTTTCCCTATCAAGTAGGAGATGGGTCTTCTGCAAAGAATGGGGGAGGTTGCAATGTGAGGTTCTTGGCAAAGCCTTGAAAGAGCCCCTCTGGATATTGGGGCAGTGACTCGGGATGCATAGAAATGGTGTTGGCCATCAGGCCGGGCTCCAGTGAGGTCAGAGAGCAGGGCTGGGTCTCACAGCAGAAAGTGCTTTCCTCTAGCTCAGTGGTTCTCAACCTTGAGAGGTTCTAGTTCCTAATGCCTCGACCCTTTAATATAGTTCCTCATGTTGTGGTGAGCTCCAACCATAAAATTATTTTCTTTGCTGCTTCATAACTGTAATTTTGCTACTGTTACGAATCTTAATGTAAATATGATATGCAGGATGTATTTTCATTGTTACAAAGGGGTCGTGACCCAGAGGTCGAGAACCACTGCTCTAGCTACTCTGGAACTCCAGCATATAAGGGGTGGAAGGGTGGGTGTGTGAACTGATGCAGAGATGGAGAAGAGGAGAGTGACTGAGAGTGGTGGCAGAAAAGGGTTGAGGTGAAGGCAGGGGGTCTGGGCAGAAGAGGGAGGGAAGCAGCCCAGGACCGGGCTTAGTAGGCAGAGAGGGTTGCAGGCCCAGACGTCCTGTGAAGCTGAAGCACTGGCATGCCAGTGCCGGCAGGTGAGTGTGGGCAGAGATCAAGACACTGCAGCTTAGGATAGTGATGAAGCCATCTTTAAGATGAGGTGAAAGGACATGGCTCAGGAATGGGAACTCATAGGCTGGCAGGGAAGATAAAATCACCAAGATTAAGATTGGGACAATGTGGTAATTTTTATGAAGGGGACAAGGAGAGGCACTTTAGGAGCTCAGGAGAGGGCATCTAACTTCCCAGACATTAAACTCAAGCAAGTCTCTGAAGGATGAACAGGAATTCACCAGGCAGATAAAAGGGGGACAGGCATTCTTCGTGGAGGAAATAGCAGAGGCCAAGGACAGGAGCTCAGCAGGGCTCAGAGGCTGCTTACACCCCTAGTAGGGGATGATCTGTAAGGAGCTCTCTGTAGAAGGGACTCCTCTCCAAGTCAGATGACCTTAACTTAGGGTCCAAGGATCCCAGTCTGGGCCACTCTCCCCACCCCATAAAGGGTCCCCTTGGCCGGCTGCAGTTGCCTGTGATACGTGGCCAATTCCTGAGGTTTCCACTGCTGATGTGAAAGGCTGAGGCCTGGGCCTTCTCTCCAAGACCCTTTTGTTCTCCGGCTGGTGAGTTCAGCTCCTGCCTCTGAAGACCCCATGTTGCCAGCTCCTCCCAGGCCACTGACCTGTATCCCTGCCTGGGACATTTCTGCTGAGTTTTGCTACTTTTGCCTGGAAGCATGCCAGAGCCTCAGCCCCCCAGGGGCCTGCTGGCCCAGCCCCACACCCTTAGACAAGCTCAATTCATGCTGGAAGAATAGGGGTCAGAGTTCAGTCCCGAAAGCTGGTGCTCTGAAGAAGGTCCCAGTAGGGTTCTTCAGGGCAGCTCTCTGTAGTGAGGGCTGAGGTCACCATGCCCAGGACGATTTGGGAGTCAGCAAAACAGGACAAAATAGAGCTGGATTCCTGGGGCAGAATAGCATTCGGGCTGCACTCACACTGCATGGTGGGTTTCTTCTAGGTTAATGGAATGGAAGGAGCACTAGACTAGGAGTCAGAGGGATCAAAGGGGTCCTGGGACCATAGAGTCTGCTAGTAGAAGAAATACAAGGAGCTAACACCGAGCTTTTACTATCTGCCAGGCACTGTGGTAAGTGCTCCATGGAGTCTTCACCACTGACCTCTGAGGTGGATACTTACTTATGGATAAGGAAACTGAAGGGCATGAGAGGAAGTCCATGCCCAGGGTCACTCAGCTAGTAAGAGATGGAGCCGAGCCGGGAGGTGAATCCAGTGGGGATAGCCCCTGGTTTATGCTCTGGTCATTTCTCTCTGCTGGTTTACTTTGCAGATGGTGACCTGGAGGCCCAGCGAGGGGGTGTCTAGACCCAGATCTCATAGTAGAGCAGGGGGACACCCCCTTCCATCCCCAGGGGCCTTGGGCTCATGGGAGGTCTCTGGGGCCTGGAAGTCTGATCACCTGAATGCTAATGAGGACAACTCTGCTAAAACCAGAGCCAGGGAAAGGGCTGTGGCAGATTCGTTTCTCTATCAAGCTGGGCTCTAGTCCTGAGTTTCAGCTGAGGGACTGCACAGTGTGGTTCATGAGTGGTTCATGACCATGGTGAACCTTAGTTTTCTCTGTGCAACACTGAAATGAAAATGCCAACCACACCTGCTTCAAAGGGTAAAATGAATAAGTAAGTGTGAAAACAAAAGGCCACACAGTTGTCAGCCATTGGAGTCTATGCTCAACTCACTTCTGGCCTGTCCACCAGCCCATATGAGAGCTCTGGCTGCTCTTTTGAATGATTGTTTCAGCTCGTTCATCAAACATTTATTGAGTACGTACCTTGTCCCAAGCCTTGTAATTGTCAAATAACCCTATGGGTTTTGTCATTGCACCTACTTTACAGATTTAGAAACTGCAGGTCATAGGTAAATTGACCCACCCAAGGGCACAGAGGAATAATAGTGAAAGCCAGGATTTGAATCCATGATTGTCTCAAACCAGGGTCTGAGCCTCCTAAGAGCTAATAAGTGAAGGCTACTTCCAACTTCCACGATGCCACTGAATAGAGTGGAAGAGGGAAGGCAGAACAGTAAGCAAGCCCTAATAATTACCCCATAGCAGGCACAGTGACCCAGTGAGCTGAGAGGCTTGGGGGCAGGAAGGAATGAATGACTGTGTGAGGGGCAGCCAGGAAGACTCCAGAGAAGGCGTGACCCTTGAGCCAAAGCTGGAAGGCTTAGATTTCTCTAGAACATTTCAGAATGAGGGAAAAGCATGACCCCTAAATGACTCAGGCTGTCTGGGGAGGGGCCTGTGCAGATGACCCCTGACCAGTGAAAGGCATGGTTAGAGCCCAGTTCAGGTGATTGAGAAAAAGGTTCTAGTTCTTAGACAGTGGCATTTAATTTCTGGGAGGGACTTAGAAATTGTGCCCAATGCGCAAAGATGTTAAATGATTTACCCAAGATCCCATGACTATTCTTGGCAGATTTGGGACCTGTGAGTGGGCGTTTGGGTCCCCATCTGGGACACTTTGTTGCTGAAAGCCAGTGCTATAGTCTTTGCTCTGGGGCCTGGAAACTGCTGCCTTATGTGCCCTAGTTAAAGGGGGCCATAGCCTCAAACCACTGGGCTAACTTTAGGTCCCTTCTGTGAAATTCAAGATGTATTCAATTCTGATGAACTTCAGGAAAGGCAAACAGGCTGCGGCTGACTGAGGCCCAGATGGTTCTAATGAAAGCTGACCGGAAACTATTCCTTCTTGGAAACCAGCAGGGACTAGCAGAGGAAATAGAGGTAGGACCCCGCTCTCAAATTTAATAATCCTCCCCCTCATTAGTGCTGTGGTCATTAGTTGATGATCATTAGCTGGAGCTTTCAGGGCTCAAATGTTGGACCTGAGGTTGAAGTTGCCCTTCCATTTACTTCCGTCAATGTTTCCCACTAAGTAGTTGAGAGAGAGGGGAGAAAGGGCATCTAAGGGAAAGAACATGGCTCTGGCATGCTGGGGATCAAGGACTGGGACCCAGTTCTTCATTAACTAATTGTGTGGCCTTGGGTCAGACACTTAATCTCTGTGAGCCTTGGTTCTGTATCTATGAATTGGGAGAAATATTGACAACCTATTGGCCACCTGTGGTCCTGGGAGGATCACATAGAATAATACATGTAAACGCACATCTTTGGGGGCAGGGCCAACAGTGGACAAATTTTCCTGCTTTGTATATTGTTACGGGTGGTAACAATATACAAATGACAATATGACATGAGTTCATACACACGTGCTACTATATTCGTACCAAACCTGAATGTGAATGTGTATACATGCACACAGGTCCATAGTTCCTCATCCAAATTCCTGTGGGCCAGATGTATTTAAGAAAGCTGAAGTTTGCAGATTTTCAAAACTAATATGATACTCAGTAATCAAAGATCTTAGTATTAACACAGAGAAACATATGGGTAGTCACATGAAATTGGATAAAAACAAACAGCCTCATTCAGTTCTGGTCTGCTTTTGCCTCCTGATAGGAAGAAATGTTTCATTTTTCAGAAGGTTTGGGATTTTGGAATTTCAGAAAAGTGGGTGTAGACCTATATCATAACAGCTCTCACGTGTTAAGCAGAATGTCCCTGATATGATGCCTGGTGCTTCACACACTTTTGCTCACTTAATCCCCTCCATAGCTTTGTGCACACAGGTGTTGTCAGCTTCGTGGGAGTGAGTGATGTTCACAGGGCACCCCCCTGTGGTCTTGGCTGCAAGCTGTTACATTAAGTAGCAGAGCTGGGTTGGGGAAGATGCCCTTGCCAGGAGGACATCTGGCCATGGAGCACCTGACAGCCTGCCCTGTGCTCCTGCCGTGGTCTGCTCACTCCTATTCCTCCACTTTCCCAAGGACTTCTAACATCTAAACAAGGACCACAGCCCCTAAGCCCTCAGATTCAATAGGCTGCTTTTGTTCCTTCTAAAGTTTTCTTGCCCTTCGTTTATGTTAGTGGTTTGACTTTGGGCATTTCTTGTGCTCTGTAGATAGGTGTGTCTGTTTGAGCTTGGTCTCAGGGTGTCTGGGTGTGTGTCTGTGTGAGCTTTGTCTCAGGGTGGGGTCCAGTGGGTATGTCTTCCTGCCAGCTCTGTGTATGTGAATCTTCCCATGTATGTCTGTAATTTTGTGTGTGTAGAGGCCTGCGTGTCTCTGAGTTAGGGTGACCAACTGTCCTAGTTTGCCTGAGGTGGGTTCCCAGGACATGGGATTTTTAAAGTGGTAAAATGAGAAAGTCCTGGGCAACCTGGGACAAGTTGGTCACCCTCTCTCCCATGCAGTGTCTCTGGATACACAAACTCCATGATTCTCTTATGTGCATGCTTCCTCTGTGTTTTCTTGTGTATGTTTGCGACTGTGCATTTACTCAGAGTGGATGTGTCTATGCGTCTGTCTACATGTGCCCGTGTCCGTTCATCTCTGCATGTCTGTATCTGCATACTCTGGAATGATCTCTCTGTGAAGGAGTCACCGTATAGGTCTGGGAGTCTCTCTGCCTGTGAGCCTGTATCTCAGGGGGCATGCATTCTCTAGAGCAGACTCCAGGCCTCTCCTGGTGTCCCTGCTGTGGTCAAGCTGGCTGCTCTCTCCTCTCTATCACCAGTGCCTATTGATGTTTCCCTCTGAATCTGGCTCCTTTCTACCCCCAGGCCCTGACCCAGCCCATTGCAGTAGACTATTAATGGTCCCATCCATCTTCCACTGGACCCTGCTGTTCTGTCTCTGTGTTCTCTCTGCTTGCCACGTGCTGCAGGCCCCTCCACACCCCCAGCTGTTCCCTCTCAACACTCTCTGTCCTTCTTTCTCCATCTCTATGGCTTTCTCCCCATGTCTCCCCACACCCCACTTTCCACTAACTCCTATTTCTGAAGACTTACCTCAACATCATCTGCTTTGTGAAGCCTCCCTCCTCTCCCCAGGAAGAGTGAACATTTCTGCTCTCCCACTGCCCAAGATGGCTTATCACCACAGGGGTGGGGGAGCAGGGGATAGAGAGAACTACCATTCATTGTGCCCTCCAGGTGCCAGGCACTGGGCTGGATTGTCATTTAATTCTTTAAAATATCCAGTGAGAGAGGTGTTCTTATGGCTGCTTCTCTGATAAAGGAACTAAGGCTCAGAGAGGGTAGGGCACTGACCCAAGGCCACACAGCTAGGAGCTGGTTCCAAAGTCCAGACTCTTTCCACCATACCACCGCTCCGCACCCCATGGTGCGGGGTTCTGCCTGGTGTGTGTGTCTGCCTGCTCCAGTAGCCTGTGGCCCTTTTGCAGGCTGAGGTCACGTCCTATTTGTCTCCACATCCCCAGTGCTCAGCACAGGCCTGGGTACCTAGTGAGCACTCCATAAATGTTTACTGGATGAATGCCTTCTCTCAAAAACGACAATCTCAGCTTTCATTAGTCTGATTTATACAAGTTCTGGGATCCTTTGGGCTACAAGGCTGGGGGACGGGTGGCTATAATTTATCAGAAAACATGGTAACTGTTCCAGCTTCCCTTTCAGGGCAGAAGGAGAAGGTGGATTGATGGCCAGCAGGCCTGCATTGGGAAGTGCCTGCGATGGCGGATACCTCTATCCCCGATAGTGGTTCATGACCAGGGAGGCCCTCCCAACGTCCCCCATGTGGGCTCTGACCACTGCTGCCCATCCACCTGCTGCCTGGAGGTGGCCGCAGGGGGGTCAGCTGCCTTTCATCGATCGTCCTGCTCAGGATGCCAAATGGTGCCTCTTGAAAGTCCATAAAGAAAGAGACACTCATTCATCCCTGATCAATCACCTCTTGCTGCCCCTTTGCGCACGTGCTGGACTCAGCACAAAGCCGGCGTCACGGGTGCTCAATCACCATTTCAGGATTAATGGTTTTTCAGAGGGGAGTAACACCCACCTCCATCCCCCTCATCTCCAGGCCAGGCATCTCTGGGACAATGCTGCAGTGGCCGGAGAAGCCCCCAGCTCCCTGAGGCCCTCCTTAATCGAGATTGACGGATGTGGGGCGTGTGGTCTATAGAAGCCTCTGGGCTGCGGCAGAAGCCCGAGCTGGCTCCTCCTGGGGGTAGATGGGCAGGACAGCTGCCGCAGCCATCCCAGATGTCCAGGGGAATCCATTCTCTCTCCCGATCAATGAGGCAGCTGAGTGAGCCCCAGAAGCCCCACGTGAGGGCCCTGAGCCTCCAGCCTCCAGCAGGCTAGGTCATCACACCAAATAACCCCAGCTCAGGAAAGCCTTCAAGCATGAGAGCTGGGACACTGTCTTTCCTCTCCCTCTTCCAACCAGGGACAAGCTCAGCCGCTTGTCTTCCTCTGGAGCCCTAGCCTGGGCTGTGAGTGATGAGGACGGTCATCCTGGCCTATGGTGAGTGTATTAGTGCTGATAACTTGAAAATTAATCATTGTAATAAGACCTGCCGGGCCACTGAATGAGATGGATGGCCACCCCACATTCCAGGAGCCCCGAGCCTCCTGCTGAGCTGTGATCATGTCCTCTTCTTCATGGCTCACTGAGGTCCCAAAGGATGTGAATATTTAATTAGCACCCCTCTCCTGCTCACTGGTGTGTTTGTAAATATGATTCATAGGCCATATTGTTACCTCAGCTGAGCGCTCCCTGCCCCTTCCACCTGCCAGTGTCTCTCCAGCAGTTTAACCCTTGAGTCCCACCCGGGATGCCCATCCAGGACTCAGCATCTTCTGCAAGGTGTTGGGTCTGCTCCCAGCCTGCCTTCCCTTCCACACCACCCAGGGTAGAAATCAGAGGCCACGCTTTTACCTTGCGTGTGGACCACAGGCCTTTGAGGACAGCCCCCAAGGGCAGAGCCCTCACTCAGGCCAGTGTTCACAGGGAATGATCCCAAAACATGACTCCTCCCTTACCCCTGTTTAGAAGCAAACACACACTAGAAAACTGGACAATCACTGAGCACCTTCCCACTGGGAAGTAAGCACCTGTACTGGCTCTGAGGGAAAGAAATGGAGCAGACACCCGGAGCCGGAGGACCTTGTCGGGTCTCTGGTGCCAGTGTCCTTCCTGCATCAGGCCTCAGTTTTAATAGCTACATGTGGATATGATAACACTACGGGAGTATGAGAGTAAGCCCACAGGGGACAGGATGCTGGGGAGACCATAAGCTTCTGTGCTCATTTAAGACATGGTACACAGCAGTCAGGGCCAGGAGGGCTCAGCTCAGGTGGGGAAACTGAGGCCCTGAGAGAGAAAAGGGTCTGGCTAGAAGCCCAGTCAGTGCTGAAACAGTCTATGGATCTGCTGACACTCAGCTAGGGGTTTTTTCTGCTCCTATTTTACTCTTGCAGCTTGGTTTCCACCTTTACCTGGTGGTTATCATTGTAGGGAACCAAGGGAGGCCACTTCTCCCTGAGATATAGTACAGGCTGTGTGTCAGTGGCTCCAGAGGGAAGTGTATGTATGGTGGGGATTTTTGCAATGGTGGTTGGTGGGCGTGTGGTAGGGAACAAAGGAGGTCGGGCCATCTAGGCACATTCTCCGTCTTAGGGACTCTACCACAGAGGACTGTTCTAAGCTGCCTTTGCAGCTTCTTTACACCTCGGGTGGGGCTGACCTTGTGGGGGCATCCATATAATACTCATGAGCAGTTAAGAGGACATTGCAGGGGACAAGACCTCCCTGTCCTCACAGGATTCGCACTTCCTCTGTGTCCTCCTTGGCCACTGCTGCTCTCCAGGGCTATCACTACAGACTTCCCAGTCTCCCAATCCCTGAACGAGTCTGCACTCACAGTTCACACACTGAACTGCGCCTTCCCAATCCCTGGAGTGCCCTACCTTCAGAATCAAGCCTTCTCCGGACCTCAGAGGCCTTCCTAAACTGTGCCTCATTTCCCTCCGTGGCTGTGCCCAGAAACCACATGTCCCTGTTGCTGCTTTTGCTTTGCACTGCTCTCCCCTCTGCCTGCCTGGCTAACCCCCCTCTCACAATTCAAAACCCAGCTCACATGTCCTCAGTTCCTGGAGCATACTGGGTTCTCTGGACCCTCATCTCCACCCCGTCATTTGGCACTCAGAACACTCAGCTTGTGTGTTTACACACCTGTCTCTCCCTGGGTCCAAGAGTAGCACTGGGTTAGGGACCAAGTCTTGGTCATCTCAGAGACCAGAGCCTGGTCCAGGGCCTGTCCCAAAGTGGGTATGAGCGATATCAGTGAATGAGAGGTTTTCCATACAGGTTCTCCAGCTTCTTCCACATGTGTGCACGTCCACAAGGCAGCTGGTCTAGGGGCTGAACTCATCCCTCCTTCCCCAGCCTTTTGTCTGCCCTATTCCTCCAGGCCAGGTGTCAAGGGGTCCTGGCAAATGAAATGGAAAGGACAGAGAGGAGAAAGGAGAAGTGATGGCAGGAGGCACCTGCCCGCGTAGAGCCTGGTCCCATCCATCCAGCTTGTCAGGAGTCCAGTGGTAGGGCCTGGGATCCAAACAGCTTGGCCAGCTCCTTATCCATGCCCCAGGGTGGGGTGGGGGGGCTTTGTTTGAGGCCTCTGCTCAGGCTCTGCATCTGCCCTCCCCCACATGGAGAAGCAAAAGTAAGATCCCAGAAAGGGAGCTGAGGGGAAGTGACTGGCTTTGCGTGTTGAGAGGGGAGCTGAGGGTGGAGTTTCTGCCTTCAGCCAAATGGTGGGAAGTTCTTCTGGGCCCAGAAAACTCACACCAGGCTGGGGAGGCCCTTGCCTGCCTTCTGCCCTGTCCACTGTTACTGAGCCAGCCTCGGGTGTGTTTCTGATGAAGTTGTGATGCCTCTGTTCCTACCTGGCATGGATGCCTCAGAGATGGGGAGTAGGTCTTCTAAGAGAGGTGGGGGCATTTCTGCCACAGACATTTTTGGGGGCACAAATGAAGGATAGCAGTGCTTGGGCTGTCTGTCTTCAGGGATGCCTGGCCCAGCATCATTAGAGCCATCCACCCCCAGCCTGTGAAAGGATCAAACTTCCTAACTCATTAATGATGGCCCCTCCATCTTGCCTCCCTGCACTGCCACATCCATCGCCCTGACCACTGATATCGCTGACATGGTTCTCCTGGAGGGATTACCCTCTGTGTGTGGGCCAATGGGAGAAAGAGACGTCTGCTTGGGGAATTTCTTTATTTTCTCAACTACTTCAGAACCACAATGCTGTGGGGTGGGGGGACAGAGTCTGTTAGTGGAATTAGGCAGACAGACCTGGGTTTGGTGCTGGCCACATCACGCCCCTGCTATGTGGCTTTGGGCAAGTCCTTTGACTTTTCACAGATGCTCTTCAGGGGTCATCCTCCTCTCTACAATTTGGGAAACTCACACCTTGGTTGAGTGTTTATAAAGTCAGGTAAGACAATGGATGGGAACTTCCAGCATTACCCACCTTCAAGACACCAGAAGTGTTCACTTGATAACGGCCATTTTCCTGCTGTCCACATACTGGGCTCACTTTTAAAAACAGGCCAGGCTGGTCTGACCTGACAGCTTCACATCCCAGGCTGCAAGTCCCTGTGTGTGGTATGTGAAGGGCCCTTGGGAACCAAATGCAGGTATCGCCAAGTTTCTGGAGGGGAACGGAAGAGATTAGTACTTGATGGACGGTTTCCTATTGCCTAGTTGTCTGTGGTTCAGTCACCTGGATGGGACTTTGCTCTTGTGTAAATGTGGCTTTGGGTTGCTGAGCTGTTTTCTAAGTTTATGTGCCTGGATCTCTTCTTCCCAGCTCCACACCGGCCCTCAGCAGTGCTCGCTGGAGGCCCTCTAATGGGGAAGGCCAGTCCCAGGTAGTAAGTTGCAGGGACACAGAGGTGTTTCTCTGCTCAGTGTCTGGAGACTGACAGTCACATATTCCCAGACTGGACTGGATCTGGGCACCTGAGGAAGACCCTTCCATAATGTGTGTACTCTGCCCTCACCCCTAGGGAGGCCCCAGGCAGCCCAAGCCACTGATGATCCTCTAAGGAAACCCTTCCTCAACCCTCTTCCCCTGCTCAGCTCTGTCTTTGTAGGCCTCGGGCCTGCACCCAAGGCTCCACCACAGACACCATCAGAGAGAAGCTAAGTGGCCTGTGTCACCCACTCCTCCAAGCTTCCTGCCTCCAGGACCCCCCAACATTTCCAGACAGGACACATTTGAATTCCTTCCTCATGATGGTCTCCCTTTGGGGGATAAGTTCTAGTTTGTCAATATCCCTCTTTTAAAAAGACATTTGCATATATTTTAAAAATTAGAACATTTCCTAGAAAATGGAACAAAGAAAAGAAATTCACTGTTTGCATTTGTGCATTTCCTACCATTTCCTCCTCCACATCTGTTATGGGGTGATCACATGGTTACATAAAATCATGAATCACATTTTCTTATTTTTCTAGCATGAGCAGTTTTCATGCTGCTGTATGATATTCACTTTACTTTTTAATTTTCAGAAATAATACAATGGGATGATTCCAAATCATAAAGCCTTCCATTCTCACCACAAATACTCTATAAATTCAATTCAAACCCAATCAAAATGCTAACAAGACTTTTCGTATTTGGCAGATTGGCTCTAAAATGTAGATGGATGAATAAATATGCAAGGATAGTCAAGACGTTTATGAAAAAGAGGACTAAAGGAAAGGAAATGGTTCCACAGATATAAAAAATTATCTTAACACTTTACTATTTTAAGACCGTGGGAATTGTCATAGCAGTAAACAGACAAATTGATAGAACAGAATTGAGCATCCAGGAACATGTCATCTGTGCCTAAGTGGAAATGCAGTACATAGCAAGGAAGTGCTGCAAACATAATGCATCATGTAACACACTGACATTCCAGAGTGAAACCAGCAAGTCTCCTCTTCCCCTTTCCTACCAGCTTCAGAGCATCTGGTGGGGACAATACTGTCAGATGGATATATGCCAATTTATTGAACACAGTCTTCTTATATTGGACATGTAAGGATTTTCCCATTTAAAATAATTTTTTTTAAATAAATAAAATAATTTTTTTTTTTTTTTGAAACAAGTCTTCCTCTGTCTCCCGGCCTGGAGTGCAGTAGCACAATTATAGCTTACTGTAGCCACAAACTTCTAGGCTCAAGCAATCCTTCTGCCTCAATGTCCCAAGGAGATAGGACTGTAGGTATACCTCACCGTACTTGGCCAGTTTTTAAATTTTTTTTTTTAGAGATTAGCTCTCACTATGTGGGTCAGGCTATTCTCAGACTTCTGGCCTCAAGCAATCCTCCCACCCCTGACTCCCAAAATGCTGTGATTACAGGTGTGAGCCACCATATCCAGCCAAGATTTGCCCATTTTAAAACAATATGAAGTTACCACAATGAGCATCTGTGTTTCTGAAGGTCTTTTCCTACTGTTTTGGGATTATTTCCTTAAGGAACTGTCCTAGGAATAGGGTTGCTGGGGCAGAGGGTAGGATATACCCAAAATACTTTCCCAAAGATTTGGGACTATAGTCATTTAATTCATTCCTTCATTCATTCACTGAGCTCCTAAGCTGGCCTGGGTGTCAGGACTGGGGACCCAGATCAGGCATGGAACATATAATTCATCAAAGGAGAGACATAGAAATGGTGATCTTAAAATCAGGCAGGGTGGAGTCACCCAGCATGGTAGCACAAGGTGTACCATGAGAGTCCTAAGGAACGCTCCCCAGAGTTGGTGTCACTTAGACTGGGCTGTCTTCTGGAGATGGGTGTGGCAAGTAGGCAGAAGCTAACCACAAGGGGCCTCTGAGTGAGGACTGTGTCCCATGGCCATGGGGAGCCACAGAAGATTGATGAGTTGCTCAGTGATGTGTCACTCACAGAGTCAAGGCTTCCTGGGGCAGAGTTTCTCCAAATGTGGGTCCTCCATTTCACACCCCTGTTGTGCTTCTGGCCCTGTCTAATGCCCTGAAACAAGACAGCCTTCCACATCCAGAGGTCAGCCTAGCCTCAGGCTCAACCTTTACAAGTCCAGAAATGGTCAGAGCCCTTTCTTGCCCTCAGAAAACCATACCTTGTCTCAGAGTCATTGAGGCTATGTTTAGTTGCATCTATGCCATAGGGTGTGGGTGGCTGCGGAAGTTCATGATATCAGTTCTTATCCTAGCCCTGCTGCTGATTCCAGAAGTGACCTTGGGCAAGTCACTGGCTTTCTCAGGCCTGGACTTCCCCATGATATTGGGAAGTATTTGGATCAGCTAGTCTGAGAACTGCCGCTTGCATTTATACAATGCAAGTGGAACCCAGCCCCATAAAGGCACAGCATCGGCTCTAATGGGGAAAATGCTGAACCCACAGCCAGGTCAGGCAAGAACCACATCTGACTCACATCACTGTCTGGGACTCCTTTCAGCTGTCTCTGGGTAAGCCGGTTTGATCTGGCTCTGTCTGAAGAGGTGGACACAGGCTGCCTTCCATTTAACACTTGGCCCAGGTCTGCTCCAGGCCCCTGATGCCCCCAAGGCAGTGGAGGCCCAGGACAGGCCTCATTCATCTTCCACAGAGCTCAGAGACAAAAGGCCTAATGTGCGTGCAGATGGGCCTGGCCTTCCATCATCCCTCACCACCAGTAGCTGATAATGTGCCCCCAATGAGTCCCCCGTGGCCACCGCTGACCAGGGGGTGGCTGGGCAATGACACATGCAAACAGGGGCAGGATGACAAAACAAGCTTTAAGGTGGGGGGTGTGGGTGGGGAGGAGGCATGATCACAGCCCCGCAGAGAATCCCATAACTCATTTCTGACATGGACACATTATGCCATCAAAGACCAATTGTCCCTGAACACGAGGCTGCCAAATTAACTGACAAGGGACCTTAGAGGCAGCTATAACAAAGCTGGGACCCCTCATCCCCAGAGGCCTGGTTCAAGGAGGTATCATTTTCTGGGAGGTCAGAACTGTGTCCTGCCCAGCCAGAGCTGAATGCCCTTCTGGGCTGACTGAGACCCTCCCTGGCCACTGCAGGGAGTCCCATGAATATGTGATAAAGGAAACTGGGTCCCAAAAAGGGCTGTGACATGCACATAGGTGTGGGAGCTGAGGCTGGAACCCAGGTCTCCTGACTACCCTGCCACTCCCTTTCCCTTCTTCTTGTGGCCAAGCCCCAGCCACTCCTGCCACCCTGTGAGCAGGGGACAGTGCATCAGCGCCTGTCCTCTCACAGAGTCAGCCCTGGGCTTGTACTCTGCCCATGGTTAAAACACAACAGGCCCCCCCACCTTTTTTTTTTTTTTCAGAGCACATAGGCAGGGAGGGAGGAAGGATGGAGGGAGTATAGCACCAGCAGCTGGAAAGCCCTACCTAGCCAAAAACTCTTTGCTAATGCCTGAGCAGGGTACTAGTGGGGCAGAGTGCTGTGCACAGGGGTGGGCACCAGGGACCTCAGGTTACATCCCCACTCTGCCTCCAGCCCTCTGGGGGATCTCAGGTGAGTCTTATCCTCTCAGGCTCTTCCCTTTCAGCAAAATAAAAGATTCAAAACAGGAACTTATGGGGGTGCCTCTAATAGTTTCTATTTATGGATCACGTGAGTGCTGCACATGAGCAAAGCAGTGCGCCAAGAGCTGCAGAATCATGTCCTAATAATTTAATCTTCATTAACAACCCAGGAAGAAAGTACCTGCATTTTACAGATGAGAAAACTGAGGCTCCAATAATGAAATATGTTAGAACATCTGGGCACATTTCAAGCTTAGGGGCAGGAGAGACTTCTAGAGGCCCAGGTTCACCAAGCCTGGGCAGGTGGCACTAGAGGCCCTGGTGGTCTGTCATCCAGTCCTGATGCTCCCTTGCTACCTCCCTCCTTCCTCTCAGAGTGGCTTTATCCTTCTTCACTCCAGGGCCTGCGGGAGGAGTATGAAAGCAGCCCAAGAAGTGCTTCAGGGTGAGATGACTGGGGCCTCAGAGAAGGATTCTTGGCAGCCAAGGATTCTTGGTGTGGCCTGGGCAGGGCATTGAGTGCCCACCTAAATTTGGAGACTTGCAAAGGAGGGGGCAGTGCAGGAGGGGCCAGGAGCCAGACTGAGCAATTGAGGCCAGAGGGGAGGGCCCCAAACCTGTGTCCCAGGGCTCTGCAGGCCACAGATGCTATTATTTTTTAACCATTTCATGGAGCATTACTTCCTCATCCCACCCCAAATATTGCCTCTCCTCTGAGACCTCAACGGGGCAGGACCTCTGCCTTCCTGACTGAGTGCTCAGAGCAGGTATCTGTAAGCTGGGGGCCCTGTTCCCCATTGGTGCAGCAGAAGCCTGGAATGGAGGTCCGTGGGGGACCTGGGTCAGTTTCTTTATATCTAGAGCTTTGTTCAGGGTACAGCTTGGTTCTGCAGGCCAAGGACACTTTCAATAGCAGCTGCCCCCCACACCAATGTGATGAGTTTCCACAGACATCCCAGCCCAGGTAGCACAGGCTCCTCACTGACTTCCCAGCCCCCAACAGTACCCCGGTTCCAGGACTTCTAACATTCCCTCCACACGCTGGGCAAGGCTCTTCATGGGGTGTCCCCTTTCATAAACCTTCTTATCTCTAAAGAAATCCTCTCTGAGTGGAGAGGAGTGATAATTTCAACAGCATGCAAGAAATTGGTGCACTTTATCAAAATAGTAGATTATATGCAGCCAAGGGTCCTTGGAAACTGTTTCAGCCTGGATTTCCCATCAAGCAGAGCCTGAGACAAAGAACCTAAATAGGGAGCTTATTTAGGAACAGGATTGCAAGAAACAGGAATGAGGGGCAGGGGTACAACAAAGAAAAAGCTAAATCGAGGGCTCATTTTTGAGTTGGCCACTCATGCTGGGGAGCCTGTGTCAGGGGTTGCAGAACTATCCCCTAAGGGACTTGGGGGAGCATTTTACCCCGTTGCTCAAATCTCCCTTGATCAAGCTGCCTCACAGGCAGGGATCCTTCTGTGTGGGCATGGAGCGGTTCCCAGGGCGGGAAGGTAGAGGTAGAAATTTGGAGAAGGGGAGGTGCCGTCAGTTTACACTTAGGCTGACCCCAGGGTCGTGACTGGACTCAGTAGAGGCTGAGAGGCTGTGAAGAGACGCACAGGAACCATTTGATACAGTCGAGAACACAGGCAACTCTATGTGCCACAGGCAGCTCGCAGCCAACATGACACGCCAGTGGGAAGGCTACCCTGCTCAGGAACAGCTGAGGTGGATCAGGAGTCAAAACTGGACAGAGTCCCAGAGCCAATGGCCTCACTGGACAGACAGCTGCAGAAACTGAGGCCCAGAGAGGGTTCAGGCAGAGGCAGGCTGGAGATTTTCCCTTTTCAGAGCCAGGGATAGTTAAATAAGGCCACTTGGGTGACTTACCCAGCCCTCAGCCTGGCATATAGTCAGCACTCAGAAGTGGGAATTACAACAGTGACAAGGTAATGGCTGCAGATGTGAGGTGCTGTGTTCTGGCTGCTATGCCTCTCGGTGGCAGTCAAGGAGTAAAAGAGGTGCTTTCAGCTGGAGATGTCAACTCTGTCACCAGGGCACACTTTAGACTGGCATCCAGAGTATGGCTTGGACCTCAGCTCCCTGCTGAGCGAAAGGCCCTCAGGGAAGAGCTTTGCCCCAGCAAAGAGCCTTGAATTCCCTTTGTCCTTCAGAAGTGCAGTATCCTGGTGCTTTCCCAGGCTTTCTGGCTTGGAGCTAGCACCTGTTCATCCTGGCAAGAGACTCTATGCTTAAGCTGTGGCAGAAAGGGATTTCCAATCACCCTCAGAAGCCTCAAAGCAGTGGGTTTTCTTGCCAGAGCTCCTTTTGCTCCCTTGCTTCCCAGGTCCAGGCACCTCTAGTCAGCACTTCCCTCCAGTGGTTCTTGATCCTTGGACTCCCCCTGACTTTGTAAGTAAAAATGCCTGTATATTATCATTATTATTATTTTTAATTAAACCATAACTTTGTACAATGGTGCATTTATGGGGTTCAGGGTACTTCTTCGATATACAATGTGAAATGCTTACATTGAACTAAGTAACACATCCATTACAATTATACTCATTTCTTAATTGTTTTGAAATGTACCATCGCATCAATCACATTAGGTGAGGTCCCCCCAAATACCCTCCCTCCTTCTATATTCCCCCTCCCCTTCCCTCTCTCTCCGCTTCCCTTCTACTTTTTGGACTAAAGTTATGTTTTGCCATTCATATGAGCGTGTAGGTGATTATATATTGATTTCATAGTAGTATTGAGTACATTGGATACTTTTTTTCACATTCTTGAGATACTTTACTAAGAAGAATATGTTCCCGCTCCATCCAGGTAAACATAAAAGACATGAAGTCTCCATCTTTTTATGGCTGCATATGTTCCATGGTATACATATACCACAATTTGTTAATCCATTCATGGGTCAATGAGCACTTGGGCTGTTTCCATGTCTTAGCTATTATGAATTGGGCAATAAACATTCTGGTGCATTGTTGTAAAATAATTTCTGAGAGGAATTGCAGGATCAAATGTAGGTCTACTTTTAGTTCCTTGAGTGTTCTCCAAACGTCTTTCCAAAAAGGTCACATTAGCTTGTATTCCCACCAGCAGTGTAGAAGTGTTCCCTTCTCTCTTCGTCCACGCCAACAGCTGTAGTTTTGGGATTTTGTGATGTGGGCTAACCTTACTGGAGTTAGATGATATCTCACAGTGGTTTTGATTTGCATTTCTCTGATGATTAAGGATGATGAGCATTTTTTCATTTGTTTGTAGGCCATGTGCCTGTCTTCATCAGAGAAGTTTCTGTCCAAGTCTTTTGCCCAGGGGCAGTGCCTGTGGCTCAGTGAGTAGGGCCCGGCCCCATATCCTGAGGATGGCAGGTTCGAACCTGGCCCCAGACAAACTGCAACCAAGTCTCTTGCCCACATAGAAATGGGGTTATTTGTTCTTATCTTATTGATTAGTTTGATTCTCTGTAGATTCTAATTATCAGACCTTTGTCAGAAGCATAACCTGCAAAAATCTTCTCCCATTTTGAAGGTTGTCTGTTTGCTTTACTTACTGTGCTCTTGGCTGTACAAAAGCTTTTTAGTTTGATCAGATCCCAGTAATGTATTTTTGGTGTTGCTTCAATTGCCCGGGGGTTGGGGGGCGGGATTGGGTCCTCCTCATAAAATATTCTCCCAGGCCAATTTCTTCAAGTGTTTTCCCTGCACTCTCTTCTAGTATTTTATAGTTTCATGTCTTAATTTTAAATCTTTTATCCAGTGAGAATCAATTTTTGTTTATGGTGAAAGGTGGGGATCCAGTTTCAGTCTTCTACAGGTCGCCAGCCAGTTCACCCAGCATCATTTTTTAAATAGGGAGTCTTTACCCCACTGAATATTTTTGGTAGGCTTGTTGAAGATAAGTAGCTGGGTTCATCTCTTAGTTCTCTATTCTATTTTATAAATCTATTGGTCTGTTTTTGTGCCAGTACCATGCTGTTTGATCACTATCGATTTATAGTATAGCACAAAGTCTGCTAGCGTGATACCTCCTGATTTGTTCTTATTTCTGAGTTAATGTATTTGCTATTCGAGGTTTTTTCTCATTCTATATAAAACGAAGTACTATTTTTTCAAGTTCCTTAAAGTATGACAATGGTGCTTGAATAGGGATTGTATTAAATCTGTAGATTGCTTTGGGTAGAATGGACATTTTAACAATGTTGCTTCTTCCCAGCCATGTGCATGGTATGTTTTTCCATTTGTTAACATCTTCAGCTATTTCTTTTTTTAAAGTTACATAGTTCTCTTTATAGAGCTCTTTCATGTCTTTTGTTAGGTAAATTCCAAGATATTTCATCTTCTTTGGCACTATTGTAAAAGGAATAGAGTCCTTGATTGTTTTTTCAGCTTGACTATTGTTGGCATATATAAAAGCTACTGAGTTGTAAGTATTGATTTTGTATCCTGAGATGCTGCTGTATTCCTTGATCACTTCTAAGAATTTTGAAGTTGAGTCCCTGGGATTTTCCAGGTATAGGATCATATCATCAGCGAAGAGTGAGAGTTTGATCTCCTCTGACCCTATTTGGATACCCTTGATCACCTTCTCTTGCCTGATTGCAATGGCTAAGACTTCCATTACTCTGTTGAATAGCAGTGGAAACAGTGGGTATCTTTGCCTTATTCCTGATCTGAGTGTAAATGTTTTCAATTTTACACCATTCAATATGGTATTGGCTGTGGGTTTGCTGTAAATGGTCTCTATCAGTTTAAGAAATGTCCCTTCTATGCCTATTTTCTTAAGTGTTCTGATGATGAAAGGATGCTGGATATTATCAAAGGCTTTTTCTGCATCAATTGAGAGAATCATATGGCCTTTGTTTTTCATTTTATCGATGTGATGTATTATATTTATAGATTTTTGTATTTTGAACCAACCCTGTAACTCTGGAATAAAACCAACTTGATCATGGTGTATAATTATTTTTATGTGTTGTTGAATTCTGTTTGCTAAGATCTTATTGAATATTTTTGCATCAATATGCATTAATGGTATTGGTCTATAATTTTCTTTCTTTGTTGGGTCCTTTCCTGGTTTGGGTATCGGGATGATATTTGCTTCATAGAATGTGTTGGGAAGTATTCTTTCTTTTTCTATGCTTTGGAAAAGGTTGTATAACATAGGTACTTGTTTCTCTTCTAAGGTTTGATAGAATTTGGATGTGAAGTCATCTGGTCCCAGACTTTTCTTTTTTGGGAGATTTTGTATTGTTGATGCTATTTCAGTGATTGATATAGGTCTATTCAATATTTCTAATTCTTTCTGGTTGAGTCTAGGAATGGACCAATACCTGCTTCCAGGTATTGGTCCATTTCCTTCCAATTTTCATATTTCTGGGAATAGAGCTTTTTATAGTAATCCTTGGGGGATATTTTGAGTTTCTGAGGGGTCTGTTATTTCTCCTTTATTGTTTCTGAGAGACAATATTAGAGATTTTACTTTCCTATTTCTGGTTAGGTTGGCCAAAGGTTTATGAATTTTGTTAATCTTTCCAAAAAACCAACTTTTTGTTTCATTTATCTTGTGAATGATCTTTTGTTTTCAATTTCATTTAATTCTGCCCTCATTTTGGTTATTTCTTTTCTTCTGCTGAGTTTGGGGTTGGAATGTTCTTCCTTTTCCAGTTGCTTGAGATGATCCATTAAGTTTTTGGCTTCCTCTCTTTCTGTTTTCTTAATGAAGGCTTCCAGTGCTATAAATTTCCCTCTCAGGACTGCCTTTGCAGTATCCCACAGGTTTTGATAATTTGTGTCTTCATTATCATTTTGTTCCAAAAATTTGGTGATTTCCTTCTTAATCTCATCTTTGACCCAGGTATCATTTAGCCTAAGATTATTTAGTTTCCATGACTTTGTTTGAGTATGAGGATTCCTGTTACTGTTGAGTTCAACTTTTATTACATGGTGGTCCAAGAAGATATGAAGAATAATTTCTATACTTTTAAATTTGCTGAGGACTTGTGTCCTAGGATATGATCTATTTTGGAGAATGACCTGTGGGCTGATGAGAAGAATGTATATTCAGTTTTATTAGGGTGAAATGTTCTGTAGAGTCCATTTGTTCTAGGGTCAGGTTTAAGTGTAATATTTCTTTGTTTAGTTTCTTCTTGGAGGATCTATCAAAAACTGTCAAAGGGGTGTTAAAATCTCCAACTATCACAGAGCAGGAAGATATCAAGTTGTTCATATTCATTAGGGTCTGCTTTATAAATTGAGGAGCATTCTGGTAGGGTGCATAAATGTTAATTATTGAAATCTCTTCATGTTGGGTGTTTCCCTTGACAAATATGTAGCAATCTTCCTTATCTTTCCCTATCTTTGTTGGTTTAAAGCCAATTGTATCTGCTACTAAATACATTGCTTTAGTAAAGGTTGCTTTACTAAAAAAGCAACTCCCGCTTTCTTCTGGTTTCCATTTGCCCGTATTATACAACTCCATCCCTTCACCCTGAGTCTATTTTTATCCTTTAAGATAATGTGAGATTCTTGTATACAGTGGATATCCCGTCTGAGTTTATGTATTCAGTCAGCCAGCCTGTGCCTCTTTAGATGACAATTTAAACCATTCACATTAATTGAGAGAATTGATAAGCCTGGTTGTGTTTTGAGTGTCATGATTTTCAGATGTCCATTGGACATTTTTAATCCTTTCACAATGGTGAAACAACCCAAACCCAACAACCCAAAGTTGGGTTTTGTTCAAAAATTCCTGGGTGAGTTTACTTTGGAGTTAGAGCATTGTGCTGGTCGTTGTGGAGGATGGGTCTGAGAATATCCTGGAGAGCTGGTTTAGTTATGGTAAATTTCTTCAACATATCTATGTCATTAAAGTATTTGATTTCTCCATCAGAAATGATGAATTTCATCATCATTTAGTTTAGCTGGATACAGGATCCTGGGCTGGAAGTTGTTTTGTTTCAGGAGATTGAAGGTTAATGACCATCCTCTTCTGGCTTGAAACGTGTCGGCTGAGAGATCTGCAATCATTCTGATACCTCTCCCTTTGTAGATGATGCCTTTCTTACGTTTGGCTGCTTGCAGAATTTTCTCCTTTGTGTTAACTTTGAAAAATGCCTATATTTTTAGCTCTTTCACAATCCCTTAGTCCAACACTGCTGTCACTGCACCTAGCTGTCCTCAGAGGATACCACTTCCTGGCAGCCTCTGGAGTGAACATGGCAGGGGATACACACTGCATACACTCTGAACCAAGAGCGACACCCCCAGCAATAGCGATATGTCAGAAGCACTCAGGGATGTGCTGGAGCCAGCACAGGAGCAACTCCATGGTGGAACCTGAAATGGCTCATGGCAGCTGGATTCACATTGTGGAAATCAGCAAACTATAAACCAGGTTTAGATTTTTTTCCCTGATGAGCCTGATGTCAAACGTTTCCTAGCACATCACTGGAGCCCTGCTTCTCCTTTCTCAGCTCCTGTGAGACACTCACCAGCCAGATAGACCCCCTGCTGTAGCTTGAATGCGCTCCCCAAAGTCCATGCATTGGAAATTTAATCCCCAATACAACAATGTTAAGAGGTGGGACCTTAAGAGGTGATTAGGCCATGAGGGCTCCACCCTCATGAATGAATTATTGCCAGTATAGTGGAAGTGGGTTCCTCACAAAAGGATAAGTTCAAGCCCTCTTTTACTCTCTTTCTTTTCCCCTCACCCTCTCCCTTTCTTGTCCTTCTGTCCTCTGCCATGGGATAACACAACAAGAAAGCCCTCACCAGACGCTGGCACCCCAGAACTGTGAGGAAATAAATTTCTGTTCTTTATAAGTTACCTAGTCTCAGGTACTCTGTTAGAGCAGCACAAAACAGACTAAGACACACCTCTTCCACTATCCTCAAGCTCACCTACCAGTTCCTCTTATCTCATCCGCTGCAGACCATGGCACTGGCTCATAGTGTCCACACCTGATTCCTGCCATGCTTCAGGGGCTTGTAGCCCCCTCCTGGCAGGCCCACCACTCCTTGGCTCAGCTCCTATACTCTCAACTATTTAGGCAATCTGATTTTTCAGCCCAACTTTGCTGCTTCCTGTGTAAGTAGGTTAATGTCCAGAAAGTCAGGGTGTGGGCCCCAGCTACAGCAGAGTGCCACGCAGCACTGGGCTTGTCCAGACCCTGTCTCCTGTCCCTCCACAGGGCCTGATTCCCTCCAGCCTTACTTTAGCTCTCCTAAGGGTGTGACTCAGTTCCCTGGTATGAGCTGAGTCCACTCCTGGCTCCTGCCCATTGTCAGCAGGCTATGGGGGGAGGGGCTCAGGCCCTTCATCACTATCCTGTCTGTGGGCCATGTGTACAGTCTTCTCAGAGGCATCCTTTAGGGGGTCTTAAGGAGCCTGGGCTCTGGCCCCCACACCCCCACAGACTTACTGTGTGCTCTCTCTGTACTGATTACTCTATACAATTGGAACACCTAATTCCTAGACATCTCACTAGGGAGAATCAGATGGGATAGGGCTTTCCTGGCTGGAAGATCCATCTCTGTTGAAGATGGCCTAGAGTCCTGCTGAGAAAGAGTCACTGTGAGCTCCTTACAGGCAGGGATTCTGTCCAACTGCTCTGAGTATCCCCAATCTGGCCCCATATAGCCCTGTCAGTGGACACTGGCAGAGCAGCCAAAGGCAAGAGAGGACTGCCAACCCCTGGTCAGCAGCTGGTGAATAGAATAGAACAGAAAACTCACCCTGAACAGTTGCTGAGTGTGAGGAAGGTCAGTCCCCCTGGCCATGCCCATGTGCTGCATCCCCTCAGCCAGGTGTGTGCAGAGGGTGGGAGGCCTCAGCTGCTTCTCTCAGGGCTCTCTCTCCCTGCTCCTACCATCTGCTGTAACTCCCTTGGGGATCCCACCAGGACCTGCAGGGATTATAGGTGGGAATCCTACAGCTCTAGGAACCTTAAGTGATGTGGAGTTTGGGTTCTCATTTTCAGACTTGGTGGGAACCATGGCACCATCTGGGGAGCTTAGCAGCAAGCCTTGGTAGTACCTGGCTTCTCCATCTTCCCCCTCTTTCCCCTTTATGGAGAGCAGTGGTTCTCACCATGGGCCTGCATGGGCTTCTCCCTCTTCCCCCTCTGTGGAAAGCAGTGGTTCTCACCATTGGCCTGCGTCATAATTACCTTAGAGGGCTTGTTAAAACACAGATTGCTAGGCCTACTCATAAGGGTATTTGTTCAGTAGGTATGGGATGGAGGCTGAGAATTTTGCACTTTTATGTTTGAGACAGAGTCTCACTCTGTTGCCCCTGCTGGAGTGCCATGGTGTCATAGCTCACAGTAACCTCAAACTCTTGGGCTCAAGTGCTCCTCTTGCTTCCCAAGTAGCTGGGACTACAGGTGCCTATCACGATGCTTGGCTAATTTTTCTATTTTTGGTAGAGACAGGTTTTTGCTCTTGCTCAGGCTGTCTTAAACTCCTGAGCTCAAGCAATCTACCTGCCTCAGCCTCCCAGAAGAACTTTGCATTTTGAACAAGTTTACACTGATGCTGCTGGTCTGAGGACCACATTTTGAAAACCACATTGATTAAGGCCATGGTGTGATGAACTTCGTCTTCAAGGTGAGGAAATTGAGGCCTGAGAGGCCATTTCTCTGGGTCTCATAATGATTCAGCAGCAGAAACTCAGTGCCTCTGGGGTCTGAGTCAGGAAAGCAGCCCTGGCTAGTCCATCCTTCCTCAGGCACAAGCTGAGGGCCCATGCACAGGCAGTGACTGCCACCCTCTGGCCAGTCATGGCAAAGCCCCTGACTGGTAGTTCCTTAGCTGCAAAGTGGGAAGCCAGTTCCAGAGGTTCTCTGATTTAGTTTCCCTGGGCCAGCTGGAGAAAGGAGCAATGTATCCCTATGGGTTTGGATTTGAACCCAGATTCCCGCCTCTGGCCCCATCACAGTACTGTCCTCACCTTCTCAGCACCTCTTTCCTTCCTGTGAGCTCCTTGCTCCCCACTTTCACCTCCTCTAATACTGTGGAATTAGGAATGAAAAAGATATAGCCACTCCCTGATCCAGCTTGGGTTTCTATCCTTACTATGTCTTGCTGGCTGAGTGACCCTGAAGAAGTCACTTTGCCTCCCTTAAGGTCATTTTCCTTCTCTGTATAAAATAGTGTGAATCCTGACTCTGCAGCATTAGCACCACCATGTCAGGTATGTGGGTTCATTGCTTTAGGGAAGGAGGAGCATAGCTTTCTATAAGATTCTTTGTGAGAATTACTGGGTAAAATCTGAAAGTTGTGGCCACAAGCTTCAGAGATGCAAATATCCTTAGCTGTCCAGCATACTAGTGAAAAAAGAGTCCTAGGGGCTTTCAGGACCTTCCCTAAAAGAGGAAGGTATATTTGAGGCTCCCTAGAGAAACAATTGTAAGAGTAATAACAGCTGACATTTGTTGAGTGTTTTCTTTGTTCCAGGCACTATTCTAAGCATTTTACATGCCTTAACTCTTTTAATCCTCACATCAGCCCTAAAGTGACAGTTCTATTACTATCCCCATTTTAGAGATGGCAAGTGAGATTACATTGTTAGCAGAGCTTGGAGCAGCCAAGGTTGAAACCAGGCATTCTGGCTCCAGAGCCCAAGTTGCTTAACCTCTGTGTGTCCAACATGAAAACAAAAAGGGGGCCTATGTATGGGGGATTGGAGGAGAGAAGGGGTACTATTTGATCAAATGAGAAGGGGCAGACTTGGGGATAGAGTGAGGTATGTCATCCTTAGAAGGAGAGGAGACCCCATGAAACATTGCAGCCTGCCGGAAGGGAGGGCAGAGGGAGAAGAGGAAGGAGGAGAGTGGAGTGTCAGCTCCCAGGGAGGGCCTCAGGGATGAGCAACAGGAAGGTAGAGTGGGGTCCCTGACATCAGGCTTTGCCAGAGGGGGTTCTGAGGAGGATCAGAGTCCATGCTGGAGCAGCTCGAGAGCCCTACACAGAGCAGATGTGGCCCCAGAAGTTGGTCTCCCTCTGCCTGTATTCCACTCACACCTGCTCATTCATGTCATTCCTAGGAAGTCAGCTAAGACTTTTTGGAACTGCAGAAGCAGCCCTTCCTCCTAAGGAGGCAGTGAGCTCCTTGTTCTGGGGGTATTCAAGCAGAGGCTGGATAGCCCCATGGTGGGTTGTATAGGAGAGAGGCATAGGATAGACCTGTGAGGTTCTTTTGCCTTCTGAAAGTTGGACCTGTGACTAAGTTGACAGGAGAAGTGTAGGTATAGGGGTAAGTCCCAGGACAATGTGGTCTGTATCACTCTGCCTGCTTCAGCCTCTCCCTGGATCTGCTCTCTCCAGGGCTATTCGGAAAGGCAGTGAACCCCTCTCCAAGAACAACTATCGCCCTGTAGGGCTGCAGGCTTAGGATAAGCTTCCCAACCTTGGCCTTATTTTTTATAGAACTTTTCAGGGCAAGCCAAACATCTGAGTCATTCCACCATTAGGTTGGAATTTGAGTTGATTTTATTCTAAAATCTTTTCATTCTCTCCTTATCTGCAAGACCACAACTCTTATTATAGATATTTAAATGTCATGCAAGTTACATTGGCAAGTCTCTCTAGATTCTCTCTATAAGAGGCATTCAAGATTTCTGTGAACTTTAGAAAGTAATTATATCTTTATTTTACTTAGCCTCTAGTTGGAATTTAGTATCTTCTTTAATTATGAATGTATGTAATAAATACAGAATTATAAGAAGTATCTGTGACTTTGTCATCACTATGAATATTTTCCTATCACATCGCAGTTGTTGCAGATAATTAAAAATATTGTTTATGCTCATTGCTACTTTGAAATTACAGAAGGTATTTGACTTGCTAAATGAACAAGTACATATATTACAATCTCACAAATACTTTGATGTAATTGGTTTCCTTTGTAATCCTATGTGATTCGCTTTTGGTTTCGTGCATTTATAGACACTATTCTTTCCTACTCAGCAGTTCTGAGACCTCATGGCCTTTGGGTGGGAGTTCAGACTCTGAAAGGATGATGCCCAGACACTCTTTGAAGTTTGTAGTTTTGAAACTCTTGAAAGCATGCTGGGGGAATTCTGAGGCAGGAATTCTGGGATTCTCTGGGTGATACATTAATGATTACAATTTTGTTTTTACCACTTTTGCTAAGAAGCAGCAATAACAGCAGAGCTGATTAAGAAAAATGAAGAAAAAAATTAAAAAAGAGAATACACCTAGAAGGTGGTGGCTGTGTTGTGCCCAGATTTTGAAATCCCCCCAAAGACCACCAGGTAGCCGAGTCCAATGCAAAAGCAAAAACAGCCGTTTTATTGCAAGTTCGAACTTGGACTCCTGGGGTCTCCACTACAACGGATCTATGCCAGGAGCCCTGAGCTCTGGAGCAGGGGGTTTTTATGGTCCCGCACAGCGGGTGGGCATACACAGCTTGAAACAAAGGGGGCGCTTCTGGATTGGTTAGGTGGGGGAGGAAGCAGGTTGCCTATCACCTTTGGTATGCGGCTGTAAATTGGAGGCTGTGAGGCAAAGTGGGGTCAGTGAAGGCTGAGAGACAAAATGGAGTTAGTTTTAACAAAATGAAGTTAGCTTGGTCCTTTCATTCCCCCCTTTTCTAGTGCATAGAAGATCCAATCATGGGTCTTCAGCAGGTTCTATGGGCCCTAACTCTATGCCATCATCAGTGAATCCAGAGCTGAAAGGAGTATATTGTGCCCGTAAAACCATTATTTGAACCGCATTGATCCTGGATCAGATGAGGGCTAGTAACTTGTTAATTATGCAGGGATCGAAAGTTAACAGTAGTGGGTGGCGCCTATGGCTCAGTGAGTAGGGCGCCGGCCCCATATGCCAAGGGTGGAGGGTTCAAACCCAGCCCCGGCCAAACTGCAAAAAAAAAAAAAAAAAAAAAGCTTTAAAAAAAAAAAAAAGAAAGTTAACAGTAGTAACAGGATTGCAAGTGGCCTGCTATAGTCGAAATTAAGGTTGTGAGCCAGGGGGATTTACTGAACACAGATTTATACCAGCTCTGGGACTGTTCTCGTTCGAGTTTCCTCAGGCTTCAGCCGTGCGTTGACCAGCCAGCTCCCACTATGGGGCTGGAGCCAGGCATGTTGGATGTCAGGATGATGGTGTAAAGTTCTTTTTACCTTGGTTTCAGGGGGACCAGGTTCTGATTCTAGACTTAGACTTGGTCTTCTTGATCTTCCAGAGAGACAAGAGGTACAGACACAAAAGACTGGAAGTCCTCAAACAGCATTGCTCTATATGACCGGATTCTTGGGGGTTCCGCTTGTCCTTGGCACGTGTTGAACTGGCTGCCAGTGACACACTGTAGACTGACAGTTTTGGCTAGGGCTGGCAGGTGGGAGATGTAAAAGTACTGGCCCAGCAACTTCATCGAATACTCCTGTCACTACGGTGGCTCTTAGAATTTGGGACACTGCTACTCATCCGTCTGGCATCTTTACTTATCCTCTCTCTGTTTCCTGGCTCCCCTCTGCTGCTAACTATTCCTTTTCCTCCTGGGAGTAGATAGGGGTGCACTCTGGAACCCACGGGATGAGGGGAGCTATTCGTGACACCTGGTAAGGCTGGGATGCGGCCCTTTTTGGCTCAGTACTAACCCTAGTGTTCTCTTTAGTGATGTTGGAAGCATTTCTTTGATGTCCACAACAGTGCATAATTGCCACTTCTTGGGGTTTCTATACTGCCTCTAACAACTGAAGTTATCTCCTGCTGATACTTAATGTCTTCATTTTTTTCCAGAATTTAATAGTTCTTTCTCCTTGTACAATGTTCTGTGTACTCGTAGAGTCAGAAAAACATTTAAAATTTTCCCTTGACTTAGTTCTAAGGTTTCAGTCAAGGCAATTAGCTCAGCCTTCTGAGTCAATGTCCCTTGAGGGGGGGGCTTAGCCTCCACAGTCTCTGTTAAGGTGACCACTGCATACCCAGCCCACCACTCACCTTGCACTGTCATGCAACTGCTTCCATTTACATATAAGTTCTAGTCTGTATCTGTCCAGGGTTGGTCACTCAAGTCAAGTCTGTTAGAATAATCTCTCTTCCACTGACTGGAAGGTGCGTGGCTTGGTTCAGAGTGTTGTATTAGAGAGCCAAAAATGTCCCTTAATGTCCATTAAGTTGACCACAGAGTGCAGTACTTTCACTCTGAGATCCTGCCCAGAGTCAGCTTATTACCTTCTTGCACAAGGAGAGCAGTAGCAGCTAGAGCCCGTAAACTGGGTGACCATCCTTTTGCCACTCTACCTAACTGCTTAGAGAGATAGGCTACAGGCCTTGGCCAGAACCCAACCAGCTGGGTTAACACACCCACGGCCATTTTATTTCTCTCTGAAACATATAGAGTAAAGGGCTTGGCCAAGTCTGGCAGTTTTAATGCAGGTGCAACTATCAGCCCCATCTTTAGCTGGGAGAAGACATGTTCTTGTTTTCCTTCCTACTCCGAGGGCTTTCCGTCTTTTAGTTGCCTCATACAAGGGCTTAGCTAAGAGGGCAAAGTTGGGGATCTAAAGATGACAGAAGCAGACCGGGCCTAAGAATTCCCAAACCTGCTTTTGGCTCTAGGAGGTGGGGAGGCGATTAATAACTTGCCTTTGTTCCATGCCTAGATACTTCTACCCCTGCTGGACAGTAAATCTTAGATAACGTACTTGCTGCTGGCAGACCTGGGCCTTCCGCTTAGACATTTTTATAGTCACATACCTCTAGATGTCATAAAAGACAGTCCATGCCTCGGGCGCAGCCCTCCTGGGTAGGGTATCCTGAAAGGAGGTCATTGACATATTGGAACCGCACACATTCTGATTCCTCAGTCAGGAATTTCTGGAGGTCATGAGTCAGAGCTCCTTCAAAAATCCATGTGTACTGTTTCTATGTCTGGTCTCTTTCACTGGAAAGCAAACAGCTTCTGGCTTTCTAGAGCCAGCCTTACACTGAAAATGGCCTTTTTTAAGTTCAGACAAGTAGAACACTTGGCTTCTGCTAGCAGCAGATTCAGCAAAGTAGAATGCAGTGTTTACAGTTATATTATTTACTAAGAAATTTTAGATAACATTTAATACTGCACAAGTTTTCCAGGGTAGCCAGCAGGTAACTTTTGTTGAGTCTTAAGGCCCTGTTCATGTACTTTACTCTGTCCAACCTTCAAGGCCTATAAGTTACATATAGTTTCCAGGTGATACCCAAAACTTTAGCTATTATTTGCATTATTTCTGTTATAAAGGCTAGCCCATTGTCAAATTTAAACCAGAGTAGCAACCTAAACCATGGGATGATTAATTCTATATATATATTTTTTTGGCCAGTTCCTTAGTCCCATTTAACAGATCAGTTTAGTAAAACAGTTATGTCTTGTTTTATGAGCTGACAGTACAGACAAGCCTGGAATTTAATACGGGTGGGCTACAGCCTCTTTTTTCCCTCCTTTTAAACTATTTTTCTCTCCCCTATTTCTCTCTTTACTAAAGGCAAATTATAGTAGAACTAACTTATTTGCCAAAATAAACTGTACTTTCAATATACGGGGTCTGATTATTTGCATAAAGTGCAGTAAGAATAATTAATTATTAGCCATCTAGGCTCTTCTTTCCTTTAAAATTGGCTTTGCTGGAACCGTTTATAAGGAATCTCAGGCTGGACTTTTTGAAAGCCTTTCAGAGCCCAGGGTTCATCCATGCTGTTAGATACCTGTATGCATTGGGTAAATCCTTCTTTTCTTGAGGTCCACAAGCACATTTCGATTCCCGAACCCATCAGCAAGTGACCTTCATTACTTACCACAGATAAGGAAATATTACTGATGGGTATCTGGCCTTTTTTATTGGCCTTATAAAGTCAACCTGAATTCCTTAATGCAGTCTGGACACCTCTGGAAATGTTATTCCAGCCAAAGCCTTGGTAAAATAACCAGTGCCTTCATTATGTTCTATAGAAATAAAACAGATTCTTATTGAACTTATGCAAATAACTGTATGATCAGAAATTAAGAATACTTACAAATGGCTTTCAAATTCTAGAAAAATCAAGGAGAGAGAAAAATACATGTTTCAAACTCTGCTCGTAAGTACATACATTGCTTGAAAAGTTACAAATAGCTCAAAAGACGGAAAATTATTTCTTGACTTCTGAAAAACAGAACACAGACAGAATCAACAATATTTCGAACAAAAAGCCATTGCAAACTAGTCCAGTTCCACATAACTGATTTCTATTCTGTTTGAAGCTGGGTTAGCAATGCTCATAGATATGTTATCTTTCCAATGAAAGTTCTAAGAATCTGCTTTTAGTCCAAAGGTATTCAATTTTTAAAAATATCAGTAATTTGAATTCAAGAGAATTCGTCAGCCTCTCTTAATATTTCTTTTTAGGATAAACTTTGGACTCAGCCAGTTATATAAAGAATACCTTTTTTTAGATGAATTAAAATTAGTACTGATAATATATGTTAGGACAGATCAATGTCTTATGTGGTAGGACAGACCAATGCTTTATACATTGCAATATATATAATCCACACAAAATTAATTACCATTTCATATTTGACAAGGTTTCTTATATATTTTAAACAAATTAAACTTGTTTAATTTGTTTTCTCATGACTTTCAGTGGTCTTAATATTTCAAGAAGACCAAATTTAAAGTTGTTGTTGCCCTGGGCCAAGTTTGAATCCGCCAGTCTCAGTGCATGTGGCCCGTGTAGCAACCACTGCTCTAGGGGCACCAAGTCCCAGATTTAGAGTTTTGATTTTGGAAGGTTTACCAAATAGCAAAGGCTTAAAACATTTGTTCAAATAAAATTACAAGCCAAAAGATTTTAAAGGAAATACATAGTCAACTGGATCACATGTAAAACATCTTCACAAATTCCCTTTTACGAGCAATTTAACCTTCACAATCTACAAACTTTCTAAATGTTCTTTAACTTTTGCCCTGCCTTTCAATTCTTTACACAATCATTCTGTTTCAGGACAAAATTTATCACACAAGATTCTTTCTTCACAATGCCATTCTCTTTTCTGTCTAATTTCTCTTACTCTCAAAAAACTCACTTTATGTAAAACAGGATCCCAGTTTACCATTAAGTCACCCATTCCTTCAGCCAAACTAATAATTAGAAGGTTTAAAAGGCAAGAATCTTATACTTTGACAAAGATTCAGTTTGTAAAAATAGTTTTCCAATTATACAAGTTACCAGTGGCAAAGGGCCAATAATAAAAGGTTCTTAGCTTTATCCAAGCATGGAGATCCCCAGCGCTGCTGCCAGGGGGGCTGTAACATTCCGGAGGTGGGCCCGCGGGAAGGGCGGGCGGAGCTCTTTCCTCCCTAGGCCGTCTCAGCCATTCTGGAGCCGCCCAGCAGCAAGGGGGAGGCTCTTTCCTCGGCTTTCATGTGAGTCCCTGACTCGCACACGTGTTAGACTTCTTGGTCCGTGTTTCAAGACGGACATGGCCACCGACCCCATGCGCTCCTTGTTTTTTATTTATTTATTTTTTTCCCCAGTGGTCCCTGGAGAGAAAAAAAGACTTCTAAGCCCGAAGGCCCGACCCGCCCCCGCCCTCACTCTCACTGTGTCCCCGCCCCATCGCCAGGATGGAGGGTTAATATGAAAGGGGTGGGGGAGCAGTCGCGCTGTGGGAGGGGCAGCCCGTCCCCCAGGAGAGCACTGGCGCAGGGGAAGACGTTCAGCGAGGGGTGAGGTGAAGGAGGGCAAAGTGTGCACTATCCTGCAAAATGGAGTAAAGCCTCGCAGAAGGGTTAGGGGACTTAGGAGACTCTCCTGCACTGCAAGAACCAGGAAGTGCTTTCAGCCAGGGAGGGGGAGATGAAAAGTTTCCTCTGGAGGCCGGACAACATTGAATGTCCTGCAAAAAGTAATCAGTTTAGCTCTCTTTTTTTCTACCACAAGTCCCAAATTTTGAGCTCTGAGTTCAGTCACACTAAAATTCCAACATAATATAAGAGGAATACACACTGAAGCATATACAAATCCACGGCCAACAGAAACAATAGGACTAAGGTCTCTGACCATGCTGCTGGTGCGACCCGCTTCATCCGCCCAGAAAAACTACAAGCCACACCACGCCCCCCAGGGTTCCACATCTCAGGGGGAAGGGCCAGCATCCATACCATGCCCCAAGGGTTCCACATCTGGTGGGGGGGCGGACCGTCTTCTCAGCACCCCTAGCCAGCATCCTCCAGCGTGCCCGCCTTGACTTTATGCCGACTTTACAGATTCCAGACTTCCAAAAACAACCACGACAGACAAGGCAGACAAGACAGACAGACACTTACCACACAGCAGCTTTTCGGATCGGGGTCCAGAAAGGGTCTGGGGGTGGGGGGGTTCCCAGCCAATGCACCAAATGTTGTGCCCAGATCTTGAAATCCCCCACAAAGACCACCGGGGAGCCAAGTCCGATGCAAAAGCAAAAAAAGCCGTTTTATTGCAAGTTCGAACTTGGACTCCTGGGGCCTCCGCTACAACGGATCCATGCCAGGAGCCCTGAGCTCTAGAGCAGGGGGGGTTTATGGTCCCACGCGGGTGGGTGTACACAGCTTGAAACAAAGGGGGCGCTTCTGGATTGGTTAGTTGGGGGAGGAAGCAGGTTGCCTATCACCTTTGGTATGCAAGCAGGTTGCTTATCGCCTTTGGTATGCAGCTGTAAATTGGAGGCTGTGAGGCAAAGTGGGGTCAGTGAAGGCTGTGAGACAAAATGGAGTTATTTTTAACAAAATGAAGTTAGCTTGGTCCTTTCAGCTGTCATCCAGATGTTAATACTGAGGGTTAAGCTTTCCATCACCACTACCTTGTAGATACAGAAAGCCCTGAATGTAGAGATAGTGTAATCATTCTGCTTTGAATACATTATTATACCAAGGAGTTAGATACTTAGCACAAATGTTCTCTCTCTTTTTTTTTTTTTTTGAGACAGAGTCTCACTCTGTGGCCCTAGGTACAATTCCATGGCATTTCTTGGACTGAAGTGATCCTCTTGCCTCAGTTTTTCTATATTTACTAGAGACAGGGTCTTGCTCTTGCTCAGGCTGGTCTCAAACTCCTAAGCTCAAGTAATCCTCCCACGTTGGCCTCTCAGAGTGCTAGGAATACAGGCATGAGCCACTGCACCTGACTTCAATGTTCTCTTCTACATCTAGGTCTTCTATGCCACTTGTAATGTGAAATTGAAGTGCATGTAGAAAAAACCTTTTATATGTGAAACTTAATAGCTCTTGTGAAAACAATTCAATTTGGTTTAGGCATAGTGTAATATTTCTCCAGGTATTGTCCAAAATTCCCCACAGACAAGGCTTTTGTCCTCATTAGGTATTGGCCTCAAACCAATCTGGGACTATTCTATTAAACTGTGCCAGAATTTTACATCCAGCTACCTCCACTTTCTATAACATATTCTCTACTAATGTTATTGAAACTAATTTCTACTTCATATGGACTTTTTTCTGCAATAGCAATTAAAATTTTCTTTCCAAATTAAAAAAAACCCACCTTAGAGACAGGATTCATCAGCCTTTATCAGCTGCCAAAGATGTCAGTGGCACTAAAAAGAGCAGTTAGACTGGCTGCATAGTGCCAACACCAGTGACTCCATATTGTAAGGTAGCAGTTGACTCAGTCAAGTCACAAAGTTGGTTGTAGAGTAATAGCTAAAGTTTGTTTGGCGTTTTGGTGAAGGCAGACTGAGAGTCAGTAGGCATCAGCCCCAAGAGCAAAAGTGCTTGTTTTTTAAATCTTTTAAAGGTTTTAGGTAGGCTAGGAAGGGTAGAGTGTTACTTTGGTGTGCTAGTGACTGTTACCAGGTATAGTTCTTCCTGTTGAGACCATTCTGTTCAGTTATAGTTTAGCTCCCCATGGAGCCATTGTGTTTGCTACCTTTTGGCTGAGTCCAGAAGGGGCAGAGGCCACTGAACAGCCAAGGTGAAATGTCTTTTGTTTAAAATGGAGTGGTGTCGGAAGCCATATAAGGTACAGCTCGGCCTTACTTCCTCTTCAAATAAAAAACAGTTTTACCTTTTCCCCGGTAACTTTACCCGGCAACTAGCCAACCAATCACCTTATGCCCCATCTTACTTACTCTAGCCAATTCCCAGTTAACAGCTCCTCTGAACCTCCCAACAAGACACACCCACCTTCCCGTAATGCTTATAAGGCACAAGTTTTTTCAATAAAGTTGGAGACTTGATCAGAAAACTGTCTTGTCTCCCTTTCTCGCGCCCCTTGTTTGTTTTTCTACTTTAGGTGGTTCCTGCCCCCCCCATTGCTGTCCTGCGGGTCGGGACATCTTGGAGCCCAACGTGGGGTGATAGGGACCCCCTGGAGGAGAACGCTTGCCTACAGAAGCCCCGGCGGGCACCCTTCGGAGCTGCAGTGAGGACCCGCGTGCACTCCCCATTCAGATCGCCTGGGTTCACCCGCCGTGAGACGGATCAGAAGAGAAGGTAGGCAAACGATAACTTACAAGATTTCAAACATTTCACCCCTTTGTCTTGGCTGTTATTATTGGCTCTCCCAGATCTAATCCACTTATCAACACTCACATCGCCAAAGCGGGGAAGGACGAGAGGTACCCGTTTCGGCAGTGAGAACTCCAAAACACTTGGACTAGTTTTTCTGCCTAACACTCTCTAACAAACTCTGAGCTCGCTACATCTTATATGGTCGTCCACCTCAAGGGCACTCCCAGGGACGCTGCCTCCCAAAGGTTATGCCTGAGGGCGGTAGGCAGCTGTCCTGCCTAAGAGGGTCCGAGCAGGCGGATTATACCTGCCGACCTATGACACGCGAGCAGAGATCGTAAGGCACAGGGAGAGTGGTCACAGAGAAACTTAAGTTCCGAGTCGACTGGAGATCCTGAGAGAGCCATCCAGCCAACATAATGGGGAATTCACTTAGTACACATGAAATGTTCCTTGACGGTTTCAAGGGATCACTCAGAGTGCGAGGAGTAAGGGTTAAAAGAAAGGACCTTAAAGAATTTTTTAATTTTATTCATGACACCTGCCCCTAGTTCCCTTTAGAGGGAACAATCAGCCAAAAACGCTGGGAACGAGTAGGAGATGCCTTGCAGGACTTTTACCACAACTTTGGTCCTGACAAAGTCCCAGTTACAGCCTTTTCCTACTGGAATTTAATTCATGACATGTTAAAAGTTCATTCACTAGATCCTGACATTCGAGATGTCATCAAAGTAGGAGAAGAACTCCTTAAAGAGGCTTCTCGCCCTCCTTCCACCTGCCCCTCTGTCACGGTAGAAATTCCTGACAACCCCCCAGTTTCCCCTAAACCCCTGAACAGCCCCAACAATACTCTTAAAACTCCAAATGTTACCAACCCTTTCCCTCAAAAACCTTCATCTCCCAAACTCTACCCATCGCTCATTTCTAATAATCAAATACATCATTTAAACCCTGAGGAAGAAGAATCCCTAGAAAATCAGGCTGTCCATTACCATGATAACCCCTGGGGCCTTACAGCCCCTGTCATCAATAACCCCCCCCCATAACCCACACTCTTACAACCTCAACACCTCAGTTATTCCAAAACCTCCCTCTATACCCAATAATCTCCCACTTGACCCCATCCGACTAGCAAAAACAACACTCCAGAAGTCTCCTCCCTCAAAGAAATGTTACAAACCAAGCGTGAGCACCTTCACCTTATTAAAGAAATTCAGGCCCTTGAAACTGAACTTTTTAAATTAAACCCCAACCTCACCGCCAATAATCCATCTCCCTCACCACCACAAAAAATAGGGAGAACAAAAGGGCCAAAGACAACCCCCCGTTCTTACATTTCCAGTCACCCGTAGCCAAAATTCTAACCCTGCCATAATATTCTTTACCTTATTAAACACTACCCCAGGTGGCATGGGGCCCCCAATTACCACAGAACAACTACTCCAAAAACTATATGGGGCACCTTGTGACTGTAAGGGAGGAACAACTACAATAATACCCACCTGCCATACTAGCCAAGTTGATTGCAGCGGCAAAACCGCCTATTTAACTTTCATGTCACAGGTAGGAGGAGGACATAAACAAAACTGGCAGTGTGTTAATGCACCCAAAATAATACTCCCAGTTCAAAACGAACCAGGACCTTGTCCCACGGAGTGCGAAATAACCAATCAAATGCACTCTATGTGCTACAATAGTGTCCAGCAGTGCACCCACACAAACGGCAACACATATCTGACAGCCATTTTACAAAGAACTTATTCTGGCTCCTTTGGAGGTGAGCTTGATTCTACTCATAACCTGGGACACTCCAAATATGCCCAAGCCTCCTGCTTAGGCACTATTGGCAAAAATGTTTGCTGGCCACTAAAACCACCAATTCACACATCTGATGGCGGTGGGCCATCAGATAGGGTAAGAGAAGATGCGGTCCAAAAACAAATTGAAAAAATAATTAAAGAAAAATATACTCCCCTACAATACCACCCCTTAGCTTTACCTAAATCTCGAGACATAGATCTTGACATCCAAACCTCTGATATTTTAGAAGCCACTTTCAAAGCTTTAAATAATTCCAACCCAACCTTCGTGGAAAACTGCTGGCTATGTCTAACTCTTGGCATACCTATGCCCCTAGCCTTACTAACAAACACCTCCACTTCACATCTAAACAACTCACATCTAAACTGTAGCGACAGTCTACCTTTTAGAGTCCAACCTATAGAATTTACACAAACCCCTTGTATATACAAACCTCCCCAGAACAATAATTATGATGTAGACTTAGGAAGCATCACCTTCACAAACTGCTCCTCCATTTCTAACAACACCTCACACCGGTGCCCCCCTCCCGGACATGTTTTTGTATGTGGAGGAAATTTGGCCTATACGGCCCTACCAGGTAACTGGACAGGCTATTGCATAACCGCCCAACTACTCCCTGATATCTCTATTATACTAGGAGATCAACCTGTTCCTCTCCCCAGTCTTGATTATATAGCTGAACATCCACGCTCTAAAAGAGCTATTCAACTTATCCCACTAATAGCAGGACTAGGCATCACTACAGCAGTAGCCACAGGAGTTACCGGAACAGGAATATCTATACATTCCTACCACAAACTGTCTCATCAACTAATAGAGGATGTCTCAGCTCTTTCTGAAACAATTCACGATCTTCAAGATCAAATAGACTCCCTAGCAGAAGTAGTCCTACAAAACCGTAGAGGCTTAGATCTCCTCACGGCAGAGGAGGGAGGTATCTGTTTGGCTTTACAGGAAAAATGCTGTTTCTACGCCAACAAGTCAGGCATTGTTCGAGACAAGATAAAAAACCTGCAAGACCAGTTCGAAGAAAGAAGAAAGGAACTTCGTGATAACCCCCTTTGGTCAGGACTCAATGGACTTCTTCCTTATCTCCTCCCACTCCTAGGCCCCCTATTAGGTTTTCTATTAGTCCTTTCCTTCGGCCCCTGGCTATTCAAAAAGGTCACCACTTTCATTAAACAACAAATAGACTCTGCCCTAGCAAAACCAATTCAAATTCACTACCATCGCCTGGCTTTGTCTGACCAAGAAACCCACTCTCATGGCTTCCCCTCATAATGAGGGCAGTGTATAGATCAGAGGAATGGGTACACTTTCCTTTTATTAGGAATGGGTACACTTACCCATTCCTAATAAAAGGAAAAAAGGGTATGGGCACCGAGTTGAGTGCACAGCAAGGCATTGCAAGAGAAGGTCCCACAATCCTTCGACCTCCCGATCCCAAGGAGAAGTCAAATGAAGGATCAGACCCCCTCTGATTTTTCTCTGAGAGCAAACCTGGCTTGCATAGAGGTTGGTATCAAAAATTTCGCTTACCTCTCCTCTCCAAAAGATACCGCAAATAACAAATGTGGATCTGGGAAATCCACAAGAGGAGCCAGGTCACTACTCCCTCTCTCGGTTAATGCCCACCTCCTTAAAACAAAAAGGGAGGAGATGTCGGAAGCCATATAAGGTACAGCTCGGCCTTACTTCCTCTTCAAGTAAAAAACAGTTTTACCTTTTCCCGGTAACTTTACCCGGCAACTAGCCAACCAATCATCTTATGCCCCATCTTACTTACTCTAGCCAATTCGCAGTTAACAACTCCTCTGAACCTCCCAACAAGACACACCCACCTTCTCCATAATGCTTATAAGGCACAAGTTTTTTCAATAAAGTTGGAGACTTGATCAGAAAACTGTCTTGTCTCCCTTTCTCGCGCCCCTTGTTTGTTTTTCTCCTTTAGGTGGTTCCTGTGCCCCCCGTTGCTGTCCCGTGGGTCGGGACAGAGTGGTCTATGCTTGCTCTGTTTTTGGAGTTCCACTGACCAGCCTGATGCTGCGGGGGGTGGGGGGTGGGGGGGGAGAAGGGCAGAGCAAAGGGGTGAAAGCAAAGGTGCTTAATACATCCTTTTTGAATAAATGGCTTGCAGCTGTTATCATAATTATAAAATTATAGATCTTCAAAGTTTTCGGAAAACCTTTATTGCAATGATTTTCAAACTTTTTAGCCATGAATAACAGCAAGAAATAGATTTTCCTTTGTGATCCAGTACCTGCGTAGGAGAAACATGGTTTTTACAAACAAGATATAGCTTCACTATGCATGATGCACATTACACCGCCTAGTCGATTTTTTCTTAATCTGTTTATTTTTGTTTGAGATGATTAATTGAATTTTTACGCAAAACGACTTTTTTCAATTGGAAATTAATAGTAGCAGATTTGGAAGCAAACAAACAGAAGTGGGAAAGCCTTAGTATTCAGATAACAGATACAATTAAAAGTCATAAAAACAATCAGTGTGCTTTTAGAATAATCTGGAGGTGGAATATTTACCATTAATGTGCAAAAAAGAAAAAACCCACATAAATCTAAATCACAGAATTAAAATTCACTTAATCATATAATTTTGAGTTATTTGGAGTTCCACTGACCGACCAGCCTGATGCTACCCTTCCTAGCCTACTTTCGTAACCAGAAGGTAGCGAAAGGAACACTCTACCCTTCCTAGCCTACCTAAAACCTTAAAATAACCTTTCCAATAACTTATTTTTTTAAGACGGAGTCTTACTCTGTACCAGTCATCACAGCTGGCTGCAACCTCAAACTCATCACAGCTTGCTGCAACCTTAAACTCCTGGGCTCAAACGATCCTCCTGCTTCAGTCTCCTGAGTAGCTGGGACTACAGGCAAGTACACCATACCCAGGTAATTTTTTTCTATTTTTAGTAGAGACATGGTCTTACTCTTGCTCAGGCTGGTCTCAAACTCCTGACCTCAAAGGATCCTCCTGCCTGGGCCTAAAGAATGTTAGGATTACAGATGCGAGCCACTGTACCTGGCCATTTTTGATACCTTTTGATACCCCAAAATTTCACCATTCATAAGGTGAGAGTCTTTAAAAAATACTTCTTTGTCTTTAAATCCTGAAAGTTAAAGTAACAGTGGCCCAATTATCTTGGCTTGGGAGTGGTCACATACTAATCAGTCTACTTCCAAAATCCACAGAAACCCACAAACTTCACTAGTAAAAATGAAGAGGCCGACTGGCCAAAACCAATGTAAGCAGTTGTATAAGAAGGCAGCAGATTGGGCAGCGCCTGTGGCTCAAGGAGTAGGGCGCTGGTCCCATATGCCGGAGGTGGCGGGTTCAAATCCAGCCCCGGCCAAACTGCAACAACAACAAAAAAAAATAGCCGGGCGTTGTGGCGGGCGCCTGTAGTCCCAGCTACTTGGGAGGCTGAGGCAGGAGAATCGCCTAAGCCAAGGAGTTGGAGGTTGCTGTGAGCTGTGTGATGCCACGGCACTCTACCGAGGGCAATAAAGTGAAACTCTGTCTCTACAAAAAAAAAAAAAAAAAAAAGAAGGCAGCAGATTACTTATTCTTTCACTGCTAAAAGCCATTGCTTTGAAGGACTGATGTTAAATCCTTTCTGATCTTAAGCAACTCTGGTCCCAGCCAACTGTAGGGCCAGTTTCTGTATATTTAGCTCTGGAATGTGCCTGAAGACTAGGGTCCACTCGGCACTTAGATCAATATAAAAATTGCCTCCAGTTTGAATAGGAACTCCCTGTTCCGATGTAAACATTCTTCCTTAGCTCCAAGGGCATATGCCCTCTGGTCAGATAGATCCAGATGGTTACAAGGATTATTTTGACTCTTAGGAGGTGACACAAATGAATTTCGACAATTCAGTCTTGAAATCTGCTCAGTTGGACCCAAACTTTCTAAGTGACACACAGAGATCCACTGGGGCTAGATGAAGTTTCCCTGGACAGAGTTGTCACTGAGGTAATTACTGAAGACCAGAGAATGGGCCCTGGGAGATTTGTAAGTGTGTTCGTACAATTTCCGGGCCATACAGCCTCCTCAAAAATCCCCCGGAGATAAAGTTTATTTAGTTGTTAAGTAGTCTAACAGTTTTCTGAAATCTTGCGAACTACCAGAAAACAGTAGTTAACGGGGCGTGGGGGAGATACTTCAGGGTGTTGCATTCACCGAGACCAGAATTTAATACTATCACCTTCTATTGTAATTTTTTTTGAACTTCACCTGTGACTAGCCGAAACAGGGTTTAATGTTTCAGGGACCGCCCCAGACATTCCACTCCCCAAAACATCTCTTTCTTCCTGCGCAGAGGAAGACCTGGGCTGCGACAAGCAAGCAGGAGTGGTAGGACAGCCTCCCCAGGATGGGGCACGTGCCCCTCCTTTCCATCTTGTTTAAAAATGCTGGTCACAACCTACTAAACTGATACGCGTCATACTAATGAGTCGTGACTTGCACACTGAAAGACAAAGCTCGATTCCACTTCTTTTTTAGCAAGACAACCCTAGTAGAACTCAACAGGTTCACGCCAATCACAAACTACAAAAGAAACTGGAACCCAAACGCCTAAAGCCGCACTTGCAGGAAGCGAAAACTCTGCGCTTCGGGGAGCAAGTTCCCAGGGACACAGTAGCAGGGGAAACGAGCAGGGCGTGGCTTCTTCCCTCCTCTCACCGCCCATCCTTCTCCGCTGCGTCCCCGAGCGCGGAGCAGCGACAGCAGAGGGCGCTGCCGCAAGAGTCGGGCCCTGGGGGCGGAGTCGGACCAGATGCCCCGCCCCCATAGCTCATCTCTTCGCGACGCAGACGCGTCCGGCCTATCCCGGCGTCAGACGTGCAGCCTGGCGGACCCGGGTGAGTTGGAGCGCGCGGCAGTTGGGGGTGGTGGTCGTTGCGGCCGCTGACTGCCGGGGACAGAGGGCGGGTGAGCGAGGCCCGGCCCTAGGCCGCCTGTAAGCAGGTTTGTCCTGGGATGATTCAGGCCACAGGGCCCCGAGTGGGACTTCCATAACTCCATTTACCCAGGCTGCCCCTCAGTGTACCAGGCCCGAGGGGCGAGGGAAGGCCTGTAGGTGGCCTCCTTTTGCATCTGAGAATGTTCTGTGCAGCTCCGTTATTAAGGCTGGGTTCTGTGCGGGAAAGTCATTTTTCCGTAGATGGGAAGACTATCTTAACCTAAGTTTTCCAGGAGGGCCAGGCTGTCTCCTTAGGTAGCATGCTCCCCATCACTGGACAGGTGCACGCAGAGGATTGGTTCGCTTTACTTAAAACTACTACATTAACATTGTGGGTTACTGACTTGCCTGTATTTTAATAGAGACATCTGTAGTGTTTGTTGGAAAGGCTGGGGAGCGAGCATTGAATTCTGCCTGGGAAAATTAGGGGGACGTTTTCTTTTTTTTTTTTTTTTCTTTTTTTTTTTTATTGTTGGGGATTCATTGAGGGTACAATAAGCCAGTTACACTGATTGCAATTGCTAGGTAAAGTCCCTCTTGCAATCATGAGGGGGACGTTTTCTAAAGAGAGAAGGTGGCAAAGGAGGGCTTTGTGGTCTAATTACCTATGGAATTAACTTCGTGAGACTGGAGTAAGAGGTATCTTGATGCCCTATAGTTACAGCTGGTATCTGCCTTCTAGTGTCAGACTAACCTTGAGGAAGCTCCCTTAACCTCTGTAAGCCTCACTTTCTTACTAGGAAAGTGGAGCTGATAGTAAGAATGGAGTAATTTCCCTTATCCACAGGGAATACGCTCCAAGACCCCCAGTGGATGCCAAAAACCTTGGCTAGAACTGAACCCTGTATGTACATATAAAAAAGTTCCCTGACTTAAGATGCTTTGACTTACAGTTTTTCAACTTCAGACCACGGGTTTATTGGGAAGTAGCCCCATTGTAAGTCCAGGAGCACCTGTATTCTGCTTTTTCCTATATGGTACATACCACTATGTATCTATGCTAAAGTTTAATTTATGTTAAGCACAGTAAGAACAATGATAAACTGGAACAGTTATAGCAATATACTCTAATAAAAGTTATTTGAATGTGATTTTTTTACTCAGCATAACTGATTTACAGTACTCATGAACAGTAAGAGATTAAAAATAACATATAATATAGAACAATTATGGCAATATACTGTAATAAAAGTTATGTGAATGTGGTCTCCCAAAATATCTTATTGTACTGTACCATACACATCTATTTTTGGTGTATGGTTGACCTCTAATAAATGAAACTGTGGAAAGGACTACTGTACCTACTAAATGGGGTTATGAGGGTTCAGTGATCTAATCTAGTGTAGTACTTAAAACAGGACCCGATTCATAGCACATTCTCAAAATGTATGCTCATTGAATCACATGCTTGTCATGGGGAGACTGGCTTTTTAGAAGTTGGAAGTTGGCTTCTTATAAGCCTTCCTACCTTTTTTTTAAATTTGTGTCTCTGTTGCTAAATGTGAGGCCCAGATTGGCAGGGAAGAGGACAGGCCTGTGCTTCACCAGGCAGAGGACTGTGCTTAATTCATGTTACCAAATGGACTCAAGCTCCTTCCTGTCTTTCCTATCCAGGGCAGAACCCAGTTCTTGGGTCACAAATGAGTAAACCACTATCACCTTAGTGGTATCTCTAAATGCAAGGATTATATAGAAATCATTTGTTTGTTTGATTTAATGATTTCTTGGGAAACCTTTAGTTTTTATAGGTTTTCACATTTAAAGCAAGTAACTGGAACCTGGATGCCTTAACTGTATGGTCTGTTAAACTGCCCATGGGTAGAATTGGGGGGTGGGGCTGAACTCGGATTAGAAGAAAAATTGCATTCTTGTATTCCCTAACCTTGAAATTTAGCATTTTTTCAATTATGAATACAGGCAACAAACCATGGTATTAACAATATGACTTTGTTATGAATAGAAATTACAGATATTTTAATAACTCAGGATATTGTTTAAGCTCATTATAATGTTGAGATTATGGTAGTTACTAGATTCAATGCTAGATCTTATATAATAGTGTTAATAAGCACATATGCTATCACAAATTTAGATTTGATAAAATATATTTCAACACACAGTCTTTTCTCATTATTTGTGGATTCTATATTTACGAATTAGCCTAGTCACTAAAATTTATTAAATTTGTAAACCCCAAATCAGTATACACAAAACACTTAAAAGTGTTTTTGTGGTCTTTGCAGGATATTGGTAAGGTGGTGAAAAATTTTAAGTCTCCTGCTGTGTATGTTCTCGGCAGAGGTCAAATGAGGCAACTAGATGCCTTCTTTTTTCAGCTGTGCCTTTTTTGCTGTCTTTACTGCCATACTTCCTGCATTTTTGTGTTTTTTTTGTTGGTGATTCCACCGTTTAAGATAGCCCCCACACATAGTGCTGAATGTTGACTTGTGTTTCTAAGTGTGGGAATGCTGTGATGTGTCCTACAGAGAAAATATATGTGTTAGATAAGCATCGTTTAGGCATAAGTTCAATATTAACAAATTACTAATATATATTCAGTAAGGTACTTTTAAACGGAAATAAACATAAAACATGGTTATATATTGATTGGTTGACAAAAATATGTTCAGAGCCTCACCTAATTCTATGTTTCTCTGAGAAGTGGTGATTCACTGTTTGTTAAGTTGTGTTTGTGGCAACTTTATAGAACATAACTGCTGTTAAGAATGAGAATCCACTATACTTGGTTTCCTTTCTAATCCTTTGTGTTTTCTGTATTTAAAGATATCCTGAGATGGGGTTTATAGATTTTAAATGACTGCTAAAGGGGTCTGTGGCACAAAAAAGAAGAACCCTTAAAGTAACCTGAGAAATTAAATGTAAAACTACATTAGGTCTATGTTTAGCTGCACTGAGTTCCCTGAAGACTTTGCTGCCTTTTGGGAGACATGTGTCTCCTTCTGGCCCTTATTTACATGCCTATTGTCTCTTAAAGGTATTTTTGGTTGAGGCCTCTGCATATAAAGTAAGAATTTGACTATCTTTTGGACTCCTCCATGCTGTTGGTTGAGTTTTTAATAGTATTTAAAATTAAGAGGAGCTCTGGGTTCATTTCTCTACAGAGCAGCAAGGGACAGAGAGACTGGTTACTCTCTGCAGGCAGATTTGGGGAAAAGAAACTGTAGGATGGGGGAAGGTGTTTGTTTAAAGGGGGAAAGAAGACCATACTACCTGGTAGGGCTTATGAATGGTGCCCCAGGGACTGATCTGTAGAAAGATGTTAGAACAACTCCATAACAAGGAGAACCTTCTGTAGCCTCCTTTCATGATGTTACCCCCTTACCAAAACACTGGTGTTGTTTTCACAGAGCTGTCTGGTCTTTTTCCCTTCATCCTTGGTTAAGGAAATGACCAACCAGGTAAGGCTTGTGTTGGGGGAAAATATCATTTGGTCTCTAGCAAGCTCAAGTACAGTAGATTGTCTAGGTGTATAGTTAAGAAACTAGCATCTAATGCTTGTCCTGCTCCTAAAAAGCTAGGTAACTCTAGGCACCTAGTCACCACAGTGTTAGGTGGCACTAGTAAAATGCAAGACACTAAGACGAGAGATTAAGTTATTACCACAATTTAGAGAGGGATTGAGGAAGCTTAAAAGACTTTTGTACACAAAAACAAAGAAAAGATCAGAATCAGAGATAGGATAGGAGAAACATTTTTATAATAAGATTAGGGCTGGGATGGTGGCTCACACCTGTAATTGTAGCACTCTGGGAAGCCAAGGCAGGGGGATGGTTTGAAATCAGGAGTTCAAGACCAGCCTTGGTAACGTAGAGAGACCCTCCCCATCTCTATAACAAATAAAATTAAATGTAATAAGATTAGGAGAAAGTTAACAGGTTATTATGCGGGCTGTGTTGTCTTATACAACTGCAAAAACTAAGGGCCAGTGCCTGTAGCTCAGTGGCTAGGGCACTGGCCACATACACCGAGGCTGGTGGGTTCGAACCCAGCCAGGCCAGCTAAAACAACAATGACAACTGCAACAACAACAACAACAACCAAAAATAACCAGGTGTTGTGGTGGGCACCTGTAGTCCCAGCCACGCGGGAGGCTGAGGCAAGAGAATTGCTTGAGCCCAAGAGTTCGAGGTTCCTGTGAGCTGTGACCTGTGACGTCTCAGCATTCTACCCAGGGTGACAGCTTGAGACTCTAAGAAAAAAAAAAAATAACTGCAAAGACTAAGTTGGAAACTGGATTCCAAGCTTTCTGGTGATCAGAGTAGAAAAAGAAAACAATTTATAGTCTCTTATCGAAGATGGGTAATAGTAGGGAAGGAGAAAGTATCAGTTACTTTAAGAACTTTTTTCTGGTATGGCTGTATAAATACTGTGTAAATGGGTATCAGAGAGCTTGCAGGATGGTCAGGGTGACAGTAGAGGAAGTAGCTAACACTGTATAATGACTGTCTTCTGTAGGGTTATCTGAAATCTGAACATTGGTTTAATGTGACTTCTGTTTCTTTTTAGTACAGTATTCTCTTCAAACAAGAACAAGGTAAGAAGTCTGCCTGTTCAAAAAAGTTCTTCTGTGAAAAATTGTGTTGTCCCTGGTTTCTTTAAGATTTTCGTAATGCTGACCAGGTATGCAGAAGATTGGCAGAGGCAGCTGAAAACAATGCACTTGAAAACAAACAACAAAAACCCTGAAAAACTAACCAGAAAGAAGCAGCAGGAGTCATATGATAGACTGGGGAACTCCAAGCTGAAGAAAGCTTTCCCACTTGAGGAAGACATAACTGAATTTCCCAGCTGCCAGGGCGGAAGAAGGAAATGCTTTGAGCCTCTGAACTCTCTTAATACCAACGCATCTGGGGAGGTGAACTTGAGCCTGGCCCTAAACTCAGGACTTAAACTTAGAGTCTTTATATAGTGTCCCTTCACTTAACATCAGTGAGTAGTGAACTACTTACACTTTTCATTTCTTCACCATAGCCTGGATGAGTTAGGGAAAGCCCGAGGATTTCTGCAATGCCTAATAGAATCTCTTCTGCTCTTAAGTAGGTGACATTTAGGTCATCTGAAGTTTAAGCATTCTTCCAAGTTAGCTTGTATAGGTGACTAGTAAGCTATATAGGCATACCAGTCAGTTAATGTGTTAACCAGTAGTTAATGCCATCCAGGTGGCAAGTTAACAGGCTTGGGTCAAGTCAGATTGTATTTGAAGCCATATGCTGTATATAACTCACAGCTATTTGAGTTTAATGCCCTTATATTTTGGAAAGGTGACCCTGGAGAATTGCTGGCAGGCATGAAAAAAACCTCCATGTGCACTTGTCACATTTTTATAAGCACACCTGGTCTGCATACTCAACAGCATGGCCCACCAAACAATGTAGCTTGCAAACTTAAATTTAAGATTAATTGGGAGATTGGGTTTGAGCCCTAACTATTCTTAGCTTTGTGAATTTGGCTGAGCTACTAGGCTCCTCTAAGCCTCTGGGTCTTAAAATGAGGATGGTATTAATAGTACCTTTTTCATAAGGTTGTTGTAATAACTGGCCCATTAAGCATGACGTAGGTACTTTTGGTAAAAGGCAACTTAATGTACAAAGGTTACGTTAGGTATTTGTTTTTAGACCTGTGCTGTTTACAGTTGAATTGCCTACTAGTTTCCAAAGATCTTTAAGGTGTATCACTTATCAGGTTTATGTCTTTTGGGGGAGAGAAGGGTTGTTCTCCATTGGTTTTACTTGTTTTATCCAAATGGTAGTCATTCTAGACAGCTTTATGCAGACAGCTTGCTAAAGGAAAAGATGTTAGATTTGGGGTCTGAAGGCCTGGCTCATTCTGGTGCTGCCTTCCTACCCAGTTTTCATGTGTGCCCCACAACTCCAGTAAAAGAGGTATGGGAAAACACTTTGTAAAATTGTAGAGCAGATACAGGTGGATGTTACCTCGTGGTGTTGAAGAATATTTCAACTTCATTTTATCCCATTAAATTTTGGTGATGCATGCATGAAAACCTTATAAATGAAGCACTTTGCATTCTAGCCCATGATGATGCCATTTGGTCAGTTGCCTGGGGGTCAAACAAGAAGGAAATCGCTGAGACAGTGGTCACAGGATCCCTGGATGACCTGGTGAAGGTCTGGAAATGGTGAGTACCTCTTCCTTAACATAAAAACTTGGAAAATCAGGGGCAAAGATTTTGCCTTTGGGCTCTCAGGTTGCCATTAGGAAGTATTAACTTTTTCCTAGGCAAGAAAATGAACAGCAATATGGTAGTATTAAAAAGTCCCCAAGTAAAAATCTGGCAGCATTTACTGTTCAGTAGCTCATCAATTCTTCTCTGATTCTGTATTTCATAGACCACTGGTAACACATAGTCACAGGGACCCAGAATGTCAGATGCCAGGTACAGGGTTGTGTGTGAAGAAATCCATTTCTCTGTCCCCTGTTGAAGGCGTGATGACAAGCTGGACCTACAATGGAGTCTGGAGGGACATCAGCTGGGGGTAGTGTCTGTGGACATCAGCAACACCCTGCCCATTGCTGCATCCAGTTCTCTTGATGCTCATATTCGGCTCTGGGACTTGGAAAATGGCAAACAGATAAAGTCTATAGATGCAGGACCTGGTAAGAGTTTTATTTTTAGGGGAGATAATAGGGGTTCATGATCCCTTTTCCAAAACCCTTAGTGAAAGATACATTTTACAGTTCAGAAATGTTTGGATTTGAAAGGAGTAATACGGGTGCATGAACTGTGTATTGCATAATACCTTCAATGGGGCCAGAACAGCTCTCTCATCAAACACTACTGTCTCTGCAACTAAATTGAGTTTTGATACTATGTGTGATAAAGGCTAAAAATAGACTTATGGCAGTTCAGGTCAGGTTTTGGTGCCAAGTGAATTTAGGTAGTTAACCTATGGAAAAACTCGTAGTTTTCAAAGTTTTTCAGACTTTAGAATTGCTGGTTAGAATTGTGGACCAGTCTTTGGATTGTCCAGAGGTTCTCTCTTCACCATATTCTGAATTGATACATTCACTGCCTTTGGGGCACAAAGCACTGTGTTGTCATGTCTGTATCATGGCAATCTCTACTAATTATCCATAAAGGGTCTGATTTCTAGTATGCAGTAGATAAGGGAACTTTTTTTGTTTGTTTGTTTGTTTTTAGGGAAAGAGTCTCACTTTGTTGTCCTCAGTAGAGTACCATGGCGTTACAGCTCACAGCAACCTTAGCCTTCCTCTTGCCTCAGCCTCCCAAGTAGCTGGGACTATAGGCACCCGCCACAACGCCCGGCTATTTTTTGTTGCAGTTGACCAGGGTTTGAACCCGCCACCCCTTTTTTTTTTAAAGTACTATAGGACAGCATAATTCTGTCCATTAGCCTTAATAAACAACATCTGATGTGATGGAATTTGATGTCAATGGCCTGGATTAATATTAAACAAGCAGCATGACACTTGAGGGTTTTTTTGAGCCTCATATTTACTTATAAATGACTATGTAGCGTTCACCAGCAGATCCTGTTCTGCCAGAATGGGTGTGACTGCTAGAGGGTCAGAGAGCCTGGCAACTCTCTGGCACACCTCTTTGTGTTTTGATTATAGAAGAGCTGCTTAGGTGTTTCATTAACATAATTCCCTTGATTGACACCCAGGCTGGATTTGTCTCCCATCAGTTATGCTTGGTAGCCACTTTAGCCTTTGTGTTGGAAAGAATGATGGTCCCAGAGTTTGTAAGGAGGCTGGATTGTCTAAAAATTGAGCGCATTTCCCCTCAGGAGCAGTTTTACTTGTCTGTGATTTTTATTGCTCGGGCTTTTTAAAGATTATGCATGTGCAGTCTGTATTTTAGGTCCACTGAATCACAGTTTTCAGAGTGTGTAGGCTGGGATATGTATTTGGAAAAAGCTACCCACACACTCTTAAATCCCTGGATGGTTGTCTTTGCATGTGCCCTTGCTCTGTTACTGATAGAGACTTGGGACCTCAAACCATCCTATAAAGTCTAGTAAGACCCTGATGTATAAAGAGTACCTGCCAGGTGCAGTGGCTCATGCCTGTAATCCTAGCACTCTGGGAGGCCAAGGCAGGTGGGTTGCCTGAGCTCACAGGTTCAAGACCAGCCTGAGCCAGAACCTTGTTTCTCAAAATAGCCAGGCATTCTGGCAGACGCCTGTAGTCCCAGCTACTTGGGAGGCTGAGGCAAGAGAATCACTTAAGCCCAAGAGTTTGAGGTTGCTGTGAGCTATGACGCCATTGCACTCTACCAAGGGCAACAAAGTGAGACTCTGTCTCAAAAAAAAAAAAAAAAAAAAAAAAAGCACCTAAAAGAGAGGAAAGACGCAGATCTTTTGCTGACTTTTCATCTTAGACACCTAAGCCCATCCAGGACCCATAATGTTTTGGTCATTGCCTGGAGGTTGTGCCCCTGGGCACACAACAACTGAAGAAATGAGTGCTGGATTGATTCCAAGTAAAAGGATAGCATGTCCCCTGGCTCACTTTCTCTGATAAATGGTAACTTGTGCTGGGTGTTCTGCAAGAGTGTAAGGTTGTGAAGTTTACTGTTGCAAAAGCAAAAGTTACTGCGAAGAATAAATGGGTTGGCTTTATTCTTTTGGATAGGACTCTGCACAGAACTAGACCAGGCCATTAAACATTTATTTGGTTGAGTAACAAAAACAATCATTGCTCTTGCTGCTAAAGAGCAACTGAATTCATTCCTTTGATGAGTCTAGGTCTAATGAATGTAGGGGAAATGGACACTTAAGTTATAGGGGTCTTGAAAATATGCATGGAGAATGTGCACCAGTGCAAAAGGAAGACAAAAAGAGAAGAGAGACAATCCCAGATCTTGGAGAAGAAAGTGAAGAAGTAGAAGAAAGCGGGACGAAGGGGAAGATCCCGCACTTGGCAGCTTGGCCATGCTGTCACTTCCCAGCAGCTGACCCTGCAGAACAAAGGTGGGAATGTGAGGCCTCTCAATGTCAGGTGCTTCAAAACACCCAAACTTAAAGAAAAAAAACTTTGTAAATGATGAGGTGGAACTGATCAAAGTAAATAATTGTTAGGCAAATATTAAAATAAAATCTTAGATTACAAGGCTTAATTTAGAGATAAAAGTTGTTCCCTCTATTTTGAGCTTAAGGACATTCGGTACCTAAAGTTCTATATTGCAAAACAACTCATAAGGAAATGTAAAATAATTTAGAAGTATTTTATTAAATTTTGAGGAATAAAGATCAGGTTTTCAGCTGGGTACAGTGGCTCGCGTCTGTAATCCCAGCACTCTGGGAGTCTGAGGCGAGAGAATTATGTGAGGGCAGGAGTTAAAGACCAGCCTGAGTAAGAGTGAGACTCTGTCTCTACAAAGGTAGAAAAATTAAATCAGGCATTGTGTCACATTCCTGTAGTTGCAGCTACTCAGGAGGCTGAGGCAAGAGAATCACTTGAGCCCAGGAGTTTGAGGTTGCTGTTAGCTGTAATGACACCACTGCATTCTAGTCCAGGGGACAGAGTGAGACTGGGTCTCAAAAAGGAAAAAAAATGAGTTTTTTTGCAAGCTATTCATGTAAATGGCTAATTATAATAAAGATAAAAAAAATCCTGTTATGTTACTGTCATTCAGGAATAAAGATGGATATTTAAAAGCAGCTATTTGGGAGGTTGATAAAAGTTTTTTCAGATCTTGTTGGTTAACTGAGCACTTTTGAAGTAAATTTCTTTTTATTTTATTTTTTTTGAGACAGAGTCTCACTTTGTCATCCTTAGTGTGCCTGTGGCATTATAGCTCACAGCAACTTCAAACTCTTGGGCTCAAGCAATCCTCTTGCCTCAGCCTCCCAAGTAGCTGGGCCTGCAGGAGCCCACCACAATACCTGGCTATTTTTAGAGATGGGGTCTTACTCCTGCTCAGACTGGTCTTGAATTTCTGAGCCCAGATAATACACCCACCGCAGCCTCCCGGAGTGCTAGCTAGGATTGTAGGCGTTAGCCACCTCTCCTGGCCTGTAAATTTCATTTTAAAAACATTCCTAAGTAAAGTAATAGAGTTAAATGATTTATTATCACTTTGACTATGTGTATGAAAAATTTTAAGAGAATTTTATTTTATAGAACAGCCTGGATATGATAGCGATCCATGATGGAGGCCTTTCCTCCTTCACTGTCACATGAGCTAAGGACAGGGGGCCCACAGTCTTTTTTTTTTTTTTGGCCGGGGCTGGGTTTGAACCCGCCATCTCCGGCATATGGGACCGGCGCCCTACCCGCTGAGCCACAGGCGCCGCCCGCCCACAGTCTTAACTTCTGAGCCCTGTTCCAGGAATGAAGAAAGTGACTTGGGAAGGACCTATGTTCTTTCCCTTGGATCTGATAAGCACCGTTTCTGGGCAGTTGCACGAGGGGGCAGGACTTTGGGAGTGTTGTCATGTAAGAGTGGCCTTGGGAAGAGCAACCCAGGCAAGTAAGAGAAACTCAAAGATTGTTTCTTGGCCTCTAGGCTCTGACCTAGCTCCCAAAGCTCTAAAAGATTGCCTCTGAAGGCCAGAGGGTCCTGTGTAACTGGAAAAATAAATGCTGAAAGGTGATCATTGGTCCAGATTGAAGTATACGGTATTTGTGCTTACTGAGGCCGCACTTGAGTCTGGGGACTCTTATGTTTTGGCTAAAGAAGTACTGTGGTGCATAAAGAACATTTGGATAAAGAACTCTTGAAATTAAGATGTGTGGTGTAACTTAAAAACTAATTGACTTTTTAAAGCAGTTCCTATTCTCTGTTAAATTGTGGTAAATACTTTATCATGTTGCAGCTTTATATAAGAGTTTCTGGTATGTCATTTATTTATAGTTTAGTTGAGTTAAAATTTCACTTCTGTACTGCACTATGAAACTCACCCATTTAAAAATACAGTTAACTGAGTAGATTTCTATAGTTGTGCAACCACTGAAATTCGATTTTGGAACACCGCTGTGCCCCACAAGTTTCTCTCATGCCCACTTGTTGTCAATCCCTGCTCCTACGCTCGGCTTTAGGCCACCATTGATCTGCTATCGTCTCTATAGTTTTGCCTTTTTGAAAAATTTTATGTAAGTGCAATTGCATCTGTCTTATTCTCTCTTTAGTAAATGTTTTTGATGTTTGTCCCTGCTGTAGCATGGATTGTTACTTTCTATCCCATTGTGAGGATGTACTACATTTTTATTCATTTGCCACTTGACAGACATTTGGATTGTTCCAGTTTGGCTATTATGAATAAAGCTCGTGTGAACCTGAGTCTACTAGTCCTTGTGTGGACATGTCTTTATTTCTTTGGGGTAGCTACCTAGGTGTGGAATTGCTGAGTATTATAGTTAAGTGTGTGTTTGCACTTAAGAAACTGTTAAACTGGTTTTCAAAGTGGCTATACCATTTTACATTCCCACCAGTGTGTGAAGTATCTGGTTTTTCCATATCCTTACTAACACTGGTATTGTCCTATCTATTTTTATTAAAATTTGAAGAAGGTTTTAAATTAAATTTAAACCTGGTAAAGAAAATTAAGGTCAAATGTAATCTCACTATATTTTTTTCCTTCATTTTTCTGCTTAGTGGACGCCTGGACTTTGGCCTTTTCTCCTGATTCCCAGTATCTGGCCACAGGAACTCATGTGGGCAAAGTGAACATTTTTGGTGTGGAAAGTGGGAAAAAGGAATATTCTTTGGACACAAGAGGAAAATTCATTCTTAGCATTGCATATGTAAGGAAATGTTCTCTTTCTTCCTTCTGATTCTGTCAGTTTACCCTTCCGGCCAGCAATAGTCCTTGGCACAGATTGTGCATTAGTCTGGTTAAGTACCTGCTTTCTTGCTGCTGGTTTGTCAGCCAGCCAGTCAGACCTGTAGCCAGCAGGAGATTTGCTTGTGTTTAGTAGGGATAGCTTCACAGCGTGGAGTCTCAAAGTGCTCATTTTTCCATATGTTCTTTGAACAGAGTCCTGATGGCAAATACCTGGCCAGTGGAGCCATAGACGGAATCATCAATATTTTTGATATTGCAACTGGGAAACTTTTGCATACGCTGGAAGGTAGAGCTCATCATCATAGTTTTGCAAATCGGTTAGCAGATCACAAAGGAATAATTATTCTTTCATTAAAATGCTATTACATGGCAAATTTGCATTAGATTTGCAAAATACTATCAGTCTCAGTTGGAAAACTAAAATGTGTCCAGGTTTTATTCTTGCTGCTATAATTTTAACTAAACAATATTGTTCTTATAACAGTGCTTGTTTTGGTGAAGAAACTTACCTTTTATTTATGTATTAGTATATCCTAGCTATATAAATGTCTCATTTCTGTCATATTTGGTTCTGAAGAACTTTGTGATTAGAAAAAAACTTCTTTTCCTTGGTATTTGAAGGTAGATGGAAGTATTATGCCTGTGCTACACACTGGTGGCTCCTGGGGAGGAGGACTGGGTAGCTGAAGGACAGGGGTAGGGCAGGAGGAGACTGTACTACATATCTTTACTTTTTTGAATTCCAACCAAGTGAATATATTACCTTACCTCCTCAACCATGTGGGGTGTGTGTGTGTGTGTGTATATATATATATGTTTATCCTTTACCCTTCAATAAAAGATTTGATAGAGAAATAACATCTTATTTGTTTAACCTTATAGTCAGAAGCAATGCATATTTCCATGTTTGGCCATGTTTTTAGCGGATGAGTTTTTTAAAGCAATGTATACAGAGGTCAGGGAGGGTAATAAAGAAAAATGGCTCCAGGAGGACAAGCTGGGGTTATGTGGGTGTTTCTAGAACAGTAAGAGGAAGGGCCCAGTGAGTACCCTCCCTTTTCTGATTCAAGCACCTGGGCAGTCCAGCTCAGTGACTCATGGTCATTAAAAGGGGGAGTTATATGAGGAGACAGTGAGGACACAGCAGTTTGTCCGATTAATAAGGACCTTTTGAATTTCAGGCCATGCCATGCCCATTCGCTCCTTGACCTTTTCCCCCGACTCCCAGCTCCTCGTCACTGCTTCAGATGATGGCTACATCAAGATCTATGATGTGTAAGTTACCTTGTCCAGATTAAAGTTGTCTCACTGCCAGTACCTGTTTTTATTTCCTTATTGTTTGGAGGAGCCCAAGGGTGTGTGTGACCAGTGCGCGCGCTGGTCCTCCCTGTCCTGGATCTAGTAAATACTGGTGCTCAGTTCACATCAGACAGCCTTGTCTCTCCAGGTGTCCTCCATCATTCAGTGACCCTGTCTTGCTCAAGGACTGTGTGGAGGAAGACCTGTATGAGTTCCCTGGTAGAATGAGATACTTTTTGTTAGGCAGCCTGTTTTTTTGTGGGTTCACTGATTTTAAATTTTTTAGAGTAGGTAGGTAGTATGCAGATAAATGAAGCTATGGATTGTGGCTGACCCTGAGTGACAGTAAAAAATTAGAACATCTGTTATCTAGGAGTTTGGACATTGCAGCAGACACTCCTCTGCCCTAGTTAGTGAGCTGTCTGTTTATAAAACACCCATGGCAGGTCTAGCTAGAGGAGCAGTTTTGCTGTTGGTACTGCTGGTATAGAAGTGAGTTAACCCTCCAGTTTGCAGCTGTCATTGCGAGCTTGTGCAGGCCCCTTTTTCTTGTTTTGCCCCTCTTTCTCAGCTCCTACTCCTATTCCCCCTGAAATGCCCCTGTAATGTGTTCCACATGTGTCCTCGATACTGTGACTCAGTGCTGTGACCAGCTCTCCCTTCTGGGCGTGCCTCTGGTTCATTGCTTCTGATTGTGGCATTCTCTTCCATTGTGTATACCTCACACCCTCTGTCCCCAGCCCCGGTTGCCTCCACTTTCACTTTACACAACGTGTCCTTTTAAGAGCCTCTGAGAGTTTTTTTAGCAGTTTAAACTTGGGAGGAGGAATCCTGCTCCTTCTAGCCTACTTTTGGCAGCTTTTGGGTGGCAAAAGGTTGTCAAATAGGCATGGAGTTAGAATTGCAGCTTTTAGAATTAGGGCCTAATGAGGGTGCTCAGGTCCACAGGGTACGATGTCTCTCTAGAGCTGTACTTGCTTACTGGTAGCAGAGCCAGTGTAAGTGTAGCAATTCTTTACATATCTGACTTTATGACTTTCATTGCCACTGTTTTATTGATTCTTCCAACAACTAGTGAAGTAGTAGCACAGAGTAGTGTCCCCATTGTGCATGTGGGGAACCCAGCAAAGGTGACGATTTTCCTGAGGGGATGGTACTGAATGAAGACCTAGGACGTTTTACCCTCTCATGGTCCTGTGTATCCCACTGAACCCACCCTCCCTGACATCTGAGGTCTGTGCTATTCTGCTCAAAGATATTTTCAGGAGTAAAACTGTTGACCTCACTTAGGCTTTAGGGTTATTCTCTTGCCATAGGTGATTAGGTTTTGTTTTTCTTTTATTTTTATTGTTTTTTGTCAAGTTTTTTTGTTTCACTTTTATTAAAAAGTGAAAATGGGGCTGGGTGCAGTGGCTCATGCCTATAATCCCAGCATTCTGGCAGGCTGAGGTGGGTGGATCGCCTGAGCTCACAGGTTGGAGACCAGCCTGAGCAAGAGCGAGACCCCACCTTTAAAATAGCTAGGTGTTGTGGTGGGTGCGTGTAGTCCCAGCTACTCAGGAGGTTAAGGCAAGAGAATTGCTTGGGCCCAAGAGTCTGAGGTTGCTGTGAGCTATGATGCTACGGCACTCTACTAGGACAACAAAGTGAGACTGTCTCAAAAAAAAGAAAAAAAAAAAAAAAACCGCGAAAATGGCTTTAATAAGCAGACCTGGCTTTTGTTGATTGTGTTAAAACGGTCTGTCCAAACCGCACCATCATGGACTGTGACTTGATGCTTTCCCTAGATGTGAGGCACTGGCCACATATTGGAAGTTTGCTGGTGCAGGTGGTGTGTGAACCTGCTGCTCCCCTAAAATGGCTCACTCCTCTCTGCTGTTTCAGTCTCCTCACGTGTTGACTTGCTGAGCCTCTGTAGTCTGGTTCTTTATTTTGAGCTTTTAGGCTCTCTGTTAGTGGATCTTATTCATGGCTTTTGGTGGCATCAGCAGTTTGGGGTTAATGCCACTGTAAAAAATAATTTTCTCTTCAATGCATGATGCTACTTTATTGAAAAGGGAATTTTTCATATAGTAATGTAGACATTATAAGGATAGCAGATTTGGTCCAATTATATAAGCAGAGTTAATATGATTATATTCTAAAAAATAACATCTTCATTTTGTTTGAACTTTCCCCATTTCAGACAACATGCCAACTTGGCTGGCACGCTGAGTGGCCATGCCTCCTGGGTGCTGAATGTTGCATTTTGTCCTGATGATACTCACTTTGTTTCCAGGTACTTATGATTTCTTAATAGTTTCTAAAATGCTAGGAAGATGAAGATGGTTTTTATAATATGAAGTCCTTAAAATATGAGGATTGTATGACTTTTTAAAATTTAGATGGCCTTTGTTTTCTGCAGTTTTAAAAATACCTAGTTATAATAAATGCTAATAATATGAGGGTCAGTGTCAGGGACATGGCTACTTTGTGAGGAGAAAAGCCCCCAACAGTGCTGATGCCCTGGCCATCTCCTGCACTGAGGGGAGGCCTCTGAAGTTAGAGGAATGTAAATCAGTGAAGGAGTGTGAGATTTTTGATCAGATTCCTTCCAATTTCAAACCTGCCTGAAAACTTTTCTGATACTAATGTTCATTTTTTTTTTTTTAATAGTTCATCTGACAAAAGTGTAAAAGTTTGGGATGTTGGAACGAGAACTTGTGTTCATACCTTCTTTGATCACCAGGATCAGGTATGGCGTAATTAACATTTATTTATTTTTTTTTTTGGTGATTTTTTTGACCGGGGCTGGGTTTGAACCTGCCACCTCCGGCATATGGGACCGGCGCCCTACTCCTTGAGCCACAGGTGCCGCCCCGTAATTAACATTTAAATTTGTTTTTAGATTGTTCACATTGAGCACTGAGCCAAAAGTTTTCCTAACCTTATTGCTTGATCTGTTGACAATGACAGGCCCCTCTGTTGGAATTGGCTTTTAACATGTTTTAAATGCTTTTTGATGATCCTACAGATTTCTCCCCATTTTGAATGCAACTTAAAGTTAAGAAACATAACTGTTTGTACTTTTATATATTGAAATTGTTGCCAATAAAATCGAGTGGTTGAATTTTGATATTCCACTCCTAGATTTAAACATTTTAGTCAGGTAGTTATTAAGTCTTAACTGGTTGTGTTGTCTTATGAGTGTAGGTCATTGTTGTGCTGTTTCAGAGGAAGATGTTAAGTGTGGAAGTGAGGCAATCACAACAGTAAAATGAGGGGTAGACACCTGTCTCAGGGTTAGGATGACAGGCTGACCACCCAGAATCATCTCCTAATAATCAGGAAGATCTTCCTAATTAGAGATACTCCAATCACATCAATTCTGTCTGGACAAGATGCGTGAATATGTTAATTCAACACATAGCAAATAAAAATGGAAAGTCTGGGTTTGGCGCCCATAGCACAGTGGTTACCGTGCCAGCCACATATACCAAAGCTGGCAGGTTCGAACCCAGCCCAGGCCAGCTAAATAATAATGACAACTGCAATAAAAAATAGCTGTGCATTGTGGTGGGCGCCTGTAGTCCCAGTTATTTGGAGGGCTGAGGCTGAGAGAATCACTGATGCCCAAGAGTTTGAGGTTGCTAGGAGCTGTGACGCCACGGCACTCTGAGGGTGACATAGTGAGACTCTTCCCCTTTCCCCCCCAAAATGGCCTGATAGTCTGCAAAACTATGTTGTCTAGCTCCAGGAGACAGGTAGATGCCATAGACCACTCAATAGAGTGAGAATTACTGGCTCTGCCGGTTGGCATAAAGAGTGCAGTTTGCCGTTTTCCCTCTAGATAGTAACCTCAGGGTAATGTGGGGCCTTTTTTATTCCAGAAGCATAATGTTGGTCCCTATGGGTTCCATCTTCCTGACATTAGGTTACCCCCTGGATTCTGAATCTTTGCAAGGGTTGTAGATATTTGGACTTTAGTACTGTATTTAAAATGAAATTTTTTGGAATATGGGAGGGGACTGATAATTACATAGCAATAATGGGGATGCTTGTTTAAAGAAATGGCTTCATTCTCACTGATGTAGAAAGTACAAGAATATCCTGATCTCAGGAGTGGTTTTCTAGATTGAGAATAATGAGAAGAGAGTAAAGATATTCATTTCACAAACATTCTTTATAAAGAATGAAGGCATTTTTAGAACTTTTTAAAATTTACAGGGTGGCGCCTGTGGCTCAATAGTGGGGTGCTGGCCCCATATGCCGGAGGTGGTGGGTTCAGACCCGGCCCTGGCCAAAAACTGCAAAAAAAAAAAAAATTAAAATTTACAGGTCTGGGGAGTGAAATACAATGGAAATGGCTCAAAAATTGTGTCTGTTGGAGATGACCAGGAAATTCACATCTATGATTGTCCAAATTAAAGAAGTCTAAAGAAAAAAGAAAGTCTTCCAGTCGTGTGCTGCAAAGAGAATGTACAGATCATGACATTCCTTACTTTTTAAGGCTTGTTTAAAAGAAACATATAGCATTTATTGTAGCAAAGATTTACATTTTGTAGATAAAATATAGATCTTTTCATGTTTTATTGGAAATGCTGTTCATACTTTATCATAAATAAAGTGTTCTTAATGCAAACACCTGTCTCTTTTTACTTATGAAATTACCAGAACAGTGAGAAGAATTTCAGAGATCAAGAGATCTAGGCACTTATTAAACTTACGGCTTAGAAATACAGGCTTACTCTTCAAGGGGATTGACTCATGCAGTGAAATACAGCAGCAAGCTTGCAGAAGCCAAGATAAGCTAATCTATTGCATAAGAGGTTTTGGAGGAAACAATATGTTTGAGTGGTTGAGAACATTCTGTAGTCCTTAATATGTGGGCATCCTTCTGTTTGATATATTAAAGATGTCCTCTGCCATGACTTTTTACCCTATTAATTTCAGAGAGGTCTCTAACTCCCTGAGTGGGTGCTAGTGTGCAGGCTGCTGTTACTGCTGCCTTAACAATGCCAAGGCTCACACTGGCATCGAACTCCAGCCGCACTGCCTCAGTTATCCCAGAGTAAAACTATACCTCAAGAGTTTTCTCTTCAACAGCCCTTTTTGAGACTTGGTCTGCGTATTGACAGGAAAGGTAAAAGTAGCTAACACTCAGAAGCTTCCTGCCTCTTATTGATAACATATGCTTGTGAGCCAGATTGTTTGCTTTTCCCCCAAACCACCCATTTCTCTCAGAATAGAACCTACACTCTCTACCATAGCCCTGTGCTTCTCTCCTGCCCCCCCAACCTCCATAACCACATCGACCCTGCCATTTCCTCTGCTTAGAATGTTCCTCCTACTCCTTCACTGTGTCCAGGCAGCTGCTCAGACGGCAGCTCCTTGTAGAGGCCACTTTTCCCCCATTCCCTTCTAATCTTTCCCATTCCTCTTATTGCAGTTATCACCTGATACTTGCATTCACTGCCAACCCCCCAAATAAAGCTTCATGAGGGCGGAAACTTCATTCCATTGTATCACCAGTGTGAGGCACGGTGACACTTAACAGTATTTGAGCTCTCAAAAAAAGAAAGAAAAAGCAGGCATTTGTCTCATATCAGCTCAATTTTAATTTTAAGGAGACAGATATACAGGTGGAATAAAATTAAGCAACACCCTCCACATCCTCTTACATGACAAGGAGCTGAATGTAGGAGCTGAATGTATAATGTTCCATCACCAACTAACAATAGTTCTTTAGCGATAGTTAAGTCACAGCACAGAGAAAACACCCTGGAGTTGTGGTCCATTTAGAAGTTGATTTTTCACATCAACTCTGCCAAGTTTTTGGACAAATCCATTTTCCATCTATCCTGACTAATGTTCATAGTGGGCACAAGTGGGCTCTTTCTGTACTTCATGGAAATTATGCCCCATTAGCCTGCAATGTTCTGTGGGAACCTGGTCCATCCAGCTGGCTTACCTCACCTGCCATGGTCTGATCTGCCGTTTGCCCCTCCTAGGGGAGGTCCCTGCAGGTGTACATAACCAAACTTGACAGGGGGCTTCTACTTTAATCCAGCAGTTTCGAAGGCTGAAGTTACTCTTTACAACTTGGGGGAAAGTAATAAGTGGTAATGGCTAAAGGTTGAGGTAACACTAAGTTCAAACTGTAGTCTGCCTGCCAGTGATAATGACTAACATCCTTCCAAACAAGTTATAATTTGCAGTGGTAGGCCTTACAAACTATCCACAGTACAACTCGGTTAGTGCAATTCTCACCGAAGTATCACTTGAGCAGGAAGCCCTTTGTAATATGGCTGTACAGTGAGAGGAGTGATCCTTTGGAAGAGAGCTGAACCTGGGAGAATGAGGTGGAAGACACTGAAGTTCTATGTCTTTCAGAACCTTAAGTCACCCAGGATCACTGGTGAGAGGAGAAGCTGGTGTACTGCAGGGCCAAACCACCAGCATTCTCCCTTGGCTTTTGTTGCTGCACTGAGGCTTCTGAGGGCCTGGAAGGGTTTAGTCTTTAACAAGTGAGCACTTTGGTGGGGGAGCAATGCAAAGGTTGTCAACAAAAATCATAAAACCACAAAGAACAAGGCGAGGGAGTAATAGGCAAACAGTTGTATCAACATTGGTTTATCCTTACCACAGGGCTTGGAAGAGTCAGAAGACTTCCAAGAGAGATGATCAGACACTCCATTCCAGTCACGGAAGGGCACAGAACAGTAGGGACTCAGTGACCCTGCAACTATGGGTGTGCTAACTAGGCATGTGAAGTCAAGTCCAAGGCAAAGATGTGCTTTTATTCTTTAAGAGGACTATCTACAGTCCAGATTCAGAAATGTCATATTAGCAGCCCTGAGATTACACCCTAGTAACTCTGCAGAGGGAGGGGAAAGAAACCACAGACCTGCAGACGGGCCAGGACAACCACTTTGTGCCTTGGAGTTTGCTAGGGGGCTAACTGCTGCTATCCGGGCTGTGCTTTACTGGTGGGACTGAATTACGGCAAAGCCAGGTAGTCCCTGGCATCTCAAAAGTATATCTTGAAAATGTAAATGAACAGATTCCATATGCAGACTAGAGGTGATTCACACTTAAAACATTTAAATATAAATTAAGCTATAACTTAAGTTACAACCAAAAGATTATGAGACTGACGCTCTGCCGGCTGCACTAAGAGGGCAGTCAGTTACAACCAAAAGAAAAACCAAAAAGACACTCAGCAATTGAATGCTGAGCACATACACAGGACACCCCAGACACGAGGCCATTAAAGCGATGCCATTTTCATTGTGCCGACTTTACATTCATCGTGTGCTAGTCTGGCGGGCGGCGCTGTAGTGTGCCACGTCACGCTGTCTGGCACTGCACTCCAGCCCGGGGCCCGTCATCATCCTCCTCGTAGGCCTCCCCATGCTGGCGCCAGTTCTGCTCACTGGGGTTAAACTCCTTCAACTCCACCTGATCCATGTCATCTGTGATCCTCACTTTCTGTCGAGGAGGGAGCAAAGCTTCCAATTGAGGAAGCTTTTCTGGAGAAAGCCAGTGTTTTTCAGGAAAGAGTACCTGTAAACAAAGGGTGACTACTAAAGAAAGGTAGTTGGTTTTGTCCCCTTTGAATTAGGGCATTTAATAATATGCTCCATGAGAAGAAAATGCAGTGAACTTACTAAAAATTGTATGATCAGAGTCCCTTTTTCCAGGGGGGCTTTGTAAATGGGCATTCCTTCGTTTCGCACACATTTCAGTTCCCCATGCTTTATCACCTCACCTGCCACAGAAAAGGTTTGGTTATGACACAGGGTGACTGACGGTGACCAGCAGAGGTCAGACTCCTTTTTGAAAGGGTCTGGAGGCAAGCCCTGTGGCAGCAGGCAAAGGAAGGGCTAATGCAGCACCTGACTGAAAAGCTAGTCCCCATTCATGTTATCCCTGTCTCCCTGTTGGGTACTGTCTGGGTGAGGGGTGGGGACAGGACTCTGGCCTATGCTCTGGGATCCAGCAGGTGTCAAGGGGGGCAGCATGCTCAAGTCTCCATCATTAGGTAGGTTTTAAAAAGTGAAATGGAAGTCACAACAGCCAGCCAGGCCTGCATAAAATTGGGCCAATTCACCTGTCAGCTTGCCTCTTCTATGAAGGGGGACAAGGGTCTGCTCCTCAAGTAGAACCTGGAGCAGGAAGAGGCCTCAAAGGAATCCAATCAGACCCTCACCTGTGGCCCCTTGCAGGTGATAGCCAGCTTCCGAGGTAGAGACCTCATAAGATAGCCTGGCCACTGGCAGTCTCTTTCATTGTGACAAAGCACTTCCATGTAAACCGGTGAGCTGGAGTATGGGCTCCTGCTTGTAACTATTGGGTCTTAACAGCTGCCATGATTTCAGAAGGCATCACAGAAGTGTAGAGCTCTGAGGCTCTCTCCCAAGTCTAAAAATGTGATTTCCTTCCAAGCATGGAAAAGGAAAAGAACAAAATGTTTCTGAAAAAGTGTGTTGTTCAGCTCAGTCATGACAATGGACAAAGAAGTAAAGAATTGTTCAGAAAAAATAGGGTGGGGGAGGAGATGGAGCTAAACACTAATGTATTCAGCAGCCCCCTCCCATAAGGGGACTGTTCAGAAACTGACCTTCGTCAGAAGAAATCTTTAAAATTATGTCATACAAGGTTTTAAAAATAAAGTGTGCTCATGACTCCCTCAGAGTCATCTATGGGAAGGGCTGTAACTGAAGTTTTTTTTTTCTTGGCCAGAGCGCCACCCAATTCATAAAATTCTTTGGAGTCAGTAGTGATGACTTTAAATTTAGAGAAAGATCAAGTCATAATAACTTGTCTAACAGAAGTCAATCTGAAATGTGAATTCGGCCTATTCTCAACACATAGAAATAATATATACTCAAGGTGAGGGGTACCCCAAATACCCTGACTTGATTATTATCTATTCTGTGTACATAAAACCAACACAGGTACTCATTCCATATGAGTATAATTTTTTACGTATCAATAAAAAAATTAGGCTAACTTGCCAGAACCATTATGCCAAATGTACAGAACCTTCATGAAAACACATTTGAAACATTACCTGATTTGGATGGAATAACAAGAATTCGATCATCCAGGGTTTTTATTGTCTTCTTGAAGCCACAAAGAGCTTCAGAAAGCTGAATTTTCATTTTCATGATTAAGTCATGGCCTCGTCTCTGAAAGACACTATGATCCTTCTGATCCAGCACAATTATGACATCACCGGGCTCCAGCTCAGGCTCCTGATCTCCTTCTCCATGAAACAGTATCTTTTGCCCATCTTTCATACCTATGAAACAGCACCCCTTTCTGATTAGCCATTTCTCATAAAACCATACTTCCTCAAATATTTTGAAGAAAGAATGCAGAGTCCTTTGGGTGTTCTTTGTTCACAACGTGGAGAGAGGTAGCTGGGATCGCCCCTGAGGAAGGAGCTCCTGCTCCCTTTGGCATGACTCGGGGCCTGAGACAACAGGCATACTGAGGGCAAACGGGGCTCCACTCCTGCCCCCGACCCTGTAATGCCACATTGTGAGCAAGTCACCACCCACATCCTAGTGCACACATGGTGTGGTCGTGGGGACTCACTGGGACAGGACGGCCAGCCCTCTCTTTTTCTAATAAGTCAGTGTGCCCACAAAAGCACAGGGCTCAGGGCAGTGCCTGTGGCTCAGTGAGTAAGGCGCCGGCCCCATATGCCGAGGGTGGCGGGTTCAAACCCAGCCCTGGCCAAACTGCAACAACAAAATAGCCGGGCGTTGTGGCGGGCGCCTGTAGTCCCAGCTGCTCGGGAGGCTGAGGCAAGAGAATCGTGTAGGCCCAGGAGTTGGAGGTTGCTGTGAGCTGTGTGACGCCACGGCACTCTACCAAGGGCGGTACAGTGAGACTCTTGTCTCTACAAAAAAAAAAAAAAAAAAAAAAGCACAGGGCTCAGGTCTCCTGGAAAAAAGTCCTTTAACAATACCTGTGTTGTTTGGGGTGTTTATTATTTTACTTTTGGTCTCATCTCTGATATAGGATATAATTGACTAGATTAGACAGCTACAGAATAATCAGGGACTGCTTGGAGAACAGCTGAAAAGAAAAAAAAGGCCTTAAAATGATGGGATCGGGCAAAAGGAACAGCTGGGGAAGGTGCTGTCTTTGGAAGAATGTGATGCAGCAGAGGGGAACATGGATAAAAGAAATGTGCAGTCACAAGGGCTTAAACAAGCTCTTTTGGCTAATGAACGATAAAAACTACTAGGCAGCGCCCGTAGCTCAGTGGGTAGGGCGCCAGCCACATACATTCAGGCTGGTGGGTTTGAACCCAGCCCAGGCCAGCTAAACAATGACATCTGCAACAAAAAAATAGCCGGGCATTGTGGCGGGTGCCTGTAATCCCAGCTACTTGGGAGGCTGAGGCAAGAGAATCGTTTGAGCCCAAGAGTTTAAGGTTGCTGTGAGCTGTGATACCACAGCACTTTACTGAGGGCGACATAGTGAGACTCTGTCTCACAAAAAAAAAAAAAAAAAAAAAAAAAGAGAACACTCTAAGGTAGTGGTTCTCAATCTTCTTAATGCCACAACCCTTTAACACAGTTCCTCATGTTGTGGTGACCCCCAACCATCAAATTACTTTTGTTGCTACTACATGACTGTAATTTTGCTATGTTATGAATCGTAATGTTAATATCTGATATGCAGGATGTATTTAGGCGACCCCTGTGAAAGGGTCTTTGGACCCCCAAAGTGGTCGTGACCCACAGGTTGAGAATCGCTCTTTAAGGGAATGGTTTGTGAATGTTAGGAGAGGGCAGTGAACCAAAACTGAGGCCAACTAAGACTTTCAGAGTGTTAGAAAACCTCAAAAAGAGGTGGTTTGTCATCTTAACTAGGCAGACCTCAGCAAGAAAGCTTTGTCAGGTGACATGGAATGGAAATAAATCCAGGAAAAGTCAAGAGAAGATGACCTGAAAATAGGCAAAATTCACAGCATGCCCTAATACACGCAGTCACCTAGCTTACCTCCCTGATCCCTAACCTGTGTGTCCCACAACTAGCACCTGGGTAGCATTTCCAGCCAGTGTGGAGCGCTAGTTATGCGCAGCCTCACCTTTTTCAACATGTACCTCGATAATCTTCTTCTCACGGATCACCTTGGCGCCATTGCAGCTCTCGCATCGGTCCTTGGGGTTGATGCGCTCACCCTGGCCCTTGCACTCAATGCACACAGTCTGGATCTGTTGCACCATGCCCGGCCCGATCTGCTGGATGTGGATCTGCATCCCTCGCCCCTTGCATATCGGGCACTTTTCCACCGATCCCTTCTTCCCACCAATGCCTGCAGAGGTTGGGGGACAGTGGGGAGTGGGAGCAGCAGCAGTGAGAGCTGTGCTCTCCCTGACTTGTGTCCTCGTTGGATGCTATAGCAGGATAGTGAGTCATTACAACGGACACTGGGTTTGAAATTCTACTTACAAATTAGTAAAAAAAAAAAAATGTGGAAGAATCTGGGTGACCCTAGCCAAGCAGATAATAATGTCAACATCTGATCTCAAACCCGTGTGTCTTTGGCTGCACCAATCCAATTTTTTTATTTTACTTTGGTCAAATGTGTTTTTTTCCACCCCAGGGTTGATAAACCACCATGCCCACAGGTAAATGAGGAAGCTGGGGCTGTGGAGATCCAGAAAACATAGTGCTGTTCATAGAGCAGCCAATTCCCTGTGGGTCAGTGTGGCGCCGGGGACACCAGATAGGACTTTTCTTAAAAACTCAGATTCTAAAAACTTATGTTAATTACATGTACATTTAAGTGAGGGGTCAAAAGACTATGGCCAGACTGCCTTGTTTTGTAAATAAAGCTTCAATGGAACACAAGAATGTCTGTTAACTTATATACTGTGATTACAGAATTGAGAAGTTAAAATAGACTGCATGACCCACAAAACCTAAAATATTTACTATCTGGCCCTTTATAGAAACAGTTATGTGAATTGCCTTGATTTTTAAATTTTAAAATAATTGTCAACATATTGAATAGCTCAAGGAAAAGCTCATTCAGGCAAACAGATCTGGCACTTAACACATGTTTGCAGCCTCTGCTTGACTCTTGCATTTGAGAAGATGAATTATTTTTCTGTGAACTATAAAATAAGCAGATCTGCTTCTAAATCTGAAGGACCACAGCTTTGAGATTCATAAAAAAGTATTTTTTTACCTTCACATTTCTCACAGATCACATTTTTCTGGAGGGCCAATTTCTTTGTGACTCCATTATACAAGTCTTCAAGAGTTACAGACAACTGATGCACAACATTCTTGCCTTACCAAGGGAGAAAAAAAAAATTCAGTAATCATGAATTAAATATACCACTGTATTAAATACTACCCATAAGACCCTTAGTTACATGAAGTCTCCAAAGACTCAAAGCTGTGCTGGGGTCATTCACACCTGTCCCCGCAGGAAGCAAAGCTTCTATTGTACCAATACCCTCCCCTTAGCTATGAGTGAATTGTTCAATCATTTATAGAGGTCCACCAAAAGACTTTCCACCTTTATTTTCTGAGACTAAATCTGAGGACAGGGAAATTGCTAACTGAGAAGCCTAAAACCAATGAATGTCTCTGGACCTTTCCCTGAAACTTCCTTGAACATAAAGTGCTTTACTTTCTGAACCCTTTTGTAATCTGTGGCCAACTGGGAATCCTTTCCTCTGCTAAAATCTTGTTTTTGCATTCAGGATGGTGGGCATCTCTTCTTGAGAATGTGAGTGTGTTTGCTCCAGCCTATGGCAACATCAGAAGTGACAACATCAAGATCTCCCTGCTGCCTGTGGAACTCTGGCAGTCACTGAGACAAGGTGTCCTGGTTTATTGGCTGTCAACTTTGAGAGATGACTTAATTAAGAAGTTTTTCATCTCAAGGCAGAGAGAGCTGGGCAAGAGAACGTGCAAGGTTGTCATCAGGTGCTCACCATCAATTACATGAGTAGGCAGTACACCCAGAGAATGGGCAAAGGTCTTTCTCTAATAAACACTTTGTGTTCAACGAAATTGACACCCTGCTTTTTTTTTTGAAACAGAGTTTCACTTGGTCACCCTCGGTAGAATGCTGTGGCGTCTTAGCTCACAGCAACCTCAAACTCTTGGGTTCAAGTGATCCTCTTGCCTCAGTCTCCCAAGTAACTGGACTATAGGCACCCACCAAATGCTCAGCTATTTTTTAGAGACAGGATCTTGCTCTGTCTCAGGCTGGTCTCGAATATGTGAGCTTAGGCACTCCACCTGCCTTCGTCTCCCAAGTGCTGGGATTACAGGTGTGAGCCACTGTGCCTGGCCCCTGACACCCAGCTTTTTACAGGTCAAAGTCAATTATAACGCGAGAACAAGTAAAGCTTCATTCATCCAGGGGCCCTCATAGACCAAAACCACACTTCCTAAACCTCAATGAAGAATTTATTTCTTCTGACTTTATCCAGAATTGGCATAAGCTTGGTTATCTATCTGGCTGCAGGATCCAAAATGGCTTGTCAGCAGTTAACTGGACAGGGAGGAAAGGAGCTAGCCTGTTAGAGACTGCTGATAACAGGTGCCCATAATTTGGCAAGAAGTAAGATGTAGGAAATGCAATGCCCAGAACTCAGAAACAGTGGCCTGGGGGGCCATTCAGCTAAGGGCTTAGTTCCTCATTCACCTCCTGGAGATGAATCAAAATGCATTATGAAAAGAAAGGCAGGTAGTTTACTGACATTTTAAAACACAAAGTGGCAAATTTTGTTACCTAGAAAATCTCCTGAGCAGGCTGGGAAAACGAGGCCATCCTGAATGTGGCAGATACCAAGCAGGATTAGACAGCCCACGGGCCCAGCCCAGGTCAGGAGAAACCAAGAGCCATGAAGGGAGGGAGGGGGAAAGCACTCTGATAAAGGGGTAGCTAACAACCACAGGAGGTGCCATTTATATTCCCCCAGGACACTCAGGAGCCTGACCCCATCGACAGAGGAAAAGAGGGCAAGGCGAAGTTGACCTTCCTTCTACCTATCCACCATGCCATTTGCTCCTGCATGTGGTGTCTGAGCGGGGCGGTGCCACATAATTACTGAGTACATGGCGAGATTCCAGGTAGCCTGGACACTAGATAAGTGTTAAACTACTTAAGGTTAATGAACCCCAAATGTGACAACTGTACCTTTTTAAAGCATAATCCATACTGATTCCAACAAAATGTACCACTGTGGAAACTATAAAATGTGTTTGCATTTCTTTAAAAGCATTTACCTCTTCTCTCTCTAGCCATCCGTCCTCCACCACCAAAGAACATGTCAAAGATGTCCATGGGTGAAGAGAAGCTGGGGCCACCTGCACCTCCTTCTTTAATTGCCTGTTCTCCGCCCTGGTCATAAATGTCCCTTTTCTTTGGATCTGAAAGCACTTCATATGCCTGGGATATGAGCTTGAACTTGAAAAGAAAAAAAAAAAAAGAGATTTTAAAAAAACAGAGCAAGGAGGTTTGAGTTGTTTTATTAAGCAAACCCACCATATGAATATGAATAACAGAGGTATTCTGCACCAGATTCTTCAAACTAGCCAGAATACTTCCCCTATCTGTAACTGAACTTCCCATCTACTTCCTTTGTAAACTGGGAAACAGGACAAACACTGCTAAGGAACTGGTGGCAGGGACACTGCAAGAGAAAGGGAGAGAGTGCAGCAGAGAGGCAAAGTTTTACCCTACTCCGGCTGCACCAGACAGAAGCTGAGTCCAGCTAGGATGCAATGAGACCGTGCTGGAGCTTAATCTATGACTAGATAAACCCAAGACTGCATGTGCTACCAGTGGCTTTCCAGCCCATGGGAATTACTTTACTACTTTACTAGCATGAAATTCAACCGTGAACACCTACATACTAAGATATTAGTGCAAACCTGTATTTCTGACCTACCCCAAGTCCTGCCCTCCCCGAGTCTTCCCCATATCTCAGTTACTAGTAATGCCAGCCTCACCTGTCAATAAATCCTGTTGGCACTACCTTCACATCTGCACCTCCAGTACACTAAGACAGACACAATATCCCATGAATAGCTTTCCTGCCAAAAATGTGTCACTGGAATCCAATTGTAAGAAAAGAATCAGAAAACCCAAACTGAGTGACATTCTGCAAGACTAAAAGACAGGAAAACTACATGCAATTGTGTGATGCTGGATCAGGTCTTGCCCGGGGAGAAAAAAATGGCTGCAAAGGACATCATTGGAACAACTGGAGAAACGTGAATCTTTTTCTCAGTGTTTGATAACTGCACTATGGTATGGACAAGGACAAAGATGCCCTTGTTCCTTAAACATCTTGTAGTAGTTGGGCTGAATTGTTATGATGTATACAACTTACTCTCAAAAGCTTTAGCAAATAGTAACAATAAATATTAACAGAAAAAGCAAATCTGACAACTTATTTACAATTGATAGAGTTAGGTGCAAGATACACAGGTGTTTATTGTACCACTCTCATCTTTTCTGCAGGTACATGAAGTATTTAAAATAAAATCAGAACACTAAAATATGCAAAATCCCTTCTTTCTTACCAAAGTTGCATCCATCCAAGCCAAAGGCCTTATGTCTGGACTACCACACTAACCTCCTCACTGTCTCCCTCTTCCCACCTAACCCCAGCTTTTAGTCTGTTCTCCACCTCAGCCTGTTAAGTGCATGTATTCTCTGCCAAAACCCATACAAGGTAGCCCAGGCCATCAGGAGTAGATGTCAGTGCTGACTCTCATCTACAAGTCCTGCATCTCCTGCGCTCCTCCTCACCCCCAATTCTGTGCCGGCCTCCTTGCTGTTTCTCATCAACACCATAATGTGTGTCTTGGCAGCAGCTCCACCTGGTATGGCCTCCCCACTAACCTCTTTCAAGCCTTTGCTCAAAGTTTACCTTCTCAGGAGGCCTCCCTAAATGGTCCAGCTTTAAAACTGCAAGCCTATCCCCAGAACCTCCCACCCCCCTGCCCTGCTTCATTTTTCTCCATGGCATTAAACAGCACCTAACATGCTGTATCCTCTATTGTATATGCTGTATCCCCACTGCAATGTAAGCTCCATGAGGGACAGGGACTTTGCCCACTGATGTCTCCCTGAGCTTACAACCGTGTCACACAGAAGGCATCTGCAATTATTTATTGGATGAATGGCTTGATTCTGGGAATTTAAAAATAAATAAGTGAGGTTTAGTCTGGGAGACACATGCTACACAACACCTTATGATACAGAAAAAGTGCCATGAAGACAGAATTATAGAAATTGAAGTTACTAGATACTTCCCTGTTCTACATATCCATGATTGAGACCTAATAAATAATTAGTAAATAACAGCTACTAAATCATAGCTAACGAAAAACTGGACAATTTAAAAAATTAAGTCTTAAAAAAAAATCAACATTGTGGTGAGACATGGTGGCTCACACCTATAATCCTAGCACTCTGGGAGGCTCCCTTGAGTTCAGGAGTTCAAAACCAGCCTGAGCAAAAGTGAGACCCTGTCACTACTAAAAACAGAAAACTAGCCGAGCATTGTGATGGGCACCTGTAGTCCTAGCTACTCAGAAGGCTGAGGCAGGAGAATCACTTGGACCGAGGGGTTTGAGGTTGCTGAGAGCTAGGCTGACGCCATGGTACTCTAACCTGGGCAACAGAGTTAGACTTTTCTCTCCAAAAAAAAAAAAAAAAAAAAATCAACATCATATAGAAGGCAGCTATATCTTTTTATGTTAATTCTCATACCATTCACTACTACCCCTTTCCTTAGCAGAAATACTGAAGTGAGCCTGGAATGGAAGATCAGGAAACAACTAGGCCAAGGGAGTCCCTGTAGTGTTTCTGGGCTTGTGTGCAGGTCAGAGACTAGGTAAATATGCTTAACAGGAAAACACTCACCAAATAGCCTGGATACTCCTGAGAACCTTGGACTTAACAGAATTAATCTACGAATGAAGAAAGAAATAACCTGTTGCTTGGGACATTCAGTCGAAGGCCAGATCTTACATGGGTTGGGGGCTTCCAATAACAGTAGTGGGTCCACCCCACTTCTGAGGTCCCAGCCCTCCAAAGTCCAGTTTAGCTCCCTGCTGGGATCCCTTTCTCCCAGGTAGAGAGAAGTGCTGTGCCCAGATTGCCTTTCAGGGACAGAATCTCAACTGCATTGATATACAGCTGGACAAAACAGCTGAGGACTATGCAACAGCTTGGACATACTTATGATAAAATATTAAATGGAGATAGAGAAAAAAATGGTCTGTTCCAGGATGACCACGTATGACCTTTCTAGGAAAAGCCTGAAAGGAAGCACAGTGTGATTACGATGACATGTACTTGGTGGGTTTTCTTCTGTATTTTGAAATTTTCTGTATTGTTATAATATCTTTTATTATTTTTTAACCTGAAAACCTGTTATTCAAATAATGTTCCAATGAAAATGACCAAAAGACCAAACTCACGGTCACAGGGTAACAGCCAAGAATATGACCCCATCCCTGCCCCTAAAAGAGACGATCTTGCTGACCTACTACCCACCGGCATGACCTGCAAAAACTAGCCGCCATTAAGTACAGACTCCATACAGAGCACCTAACAAACAACACACACAAGCTGCCCCAACGCTTAGCAACACAGGACAACAGAGCTGAAAACAAAGACCAGCACCCCAACGGCCTTCTCAGTTGTCTTGGTGCAAGGGGGGAAAGGACTGACATAATCTATTTTTGAAAAGACATTAATAATACAGTGACAAACTTAGGAGAAAAAAAATTAAAGGTTACCACTTGTGACAGATAAAGCAGACAGATGGAAGAGCATCACACAATGCTCTACACGCCTACACAGTGTCTCCAGCACATGGTAGGAGCAGAAGAAGAGTTACATGGTGGGTGACTAAATGAATGAATCAATGAGCCTTCTCTGGGAAACTTTACAGCAGAGTTCCTACAACTGAGTCTCCGCTGTCCTTATCTCCATTTATTTCCAATCCAAATTTCCACTGACCTCTCAAGCCCTCCTTCACTGTAACCTCCCTTCCAGTCTGTGCCTTTATTGGGCTCTCTCTTCCTCCTACATAGAATTTCTTAAGTGCATTTCTTCTCATGACATTGCTATTCATTCACTTAGCCAGCCAACAAATATTTTAGTACCTACCCTTCACAGCTAGACACATAGCCCATAAATAGCCTTCCCTGGACATACCACTGCAGGGAATATGGGTATTAAACAAGTAGCACTATTAAAGTAGGATGAATACTGGCCCAGTGGTTCAGTCTATACTCAACAGGCAGCCTCCTGGAAGACATTTTAGCTGCGAACTAAACAAAAGGACTTTATCCCCTTCATTAAAGGAAGAAAGGGGCAAGTATTCCTGGCAGTGGGAACATTACAGAAGCCCCCCAGGCTCAGAGAGACCTGTCAGATCTCATTGCCAAAAGCTCATTTATGTGACACTAATTCAGTGCCTGGCTATAAAAAAAAAAAAAAAAAAAAATAGTTTAAAGCAAACAATAGAACCCGCCCAGACAGGTATGTGAAGGGTGAAAGCTACATATGTGTAGAATAGGCCAAGTTGAATTTCTTTTTTAATAAAAGTTTCAGAACACCAAAAGCACACTCATTTCAAACCACATGAACACAGTCATGAACTCACGCTTGGTGAGTTGTGTGAGATTTGACGTGAAACCAAGGCTGGACGACTTTCCTACATGTCACCTTTATCCAGCCTGCTGAAACATGAAATCAGAATCCTAGAAGCTCTTCTTAAAGGGACTGTCAGAAACACTACAATGAATTTAGGGCGGCGATCCATGTAAAAAGCCAATGACTTTAAAAGCTACAGTAAGCCACCTAAATATAGATGAAAAAGAACATAAGTAACACAAATGGTCTTACAGGAAAGCATTTTAAACTTGTGACAGGCACATGTGGCTAAATATAAACATTCTATCACTGTTGCCACTCAGCTAGCCTTCCTAAAGTAGCCTTCTCAGCTTGAAGTAAGTAATGCAGACAGGTATTTTGATTTGCAAGTCATTTCCACAGGTCTAAATGATAGGTTATCAAATGGTGGCTTCAAAAGTGGCCCAGGTGTCAATGCTATAGAATACCACACCAGCCTCACATCCCAAGACACATCTGGAACTTAAGTTTTTTTTTTTTTTTCATTTTATTTATTTACTTTTGTGTGTGTGTGGTTTTTGGCCAGGGCTGGGTTTGAACCCGCCACCTCCGGCATATGGGACCGGTGCCCTTCCCCTTTGAGCCACAGGTGCCGCCCTGGAACTTAAGTTTTATAAGAAATTTGCAAGAAATAAACGGAGGAATGGGCAGGTCAGTTGACAATCTTTCCTGGAAATACTATTCCTTCAAGTCACCTATTCAAGTGGGTCATGAGCCTCTTTGGAAGTAAAAAACAGACTGTTTTGGGCAGCGCCTGTGGCTCAAAGGAGTAGGGCACTGGCCCCATATGCTGGAGGTGTTGGGTTCAAACCCAGCCCTGGCCAAAAAAACTGCAAAACAAACAAACAAACAACAACAAAAAGGACTGTTTTATAAACAGGATGAAAAAATTTAAATTAGGTCCCTATTATGCAAAGCATTTTCAGCCTGTTATTGGTACTTAATTAATATCGACTGTGGGTCACCTGTCATAGAAAACGTGGAATATGCATGTAAGCTGATGTCAGGTTGCAGATGTTCAGTCCCCTGTTTAATAAAGAAAATGGGATTATTCAATGTCTGACCAGTGTATCAGGCAGAAGACAGGCACCGGCCAAATCCAGCATATCATTCTCAAGAGGGATGCTGGGTTTATCAGGTGAAAGAAACTCATGCCTAGGAGTGATGCATCAACAGGGAACATGAGCCGGTGGTTGCCAGCAAGTACACAACTCCTGGCGTGCCTCTGTTTCCCGACTTGCTGGCTCCCTCTCCCGCGGTACTGCCCGCACACCCTACGAGAACTGGGCTCCCGCAGTCCAGCCCCAGAGGATCCTTGGGATCGGGCACACATGGTGGGGGCTCCGTAAACACTTGTGGAGCCGGTGGAGGAATGAATGGGCTATGCAGGGGCTCAGAGGGGTCTGAGTCCCTCTGGTCCCGGGCACCACACGCACCCTCCACCAGCCGGGGCTCGCGAAATGCCCTCCACCGGCCGCCCCCAACCCGGCCCGGCCCGGCCAGTTGAGGCGACAGTCTCTGGAACTAAGGCGGTTGTGCTCCCGGCTGCTGCCTTCAATAATTCACAGCCCTGGTCCTCCCAGGCTGAATAATTCACAGCGGGCCGCAACGCCCCACACCAGCCCGGTCCGCGCCGCCCCGCGCCGCCCCGCACCTTCTCGCCCTCATCCGGGTTCTTGTCCGGGTGGTACTTGAGCGCCAGCTTCCGATAGGCCTTCTTGATCTCCTCCGGGGAGGCGCTGGGCTTCACCCCCAGGATGTCATAGTACTGGGTCTCCTTCACCATCTTGTCTCTGAGGAGCGGGGCGGGCGAGCACGGACGGTCAGCGCGCCCCGGACGCCCACCTGGTCCGCGCCCCGCCGCCCGCCCGCTTCACGCTCGCGGCCACGGCCGCCGCCCGGGGCTCCCTCCCGCTCGTCCGCGCCAGGCCGACCTCCGCGTCCGGCACCGCCGCACTCGAGCCGCCAGCGCCTCCGCAGCGGCTTTTATCTGGCGGCGGCGGAAGGTTCCGCCAGGAGACTATGACGCCACAAAGGCCTGGAACTTTCGCGGAGGTTCCGGCGGCGCTCGGGTTGCCGGCGGGCGCGCGGCGCCGGGCTCGTCGCCCGGGCCTCCGACGCCCGGCCCGGAGCGGCCCCGCCAGCTCACCCGGTATCCTCGGGCGCCTGCTCCTCCGGCTGCCCATCCGACTCCCCGGAACTCCAGTTCTGACCGCCGCCGCGGGCCATGTCCGGGGTCTTAGAAGGTGGCTTCGGCCTGGAGGGCGCCCTCCGAGGACCGTCCCGCTGCTCCGAGGCCGACCCCCTGCCTTTCCGAGGGTCCGTGGGACCTGCTGGTTCGCGGGCAGGGTGGCCTGGAGGATAATGTCGGCGGGAACTCTGTGCAGAGGAGTTAGACTGGGAGACCCGCGTCCTGCGGACGCCACCCGGCCTCTCCCCGGGGGTGTGGCCGCCCTCTGTTGGGTCACAGCCAGGATGTGCCCTAAGGCCTGCCTCGGATTGTTGCCCTACTGAGGCGTTTGGAGTGGATAGGGGCCCTCTGCAGCGTTGGGGTCCCGGCTTCCGAGTGCCTGCAGCTGCCGGTGCTCCCCGTGGCATATTCAAGGCCGGGGTGAACCTAACTCTTTCCAGATGTGTACAGGGTGGGGCCTTCGCTAGCCCAAGGTGGCGACAGTGGTCTCCCTACTGCGCACCACTGGGAACCAATTAAGGCCCTCGGGTAAGCAGTGACGTATAGCAGGTGTGGGCAGTGACGCCCGTCGATTTAAGCAGCAGCATACCCCTAAATCTCCCAAGAGTGATAGTGGTCCCTCTTCTACCAGAGACGGGAAACCACACCTTCATCATCACTGAGTGAACTACCAGGGCTGGGTTGGGCACATCATGGGGTCCCGCAGGTGGACCCAGACAGGATTGGGTAGCCCAGAAAGAGCACAGTAATGGGTCCCCAACTTCCCCAGGCTACTCGCAGCTCCTGGCCGGTGCACCAGGAGTCAAGATCAAGACCGGTTGCAGTTAAGGCGTGGAAAGCAGGCTCTGTTATCAGAGAACTGCAGGCCCTTATCCCCCAGCCCTGCCTTGGCTTCTGCCAGTGGAACACTGTCAGGGAGAGTGGGCTCACTCCCTGGGATCCCTTGGCCTTGCTTTGGGTGCTGTGACTTAAGTATTCGAGTGTGTGTGTGTGTGTGAGAGAGAGAGAGAGAGAGAATGACTTTTAGAGAGAGAGAAGGGATGACTTTTACTTTCCAAGAGAAATTAAGCTGTTCATCTGTATTCTTGGGGACATTGCCTTCTGAATTATGCCCTGTAGGGCAGAACGTTTGGGCAGAGAACTCAGCTGGAGGTAAGAAATTTTGGATTGTATGCCCAGATCTTATTGAGGACATGCCACCCTCAGTAGAGTGCTGTGGTGTCACAGCTCACAGCAACCTCAAATTCCAGGGCTTAAGCTATTCTCTTGCCTCAGTCTCCCGAGTAGCTAGGACTACAGGTGCCTGCCACAGTGTGGGGCTATTTGTTCTTGTAGTTGCTGTTGTTTAGCAGGCAAGGGGCTCTGTTCGAACCTGCCAGCCCCAGTGTATGTGTCCAGTGCCCTAGCCACTGAGCTACAGGCGCTGAGCCTGTTGGTTAAATTCTGTCCTTACCGTTTTAACTAGTGTCCAGCTTTGTTTATCTTTGTCAAAGCTTTTGACTATCTAGATTGCTTCTCAGAAGTAGACATTGGAGGATTTGAGGCATTACACAGACATTTCTTACTTCATCAAGTATGTGTTTATTTTCACGATTACCTTTTCTTTACTGCAATATTTATTGCAAGTGACATTGGTTTTTCCAATCATAGGAAGCAATGTAAAGTTTCCTTTTTGTGTGTGTGTGTATATATATATATATATATATATATATACTTTTTTTAAAAGAGTAGAGAAATAGTGAAGCATAAGATAAAGCAAAAATGGTGATTGTTTTTTTTCTCTTTTTCTTTTTTCCTTTTTTTTATTGTTAAATCATAGCTGTGTACATTAGTGCAGTCGCCTGTACCCATTCAAAAATGGTGATTGTTGAATGAAATTTTGGGAATGCTGATCCAATTCTACCTCTTCATTTTGTAGTTGGGGAGACTCTTAGACAAAGAGGTCAAACCAGTGGGATGGAATGGATATTGTCTCCTGACTCTCAGTGCCAGACTCCCTCTGACCTGGGGTAGAAGAAGAATCAAGGGAAACACGAAAGTAGCCTTTTGCCCAAGGAATTTGGGGGTAGGTTCTCCAAGGAGAGGGACTTCATGGAGGAAGGACATGTGCTGTTAGTCTGGGAAGTTAGAAATCCCTTGAGTGAACATGGTAGGGAGGGGACACATGCTGGAGGGACAGCAGAAATAAAGGTTGAGAGCACAGATGGATGAAGTCCCTGGATTGGGAAGGAAGCAAGGATAGGTGTACTGGAGTCTGGATGCCTTAGGAAGGAATTTTCTCCTCCTCTGATGGACCCTGGGGAGCCATTGACAGTCTCAGAATAGGATTTGCATTCTGGAAGGAACAGCAGCCATCAGGGGCAGATGGGTCTGGAGAGATCGGAGCTGGATGGATGTAAGGGCAGATTCAAGAGGGCATAGGAGGAGGAAGAAAGCACCAAGGGGAAGCCTTGGTGGGGAGCACCTGCCTTTAGGAATTGGAAGTAGAAGAGGAGGTGAGAAGTAAAAGGCCAGAGCAGTGAGAAGGAGCAGAGGGGCCAGAAATGGTGGTGCCAGCACTTTGAAGGGGGTATAGGGCTTCTCCAAAGAGAGGATGTTAGTTTTTGGTCCCCCAATAGCAGTTGTCATTACGGCCCATTGTTTCAATATCTTGAGGGATTTCTGTTTGGAGAGACCCTGCCTCTTGCTGTGTGACTCTGGGCAAATTACCTCTCTCTGAATCTTCACTTCCTCTGTACAATGAGGATAAAACATCTGTTTCATACGGTTATCATAAAGATGAATAGGGACTCCTACTCACAAAAAGGAATTTATTTATTTCATCTCAACAGGGTTAGTGTGCACCTGGTGGCTCTGTGCTGGGAATCGACAGTGCAGCTCTAGATCAAGGTTATCCCTGTCCTTGAAGGAGTTCATGTTCATGCCTAACTATGTACATCCAAACATTCAGGGTGACCTCTAGTGTAGGCTGAGGATTTCCCCTAGGATTTCCTAAGAACACATACTGAAACAGTTAACCCTGGCCATCTTGCTCAAGCAGATAAAGCCCACACCTCAGAGATACTTGTGTGGGTTAGGGCCTGCTCTCTGAGAGGCCATTCCCTTTTGGAATTGAGCCTTCACCCAGAGCTGCTGCTAGCAGAGGTTGCGGGGGTGGGAGGGCGCTCCATTTGGGCAGAAAGAACTAAGAAAGGGAATGCTTACCCTATTGCATACAAACAAAATTCTGAGGTCCTCTCACTGGGGCATTCTTTTTGTGAGGTTCCAGAGTCCAGAACGAAGACATATCCATTATCCCTTCAGCATGTTAGTAAAGCACCTTTGGTATCCTAGCACTGCTAGAGGCAGTCCTTGCACAGAGGGCAGGGATGATTTGAGAAATAAAGCTCCAACTGCATGAAGGAAAAGTATCCTGTTGAATTCTGATGGTCAGGGAGGTTTCCTGAAGGAGATGACCTTCAAATGAGTCCTGGGGGTTGAGATGAAGCTGGCCAGACACAGACAATACTATGTGTGAAGGTCCCAAGGCATGAAAGACTTTTTCCTCTTCAAGAACCAAAAGGAACTGTGTTTCTGGAACAGAGATGGAGCAAGGCTGTAGCCTATAGGGCAGAGTTGGATTTTATCCTTAGGGTGGCAAGAAGCTTCTAAAAGGCATTAAGCCAGGGGATGTACTTAAAAAAAAAATGTTCTTAACATTTATTTTGTAACTTTATTTCAGCAAGATCACTATGTTGTCATAAACAGCATCTTTGCATACTTTCTGTTTTATTTTCAGTAATGTCAGAGTATAAAACATTTCATGGGCCATTATAGCGGTTAGTCTTAAGTTGAAAACATTTTGCTCTTCTGAGGCACAGCAAAATTCTCAAAGCAATGGGCGGCACCTGTGACTCAGTGGGTAGGGCGCTGGCCCCATATACCAAGGGTGGCCAGCTTGAACCCGAGCCTGGCCAAACTGCAGTAAAAACTAGCCAGGCGTTGTGGTGGGCACCTGTAGTCCCAGCTACTCAGGAGGCTGAGGCAAGAGAATTGCCTAAGCCCAGGAGTTGGAGGTTGCTGTGAGCTGTGACACTACGGCACTCTACCCAGGGCGATAAAGTGAGACTCTGTCTCTAAAAGAAAAATTCTCAAAGCAATATACTCAGATTGGGAAATGTTAAACTATGTATCTTGTGCATTATGTTTGAACATTGTGGGATAAATGAAAGTTACTACAGAAATATTACAAATACTGTATTTAATTCCATCATATAATTGCTATTTTTTAAAAAAACTATTGTAGAACTATCGTCAACACATAATGAGTTGTACATATTTAATGTGCACCATGTGATCAATTTTTTTTACCACTTTAACTTTTATTTATTGATGTTTGTTGAGACAAGAGTCTCACTTTGTCACCCTTGGTAGAGTGCCATGGCATAGCTCACAGTAACATCCAAACTGTTGGGCTCAAACAATTCTCTTGCCTCAGCCTTGGGAGTAGCTGGGACTATAGGTGCCCGCCATAATGCCCGGCTATTTTTAGAGATGGGAGTCTCACTCTTGCTCAGGCTTCAGGCTGGTCTCAAATCTGTGAGCTCAGGGAATCCACCCTCCTTGTCCTCCCAGAGTGCTAGGGTTACAGGTGTGAGCCCTGGTGCCCAGCCAACTTTACCTTTTTTTTGAGACAGAGTCTCACTTTGTTATCCTTGGTCGAGTGCCATGGCGTCATAGCTCACAGCAGCCTCAATGTCCTTTACACATCTTTGTGACTGTATGTGCCCACCATTTGATCAGTTGTGGTACACCTATGGGCCCAAGAGACCATCTTTTAATTGAAATATGAACATATCCATTACTCCCAAGAGTCCTCATGAAGGATACATTTAAAAGATGACCTGCTCAAGATTGTACTGCTTGGTCAGCACCTACCCTGGGGGCACAAGCCTGGCTTTCTGCCTCCTACTTTTTCTTTTTGTTCTGTTTTCCCCCAAAATAAACTCATCAGCACTTTGGTTGTGATACTGGCTCTAGCTGTGTAGTTTTGGGCAAGTTACTTCTTCAGTTTCTTACCATAAAAGAGTACCTACTTTATGGGGTTGTGAGAAATATGTACAATTATGTATATAAGTATACCCACATGCGTATGAGTGTATATACCCACAATAATATAGATTACACAATAAAAACCTGTTAGACAGTACTTGGTATGGCAATAAATATTGGCTATTGTTATTTGACACAAAAAGCTCGATACGTGTATCATATTTAGAGAGAAAAAGGCAAACAGGGTGGAAGGCTGAAAAACTCCCTTCTCTAGGAAAGTTGGGCTAAAATATTTACCTTAATAGTGCTACTTTTCTTTTCTTTTTTTTTTTTGAAAAGGGAACACTTCTACACTGCTGGTGAGAATGCAAATTAATACATTCCTTTTAGAAAGATGTTTGGAGAACACTTAGAGATCTAAAAATAGATATGCCATTCAATCCTATAATTCCTCTACTAGGTATATACCCAGAAGACCAAAAATCACATTATAACAAAGATATTTGTCCCAGAATGTTTATCACAGTCCAATTCATAATTACTAAGTCATAGAAAAGGCCCAAGTGCCCATGGATCCACGAATGTATTAATAAATTGTGGTATATGTACACCCTGGAATATTATGCAGCCTTAAAGAAAGGTGGAGACTTTACCTCTTTCATGTTTACATGGATGGGAGCTGGAACATATTCTTCTTAGTATCTCAAGAATGGAAGAAAAAGTATCCAATGTACTTAGCCCTACTATGAAACTATGGCTTTCATATGAAAGCTATAACCCAGTTATAACCTAAGAATATGGGGGAGGGTAGGGGGGAGGATGGGTGGAGGGAGGGTGATTGGTGGGATTACACCTGCAGTGCATCTTACAAGGGTACATGTGAAACTTAGTAAATGTAGAATATAAATGTCTTAACACAACAACTAAGAAAATGCCAGGAAGGCTATGTTAACCAGTGTGATGAAAATGTGTCAGACGGTCTATAAAACCAGTGTATGGTGCCCCATGATCGCATTAATGTACACAGCTATGATTTAATAATAAAAATAAATAAAATGAAAGCCTGGTGACTAAAAAAAAAAAAAAATAGTGCTATTGTTCTATGATGTCCTGTGTGTCTAGTAAAAGCTGTACTTAATGGTTTCTTCAGATCTTTCCACAACCTTGGCCAGTCCTATCTCAGCAGTAATGGCCTGTGTTAAGTATGGTACCTGGAAAACTACAGACTAAACCATACCAGGAAGGAGAATTGACTTCACCCTCAGACACTTAGGCACAAACCTCAAGGCATATCATCTCTTCCTTTGTCCTTCCCTATTACTAAAACATCTGACTGTTCCTTGGAGTCTCCTAGACCTGTCCTGTGCTTAGGCCTCATCATCCTCTCCCAAGACCTCTCCAATCACTCTCCTTCCAGATTATAAAATTTCCAGAAGCCCAAGTTCTGTTCAAATTACACACCTGCTCTAGAACCTTTGATGTATCCCGGAATAGAATAACCATATCCAAATCCTTTCCCTGGCATTGAATTTTCTCTGTGGTCTGAACCCAGCTCACCCTTCTTGGCTCCAAGTCCCACTCAGAGTCATATTTGCACTGTCACAGTAGCGCAGTGCTATTCATCAGCTCTGGAGGTTGGGAGAACAAGCCTGGAATCCATTCAGAATCAGACACTGTAATTCTATCATGATGATGGTGAAGTAACATTTTAAAACATGCATCTAAGTAGCTGCCACAGAATGGGTTCTTAGAATGGGTACTATCTTTGAAAAAATATATTGATAAGCAGTTTAGAGAGGTGTTCAAGATTCTAAGGTCAGGGCTTTAAGCAGTGATGGCAAAATTGCCTAGCATCATACTGAAAAGGAATTTCTTATACTTAGAGGAAGGATAAAAATGGGAATTGAGGAGGGAGAGATACGACAGAAGAACTTTGGGGTGAAGAGAGACATGAATGAGGTGGGACTGTCAGTCTGTCTCCCCACCTCCACCGCACCTTATCTTCAGTCTGCTAAACTCACAAATATTTGGTGCTCCTGTGTGTGTGTGTGTGTGTGTGTGAGAGATACAGATGGAGATGGACATGGGATCCTTAGCCTCTGGGGGCATAGGATTGTGGGGAGAGTTTTGAAGGGCTACAGGCTATCAAAATTGAGGAATTTGAGCCAATTTTACCTGGTCTTGATGAGCAGCTGCTTGCATTCATTACTGTTACTGTCAATATTGTTACTAAAGAACCACAGAAGAACAGAATCTTGCTGGGGGGCTGGGGAGCGGAAATATATATCCCTTAGAAATGCTTGCTTCCTTTCTGGTTAGCTGACAAATTGTTTATGGAACAAGGCCCTAGAAAATGACAGGCTGTGAATAAAGAAATGAAAATGGCCAGTAACCATATTTTAGAAGTTCAACCTCACTACTAATCAAAGAAATTAATACAGTGACATGAGACCATTTTTTTTGCCAGTGAGGACTGAGGAGCGGCTGAGCCGATAAGGGGACCTGTGCAGTAGCGAGAGAGAATACCCTGCGTGCACTTGCTGCAGGCCTTTTAGGGGAGGCCATCAGAGACAGCAGGGATGTCCTCACCTTGAATCCTGAGTCTCACCCACCCAGCAACCAGAAAGAAAGAGTTAATCTCCCTACTCACCCAGAGGCCAGGAGCCAGCCCTGGAAAAAGCTGAGCATTCACCTGAAAAGGGCCATTGTAACCTGAAAGGGGGCCACCCTTTTTAATTTTAAAATTGTCATAGTACTTTATTAAAGTATAAATCACACACAGCACATCAAATAAAACTTAAGTGGACTGCTCAATGACTTTTTACACATGTGTATACCTGTGAGATCACCACCTGCATCAAAATACAGGGTACTTCTATCACCCCAGAAAGTTTCCTCATTATTTTGAGTTCTGTCATCACAAACTGAGTTTGCTTGTTCTTAAACTCCATGTAAATGGAACCGTACTGTATGTATGCTTTTAGTTTGGCTATCCACCATACAGTTTTGAGATTTATCCATACCTGTATCAGTAGTTCATTTGTATTGATGACAAGTATTCTACTGGATGAATATTCCACAATTTGTTTATCCATTTTTCTGATGGTGGACGTTGGGTTGTTTCCTGTTTTAATCCATCATGAGTACAGCTGCTTGTGCAAATCTTTGTGTGAACCTGTGGTTTCATTTCTCAAAGGTAAATATCTGGCAGCGGACTTACAGAGTAGTAGAATAGGTGTCTGTTTAACTGCTGTGTTGGGGGGTTTCTCCCCACCAACATCCAAGCAAGCAGTTCTGCAGTGGGAGGCAGCTATATGTCCTCTGAATTCAATTCAGATCTGACACTGCCCGCCTGGAAATAGCATTTGGTTTCACAGGACAGCACGATAAGATTGCCCCCTACTTTAGATGACAATCACAAGCCCAGGCTGTGACCTGTGCTCAGGCTATGAATTTGAGTTCCTACGAATCCTTCTTTGGGTTTAATTTACTAGAGCAGCTCATGGAATTTGGGGAAACGCTTTACTTACATTTACAGGTTTATTTCAAAGGATATTACAAAAGATGCATGAGCAGCCATATGGAAGAGATATGCAGGGCCAGATATGTGGGAAGGGGCTCCTGTGCCTTCTCTGAGTGCACTGCCCTTCAGGAGCCTCCAAGTGTTCAGCTATCTGGAAGTCCATCTGTACCTGCCCTTTCAAGTTTTTGTGAATGTTCTATTACACAGGCATGGTTGATTACATCATCAGCCAATCTCCAGCCCCTCTCTCCTCCCCATATTTTGTGAGGGTTGGGGGGAGCTCTGAAAGTTCCAACCCATTAATCACATGGTTGGCTCCTCTGGCAACTGGCCCCATCCTGAAGCTCTTTAGGAACTTACCAATAGTCACCTCATTAGAGCAAGACACTCCTATCACCTAGGAAATTCCAGGGGAGCTCTGTGTCAGGAATCCAGTCAAAGACCAAATATTAGAAGATTCTCCTAGCACCCCTATTGCTCAGGAAATTACAAGGGTTTTTCGGTTTTTTTTTTTTTGCAGTTTTTGGCCGGGGCTGGGTTTGAACCCACCACCTCCAGTATATGGGGCCAGCGCCCTATTCCTTTGAGCCACAGGCACCACCCAATTACAAGGGTTTTTATAGCTCTATGCCAAGGACCAGCATCAGAAACCAGTATGTATTTTTCTTATTATTTCATGACTGCTAAGCAGTTTCGCAAAATGTTTATGCCATTGTACATTGCTGCCAGCACCATGTATGAGCTGCAGTCACTCTGTATTGTTGATAGCACTAGGGATTATCCATTTTTTTTTTCATTTTAGCCATTTCTGGTGAATATGTAGTCATAACTCATGGTTTTATTTTATTTATTTATTATTATTTTTTGAGATAGTTTCACTATGTAGCCCTCTCTAGAGTGCTGGGGCATCACAGCTCACAGCAACCTCAAACTCTTGTGCTTAAGTGATTCTCTTGCCTCAGCTTCCCAAGTAGCTGGGACTACAGGTGCCTGCCACAACATCCAGCTATTTTTTTTTTTTGGCTGTAGCTGTTGTTGTTTGGCAGGCCTGGGCTGGGTTCAAATCCGCCAGCTCCAGCATGTGTGGCTGGCGCCCTAGCAGTTTGAGCTATAGGCGCCAAGCCATAACTCATGGTTTTAATTTAAGCATTTCCCTGAGAACCAACCAAAATAAGCATCTTTTTGTGTACTTATTGTCTCAAATGTTGACTGTGGTGTGTGAGACCGTGGCAATTATGGAGTCAGGCCTTCTAAAAACAGAACACCTCCAAATTGAAATTTGCATTTGTAGGCATTCTTTTTCCTGTCCTTTGCTGATTTTTTATTGGCTGTGGGTTGTTTCAGTGATAAGAGGGCTAGGGAAGTTGCCCTTGTGCATTTGGGGGCTAAACTCAGACACCTTAGGAGACGTTGCTGCTTTGAGCCATCTTGGACTCCATATAGCTTCTTTCCACCAGCCTTCTGGGCAATTCTACTTCCAGATGCTCTGACTTCTCTCCATTGCTACAGACGACCATAGCCACTTAGTGGGCAGGTGGGGACAATATGGGGCAAGACAGAGCAGAGATCCCAGCCCCAATAATACAGCATAGTGAGATAAATAAAAAATTGTTATTTTGACTATCTAGCACCAATCTGCTTTCTCAATAGCCCCTCAGAAAATTGTCTTTTTGTCACTATTGCCAAACAACGCATCATCTCCCACATGTGTGGAATCTAAGAAATTCCAACTCATAGAAGCAGAGAGTGGAACAGTGGTTTCCAGGGATGGGAAAGGGGAGATGTGGGTCAAAGGGTACAAAGTACTGTAGTTAACAATGGGTTTACTAAGGAAGTAGATCTTAAGTGTTCTCACCACACACAAAGTAACTATCTGAGGTGATGGATGTGTTAATTAGCTTGATTATGGTAATCATTTCACAATAGCAAATTATCACATCGTATGCCTTAGCCCTTAAATACATAAAATAAAACTGGAAGAAAAAAATTGTCTCCCCTGGGGAGGGAGTGTGGGGAGTCCAGCAGAAGGAACAGCCTGCTTCCCAATGCCAATGTTAAGGGGCCAGATCCAGCCTCTCCTGGCCTTGGTGCAGCCAAGGATAAGGCATCACTGAGTCAGAGGGATGCTCTCTTCTAGGACATTGGAGTGACATCAGGAGACAGGAGAACTGGAGGCAGTTCTTGGCAGCCATGGTGAGGGTGAGGTGAAAGTAATCCAGCTACGAGGTGGTTACCATGTTTACTGCTTCCGATTTCTTGGCTCCCCAGAGCTCCTTGAAGACTGCTCAGACTCAAGCCTGGTCTCCAGCCTCTTGGGTGTGATCATGCAACTGAATTCTGGCCAAGGGCAAGTGAAGGGACAGTACAGAAAGCATTTCAGACCCATGAAATCCTCCTGCACAATCCTCCACGTTTTCTCTTCCTTTGTCTGCTGGCTGGTCAGCTGGTATGTCACAGTAATAGTATTGCTTTGCTGTTTTTATGCAGTGCTCCAAAGGCCTATAATCAGATTCATGTTAGGATTTAAGATAGTTATCTCATGTGACAAATTGTTAAATTTGTTGTGAATATTAACTGTACTTTTAACAATTTCTGTCATCCCGTCTTTCCTAACTTCACCTCCCATTCTAGACTAACATAATGAGTAATAATAAAGAGCTATGCATTTTTGTTCTTCCAGACTAAGTAAAGTAACTTATACTCCTACACCCACATTCATTGACATTATTTACCTATGGATTGGGAAGCACTATTATTTATAATGTATATAAGATGAGCTCATATAGGAAGGGAGAAAGGAGTATGTTCCCGTGCTTGTTGACAGGAAGTTCATTCTGCACAGCTGTAATGGTTTTCACCATAAGAAATGGAAATCCTGCTATTGAAGAGACTGGTGATCTTAAGTGGACTTTTGAGCACTATCATAGTTGACTATAGAAATAATTTCAAATTATTAGGTTACCCCAACTTCGAAACATTAAGATACTATTTGTCTTTAGGGTTAAAAGAAAACCTGTTCCTTTTTCAGTTTCAAACTTTGTGATGGTATGGCTGTTACATTTGTTATCAATTTTTATAACTTTTTGTTCTGTATTTAAATGCTTTTTCAAAAGTGCCAAGATTTGGCTCAGTGATAGAAGCACATGGTTATGGCGCCAGCCACATACACCAATGGTGGTGGATTCGAACCCGGCCCAGACCAGCTAAACAACTGCAAGAACAAAATAGCCAGGCATCGTGGTGGGCGCTGGTAGTCCCAGCTACTTGGGAGGCTGGGACAGGAGGATTGCTTAAGTCCAAGAGTTTGAGGTTGCTGTGAGCTGTAATGCCATGGCACTCTACCAAGGGTGACGTAATGAGACTCTGTCTCGAAAAATAAAAAAAAGCCAAGATTTGTATGTAAGAAAAATTAGGCGGATGCGGAGCAAGATGGCAGCCGAGTAACAGCTTCCTTGCATCTGGGCACCGTGAGTCTGGGGATATAGGACTTCAGGCATCTCTGGCTGGTGGGATCTGCCTATCATCACCCCTGAGAGGATACAGGGAGTCAGCGAGAGAATTCTAGACCCCAAGAGGAGGACTAAAACAGTGGAAAACCGGCAAGTGGTCGCGTGTGTTCAATCCGTCTAAACCCGCCTGCAACTTCCACAGGCACGAGAACTTAAAGAGCAAGAAGAAGTGAAAGGAAAATTAGGGCAAGGAAACAGATAAAAGAAATCACTCATGAAGAAGAATCAGCAGAAAACTCCAGGCAACATGAAGAACCAGTCCAAAACAACCCTGCCAAGGGACCATGAGGTAGCTACTGCAGAGGATTCCACCTATAAAGAAATGTTAGGAATGACAGAAAGGGAATTTAGAATACACATGTTGAAAACAATGAAAGAAATGATGGAAACAATGAAGGAAACTGCTAATAAAGTGGAAAATAACCAAAAGGAAATCCAAAAACAGAATCAAATCAGAGATGAACGATATGAAGAATATAAAAAGGATATAGCAGAGCTGAAGAAAATGAAACAGTCACTCAGGGAACTTAAAGATGCAATGGAAACTATCAGCAACAGGTTAGACCATGCAGAAGAAAGAATTTCAGAGGTAGAAGACAAAGTTCTTGAGATAACTCAGATAGTAAAAGAGGCAGAAAAGAAGAGAGAGAAAGCAGAACGTTCACTGTCAGAATTATGGGACTTTATGAAGCGTTCCAACATACGAGTTATAGGAATTCCAGAAGGGGAAGAAGAATGCCCCAGAGGAATGGAAGCCATACTAGAGAATATTATAAAAGAAAATTTCCCAAATATCACCAAAGATTCTGACACATTGCTTTCAGAGGGCTATCGGACCCCAGGTCGCCTCAACTCTAACCGAGCTTCTCCAAGACACATTGTGATGAACCTGTCCAAAGTCAAGACAAAAGAAAAGATTCTGCAAGCTGCCAAGAGTAAGCGCCAGTTGACCTACAGGGGCAAATCCATCAGAGTGACTGCAGACTTCTCTAATGAAACTTTCCAAGCAAGAAGACAATGGTCATCTACCTTTAATCTACTTTAACAGAACAATTTCCAGCCCAGAATTCTGTACCCTGCTAAGCTAAGCTTCAAAATTGAAGGAGAAATCAAATCATTTACGGATATACAAACATTGAGGAAATTCGCCACAACAAGACCAGCTCTACAGGAAATACTTCAACCTGTTCTGCACACTGACCATCACAATGGATCAGCAGCAAAGTAAGAACTCAGAAATTAAAGGACAGAACCTAACCTCCACACTGATGCAAAAGATAAAACTAAGAAATGGACTCTCACCAAATAAGACGAAAGGAATACAACCACAGTTATCAATTATCTCAATAAATGTTAATGGCTTGAATTCCCCACTGAAGAGACATAGATTGGTTGACTGGATCAAAAAACACAAGCCATCCATTTGCTGTCTGCAAGAAACACACCTGGATTCAAAAGACAAATTAAAGCTCAGAGTCAAGGGTTGGAAGACAATTTTTCAGGCAAATGGAATTCAGAAGAAAAGAGGAGTTGCAAACTTATTTTCAGATACATGTGGATTTAAAGCAACTAAAGTCAAAAAAGACAAAGATGGTCACTTTATATTGGTCAAGGGAAAAATACAACAAGAAGACATTTCAATTCTAAATATCTATGCACCCAATTTAAATGCTCCCAGATTCTTGAAACAGACCTTACTCAATCTGAGCAATATGATATCTGATAATACCATAATAACAGGGGACCTTAACACTCCTCTTACAGAGCTGGATAGATCCTCTAAACAGAAATTAAACAAGGATATAAGAGACTTAAATGAGACCCTAGAACAACTGTGCTTGATAGACGCATATAGAACACTCCATCCCAAAGATAAAGAATATACATTCTTCTTATCACCCCATGGAACATTCTCCAAAATTGATCATATCCTGGGACACAAAACAAATATCAACAGAATCAAAAGAATTGAAATTTTACCTTGTATCTTCTCAGACCATAAGGCACTAAAGGTGGAACTCAACTCTAACAAAAATGCTCGACCCCACCCAAAGGCATGGAAATTAAACAATCTTCTGTTGAATAACAGATGGGGGCAGGAAGAAATAAAACAGGAAATCATTAACTTCCTTGAGCATAACAACAATGAAGACACAAGCTACCAAAACCTGTGGGATACTGCAAAAGCAGTTTTGAGAGGAAAATTCATCGCTTTAGATGCCTACATTCGAAAAACAGAAAGAGAGCACATCAACAATCTCACAAGAGATCTTATGGAATTGGAAAAAGAAGAACAATCTAAGCCTAAACTCAGTAGAAGAAAAGAAATATCCAAAATCAAATCAGAGATCAATGAAATTGAAAACAAAAGAATCATTCAGAAAATTAATGAAACAAGGAGTTGGTTTTTTGAAAAAATAAATAAAATAGATAAACCATTGGCCAGACTAACGAGGAATAGAAAAGTAAAATCTCTAGTAACCTCAATCAGAAATGATAAAGGGGAAATAACAACTGATCCCACAGAGATACAAGAGATCATCTCTGAATACTACCAGAAACTCTATGCCCAGAAATTTGACAATGTGAAAGAAATGGATCAATATTTGGAATCACACCCTCTCCCTAGACTCAGCCAGGAAGAAATAGAGCTCCTGAACAGACCAATTTCAAGCACTGAGATCAAAGAAACAATAAAAAATCTTCCAACCAAAAAATGCCCTGGTCCAGATGGCTTCACTCCAGAATTCTATCAAACCTTCAAGGAAGAGCTTATTCCTGTACTGCAGAAATTATTCCAAAAAATTGAGGAAGAAGGAATCTTCCCCAACACATTCTATGAAGCAAACATCACCCTGATACCAAAACCAGGAAAAGACCCAAACAAAAAGGAGAATTTCAGACCAATCTCACTCATGAACATAGACGCAAAAATTCTCAACAAAATCCTAGCCAATAGATTACAGCTTATCATCAAAAAAGTCATTCATCATGATCAAGCAGGCTTCATCCCAGGGATGCAAGGCTGGTTTAACATATGCAAGTCCATAAACGTTATCCACCATATTAACAGAGGCAAAAATAAAGACCACATGATCCTCTCAATAGATGCAGAAAAAGAATTTGATAAAATCCAGCATCCTTTTCTAATTAGAACACTGAAGAGTATAGGCATAGGTGGCACATTTCTAAAACTGATTGAAGCTATCTATGACAAACCCACAGCCAATATTTTACTGAATGGAGTAAAACTGAAAGCTTTTCCTCTTAGAACTGGAACCAGACAAGGTTGTCCTCTGTCACCTTTACTATTCAATGTAGTGCTGGAAGTTCTAGCCAATACAATTAGGCAAGACAAGGAAATAAAGGGAATCCAAATGGGAGCAGAGGAGGTCAAACTCTCCCTCTTTGCTGACGACATGATCTTATACTTAGAGAACCCCAAAGACTCAACCACAAGACTCCTAGAAGTCATCAAAAAATACAGTAATGTTTCAGGATATAAAATCAATGTCCACAAGTCAGTAGCCTTTGTATACACCAATAACAGTCAAGATGAGAAGCTAATTAAGGACACAACTCCCTTCACCATAGTTTCAAAGAAAATGAAATACCTAGGAATATACCTAACGAAGGAGGTGAAGGACCTCTATAAAGAAAACTATGAAATCCTCAGAAAGGAAATAGCAGAGGATATTAACAAATGGAAGAACATACCATGTTCATGGATGGGAAGAATCAACATTGTTAAAATGTCTATAGTTCCCAAAGCAATCTACGTATTCAATGCCATTCTTATCAAAATACCAACATCGTACTTTCAAGATTTGGAAAAAATGATTCTGCGTTTTGTATGGAACCGGAAAAAACCCCGTATAGCTAAGGCAGTTCTCTGTAACAAAAATAAAGCTGGGGGCATCAGCATACCAGATTTTAGTCTGTACTACAAAGCCATAGTGCTCAAGACAGCATGGTACTGGCACAAAAACAGAGACATAGATACTTGGAATTGAATTGAAAACCAAGAAATGAAACTAACATTTTACAACCACCTAATCTTTGATAAACCAAACAAGAACATACCTTGTGGGAAAGACTCCCTATTCAATAAATGGTGTTGGGAGAACTGGATGTCTACATGTAAAAGACTGAAACTGGACCCACACCTTTCCCCACTCACAAAAATTGATTCAAGATGGATAAAAGACTTAAACTTAAGGCATGAAACAATAAAAATCCTCCAAGAAAGCATAGGAAAAACACTGGAAGATATTGGCCTGGGGAAAGACTTCATGAAGAAGACTGCCATGGCAATTGCAACAACAACAAAAATAAACAAATGGGACTTCATTAAACTGAAAAGCTTCTGTACAGCTAAGGAGACAATAACCAAAGCAAAGAGACAACCTACACAATGGGAAAGGATATTTGCATATTTTCAATCAGACAAAAGCTTGATAACCAGGATCTATAGAGAACTCAAATTAATCCACATGAAAAAAGCCAACAATCCCTTATATCAATGGGCAAGAGACATGAATAGAACTTTCTCTAAAGACGACAGACGAATGGCTAACAAACACATGAAAAAATGTTCATCATCTCTATATATTAGAGAAATGCAAATCAAAACAACCCTGAGATATCATCTAACCCCAGTGTGAATGGCCCACATCACAAAATCTCAAAACTGCAGATGCTGGCGTGGATGTGGAGAGAAGGGAACACTTTTACACTGCTGGTGGGACTGCAAACTAGTACAACCTTTCTGGAAGGAAGTATGGAGAAACCTCAAAGCACTCAAGCTAGACCTCCCATTTGATCCTGCAATCCCATTACTGGGCATCTACCCAGAAGGAAAGAAATCCTTTTATCATAAGGACACTTGTACTAGACTGTTTATTGCAGCTCAATTTACAATCGCCAAAATGTGGAAACAGCCTAAATGCCCACCAACCCAGGAATGGATTAACAAGCTGTGGTATATGTATTCCATGGAATACTATTCAGCCATTAAAAAAAATGGAGACTTTACATCCTTCATATTAACCTGGATGGACGTGGAAGACATTATTCTTAGTAAAGCATCACAAGAATGGAGAAGCATGAATCCTATGTACTCAATTTTGATATGAGGACAATTAATGACAATTATGGTTATGGGGGGGAAACAGAAAGAGGGAAGGAGGGAGGTGGGTGGGGCCTTGGTGTGTGTCACACTTTATGGGGGCAAGACATGATTGCAAGAGTGACTTTACCTAACAATTGCAATCAGTGTAACCTGGCTTATTGTACCCTCAATGAATCCCCAACAGTAAAAAAAAAAAAAGAAAAATTAGGCTGGAAATATAATGATATGGAATATTATATGAATAAAATTGTACTAAATTTAAGATAGCCTGGTGCATTTGTAAATATACTCTCCAGCTCTATGGACCATTATATACGATATGTTAGCGCCATCTACTGTTAAGTAAGAAAAATTGTTTTTCAGTGTATATTTGGATTTTTGGTAGTGACATATGCCAAGTCCAGCATGTTACTGCCCTCTCTTCACTGAGCTGACTACTCTGTATGATATGGGTGTTTCGGTTCAAATAATATCCCGTCTATGTTTAGGGTTGCCCAATTCTTGTAGCTCTTGTTTCCCAATTCTTGCCAAAATATCAACCGTAAATTTCCTACAATTTTCTTGACAGTCAGGATTTTATTTTATTGTTTTTAATGTTTAAGATTTATTTAAATCAATATTGATACATATTGGAGAATTTCACTACACTTGAAATCAATTTACCTTTTAATAATAATTTTTTATTTTGGAATATTATTGGGGTACATGTTTTGGTTACATAACTTGTTTTTGTACATTTTAAATCAAAGTTATAAGTATACCTCACCCAGAATGTGTGCACTGTATACATTAGGTGTGAATTTACCCATCCCCTCCTTTCCCCTCTCACCTACTTGATTCCAATGAGTTTTATTTACCTATGTGCACAGAGGTGTTGATCAACTAGCTCCAATTTAATATTGAGTACATGTGGTGTTTGTTTTTCCATTCTTGCAATGTTTTACCTAGACTAGAAGCATTTGGTTGTTAACAGAAGATACTAGATCACCATTTTTTAATATGGCTGAGTAATACTCCATAATATATACATACCATATTCTTGCAGAGATTATACCACTCAGTCAGTGGCTCAGAAGATTTAGAAAACTAATCATACACTATTACATTGCCTGTCAGGAGTCTAGACAGTCTCTTCACCACACATACTCTAATATACCAGCTGTGAAAGGCTTTTTTCCCTCCTCAGAATATTATTTATTCCCATACCAGATAAGAATAAAAGGAACACTTACAAGTTATCCAGATAAAGATGTGTAAATTTGTTGTGTATAATACTAACATTTATACTTGCTTTAAAAAATTAAGAAAATTATATAAAATAGAACACTTTTACTTTTTATGTAGTCTGTTTAGCATTTAGCTTCTACAGGTTTCATGGATTATAAAGTCTTTTAGGACAAAAGATACTCCCTACAAGCCACTGTGTAATATTTCTAGCTTTAAAGGCAGATGTAATTGTAATCATAGCATGCCATATTTAAGGCTCTATTAGGCACAGTCAGGTTGCCTTTGATTTATTCATTAGTGTGAGGAATCTGAATTTTCTAAAGCCTACATTTTGAAAAAAAATTCAAGCGGTCTCTTTGCACTAAAGCATTTGCCCTACATGATTGCAATGATTCCTTTGCAGCATTGAAGCTTCCCTTTTTGGATTAAATTTCTTATTCAACTAAGCGAACTCTATGAAAGGCATTTATTTCTGATAAAGTAGACGTGTTTCATTGTTAATAGAAGAGTGAAATAATTATAATCGAATCCGTATTCCTATTGAATAGCATCTTCAAGAATTCATGTAAATTTAACATATTGTTAATGCAAATTAATTTGTTCATCATTAAAGAAGAACTTGAAGATGGTACTCCTGCAGGTTTAATCGGATGGGTGTGCCTTTCATGGACAAAGGTCACCAGCTAGACCTCTTGCGCTTCATTTAAATACTGGATCGAAAACAAGTTAAATTGTAGAAGTTTACCTAAATATAGGGTTTGGCAGAAGTAACGCCCTTTTGTGCTTGAGTGTGATATTGTTATGACACAGAATTACATGCTTATGATTTTGTAGTAAGATTGGTATAAAAGGGGGTGTTATTTGCAATTTGCATTATTTGCCCTTTGATTCGGCGTCTTGACCACTGGGCGCCTAATCTTGCTGGCGGTCCAGGCCTGGAGTGCTTGGCGGTGGCTCTGACTTCCAGTATGGCCCGGCGCCCGCACTGTCCTGGCACGTGCTGGCAGGACTCCATTACCTCCACTATGGACCCGACCCCGCTGCTGCTCGCCCCTCAGGCACCCTAACCGGCAAGTGCCCCCAGCATTTCCATCCACTACCTGGACATCCCTTCCCTCCCTCATGGCTCCCCAGCCATCCAATAGCCCCACCACCTGGAGTCGCTACTGTGCTCCCGTGCAGTGTTAGGTGCCGCCAGCCGGCAACTCTGACCTTCCCAGCGCACCGCTCCCAGATCCTCTGCAGTTGACTACATTCCTCAAGTAGGACCCTGGCGCCAGCGCAAGAGATTTAGGGCTGTAGTGCGCATGCGACAGCGTCCTCCATCCTTCTGCTCCAGGATGCTGATCGTATGGCTGGAAGCTGCTCACAGCGAGATCTTCAGGTGAGGAGGTGCCACGCCCAAGATCAGTGTTTGTAGGAACAGGATCGGGAACCATCCTGCCTCTGACCCGGTTGCACACCTAGAAGGGCGTGTGTCCTGGGAGGGCATGGAGGAGGCTGAGACCTTGCCCTCCCTGAATCCTGGCCAGGGTCCCCCCTGCAGTGCCAGGGACAGGATGATGGTGTTGGGAGGCTTATGAGGGCCTGGGCCTTCAGCACCCGGTTTGCTCATGCCGAGGGCCCTGGGGCACACTCCTGTTCTCACTGGGGGTGACTATGGATCCCCTACTGGGTCTCAAGTGTGCTGAACCACCTCCTTCCTGGCGGCTGCTTCAGCCACTTTGGCCTGGGCAGTAGATGCCTGGGTGACAGGCCATGGACTTCTTGAGGCGCCCTCCGTGCTCTGCTGGCTGGTGTCCATGCTTGCCCAGACATGACAGGTGTGAGCTGGAGCCATGCCCCACATGGCTTCTCCAAGGAGAAGACACCATGCTGCCATGCTTCCCTGGGTGTTGGGATGTGACCTTGGTTCAATTTTTGCTGGGAGAGGGCGCTGGGTGCTGGAGAGCAGCACTGGGATAGCTCATCTGATGCTCCCCCCTCAGCATGACGGTGGAAACTAGGAGGCCTATGAGGGCTACCACCCCCTGCACCTGACCTCTAGTGCCACAGGCCTTATGGTCATGCACCTGTTTCTGCTATGTTGAGCATTTTTCCCTTGCTGGGGTCACCTCTCCCTCCTGCATCCTGGCAGCATCTTCATCCTCTTTGCTCTAGGTGGCAAAACAAAGAGGCCAGGGCAATGTTAAAGCCTTTGGAGGACCTGTGGATTTGCAGGAGCTGCCAGCTGTGGCCATGATGGCTGCAGTCTTTCATGGCCAGGAGTTAAGGTGCCTTTGTGGGATCCACCTACCCCCTCACAGGGGAAGACCTGTGAGGAAGCTGAGGACTAGATGTGGCGTTTATGCAGGAGGTAAGAGGAAACATGGCCAGTGAAAGTGAGGCAGTGTTTGCTTGGTGAGGTAAGCTGGATCACGAGGTAGGAGCCCCTTGCCCCCCGGGGCCCATGGCCCTCTCCACTTCAGCAGAATATGACACATCCCTGAGGTTACTGTATCCTGATATCTTGTATGCACATATGAAATTTGAAGTAATGTACATCAGGTGTACTATTTAGTACATGTTTATTTGCAATCAGATCATCTCACCTTTTATTTTCCAATTTAGATGATTTTGTTTTTCTTATCTAGTTGTTCTGGCTAGGGCTTCCAGTACTATGTCCAATAGAAGTGGGGAGAATAGGCTACTTCACCTTGTTCTTGGTTTTAGAGGTAATAATTTTAGTATTTCAAGATCAACAATGATATTAGTGCTGGGCTTTTAATTTATGGCCATCATGACTTGAGGTAAATTCCTTCTGTACCTGTTTTTATTTATTTTTTATCATTTGAAAGTATTATGGAGGTACCAATGTTTTTGGTATCATGGATTGCGTTTATAGCAGTTGGATCATGGTTATAAGTGTGCCAGTTGCCCAGATAGTGTGTGTTGTACCTGTCAAGTAGGTTTTTGCCCATCTCCTACTCTCTCTCTCCCTGCAGTGCTTGATTTCCATTCAGTTTCACTTCCTTCTATACATATGTATGCTCATTGGTTAGTTTCAGTTTATTTATTTATTTATTTATTTATTGCATTTTTTGGCTAGGGCCAGGTTTGAACCCACCACCTCCAGTATACAGGGCTGGTGTCCTACTCCTTGAGCAACAGGTGCCGCCCAGGTTAGTTTCAGTTTAATAGTGTGTACTTGTGGGGTTTGTTTTTTGATTCTTGCTTTACTTCACTTAAGTAAGGGGATTGTCTCCATTTCCATCTATATTGTTTAAAAAAACATTAAGTCATCCTTCATGCCTGAGTAGCATACATTTTGTTAATCTATCCATGAATTGATGACCTGTTAGGTTGATTTCACAACTTTGCAATTGTGAATTGTGCTGCAGTAAATATTGGAGTACAGATGTCCTTTCGATAAAATGACTTCTTTTCCTTTAGGTAAATACCCAGTAGTGGGATTGCTGGATCAGACTGTATGTCTACTTCTAGTTCTTTGAGGTTATCTTTATACATTTCCATCAAGTTTGTATGAATTTACAGTCCACCCAACAGTACATGAGCATTTTTTCCCCTGTGCATTTATTGTTTTTGGACTTTTTAGTAAAAGCCCTTCTAAGTGGGGTAAGTGATATCTTGTTTTTTTTTTTTTTAAATTAAATCATAGCTGTGTACATTAATGCAATCATAGGGTACAATGTGCTGGTTTTACATACAATTTTAAATGTTTACATCAAACTGGTTAACATAGCCTTCATGGCATTTTCTTAGTTATTGTGTTCAGACATTTATATTCTACATCTAGTAAATTTCACATGTACCCTTGTAAGATGCACTGTAGGTGTGGTCCCACCAATTACTCTTCCTCCACCAATCCTCCCCTCCCCTCCCTCTCCCCTTTCCCCTTCTTCTTGGGCTATAATTGGGTTAAAGCTATAAATTGGTTTCATAGTAAGACTGAGTACATTGGATGCTTTATCTTCCATTCTTTTTTTTTTTAATTAAATCATAGCTGTGTACATTAATGTGATCATGGGGCACCATACACTAGTTTCATAGACCATTTGACACATTTTCATCACACTGGTTACCATAGCCTTCCTGGCATTTTCTTAGTTATTGTGCTAAGACATTTACATTCCACATTTACTAAATTTGACATATACCCTTGTAAGATGCACCGCAGGTGTAATCCCACCAATCCCCCTCCCTCTGCCCACCTCCCCCCTCCCTCCCCTCCCTTTCCCATTCACCCTATTCTTAGATTGTAACTGGGTTATAGCTTTCATGTGAAAGCCATAAATTAGTTTCATAGTAGGGCTGAGTACATTGGATACTTTTTCTTACATTCTTGGGATATGTTACTAAGAAGAATATGCTCCAGCTCCATCCATATAAACATGAAAGAGGTAAAGTCTCCATCTTTCTTTAAGGCTGCATAATATTCCGTGGTGTACATATACCACAATTTATTAATCCATTCGTGCATCGATGGGCACTTGGGCTTTTTCCATGACTTAGCAATTATGAATTGGGCTGCAATAAACATTCTGGTACATATATCTTTGTTGTAATGTGATTTTTGGTCTTCTGGATATATACCTAGTAGAGGAATTGTAGGATCGAATGGCAGGTCTATTTTTAGATCTTTAAGTGTTCTCCAAACATTTTCCCAAAAGGAACGTATTAGTTTGCATTCCCACCAGCAGTGTAGAAGTGATCCCTTTTTTCCACATCCACACCAACATCTCTGGTTTTGGGATTTTTGTGATATGGGCTAATCTTACTGGAGTTAGATGATATCTCAAAGTAGTTTTGATTTGCCTTTCTCTGATCATTAAGAATGAGCATTTTCTTATGTGTCTGTAGGCCGTGCACCTGTCTTCTTCAGAGAAGTTTCACTTCAAGTCCCTTGCCCACCCTGAGATGGGATCACTTGTTCTTTTCTTGCTAACATGTTTGAGTTCTCTGTGGATTCTGGTTATTATACCTTTTTCAGATACATAACCTGCAAATATCTTCTCCCATTCTGAGGGCTGTTTGCTTGCTTTATTTACTGTGTTCTTGGCTGTGCAGAAGCTTTTTAGTTTGATCAGGTCCCAGTAGTGTATTTTTGATGTTGCTTCAATTGCTGGGGGGTGGGGTGGGGCAGGGCGGTCCTCCTCATAAAATATTCGCCCAGGCCTATTTCTTCAAGAGTTTTCCCTGCACTGTCTTCTAGTATTTTTTATAGTTTCATGTCTTAAGTTTAAATCTTTAATCCAGAGCGAGTCTGTCTTATTAATGGTGAGAGGTGTGGGTCCAGTCCTCTGTAGGTCACCAGCCAGTTCACCCAGCACCATTTTAAATAGGGAATCTTTTCCCCAGTGAATGTTTTTAATTGGCTTGTCAAAGATCAAATAACAGTAAGTAGCTGGGTTCATCTCCTGGTTCTCTATTCTGTTCCATACATCTAACGCTCTGTTTTTGTGCCAGTACTATGCTAGACTATACTTGTGTTTTTTTATCCTGTGGCTTGTAGTTGTTTATATATTGGTTTCATATTAGTATTGAGTACATTGGATACTTTTTCCACCATTCTTGCGATACTTTACTAAGAAGAATCTCCAATTATTATAGAGCTGGAATATAACATATTGTTCAGATCATTTACGGTTCATTTTATGTATCTAGGAGCATTTAGGTTGGGGGCATAAATGTTGATGATTGAAATCTCTTCATGTTGTGTGCTTCCCTGATCAGTATGTGATGTCTGTTGTACTCATGTGCCACCTGGAAGAAAAACTCGGACCACACTTCAGGTATAAATCAGATGGTGATTTATTACACCTGTGCAGGTGGGTTGCTGCCCCAAAGGGTAAAACGGCCCCGAAGAGAAAAGCAGGCTGCCTTTTATACCTTCTTTTGTGCTGTCTTGGCAGGCAAGCTGGTGAGCACAGAAGCAGAACATGGCAGTTGGTTAGCTCAGGGGGTAGTTTGGGACGGGGTTACATCGTGGCAGCTGGCATGGGGAAAAACTTGGCTTGGGAAATTTTGCTTGAGTAAGCTTTCCACTATTGTTTAGCCATTGCTAGGAGGTTGGGGTAAGCTCTATCATTGTTTTACCTGTGGCTAGGAGTCTTTTGGGAACTCAGGGAACTTCCTTGTTCTGAAACCTGTTCTCAGAATTAACCCAAGGCGGGGTTTGAGATGTGCAGGGACTCAGTCTGTACTACAGTGTCCATCCTTGTCCTTCCTTATTTTTATTGGTTTAAATCTCAAATGTATGTGCAAATAAGACTGCAACCCCTGCTTTTTCTGACAGGCCAGCACTCCCACTCACCAGCCCCTGGGAAGCAGGCTTCTGTAGGAGGCAGTCTGCCAGGCAACCCAAGAAAGGTGGGGTGTGGGCTGTGGTCACAAGGCAGTGGGAGCCAAAATTAGTCTCTATTCTGCCAGGCAGGATGGAGACCCAGGGACGGATATGCTTAGGTACAGAGAAACTGGGACTCTTTGTCCTTCATGGGACTCTTCCTCAGGCTAGAGAGCCTGTGTTTTGCTGCTTGTGGAGGTTCCCCTGGGTGGGAGAGGAGTTGCCCTTACCCTTTTATTCAGCTTCAGGCTCTTCCAGTATGGTCTGCTCCATATCTATTCTCTGTCCTGTTCCTTTCTCTTTCTCTTCTTTATCTTCAGTGTCTCAGTGTGGATATTGAGCACCTTGATTTCTTCACCTTGGAATCTATCCCCCAATTTCAAGTACTACATGTTCACTTCAGTCCAGTTTTCTTTCTTCTGGATGGGAGCTTGTGATGAAAGCTGCCTGGTTGGCTATCTTATTCCTCTCTCCATAATTTGTCATGATAAAAAGGCCTTGCAACCTAAATCCTTGCTAAATTTATTAATTTTAGCACATTGATTTTGTAGGTTGTTAAAGAGTATATACAGTGTCAATTATATAATCTATGAAAAGAAGCTGGTTTGGTTCTTTATTTCAAATCTTTCTTTTTTATTTTCTTCCTTTATTGCACCAGCCAAAATCTCTAGTAAATATATTTCCAGCCATCATTCCACGAGGAATTATTAGAAGGCAACCTCTAAACTCTATAACCTGTGGTCTTAGACACTATGCTATGCAATTAATGTATTAACAGAGTGGTCAGATTATCATACTATAGTATCTACACAGGTCCTTGGGGGCGCTAAACAAATATATTTACCTTGATAAAGGAAAACTATGTATAGGAATGACTGTTGTACTTTTTTCAGTTCAAATAAGAACTTTTGAAAAGTTAATGTGTTAAGGAATATTGCTCACTCCACTGCCCCCAGATATGTTGTTAGATAGGTGATCTCTAGTAAGTCCTGCTTTGGAAGAATATTGGAACCTAGTTTATGGATATTTAATGATACTGATTCACTCGTGATACTGTGTGAACATATTCTTCAGAGGTAGGGAAGGGGATAAGGAGAGAGCAAAAGAGAAAGTACAGCAGCCCTGAATTGAGGCAGAACTTTTGGCTACCCAGGTTTAAATCTTGAATTTGTCATTTACTTAAGAACAATTAAGAGCTGGGCAGGGCGGCGCCTGTGGCTCAGTCGGTAAGGCGCCAGCCCCATATACCAAGGGTGGCGGGTTCAAACCCGGCCCCGGCTGAACTGCAACCAAAAAATAGCTGGGCGTTGTGGCGGGCGCCTGTAGTCCCAGCTACTTGGGAGGCTGAGGCAGGAGAATCGCTTAAGCCCAGGAGCTGGAGGTTGCTGTGAGCTATGTGATGCCACGGAACTCTACCGAGGGCCATAAAGTGAGACTCTGTCTCTACAAAAAAAAATAAAAAAAGAGCTGGATAAGAGGACTGGGCGTGGAGGCTTATGCTTGTAATCCTAGCACTCTGGAAGGCTAAAGTGGGTGGATTGCCTGAGTTTATGAGTTGCAGATGAGCCTGAGTTAGAGCGAGACCCCGTTTCTAAAAATAGCTGGGCATTGTGGCTGATGCCTGTTATCCCAGCTACTCGGGAGGCTAAGGCAAGAGAATCACTTAAGCCTATGAGTCTGAGGTTGCTGTGAGCTGTGTCAGGGATGACAAAGTTTGTCTCAAAAAAAAAAAAAGAGTTGGGTAAGAAATTATCAAGTAAGATTCTTTACTGTTATCAACAGATGGAGATACATAGAAGAAGATTGAGATTAAAGAGAAATAAGGTCACACTTTTTGCACATCTGTGTTGGCACTCTAAGCTTTGCTTCATATTAAATATGGCTTTTTGGACTGTTTTTGTTCATGTGTAGGTGAACTATTATATATCTCATATGTGTATTTACATTTATTCTTTTTTTAACTTCTAAAAATATTTTGTCATAGCTTTTCAAAAAATCCTCTAGTATTTAGTCTGAGCCCATTATAATCTTTAATTTTAAAAAGCTTACAGTTTAGTTGAAGAGTCAGACTTTATATACATATAATAATGGTACAATAATGGACATAATGCTAAATTTATGGCAAATAATGAGAATACTATAGTATTTCAGTTGAAAGAGTTAACTGAACTCTTTAAATAGTCTGGGACTATTTAAAACAGCAGTCCCCAACATTTTTGGTACTATGGACCAATTTCATGGTAGATAATTTTTTTTTTGTGCACCTGGAGGGATGGTTTTGGACAAATTTTAATAAAAAGCATGCAATCTAGATCCCTCACATGTGTGGTTCCTGTTCCTATGAGAATCTAATGCCCCTAGTGATCTGACAGGAGGCAGAGCTCAGACAGTGATGTGAATGATGGAGAGTGGTTGTAAATACAGATGAAACTTCATTTGCTTGCCCACCACTCACTTCCTGCTGTGTGGCTCAGTTCCTAACAGGACATGGGCCAATACTGGTCCACAACCCAGGGGTTGGGTACCACAGAATTAGAATTTAAAGTTTATTTGAGCTCATAAAGTACTTAGAGAATAATAGATTCAATTCTCAATAATAAACATAGTTAATGGTAAAAAAAATGCTTGAGTGTGTGTACTTTGAATCCATAGGCTTGCATTGAGAAAAGAAAATGAGAATGGTTAGCCACTCTGGAGTGAAGACTATCTAGTGCTATCTTTGTAGAAATTAAGAGATTATGAGGGACTTTCCATCACTGTAATGGAGGGAAAGGTGGAGAATAGGGGTTTTTGCTTATCAGCATGGTGGATTTTACACATGTAGCAAAAAGGAAAAAAAAATACTGATGATGAGAAGAGCCAGGGTAGTCATTAGTCAGCAGTCTTTATGGACAGGTCATGAACAGCAGTAGCAACCTGATGCATAATTGTGATAAGGTGGTGAATCAACACTTTTACACCACTGATGGCACTGCAAACCAATACAGCCTCTTTGGAAAGAACTATGGAAAATCATCAAAGAACTCTAATTAAATTTCCCATTTGACCCAGCAGTCCCACTACTAGACATTTACCCAGAAGAAAAATAATCCTTTTATCATAAGGACATTTACACTAGATTATTTATTGCAACTCAATTTACAATCACTAAGGTGTGGAAACAACCTAAATGTCCATCTACTCAGGAATGAGTTAACAAATGCTGGTACATGTATACCATGGAATACTATTCAGCCATAAAAAGATGGAGACTTTACATCTTATGTATTAACCTGGATGGGATTGAAACACATTCTTTTTAGTAAAGTATCACAAGAAGGGAAAAGCAAGTATCCAATGCATTCAATACTAATAGGAAGCTAGTAGATGATATAATTCACACCAATAGAGGAAAAAAATCATTTTAATTCAAGTTTGTGGGGAGAGAGGGGAGAGGAGGATTTTGAGATGCTCCAAGTTAATGGGCACAATATAGGGACATATGGCACACCTTTGGGGGTGTGAGACCCACTTACAAGAGGGAGTCTACTTAACAAATTCAAATATTGTAACCTGGTTGTTTCTACTCTCATATTAACCTTAAATTTAAAAAATGATTACATTTAAAAATATATTTATTGCTTTTTGTAATTATAAATGTAACACATACATTAGTAAACTTAAAAAAATGAATAGTATAAAGAACAGAAATTAAACCATCTATACTTTCACTTTAGAAACACAACCCATTCTTTAACTAGAGCAGTGTATACCACCAGCCACCAGCCCAAATGTATATTTTCTGTTCTCTGGGTCTAGATCTGGGATTCATTTCTAGCTTTTTTATTTGCCATCATATGATATTATAGCTGAATATTTACAAGCATCACCCAAGATTCAGGCATACACCCACTAACTACTAGATGGACACCAAACTCAAGGATGACTTCATTTAAATAGAGCATCTCTTTTACATGTTGTAATTAACCTGGCTGAAGTAAAAATGAAAGAGAAAATTCTACAAGCAGCTAGATGTGAGCAATAGCTGGCCTATAAGGGCAAATCCATTAGATTTACAGCTGATTTTTCAGCAGAAGCTTTACAACCCAGAAGAGAGTGGGCTCTTACCTTTAATCTTCTAAGAAAACAAAGGAAGCAACTGCTTGCCTAGGTTTCTGTATCCTGCAAAACTAACTTTCATATTTGATGAAGAAATCAAATCTTTTACTGATAAGCAAACATCTGGGAAATTGCCACTATACAACCTGCTCTGTAGGAAGTACTCAGACTTGTCCTATACATAGATCAACATGATGGACCTCTGGCAAAATAAAGACACCTGAAAACAAAAAGGTTTAGTAAAAAGGACAAGCTCTATTTAACCACACTGGCCCATGTGCTAAAATAGGAAAATAGAGCCCACACAACCAGATGAACAGAACTCCACCCTACTTATCAATTCTCTCAATAAATATGAATGGGTTGAATTCCCCAGCGAAGAGGCACAGGCTGGCTGACTGAATAAAAACTACATGCTGTCTTCTAGAAATGCATTTAGCCCCCAAGGACAATCAAGACTCAGGGTGAAGGATTGGAAAACCATATTTCATGCAAATGAAAAATAAAAGAAAGCAGAAGATACAAGTCTTATTACAGATACAGTTGACTTTAGGGCAACAAAGTAAAGAAAAGGATGTACACTAGATACTAGGGAACAAGTCAATAAGAAGACATATCAATCCTAAATATTTATGCTACTTTAAGCTATCCAACTTACATTCCCCCAGTTTTATAAAGCAAACTGTTTTTGGTTTGAATAATATGATAAATAACAACACTGCATAGCCAGGGACTTTAACACCCCATTGACAGAACTGGACAGATCCTCCAAGCAGAAACTAAATGAAGAAACACTGGACTTAAGCATGACTCTAGAACAAACGAACTTGACAGACATATACAGCACATTTCACCCCTTTACCTCCTGAATATATGTTCTTCTCATCAGCTCATGAGTCATTCTCTAAGATTAGTCATATCCTGGGGTACAAATCAACCCTCAACAAATTAAAAAAATAGAAATAAGACCCCCGTGTCTTTACAGATCACAATAGAATAAAAGCTGAACTCAATTTCAACAGAATCACTTATCTCCACATGAAGTCACAGAAACTAAACAGCTTATTGCTGAGTGATAGCTGGGTCAAGGAAGAGATAAAGATGGAAATAATAGATTCCTTGAACAAGATGACAATGAGGCCACAAGCTACCAAAACCTGTACGATACTGCAAAAGCAGTCCTGAGAGGAAAACTCATCACCTTAAATGTCTATGTCCAGAAAGCAGAAAGAGCAAATCAACAGTTTGCAGGGGTCTTCAAACTTTTTAAACATGGGGCCAGTTCACTGTCCCTCAGACCACTGGAGGCCGGACTATAGTTAAAAACAAAACAAAACTATGAACAAATTCCTATGCACACTGCACATATCTTATTTTGAAGTAAAAAAACAAAATGGGAACAAATACAATCACACCGCCACATGTGGTCCATGGGATGTAGTTTGAGGATACCTGGTTTAATGTATTATCCCAAAGAACTGGACAAGAAGAGCAATCCAATCCCAGACCCTGAAGAAGAAAATAAATAACCAAAAATATGTTCAAAACTAAAATAAATTAAGAACAAAAGAACCATTCAGAAGATTAACAAAAAGTTGGTTCTTTGAAAAGATAAACAAAATTGAGATTCCTTTGGCAGATTAGGCAGAAACAAAGAATTAAGATTTCTATTAAGCTCAATCAGAAATGAAAAAGGAGAAATAACAGATACTACAGAAATACAAAATATCTTTACTGAATACTGCAAGAATCTCTATGCCCAGAAATTTGAAAATGTGGAGGAAATGGACAAATTCCTGGAATCACACACTACCTCCCTAGACTCGACCAGGAAGCAATAAAACACGTCAATAGACCAATATCCAGTTCCAAAACTGAAACAACAATAAAAAGTCTTCCAACCAAAAATGATGTTTTCACACTTCAAAGAAGAAATCTATCAAACCTTCAAAGAAGAGTTGTACCTATATTGGAGAATTTATTCCAACACATTGAGAAGGAAGAAACCCTCAATAGCTCCTTCTATAAAGCAAATATTACCCTGATACCAAAACCAGTAAAGGATACAATGACAACAAAAAAATCCCACTACATACAGATCAGTATCTTTAATGAATATAGGTGCAAAAAGGCTCAATAAAAATCTTGGCAAACAGAATTGAGAAATAATACATCATGCCTAAGTGGGCTTCATCCCAGGGATGAACATTTTGTTCAACTTAGGCAACTCTATTAGGTAACTCACCACATAAACAGAAGTAAAAACAAAAACCAGATGATCCTCTCAATGGATGAAGAAAAATCTTTTGATGAGATTTAACACATTTTTTTGGATAAGAACACTCAAGAAAATTGGCAAAGATGGGACATTCCTAAAATTAATAGAAGCCATGTATGACAAACCCACAACCAACATGACGTTCAACAGAGAAAAACAAGGCATTTCCGCTAAGAACAGAAATTAGACAAAGTTGTCTACTAACCCTACTTTTATTCAACATAGTGCTGGAAGTCCTAGGCAGAGCAGTTAGACAAGAGAAGGATATCAAGAGGATTTAAAAATGGGGACTGTGTACTTCTCAGTGATGACACGATCCTAGTCCTAGAATATCTCAAAGATTCAACTAAAAGGCTCTTGGAACTAACAAAGACATATGTCTTTAGCATCTCAAGCTAGAGTAGAGGGCTGGGAGTTAGGTCTACAGGAATCATGCCTAGAATGCTACAGAACTCACCTTTAGTAGTGCTCCCTCTTTCTTTTTCTTTTTCTTTTTTATTATTTATTTATTTTTATTAAATCATAGCTGTGTACATTAATGTGATCATGGGGCACCATACACTGGTTTTATAGACCGTTTGACACATTTCATCACACTGGTTAACATGGCCTTCCTGGCATTTTCTTAGTTATTGCGTTAAGACATTTACATCCTACATTTACTAAGTTTTACATATACCTTTGTAAGATGCACTGCAGGTGTAATCCCACCAATCCCTCTCCCTCTGCCCACCTCCCCCCTCCCTCCCCTCCCTTTCCCCCTTCCCCCTATTCTTGGGTTATAACTGGGAGCAGGTTATGTCTCTGACCAAGGTTTAATAACCAGAATCCACAGAGAACTCAAACGTATAAGCAAGAAAAGAACAAGTGATCCCATTGTAGGTTGGACAAGGGAATTGAAGAGAAACTTCTCTGAAGAAGACAGGAGTGCGGCCTACAGACATATGAAAAAATGCTCATCATCTTTAATCATCAGAGAAATGCAAATCAAAACAACTTTGAGATATTGTCTAACTCCAGTAAGATTAGCCTATATCACAAAATCCCAAGACCAGAGATGTTGGCGTGGATGTGGAGAAAAGGGAAAACACTTCTACACTGCTGGTGGAAATGCAAATTAATACATTCCTTTTGGAAAGATGTTTGGAGAACACTTAGAGATCTAAAAATAGACCTGCCATTCAATCCTATAATTCCTCTACTAGGCATATACCCAGAAGACCAAAAATCACATCATAACAAAGGTATTTGTACCAGAATGTTTATTGCAGCCCAATTCATAATTGCTAAGTCATGGAAAAAGCCCAAGTGCCCATTGATCCATGAATGGATTAATAAATTGTGGTATATGTACACCATGGAATATTATGCAGCCTTAAAGAAAGATGGAGACTTTACCTCTTTCATGTTTACATGGATGGAGCTGGAACATATTCTTCTTAGTAAAGTGTCCCAAGAATGGAAGAAAAAGTATCCAATGTACTCAGCCTCTTTCTTTTTAATTGTACTAAAAACCCACACATATAAAATTTACCATTTTAGCCATTTTCACTGTACAGTTCAGTACTGTTAATTATATACATATTAGATACATATTGTTGTGCAACAGATCTCTAAAACATTTCCTCTTGCAAAACTGAGACTCTATACTCATTGAAGTCCCCACTCCACTTCATCCCTAGCCCCTGATAATACCACTGTTTTACTTTTTTATTCTGTAAATTAGATTATTTTAGATGCCACAAGTAAGTGGAATCATACAGTATTTGTCCTGACTTACTTCATTTAGCATAATGTCCTCTGTCCATTCACATTATAGCATGCGACAGAATTTTCTTAAGGCTGAATATTTCATTGTGTGCAGGTGTGTGTATATTACATTTTCTTTTTTTCTTCTGTTAATAGACATTCCACCTCTTGGCTGTTGTCAGTAATGCTACAATAAATATAAGTGTGAAAATATCTCTATGAGGTTCTATTTTTTTTTTTGAGACAGAGTCTCACTATGTCACCCTCTGTAGAGTGCTGTGGTGGTATAGCTCACAGCAACCTCAAACTCTTGGGCTTAAGCGATTCTCTTGCTTCAGCCTCCCGAGTAGCTGGGACTACAGGCACCCGCCACAATGCCCGGCTATATTTTGTTGTAGTTGTCATCGTTTGGCAGGCCCAGGCTGGGTTCGAGCCTACCAACTCTGGTGTATGTGGTTGGTACCCTAGCTGCTGAGCTATAGGCTCTGAGCCTATGAGATTCTATTTTCAATTCTTTTGAACATACCCCCAGAAGTGGGATTGCTATATCATATGGTAATTTTATTTTTAAATTTTGGGTGAATCACTATACTGTTTTCATTGGGGTTTTGGATTGCATTTCTCTAATAATTAGTAATGTTGGGCATCTTTTCATATGCTTATTGGCTGTTTGTACATCTTTTCTGGAGAAATGTCTTTCAATTCCTTTCTGTTTTTCAGTTATTTCTTTTGTTGTTGAGTTATAGATAGGAGTTCCTAATATATTCAAGATGTTATTCCCTCATCAGCATATGATTTGTAAACATTTGATCCTCTCTGTAGATTGTCTTTTCTGTATGTTGATTGTTTCCTTTGGTGTTTAGAAATTTTGCTGTAGTCCTATGTGTCTATTTTTGATTTTCTGACCCAGGCTTATGCCATCATCATCATCACAAAATCCAGTGTCATGAAGCTTTCCTCATATGTTTTTTTCTGGGAATTTTATGAGTGTCTTTTTTTTGGGTTCCCCTTCTAGTACAGTTAGGAGGATGGGGAAATAGCTAGCCAGCTCTAGAATCTCTTAGGAGGCTGTTCCTATCTCCTAAATTCAGAGTTCAGGAAGTTGTACCACCCCTTACACAGTTACTTTTGACCTTTATGGAGATAGTTGCTATAGGCACTAGAACATGGGTGCAGAAAACTAACAAAGTCAGTGTCCCAGTCCCCACATTGTTCCAGGGGGAACTGTAATGAATAGGAAAGAGGAGAATGAATTTGTCAGAACTGGAATTAGAAGTGTCAGTAAAAACTTGTGGTTTTCCATATGTTTGGATACAGAAATGGGGACTCATGTAAGCATGTGTGTTATTTGTACACACACATGTATTCCCTGCTCTGTTCACTGAGGAGGCCCATGAGCAATGATGATCCCAGTAGCCATGTGCACACTTAACACATGCAAAGATCTTGGTTTCTAAATACCATTATCCTTTAAAAGGAATCAGGGTTTCTAGAAAAATAGCTGATTCCAAGGATGGTACAGAGAAAGTACAAAATAAGCTTGGAATATCACGTTACACCAGAAGGTAAGAAAGTGCTCAAAGAATAATGTGGAGAAACCAAAAAAGATATGGAGTCAGCTTGAAATGGCTACCACCAGGCAGACCTGGGTGCATTTGGCTACCAAAATCACTCTTCGTTTTTTGGTTTTACTTGTTTATTCATGTATACAAAATGAAAGAATAAGAATATCATCCTTTGGCAATAGTCATAATAATAATTGATTCGAGCAAGAATCAGCAAAGAATGAAATGTTAAATCTAGCAGGTGAAACTCTGAAGAGAAGCCAGGTATTTACAGAGCCTCAAAGTAGCCTCATACAGGAGATGTATGAAATACATGGGCGGGTGGCGCCTGTGGCTCAGTCGGTAAGGCACTGGCCCCATATACGGAGGGTGGCGGGTTCAAAGCCAGCCCCGGCTGAACTGCAACCAGAAGATAGCTGGGCGTTGTGGCGGGCGCCTGTAGTCCCAGCTACTCAGGAGGCTGAGGCAAGAGAATGGCTTAAGCCCAGGAGTTGGAGGTTGCTGTGAGCTGTGTGATGCCATGGCACTCTACCAAGGGCCATAAAGTGAGACTCTGTCTCTACAAAAAAAAAAAAAAGAAATACATGGGCAAAGAGCAGTTTCACCATGGTCATAACGCACTGGCCCATCTCTTAACCAAAGAATGAGAGTCAACACTGGGCCAGTAATGACCATGTGACAACATCTTCTTCCAGATATGCTGCACTGAGAGGAGCTCAGCATTGCTTCTGTGACCTGCCTGAAAGGCATAACTTGAATCGAATCATGAAGAAATATCACAGGAACCAAAACTGAGAGAAAATCTACAGAATAACCGATCTATGTTCTTCAGAAACATAAATGTCATGAAAGCTAGACTCAGGAACTGTCCCAGATTTTAAAAGACTACAGAAACAGGACAACTGGACACAGCACATCATGGACTGTGACAATCCCTCATCATGGGTTTTCTTTGGCTATAATGGATATTGAGACAATTGGCAAAATCTGAACAAGGTCCTTTTAACTAAAAAATACAATGACGTTTGCACCTTGGAAAAAGGAGAGGTTTAGGTCTTATAATGATTTGTTTGCAACCTGCAGTGGCATTCTGATAGGGTGGGAAACACGGCTGCCAGCCACAAGCCAGGAATACATGTTTTGAGGGAGAGACACAGGATTTTATATTGAGCAGAATGGCTTAATTGCATACTTAACATCTCTTATAGAGGAGTCATGAATATTGGTAGAAGAAACCTGTGGACGTGTAATTGTGCTTTACACCTCCCATCCCATGACTGCTGGGAACCATTTTAAATTTTTCTGGAGCCCCCGTGGAGAGAAGGGTCTCTTATGTTAGTTGGGGAGGTGCATAGGATGTTGTTTGTATTTCACAGTCTGTAGATTTGATATTAATAGTGAACCAATTTTAATTTCCTTATTTAATTAACTTTACTTGAGTTACGTAAGATAATTCCTTGTTTTTAGGAGCTACATGCTGAGATATTTACCAATAAAGATGTATCAGATCTGCAACTTACACAGAGTTCAGAAAAAAATCTCTATTATATGCTTATATGTGTAGACAAGAAGGCAGAGAAAGGATAAAGCAAATGTTGCAAAATATTAACATTTGGGAATGGTAACCAACCAAGAATTCTTTGTACTATTCCTATAATTTTTCTCTAAGTCTGAACTTGTCAAAGTAGAATGCTTGTAAAAAGAAAAATGAATTTTTAAATATTAAAAATAAGCCATTGAATTAAGCCAACCATGAATTCATACTGATATAAGTAAATAAATAAATCAAAGGTTTCATGCAGTACAGAGCTATTTACATTGTCTCAAATTACCAGCCTTGCAAAATGTTGATTACAAGGTGAAAACATAACTTTACAGGTGAGAAACTCAGCATATACCACTGTTACTGATCAATGCTAGCATTACTAGTAATAGGATAAATCAGATTATAGGTTACATGACAGGATGCAATGAGAACAGCACAGGGTCACTTCTGTGATACTCTTGTCCCAAATCATATGATCTAAACCTAATTGTAATAAAACCTCAGAAAACCCAATAGAGGGACTTTCTATATTATTGGACTTTACTCATCAAAAGACTTAAGGTAACAAAGGTCAAGGAAAGACTGAGGAGCAGTTTCAGACTGAAAGAGTCTAACAGACAGGGCATCTAAATGCAGTGCGTGTGTGTGAACGGAATTCTATTGTTGTGAAGGGCATTATTGGCAATTCACAAAACTTAGGAAGAATCTGATGATTAAATAATACATATAGTAATGTTAACTTTTGAAATTCAACATGGAATTGCAGTTATTTAGAACATCCTGATTTGTAGGCATGCCCGCTAAAGTAACTGGGTCATGGCACAGTGTCAGCAATTCATGCTCAAACACTTCAGAAAGAAAAAGTTCTCTGTACTAAAACCGGGAACTTTTCTACAATTTTAAGAGTATTTTTTAAAGGTAATCAAAATAAACAGATAAGGTAAAAAGCCTTTAGGCAAACTTTATGTTTCCAAGAGGAAACAGCCATGTAAGTCAGTGCTTAAAATTCTGAGTTCGATGGTGCTGTGACAATCCCGGTACCTGTGAACATGGAGAATGACCGCAGCACCAGTGTGCCAATGTGATGGCTAACTCTTCAAGAGTATAAAATAGAAATCAGCAATTAACTACATCCAAGTATGCTACACTAAATAGCCAACTACTTTGTTGTTTGGTTGTTTAAACAGCAGACATTTGGGAGCCAGAGTATGTCACACTCAGTGCTACTGGTTTTCATCTGTGAGGTATACTTCAAAGTCTTCTAGTACATTTAATGTGTAAAAATTAAAATAAGTACATATTTTCTTGATGCTTTTTGAACAAGATCTTGATACAGATTTGATTCATTAGTAGATCCAGATTCCAACTTAGCAGCATCTGAAAAGAAAAAGAAAGAATTATATTCTTTCCCTAAAAGATTTCATAGTAGCTAAGTATAAGTCATTAGAAAAAGAGATGAGAACTTTATCGATGCTACAAAGAATGAAGAACGGGTATGTATGACCACAACATGAAATGACTCTGAAATATTATTTATTTTCCCATAGTTGAACACTGAATTAATTGTGACTGTGGTTAAGTGTCAGAGCTTCTGGCTTTCTCATTCTTCATTCATTTATTCCATAATAAATGGGCAGTTTCCATGCAGAGCCACAGATCCCATGACAGGTATAAAACAGGGCACTGCTGGAACTCACGCACAGGCCATCTGTTGAAGTTTTGTGTCAATACTGCAGAGTTTTTGTGGAGGTGACATGTAGGTTGATATCTGAAGGACAGGGACAAAGTGTGCCAGATGAAGGGAAGAAGCAAATGCAGAGAGCTGGAGGTGAGGAAGGACACTGTGGACTTCTAAGTGGTGTAATTTGGCCACATGCTAGAGCAAAGGGGCAGAGATAAGGGTGAATAACTTGTTAAGAACCCAACAGATTTGGAAGTTTTTTTTTTTTTTTTTTGTAGAGACAGAGTCTCACTTTATGGCCCTCGGTAGAGTGCCATGGCATCACAGAGCTCACAGCAACCTCCAACTCCTGGGCTTAAGCGATTCTCTTGCCTCAGCCTCCCGAGTAGCTGGGACTACAGGCGCCCGCCACAACGCCCAGCTATTTTTTGTTTGCAGTTCAGCTGGGGCCGGGTTTGAACACGCCACCCTCGGTACATGGGGCCAGCGCCTTACCGACTGAGCCACAGGCGCCACCCGATTTGGGAGTTTTTATTCCATGCCAAGGGATATAGAACTTTCCCTGAGGGCCAAAATAAACCAATGACAATGTAAATGACTGATTTAAAACATCACCTGTCAAGTGACTGCTAATGAACTGAAATTGCTTGGCTAAGTGTTACTAGATAACACTTTGGCCTTAAATCCCTCCCAAAAGCCTGAGAAGGTGATGAGGCCTGGGTTTTCTGAGAATACTTTCAGTGTGCCGGCGGACACTTCCATAGGGATGCCGGAATAAAGACACTGTACAGCCTCAAAGAGAGACACAGAGAATTTATGAGATGTTTTTAAGGCTATGGAACATGATGAATTCATGAGGCATAAACATACTCTTCAGTATGAATGTTTTTGTTTTCCCACCTTTCATTAGCTGTGTTTAAGAGAAAATACTAATAGCACCTATTAACCAAATAATGGAAAGGGATGCCACTTTCTATTTACAGCTTATTTTAGAAGTCTTCATTAATCTCAGTTTAATTCAGTAACCGAGTCATGGCACAGTGTCAGCAATTCATGCTCAAACAGTTATATTTGTTCTCTAGTTATATTTTCTTCTAACTCCTATTGCATCTGAAATAAGTCAAACATTATTTACAATGTTTAAGCAAACCAGAGATATTTTCATGGGAGACCTATCTCACATACAAAATATGGCTTTTAATACTTTCCAGGCTAGACTTAACTTGATGATTGATTAAACAGAAAAATAATCACCTAAAAATACAATTCCTGGCTTGGTGCCCGTAGCTTAGTGGTTAGGTCACCGGCTACATACATTGGAGCTGGCGGGTTTGAATCTGGCCCAGGTCTGCTAAACAACGACAACCGCAACAAAAAAAGCTGGGCGTTGTGGTGGGTGCCTGTAGTCCCAGCTACTTGGGAGGCTGAGGCAAGACAATCACTTGAGCCCAAGAATTTGAGGTTGCTATGAGCTGTGATGCCACAGTACTCTACTGAGGGTGACATGGTGAGACTCTGTCTCAAAAAAAAAAAAATACAATTCCTGCTTATTTTACATTTACAAAATATAGAATATATATGTGTAATGCTGTTTAGAGTAATCTCATAAAAATACTTTGATTTATTGCTCTGTTTTTGGATATGTATCCTTTCAGAAGGGTGGCATTTTCTGTTATTCGTATGTATTAGATAATTCAAGTCATATTTTGAATATCTAATTCTTAACAAAACTCTGCCCTTGATGAAAGTATAAAAGACTTTTTCAACTTAATGGATTTTGTCTTAAAATTAACTTTCTACTTTCCACATTTAGAAAATTAAAAATTTAAAGAGTATTCTACACTATTAACTTTTCAGCACAGAACCTTAAATACAGAAAGTGGTATTGTCATACATGTAATGTCTATGAAAATTCCACCGGCCAACGGGAAGTACAAATATTAACTATCTGTATTAGGACTAATATTTCTTTATTCATATGGACACAAAGCCTTCAGAAAAATTCGCTTGAAAATTGGATAAATAGAAGTAACAGCCAGTTTTCAAACTTAGTTTGTTTGATGCATAGCTTTTTAGAATTAGAAACAGGGAAAACAATTCATAGCTCTTCAGTTATAATTGTGATTTCTTTCCAGAAATTAGTGCCAATTTGTTGAAGTGTCTACCTACTTACAGTCATATTTTATCTACTTAATTACAAAATGTGTGGGAATATTTCAAACAGTATTATAAGTGCCCCCTTCTACAAGTTCTCATTTAATTCTTTTGTGTAAAGAATGTTCACAGGGTCAGAAATCATATCCTGAACATGATAAATGCTTTATTGTGATGATGATAATATGATATCCAGTGCCTTTTCAAATTTTTGAGTAGCAGTTTTCCCAATATTTTGAGAGATTTTTTTCCATAGCATTTCTGTGACAATGTTACAGACAGGCCATATAAAATGAATAATGTGACAACAGCATTACTAGGTCTTGTAAAAGTACTAACTCAATACTAGATAAAGGGAGAAGCATTTACTGGAAAACTCTTATATAATTATGAATAAACACAATGTCAAGTGCACCTTTTTTACATGAATGACTTGAATTAAGAAATAGCTAAGATAACTATCACTTCCAGGTCAGAGTTAAAAGCGCAGAGGTGAAGGGGACAGACTCAGAATAGGGAGCTGCTCTGGGAGGGTCCCCAGAAGCTGAGGACCATCTAGAGTGTTTTTGGCTCCACTTTTGTCCTGGTTGGTGGGAAGCTGGGTTAGTTTTATTTATACACACAAGTGAATATTAAAGGACATTTTAAAAGTTCCTTTCATTTTAAAAACTCTTACTTTCCCCTGAAATCATACATTTTCTTCACAGTTCCCTTAATGGAAGTTCAGATTTGTCTCCAGTGAATGACAATATACTGTCTGGCACAGAGTTTATAAGGAAAAAAGAGAGAAAAAATGTTTTGGGGACAGTAATCACTGTCCTATTCAGTTAGACAGAGGTGCCATCCATGGATTTTGAGGTGGGCAGAACAATTTTTGCTAATTACAAGGGTTCCTCATAGCTGGTGCTGTTCAGACTATGTCCCACGTTCCACAGAGGACACTATAAGATGAAAGCATAAGGGAGTCACAGCTTCAGAGACCCCAGCCCTCCTCTAACTAAGCAGCTCTACTTCTACCTGTCAAGTGTAACAGGATTTCATGCAATTTTTTCCAAAAAACACAAGCTGTGTTTCTCATAAAATCTTTTAAATATGTATGGAAGTCACTTAGTCTAAGTCAGTAATTTTACAAAAGGCCACAAAGACTCAAAAAGACTGTAGCCTGCCTGAGATTAGCTCTTCTACTATTTCTTAGGACATGAATTCAGGTAAAGAAACAAGGTTGACACAGTGATAATTACATACATCACCAAGTCCCAAAGCTGCAGATGCTGGCATGGATGCAGAGAGAAGGGAACACTTTTACACTGTTGGTGGGACAGACAGACATGAAAAAATGAATATCACTTTAAAAGTTTCAAATATTTGCTTGATTTACCTATTTTAAAAAAAGGCACACTGTACAATAATTCAGATAAACTAATACAGCCTCTTTGGAAAGAAGTATAGAGAATCCCCAAAGAGCTAAAAGTAGACCTTCTATTTGATCCCGCAATCTGATTACTAGGAAGAAAATAATTTTACTGTAAAGATATTTGCACTCAAATGTTTTTAGCAGCTCAATTCACCATCACAAAGATGTGAAAATAACCCAATGCCCATCAACACATGAATGGATAAATAAACCACAGTATCCACATACCATGGAATACTATTCAGTCATAAAAAATGGAGACTTTACATCTTTTATATTTACTTGGATGGAGGTGAAGAACTTTCTCCTTAGTAAAGTATTTCAAGAATAGAAAAGCAATACCCCATGTATTCAATACAGATTTGAAACTGGTAGATGAACAACTACAGGCCCACATGAGAAAGAACATAGTCAAATTCAAGAAGGAGGGGGAAGGCAGAGGGGCTCAGTAAGCTCCCACCTAATGAGTATAATGTAGGGGTATATGGCATGCCTCAGTGACAACTGGGAGGTTAACAAATGTAACCTAATGGTATGCATAATGAGAGATAAACAATATAACCTAATGGTATATACCCTTATATTAATAAAAAAAGTTAAGGTTAGTCTGATAATCACAAATTTGCAAAATACTCTTTAAAAAAAAAGAAAAGAAACAAGGTTGAGACCTCATTTAACAGAGGCCTATGCTACTTTTCTCCGCATGAAGGAGATTCTAAAAACATCATCAAAACTATACGCCAGTGTACATTGACTGAAATGAATAGTTTAATAACAGTGATACACAATGACAACTAGTTGCTGTTTTTGATGAGTTTTTGTTCAGATTAATGTGTTAACATTTTTTGGCAATTTTATTTGAGACAGGGCCTCACTGTGTTGCCCAAGCTGGAGCACAGCAATTATTCACAAATATGAACATGGCATCCTACAGCTTTGAACTGCTGGGTTTAAGTGATCCTCCTGCTTAAGCCTTCCTAGTAGCTGGAACTATATGTGTGTACTACTCTGCCTGGATTTTTTACATTTTACCTCCTAGTCAAAAAATGATCACACATTAGAAGAATATCTTAGGCTACATCAAGCAAGTTCAACTTTTTTTTTCCTTACCAATTCTACAATTGATACAGCTTTTCGTTGTTGGAGTCATTCATCCTAGAAGTAGACTTTTAATATATATTGAGTGAAATAACAGGCTTGGATTGGAAAGTTCCTGTTATATCTTCATGAGAGCTGGGACAAGGTTTGGCATCAAAATGGAATTTTGAGTAGGAAGAACATAATTAAATTTGTTTAGATATAGTTGCTATTTAAAGACTTGATATCATTGCCATCTTAATCATCAATCCTTTGAACGATGACTAAATAGACATCCAAAAGTGAATGTCATTTGAAAACTTCAAATATTTACTTGATTACCTATTTTCAAGAAAAAGGTACATTGTAGAATAATTCAAATAAAAATGCTGCAAAGTACCATAGCTATTAAGGATGTACTCTCATGTAAGAAAATGACAAGCTTTTAATTTAAAAACAAAACCTTATCTTTTTTATATTGCAGGTTTACTTAATTCATACAACTTATTTGTCTGAAATTCCTTTAAATAATAAACATACATATGTGCTTATATGTTTAGATGTCAGTCATTCACTAATGATTAAGGTTGGAAAATTTGAGGTGGTATAGGAAATCCTTATAAGTATCATCAACTACAGCCAAGATAAAATCAGGTAGAAACTAAGCCAGAGACCTCTTACTAAGGTATAATATTCGACTTCTAAGATCTAACTTAAATGCAAATTTTCAGGAAATTTAAAGTGTCAGTTTAGTTCCATTAATTGAACACCACTAACAAATGGTCATCTGCTGAAAATGAGGGCTGGAAGGACTTCAGAAAACTGTAACATTTCACCTTCCTCTCTTTATTAACACAGATAACTATAACCTTTATTTAGCAAGCTTACATCAATTAAACAACTCTGTTTTCCACCAAACTCAAAAGAAGAATTTCTATCAGAAATTTGAAACCCAGAGGAAAAAAGATAACTCCCTTGGTCATACAGTTCTTCATGCCATTATTTGAAGTCCCTTTGTATGAGGTAGGGATCATTAAGATTTTTCCTAGAATCCATTATTTGTTGAGACTTAAACCATTATTAAGAATTCCACTTACTCTATGACTGGCCTCATATAGCACACTTGGTAAATGAAGATCTAGTCTCTATTGGTCCACAGGAAGTTTGATGGTGAGCTCCATTCTGATTGCAAAAGACGAATTCTTAGTATTTCATTTTTCCTAAATTATTACCCTTTAAAAAATGTTACCATCAGAGTAAATGGAATAGCCCATTAAACAGGGTTTTAACCTGAAAATGTGTCAGAGCATGCCTACTGGATGCAGTTATAGTTTTAAAATCATTCTAAAGAAGTATATACATTGCTAGGGGAATTTAGGGGAAAAAAGTAACTCAAAGTAAGAGGGGAGGGAAATGGCTGTCTATGATGTATCTGTTAACAGGTTAACACTTTCTGCCTTCTGGAATATAGCTCTGCTTGTAAGACTCTTGAGGATGTCATTAGAAATACCTGGTTTTAAAGGGGAAGTGAAACAATGTTAATCTGTTTAACTATAATAGCCATTTCACTATGTGTAAATACAGGGTGCCATAGAGTTTATGTGCATTTTAAAATAGTGGTCTTAGCTGGGGGGTGGCTCACACCTGTAATCCTAGCACTCTGGGAGGCTGAGGTGGGTGGATTACCTGAGCTCACAGGTTCAAGACCAATTTGAGCCAGAGTGAGACCTCGTCTCTAAAAATAGCCACTCATTGTGGCGGGCATCTGTAATCCTAGCTACTTGGGAGGCTGAAGCAAGAGAATAGCTAGAGCCCAAGAGTTTGAGGTCGCTGTAAGCTATGATTCCACGGCGCTGTACTGAAGGTGACAAATGAGACTCTGTCTCAAAAAAAAAAAAAAAGGTTGTCTTAGTTGTGTGCAATTTAAAATAGTTTAGACAATTATTTTAAATTACACACAAACTCTGTGGCTACCCTGTTTGTCAAAACATCCTTTTGTACTCATGAAATATATATGTGGTACAATACAAAGTTTTAACTAAAACAAAAAATTAGAAATACTTGTATGTAGTAAACCAATTTAGAGATTTAATAAAAACATCCCTCAAAGACATTTCCCCATTTCCTTTCACTGCCTATGTATATTATACCCATTTTGTGGGAAAAATCACACATTTAGCCCTGAGGAATAATTCAGTACACACTATAGTGGGGTTAGTGATCAAAAAGAACCAAGGCAGTTCCAAAGGCAAAGAGCTCCTAATATTGTTTCTGAGGGATCAGAGGGGTGACCTTCCCTTTGTCTTCCATACTCCAGACCTTCAGGCTGACTAAGCATTATTATTAACCACCTTGTGAATTATATGTTGGTTCCCTTCATTCCATTGTTAATCACTCCCCATTTTACACACATGAATGTAGGTAGAATCGGACCTATAAAAGATCATTGGTCTCAAAAAAAAAAAAAAAAAAGAAAGAAAAAAAGATCATTGGTCTCAAGGTTCCCTCTACTGATAATCCCAAAGTTCACCATCAAGGAAGGTTAATTTACTGATCACCAGAAGGTGGTCAGAGTAGCAGGAGTAGGAAGAGGACTTGGCCCTTTTCAGGTAAGTGGTTGTCTTATAAAAAGCAGCTAAACTCATTCATGTTTCTATTTAGGGGACTGGTGACAAGCAAGTAGAGAACAGTATCACTGTCCAAATTATAAAGTTTCAAAAATACTTAGCTGAAAGTCTAGTAGAACAAATTATCTACATGTAAATATTAAGGAGGAAAACCCCTATAAAACGAAAAGAAGGGGGAGAGACATAAACAGTCCTGGGTGAAAACTTTAAAAGTACATTCATTTTCCTGTGTCATCTTCCAAATTTTTATTGCCTAGTTATCTTTCTCATGCCACTAATCCCATGAACCTGTCCCACTAATAATTATGCTTCCAAGTAGCCGGGCGTTGTGGCGGGCGCCTGTAGTCCCATCTACTTGGGAGGCTGAGGCAAGAGAATTGCCTAAGCCCAAGAGCTGGAGGTTGCTGTGAGCTGTGATGCCACGGCACTCTACCCAGGGTGACAGAATGAGACTCTGTCTCTAAAAAAAATAAAAAATAAAAAATTATGCTTTCAAGGCAAATTAATGAGCTTAATTATTTTCTATGATTCCATACTTTGACTTACCTGTTTAGTTTATATGACAAGGATTTTCTAGTTTCTACTTCTACTTGATAGAGCAGCTTATGTTTTTCCACATCATCTTTGTTAAAGTCTTCTCAAGATATTTTCATTTTGGAGAGTTCAGAGTCCAGATCCTAAATTCTGAGTTCTGTCTCACTTTTTACTAAAGCCACGTGATTCTTAATTTCTCTATGTTTTCTCTTTTTAAATCACAAAGAGGCCACTTTTTCTAGTGATAACTCCAAATTATAAGTGGATCGACAATTATATTAACGATACAAACTCATGACCATTTACATAAAACTACCACTCTAGGTTTTGGTGCATTTTGTGCCAGGTACTTCAGTAAATAAAACAAACTTGAAAGAACCCAGCTACTCAAATTCATGAGAATAAACTTTTCAGAAAAGCACATATATCATTTCACAGAATACTTGCCATGTCAAACCCAGGAAAATCAGTAACTAAGTGACAAAAGGAAAAAAAAAATGTGGGTGATAAAAATGTCAAGTTAAAATATTGTTTAAAAACTTCAGCCATTGGACTTAGGAGGCAGAAAGTATGTGCACATTGGGAATTTTAAGAAAAAAACCCCCTGTATTCTCCTTCACAATTATGACTAGATAATTCTGAGTTGCTCATGTCTCTGGTAGTCTGAACAGTTGTTTCAAAGTTTAAAGAAACAAGATGGTAATTCATATAAAAGAGTTTTAAAATATTGTTCTCACTCAAAATAAAGCTAATGTTACCTCCATCAAAATAAAAAGAAATGCTATCAGTATGTTGGCCAGAAAAAGCATCTTGATTCACATTTGCCTTATTGGATTGCCTAAGAGAGGACAGCGCTGTCATCTACTGTGAAGAGGAAACGGAGTGGACTTCCCACTCACCTCTGAGGGTAGACAAAAGCCCGCTGGCCTCCCTGGTGTTTGGCGTCCTCACTTGGTCACCAACCCTTGACTAGGCTGGTGTCAAAATTCAGAACTGAGTGAGATGGGCTAGATGGCTTTTAAGAGATCTTCCAACTAAAACAAAGCCAGCTTGATATCCCATCTTTGAGTGGACATTTTGGGCAGCAAATAAAATGTATTTAAAAACAGGTGTATGAAGCATTTCTCACCTTTTCTACCATCACTATAGTACAAGAAAATCTCTGTACTGTTAAAGGACATGTAAATTCATAACTCAATGAAATTTTTGGTAAAAATATGAACAGGCTATGCCAAATTTGGGTGGGAAAATAATGCACCACCACGTTACTAACAGCAGCAAGCACTTCCTTCCTCTGAATTTTAGGAGTCACAAATCCAATTGGGAAAAATTCAGCTATTCCATAGAGATCCAATCCATTTCATGAACGGATTGATAGATGCCCAGGAAGGCAACTTTAATAAAACTGGTTCTAAAAGAAAAGACGAGGGAGTTTAAGTGCAGGGAGAGTGACACCATTTCATTTTCTGTCCCCTGAAGAGAATTCAAATATCACTTCTTCCTGAATCTGACACACTGGCTTCATTTTCAAACTATGCCACTTTTCCTTACAAGGCAGCTACATTAAGCAATCATGTGACTCATTCTGTGAGGCCCCCAAGGCTTCCATGTGTGTTGTTGGAGCTCATAGTCAGAGGAGTTGAGGTTTCAAAGAGTAAACTTTTCCCCACAGCCATGAGTTCCTTTGGTGTTCAGGTTATTGAACACAAACTCACAGTCCATTTCTGTTCCTAAAAGTGTTAGTTGTGATTTCTTTTTGATGAACACTCTGACTCCATCTTGAACAACTTCTCAATCAGAATCTCCTTTTGTTTTTGTATATTCTAGAGTATAAGAAAGGCCATTACAGCCTCTGGTTCAGACACTGACTTTCACATCTACGTGCTGAGGCTTATCTTTAGAAGTAGTTTTCTCTGGTTTACTGCTGATGGTGTTAGGGTGAGGGCAGCTGGGTGGGCTGCAGCTTCCTCTTGCTTACAGCCTGGAAGGTAGCTTGGACTAAGGAAGCCAACCTCTTTGACACCCTGAGACCCTGGTGCCTTAGGCTGGAGCTCAGTAGCCTCAGCCTCTCTCCATGGCCATGGCAGGTACATTGACCTCTCTGTTTTCCTGAGATGCTGCTTCTGTCTGAAACAAATTAAAATGATGCCTTTAGAGTCATTATAACCTGGCCAATTATTGTATTATCTTTCCTTTACTTTTGAGTCAGTGCTTCAGGGGGCAATTTATTATTTTATGTTATTATTTTATTATTTCTCCTTTTTAGAAACACTGTTCCTCTCTGTCACATGGGCTAGAGTGTAGGGGCCAGATCATAATTTGTGGCAGCCTCCAACTCCTGGGCTCAGGTAATCCTCCTTCCTCCACATCCTGAGTTGCTGGCACTACAGCGTGTACAGCATGCCCAGCAAATTTTACTTGTTTTTGTAGAGACAGGGGTATATGTTGACTAGGCTGGTGTCAAAATTCTGTGGCCTCAAGTGACCTACCTGCCTCAGCCTCCCAAATGCCAGGGAGTCCAGCCATGTGCCACCACAATGGCCTGGGACAGAAATTTTCAATATGTGAAGAAGTGGAAGATTAGAATATTTAGCATCTATGTCAATGAAAGAAATTAGAAATTAGAAACATTTACCCCAGCGTACATTTCTTTGACATATTTTAGAAAGGATAACACAGAAATAACACTGCAGAGCTTAATAGAAACACTAGTCCCTATTTGCAGAGTGGATGCCAACAGAGATAAAACATCACCTGATTGGAACCTAGGGGTAGTTTCTGAGATATTGTTCAGGTCCTGCATTTCAGGAATGGACTCACCCAGACCAAGGAACTGATTCAAGTGGTCTTGGACCCTCTACCCAAGGTTCTGCATTCCAGTAACTGACCCACCCAGACAACAGCCTATACCAAAGTGCCCTAAAAGCAGCCAAATGAGCAGACCCTGATTGTAACCACAGACAAATAAGCCCTGACTCGAGCATTACAAAAGCTACCCACATAACAAAAACATTTACACTCCTTTAATATTTTGAAATTAAAGAAAACAATTAGACAAAAAAATATATAATATAGAAAATAGTTTTGTATATTCAAGTTGTGCTAAGTAAATCTATGGATACTCATAGACAAAATAATTATAACAACAATAATGTTTCTGGTAGAAAAAAAGTTGAATCATTCTTAAATAAGTACTCACATAATCTGATAGTCCAAAACATTATGGAACCAATCTAAAATTTTGGACACTGAGCAATATACCTTAAAACAGTTGAAGAGCATAAAATAATTTCTATATAATAATTTTTTCAAATAATCTCATTTTATGCCAACTGGTCATAATAATAAAATGATTCTCTAAGGAGGAGAATCATTACTCTGAAAGATTCATTTAGTTAAAATGATAATGGAAACAAAAATTTGAAGGGAGAAGCAGATGACATCTTCCGTCTAGAAGCCTACAAGTTACTGTAAGGAAGGAGAGGAAACACAATGTGCACACCACACATAATCTGCAGGGAAATGAATGAATGCACATTACAGGTAAATTAACCTGTCAAATCAGACTGGTTTCTCTTAAATTTGCTACAATAGTCTGTCTGGCTGTTGTGTCAAGCTCCTGTTCATATTGTTCAACTTGACAATAGTCTACCATATTCCTTTCCAGGTGATCTTTGAAGTGTATTACCCCTTTTACCCACTTCATTTTATTCTTCTCACCTTTCTCACATTTTTTGGCTTGTTTTCCTAGATAATATTTCTTGTCTAAGAACTTGATTCTCTTGTCTAAGAACTTGATTCTCTGCCTCTAGATGTTGGTATTTCAAAGACACAGTTATCACTGCTTTTGTAATTTCACGAATCTGCAAGAATAAAACAATATAGTTTGGTAATGAAGCAAACTGACAATAGTCTCGCACAGAACTAACACATTTGAAAAAATGAAATAAATTTCATTGCAAGAATGACATATGTACTGGCTTTCTAAAATGTGGACACTTGGATACTCAGGAAAGTAAGACCAAAGGTAAACCACCGCAAAGCACAAAAACACATCCTCTGTCTCATCATCTTTGCCACACAGCATTCATCTTAGACATTTTCTGTGCTTGATTCAATCCATCCCCCTTTAAATGGCTCATAATAGAAAATCTCGTACCTGTTCCCTATCGGGGCCCAGGACTGGCCAGGTCTCCAGCCTGGCTTATCTATTGTCCAGATGTGGACCACTGTGCTATCTTGCTTGGGAACAATTACCCTTAGGTGCCTGAGGGCTATTCGCCTTGGCAGAAGGGAGAGAGAGAGAAACTGTCTTCGAGGGTGAGAAACAGTCTTAGCAAGTGAGTGAATCTTAGCAGTCTTCTTAGAGGGGCCTTGGGCAGGGGCCCTGCAAGCAGGAGTAGCGAAAGAGTCAGAACGAGCAGGTACTTGAAAGAATGAGCGCTCCCTGACTGACCGCTCCTGCAGCTACTTATAGATGTGATCCCGTGGCTACTTGCTCCACAGGTGTAGAGACTGCCAATCCCTGATGTTCTCATCTCACGTGCTCTCATGTTAAGGAGCCAAATCCCTTCCCCATGCCCTTATCACCAAGGTGTTATATTACCGAGATGTTACTGGTGTTTCTTATAATTACAAAGTGTTCTGAGCTTAGCTTTCACTTCTTCTTCCCAGGAGCTATATGGTCTGCTACAGTTCCCCCATGACCATTCCTTGGAATATCTAGAGAAGTCTCAGGGATATCTTGCTGATTTATTTAGGCCTGAGCCAATTAATGGCTTCCAGAATAAGACTTTCAAAAGATTCAAATTAATTAATCCTAGACCTTTTCATCTAATTCCCTAAGCCTTTTTTTGAATGGCAAATGTCTTATGCTAATTGGAATTACATTCCCAGGAGTGATGATTCTTGAGGTTATGAAGATATTTTCCTTTCTCCCAGTGACAAAATCCACACTTTCCATTTGAACAAAAATATCTTAATTCAATAGCACTATCTTGTAATCTTTTGGTACTTTACACAGAATAAGGGAGTGTACTAAGTAATAACCCCCACTACCAAAAATACTTCCTAGAATTTCACTGGGATAGAGTTGGAACAAATTAATTTCCTTTAGGTGTAATGATTATTTGCCTTTTAAAAACTGAGTGACGTGCTGGTTTTAAAACGTGTAGTAACTAGTTTCTAGTGAATATTAGGGTGGAACTGCTGGACTGGTAAGGTTAGGTTAGAATGTGTAACACAGCTTCTGCCTGACTTTCTCTCTCCTGTCGAGGGAATCCTGTCCTTAGCATGCAGACATCCCACTGTGAGAAAGCACCAGTCACATGATGAGGCCTGCAGGTGCTCCAGCTGACACCCCAGCTACAGGCCCAGCCCTAAGCCAGTTCAGACTGCCAGCTGTGTAAATGAACAAGTCTTTAGGTGAGTCTAGCCCCCAGATTCAAGTTACCCCAACTGTTGCCAAGTGGCCAAGAAAAGGGCTGGCCTAGAACTGCAGATTCTGAACAAAACAATTCTATCTGGGGGACACTGAATTTTGAGGTGGCTTATTATACAGCAATAGAGAACTGGCACAGATTCTGATACTAAATAGGGGGTGTTGCCTCCAATGACTGTTAAAACATATAGGATACTTTGGGACCTGGAGGGAGGTGGATGCTGAAAGGATCTGGACAAGAATAAGAATGAAAACCAAGAGACCTTCCAGGAGACTGGTAGTGGAATCCTGAAGGCCCTGAAGAGGGTGACAGGAAACAGGTTAAGGCCAGTGAAGAAAATGACACTGAGACCTGGAGACAGAGCACTCTGCTCCACAGCAGCTGGAGTAAAATCACTCTGCTTCACAGCAGCTGGAGATATGAGCTGTGGGAGGTGAAACAGCAGGAAGCTGGACTTTCTGGGCTCAAATATTTGTTTCCCATTTGCAGGCTCTCCACGTGTGAATTTACCAAACATACACAGTCCTTGACTTAATGGTTTCAACTTCATTTGAGTACATGTGTCTGGAATGGTAGGTCCTGCACTTCAAGCCTGAGTCTTATGCCCTATTCACTGACACTTTGGGTGGGTAGTGAGGAGGAAGTGGTGTTTTTCTGAGGTAGGAGGAATGTAAAAAGAATGAGACTATGCTGTCTTGAAAATATTTCCATATCTTCTTTCATATTCATCTCAAAGATAGACATTGTCAAGATGGTTGATGAAAGTACCCAGCACTAACTTGCCTCCTCCACAAAGAAGGGCCAAGACAACTAGATGATGCCTCTTTGAAGGAAGGGGAAGGGAAGCCTCCAGCTTGGTTTGGATCAGCTCAGAGCCAGGATGGACTCACTCTCCCAAGTGATGCACAGTCCCCAAGGACACCTGCCATTCTAGCCACAGGAGGCGTCAGCCCTCACAGGCCCTGAACCTCATATAGGGAGCTACCTGGAGCCCCCACAACTGTATCATGCCAGAGAGGCAATTTATACTGAGTCCTGCCCACCCCTGAGACCCTGGCTGCTGCAGGACAGTGCCATTGGATGAGCCCAAGCCCCATTGGGCTAGTGTATCCTGCCTTGTGGCGCTGTATCCCCCACATGTCCACGTGGCTGGAACCTTGCTGACATCTTCCTTCACTCCCCTCGGGGGACCCAGTGGTACAGCAGGGTTCTCAAAACTCTAGCCCACACAGCACCCAAAATCTCTGGGAATAGGTGCTCTGGCCCACAAGGGAATGTGCCCAAGAACAAAGGGAGCCTCAGTGTGTGCTCCCTAGAACCTGCAGGCTGCCTAATTATGGTTATTGCCTACAATAGCAACCATGCCTCCTCCAGGGCAGGGCTGCCATGCACCGTGCACACCCGAGGGTTGGCTTGCTTGTGGGCACCACACAGAAGCCTAAGAATAAACCTACCTAACCTGCCATGGCTGACACCTGTGTGAGCCACGAGAGAATCTCATGACAAGACCAACCTGCTTATGTTAGTTCTGCCACCCCTGGTGCCCATAGTCCTTGCTCCTGAGCATCAGCCTGCCCTTCCCAAGCCAGTGCAGCTTTGGGGACCTAAGGACAGGCTGCCCAGCTGGCCAATGCCAATGGATTCTGTACACACCCTTCACCTATCCTATGTACCGCCATTAGTGCATACCCAAATGTGCCACCCAGTGGCTCATCACAGCTATTATCACCACTGGTGCCACAAGAGCTACCTAGGAGCCCAAGGACCAGCCTGCCCTTGCCATCATGGCTCCTGGCCCATGCCACCTGGAGGCCCAGGCACCAACCCACCCAGACACCCCACTGACACCACTGGCATCTACCTACACCTCTGGTGTATGTGTGCTAAGAATAGGACTGGCCCCAGTATTGTGCTAAAGAATAAAAGACCAGGGCAAAAGAGGATCTTCTGTGAACTAAGAGATGACAGATGACCTTAATTTCCAATGAGAAAAGTTAACAGCCTAGACCTAATCTTCTCTGTGGCCTGTGGCCAAGATCTTATGGAAATGGAGTGAAGAGGGAGGCTTTAGGTGACAGAGTAAAGGTCTGAATGGAGAAGAATGGACTCTCTCTTTGTAAGCCTGACTTCCCCCCATGTCATGGAGTCGGCAAGGAGTAAGTTAGATAGGCGCTCCTTAAAAATGCAAAAAGTGAAGATAAAGATATTAAATACCTTGATGACCAACAAATGGAACTGTTAACCTAAAATTAAACCTGCACCTTAATCAGCAATTGACTTTTAAGAGGGGTAAAAATCACTTGAATGAGAAAAGAATAGTCTTTTCAAACTGGTGCAGGCAAAACTGTACAGCCACATGCAAACTAATAAAGTTGGAGTCCTTCCAAATTCCACATCTAAGAATTAACTCCAAATATAAGAGCTAAATGGATGAGCTAAACCTACAAAACTCTTAGAAGAACCTAGAGGCTTCTAAGAAATAAAAGTCACAAATTGTTTGCTGATTTTAGAAAAAACAAGAGTCTACAGGGTGGAGGAGCAGTGCATCTATATGTGTAACTACATGCATTTGGCAGTGATAGAAATCCAAAAGAAAAAACAGATTAACATGACTGCATCAAAATTTAAATCTTAAGTGCAAGTGAAAAGGCAAGCCACTGATTAGAAAAAAATATGTGAAAATCATATTGATAAAGGACTCATACTTAGGGTATACAAAGAACATTCACAATTCAGAATTAAAAAGACAACCCAATCAAAATATGAAGAAAAGAGTAGATATTTCTCCCAAGAAGACATACACATATCTAAGACGCTCATTAAGGAAATGCTAATGAAAATCACAATCATACACTAGTATGGAAACTTTTTGAGCAAAGAGATAGAATATAAATGTTGGCAAGGATGTGGAGAATTAGAGCCCTCATACAATGCTGATGGGAAAGTAAAATGGTGCAGCCACTTTGGAAGACATATGGGTAACTCCTCAAAAGATTAAGCTTAGAGTTTCCATATTACCCAGCAATTCAATTCAGGAGTATACAACTAAAAGAGAGGCAAAGATGTGTCAACACAAATATTGTATATCAGAATTCCTAGCAGCATTGCTAATAACAGACAAAACATGGAAATAACCCAAAGGTCCATTAACTGATGAATGAATAAATAAAATGTCTGGTATATGTTCACAATGGAATATAAAGCAGCAGTTAAGATATTAAAGACTAATCCTCCTTTTTTTTTTAGGATGGCTGACTGGAAGCATTCCCAGCACACCTTATCAACACTGAAGAACACCATTAGTGTGTTGAAGCTACAGAGATACAAGAGATTATCTCTGAATACTACAAGAAACTTTATGCCTAGAAATTTGACAATGTGAAGGAAATGGATCAATATTTGGAATCACATCCTCTCCCTAGACTTAGCCAGGAAGAAATAGATCTCCTGAACAGACCAATCTCAAGCACTGAGATCAAAGAAATAATAAAAAGTCTCCCAACAGTACTGGTTTCATAGTAGAGCTGAGTACATTGGATACTTTTTCTTCCATTATTGAGATACTTTGCTAAGAAGAATATGTTCCAGCTGCATCTATGTAAACATAAAAGAGGTAAAATTCCATCTCTTTTTTAAGGCTTCTTAGCAAAATATCTCAAGAATGGAAGAAAAAGTATCCAATGTACTCAGCTCTACTATGAAACCAATATTTAGGCATCCACACTTCCATATGAAAGCTATGACCCAATTACAGCACAAAATGAAGGGGGAGGATGGGTGGAGAAAGGGTAATTGGTGGGACCACACCTATGGTGCATTTTACAAGGGTACATGTCAAATCTACTAAGTGTAGAGTATAAATGTCTTAACACAATAATTAAGAAAGTGCTGTGAAGGCTGTGTTAACCAGTTTGATGTAAGTATTTCAAATTGTATATAAAACCAGAACATTGTACCTCATAAATGTATTAATGTATATATGATTTAATACCAAAAAAAAAAAAATCTCCCAATAAAAAAATGCCCTGGTCTGGATGGCTTTACACCAGATTTCTATCAAACCTTCAAAGAAGAGCTTATTCCCATACTGCAGAAATTATTCCAAAAAGTTGAGGAGGAAGGAATCTTCCCCAACGCATTCTACGAAGCACAATTAGTGTGTTGACAATCACATGCTGAATATATCATCCAGGCAGGAACACAGGAGTTCAACAGAGAAGCAAAAGGGTACTACAAATTCTGAGAAGGACAAGGGCAATAGCAGTTCACAGGGCCAGGAGTGGCTGAAACTGGGAGTGAATCCACCATGCAGGTGAGAGTGAATGAGTTACTTTTTGACGTCCATCTTTCCACTGGAGAAACGTGCCATTCACTTCAGGAGAGAGAACCGTGACCCTCCCAATCCCCGAATCTAAGTTAGGGAGTGGCCAGGGGACTCTGAGAAAAAAGTAAAAGCAATGTAAAACAAAGGGCTAAATTTTTCTGCACACACAATAAGTGCTGAAGTATAATATCAAGGGGGAAGGGGAAATTGGGTGCCAGGTCTGCACAAATAAGGCTAGATGAACAGAAACTAAAAAGGCAGAAAGGATGGCAGGAGTAAGGCAGAAAGATGTGGTTACCAGCCCAAGGAAGTGCAAAGATAAAATCCAGTGACAGGGAAATAGCATATGTCTACACAGTAACTTGGAAACGAATGTTCATAGCTGCATTATTAAAAATAGCCCCAAAGTGGAAACAATCTAAAGGTCCATCAACTGAGGAGTAACTCATATCACTATACAAGAGAATATTAATCACTTGAAAAAGAAGTGAGGCATTGATACATGGCATAGCACGCATGGCCCCTGCAACATAATGCTAAGTGACAGAAGCCAGTTATAAGATACTACATATTCTATGACTCTATTTTTATGAAATGTCCACAACAAGTAAACTTTCAGAGACAAAATGTAGATAGATGGTGGTTGCCTAGGAAGCAGATGTAGAGGGACATGAGTAGGGGCGGTGATGACTAAGGTATATGGAGTCTCTTTTCAGGGTGATGAAAATGTTCTAACATGGGTTGTGGTGATGGCTACAATTCTGCAGATCTACTGAGAGACAGCAAATTGTATTCTTTAAATGGGTGAACTGTATGGTATGTGAATTCTATCTCAGTATTTCCCTAATTCTCTATTTTACACATACATACCATACATGATCTTAATATTTCTGTGCTTTTAAAAAATGTTTTCCTTCTTACAGATTTAGAGCTTAAAAGTGTAGTTCTTTTTTATTGGTATATTGTGTAGATGTGAAGTCTGGGCTTTCAGTGTAATCATTGCCCGAATGCTCATCCTCCTCACCCTTTCCCACCCATCTGAGTCCACATGTCTATTATTCTACTCTTTATGCTGATGTGTACACATTATATCTCTCACAAGTGAGAACATGTGGTATTTGATTTACGGTTTCCGTTATTTCATTTAAGACAATAGCTTCCAGTTGTAGTCACATTGCTGAAAAAGAATTAATTTCATTCTTTTTTTCTTCAGTGCTTTTACAGTCCACTTAAAATGAGAGGAAGATTAAGGAAATGATTACATTTTGAAATAGTTAACATTTGCATTTTGGAGAACTGTAAAATGGACTTTATGCACAAGTTATCCTGAAATCCATGAAGGAAATATACACAGATTCTGTATCTATTCTCAAAATTGAAGATAAGAAATAAAAACATTTCCTAGAGTGTTCTATTGAACATTATCCTCTGGTTTAATCTGGCTTGCCTCACCATGGCAATAGTGAAATCACTAAAAATGGCTGTTGAACAGCAACAAAAAAGAAGGCTCTCAACTTCTATGAGAAATGATGTATAATTCTCAACTTCCTCAAAGGTGTTATAAGAAAATGTATGTAATTAGAAGAAAAATGGCAGAATAACAGAGTTTAGAAAATAAACTCTATAAATAATCTCTGCATTATGAAGATATACAATTGTAATGAAATTAATTATAATAAAAATGCAAGCAAAAGCTGTTCACTAAAATCAGTATCTCAAAACACTGTTAATTAACCAGCTACAGATGAACTATTGACAGGTTACATTTTGTACATACTTGACTGCTGATTTGATCTACTATCATCATCTTTAAATCCAGTGTGTCACCTTCTAAATTGATATGGTGTGATGGAACCTCTACAAAAGCTTCTGACCTTGATGGTTTTTCCAGGGCATTAGTCACTTCTTGCAGAAGATGTCTCAAAATTACCTGATTAAGATATTTTTTATTAGTGATTTTACAAATCACCTTATTATTAAATTATGTTAAGGATATTTAACTCTAACACATACACTTTGAAAAATACCACCACATTGATTCACCACCTTCTCATGAGTTCACATTCCTGTTTGTGAACGAATTCAGTTGAGGTCCCAGAAGGTGTCATCTTCCTGCCAAATTGGTATTCTGTTACTTAAGCAACAGATTCAGCCCACTATTCATTTATTCCCTGTGGAATTTGCAGTGTTTAAGTTTTAATGATGTCTCAAAGAGAGATGGGTATGTGAGAAGGACTGTTGGCGGTAAATTCTACACTGTAAAATGCTTTCTCTCTTTTTTATTAGAAGCTTAAAGCAACTTCAGACTTCCTCATATTCATATTGCCTGCTCAGATCCTTCCCATGGATTCCTCTGTCAGAGTAAACGTCCAATTCAGCAGCATGGCTCTCGCCCTACTCACTCCATTCCCACTATATGTGAATCCTGCTACCACTCATTAGTCTGAAAATGGGGATCAAATGCCAAACTCACAAATCAGAGCTAGCTGCAATTATCTTTGTATTAGACAAAGTTATATATCCACGTAATGGTCACTGAGCCTTGAAATGACAATTACGAGCAAATTATGTAAAAAAAAGTATTAAAATTAAATTGTAAGTACCACTGGGAAGATTAAATCAATTATGGTTTTGCCAAAATTCACCATGTTTGTAATACATATGGTTTAATAAACAGTAAACTGCCTTTAAAAAATTGAGAGGTTGTAACAGGACAAATTGAAATTGAAATATTTTCAGATCTAAGTCAAACTGACATGATTTTAAATAAAATTAGACCAACTAGACTATATAAAAAGTTGCTGAATGAAAAGTATTCTAAGACACAACAGTATTTTTCAGCTCATCTCTGAAATTTGGACTTAACTATCAACCCCCCCCCCCACTTAATTGAATCTTAATTTCATGGTATTTATTTCAGGTACAAACATTTCTTTAGCAGTGAAAGTCTGCATTACTAATATTAGTTTATATTGACAATTTGTAACGTACCCTCTCAATCTCTTAGGTGACACAACATCTTTCCTCAAAGGAAAGCATCTCTCAGCACTGACTTTCATTTGCTTGAAACAAGGCATGTTTCTAACCTAACACAGCAAATACTTGTATCGTCTACATATTTTTATATCCAATTAGATTCAACACTTAGCCATAATCAAATATTACTTTACATTTTCTTTTGGGAGGTTTGGAAAACATTTGTTTTTCATGATACTTACATCGTTTTCTGCATCCTGTTTTTCTAAATGAGACTTTTGTTCTTTTAAATGATTAAATCTGTCAGTTAACTCCAGAAGTTTTTCTAGCAGCCGTTGTCGCTTTCCACCCTCAACTTGACATTTTTTCACAATATCCGGAGATTGGTCCTGGATATTTGTTGTCTTGTCTTTATGGTCATCTTTCTTTCTGTTGTGAACTTTGTAAAGTCGTCCCGGAAGGAACATGTTTTCTTTTTGTAGCCACTGACTTCTCTCTGCTGGAGACTCCTGCTGGGCGGTGAGTGCATGAACTTTGCTTTGTGCATGTTGATGCATTTGTTTCTTCTTTCTCATGAGACCCAGTGTCTGGCTGAGGCCTTTCTGTGCCCTTTCCAAAATCAAAGTCTTTTCCTTGAGGACATGCCCTGTGTGGTGGAACTCAGCTTCCAGTCTTCAATCTTACTTTCTTTTTTAGCAAGTCTTTGAAACATCATCTCATTCTTTTCTTTCAGATAAGGCACATCAATATTCATTGTGTCTTTGTAGTGAAACCACTCGTCTCTTGCTGTCTGGAAAGTAAATTTGAGGTGCCTTTTCGATGTCTCACTTTCATTAAGCTCACGTGTAACAGCAGTTAGTCTAGAGTTGTAGGATTCAAGTTCCATTTCCAGTCTTGCCTTGTCCCATGTTTGATTTTCCAGTTTGTCATTTAGCCTTGCATTATCAGCTGTAGAGCATCAAGCTGTCTACCAAAGTGGGATACAGTTTTAGTTAATGTGTCCTCAGTTTGAGTTATACTCATTTGAAGGTCTTTATTCTTTTCTTTTGCAAGTTCCATGTGCTTGAGATATTTCCTTTCATCTTCCAAGATCTGATTTTGTAGTGTGTCTATGTCTCTTCTCAGCCTGGCAGTCTCTTCCTGCAGCATGTGGTTTTGATGTAGTAGATCTTTTTCTTTTCCATGGCTATGAGAAATCTAAGGAAAATAAAGAAAACTTTTAGGTAGCTCTCAATACCCTGACCTGTCATAATTTCCCATGAAATTAAATGATAACCTGCCGATTTATAGAATGAAAGGGTTGTAGTACGTGGATATCTGACTGGTAAGAACCTCCAGCCTTATAGAGCATACATTCCCAAATGATTTAAAATTTCTTTCAAGAAAATGAATCCATGAAAGTAATAAAGAAACCATTACAGGATTTTCAAGAATCTCAGAATTAGAAAAACCTTTCCCTGAATTACAATCTAAAGGCATAGACTGAAAGATTCATAATTTTGGCTACATTTAAACATTGGGTTTACAATCTCAGATCTAACCTTTACACCATCCCATGGTAAGAGCCTTAGCTCTATGTATATTTGCAAAGATGAAATTTCCTAGTCTTTAAAGTTCCTTTTTTCTGAGAATAGTCTATAGATAGTCTAATTTTCTAACACTTGTATAGTCCATACAGTCCATTATATTGATTAATAAATGATATATCTAGGCAAGTACTTTTACATCAGTGAACTCAATGAGTTATCACAATTTAGAAAAGGAGAGTTTAAAAATATAAGCAAACTATTGGACTTCCTCCAGCCCTTCCAATTCTACTTCTAGTGCTCCTCCACCAAATCACAGTTACTTCTGTAGTATAAAAATACAGCAAGTGCCATACGTAAGTATGCACATTTTATGAAAGGGAAAAAACTGTATTAAAATTATAATAATATATATCAACAACAAAAGATGAATACAGGGCTGCACCTGTGGCTCAAGGAGTAGGGCGCCGGTCCCATATGCTGTAGGTGGTAGGTTCAAACCCAGCCCTGGCCAAAAAAAATCACACACACACAAAAAAGATGAATACAAGACACGTTTGTACCATCATAATCCAATTCAACTTTGAAAAGTAGTACATAGATAACATCTTTTAAAAAAAGTATATATTTCTTTTGCACCCTGCTATAAATGCAAATGTAACCTTGTGTTTCAAAATACCAACTGTGAAAGATGGCTTACTAAAGATAGTTTCTACCACAAGCTCCAGTCCAGAAGGAGAAAAATTAGACTAAAGCAGACTCAGAGCAATTGAAGTTGAGGGGTCACAAACAAGGAGAACTAATCAAGGTGCTCAGCATTCCCACAATGAACGAGGACGTGAAAGAGGAAGGGAGAGAACAGGAAACAGTTACTAAGTGAAGAAACTAATGGAGTCCAGTATTGAACAAAAGGGCTTCTCCTGCAGAGGCAAGTCTCCCAGTGCTCTGGCATCTGGAGTGCTAGCTGGGCCAGGCCAGGAAGTCTGGAGGGTCTGTCCCACCTCCCAGGTACCAGAAAGGTGAAGGAACTCTGACTGCACATACCAGGGAGACAAAGGTCATAAAGCCACTTTCTCCCTCACCACAACTGGCCAGATCCTTAGCTGGTCACAGGGAAAGGGAGGCATGTCCAGCCCTCCTAATGGCCTGGTGGAGTCTCTGAGTCTCCTCTGCATTGTGTGCCCTGCTCAACTGAGTGTGCTCCTCCCATAAGTACAGAGGAAATTGTAGCTTGGCTGCTTGGATTCGACAACATGGGATCCCTCCTTGGTGCCCTTTCTGCTAGGAGGGACCTTTTCCCTGCCCTCTGGAGTGGCTCTGTCTGGCATCTATACCTGGCAGGCCTCTCCTGGCAGTTTGACCTAGCTCCCTCCCTGCCAACTTGGAGAGAGAGAGGCCTAGTCTCAGGTGAACCTGCCCTAAGAAGGTTAGGGAAGCAAATGGCAGGCCATGGTTCCCCACCCCCAACATCCAGCCGCCAGTGAGGCCAGTCAGTTGCAGCCAGGACTCTAGTGAAAAACCCATGGCTTTGAATTTATTTGCATGAGGGATATTTGTGCTGTTGTGGGATGAGGAGGAGGGAAACACAGAGGTTCACATTTTTACAGCAGGGACTTTGGAAAATTACAAGGTTCCTTTAAACTAGGTTGATGGGGTGCTGATAATAGAGAAGAAGAAGATTGATGAGCTAACCAAGAGAAATGCCCCCCACTCAGGAGCACCTGGTGGTCTGCCCCCAAGCATACCCCACCCAACTTGGAGAAAGCAAGTCTTTTCTACAGCCTTGAAAGGGAGCCTTTGAAGGCTATGTGAGAAAGGGCCACAGATATATACTCAAATTCATTTCAACAGTCAGAAGTGAAGGGGTGGCGAGACACATATCCTGGAGCCTTTGGAACTGATTTCAGCCTGCTAGTTTTAGTTTCAGTTGCCAAACAGGTATCTGGGGTGCTAAGGGTCCCCAGGTAGTTTACCTCTCAATAACTAATTAGGGGCACCCTAACATTTCTGGTAAAAAAAACTACAATTAATATGAAAAATAAGCTGAAAATACACATGGGGAAGAACCAGCAGAAGAATCCTGTCAACATGAAAAATAAGAGAGGATTGTCTCCCCCAAGAGACTGCAAGAAAATAATATCCACAGAGAAATTGTTGAAAGGTCAGAAATAGAATTCAGAATATGGATTGCAAATAAGATTAATGGTGTTGAGGAAAAGATGGAAAAAGAAAATGAAAAAATAATCCAAAAATTGTCTGAGGAAGTTAGTGAAATTAAAGTCACAATGGATCTGGACAGAACTTGGAAAGATATAGTAGAACTTATGGAATTGAAAGAGGCATTCAAGGAACTTCAATACACAGTAGAGAATCTTAGTAACATAGTAGAACATAAAGAAGAAAGAATTTCAAAAATTGAAGACAAGATTTTTGAACTAATCCAATCAAAGAGGCAGAAAACAAGAGAACAAAAACAGAATATTCCCTTAGAATATTACAAAAGGAACACTTCATACTGGTTAAGGGAAACACACAACATGAAGAGATTTCAGTCATGAACATTTATACACCCAATCTGAACACTTCTAGATGTTTAGATCCTAAAATGAACCCTAAATGATCTGAATAATATGATATCTTCCAGGTCCATAATAGTTGGAGATTTCAATAACCCCCTGACAGTACTGGACAAATCCCCAAACACAAACTAAACAAAGAAGAATGGACTTAAACACAAGCCTAGAAAAAATGGACTTAAAAGACATGTACAGAACATCTCATCCTAGTAAAATGGATTACCCATTCTTCTTAACAGCCCTCAGATCATCCTCCAAAATTGATCATATTTTAGTGCACAGATCTAACCTCAACAAATTTAAAAGAATAGAAATCATACCATGTATTTTTTCAGACCAGAGAAGAATAAAGTTAGAACTCAACTTCCACAAAAATCTTCATTCCCACACAAAGTCATGGAAGCAAAACAGCCTTATACTGAATAATAGTTGGGTCGAAGAGGAAATAAAGAAGGAAATCATTATATTTCTCAAGCGAAATGAGAATGAGGCCACAAAAACTGTGAATGATGCAAAGGCAGTCCTAAGAGACAAATAGCCTTCATCAAGATAACAGTGAGTAAGTCAATAACCTAATGGGCCATCTAAAGCAACTGAAAAACAACAATCCAACCCCAAACCTAGCAGATGAAATAAAATAACCAAAATCAGAGCAGAATTAAATGAAACTGAGAACACAAGAATCATTTGTAAGATCAGCAAAACAAAATATTGGTTCTTTGAAAAGATTAATAAAATAGATAAAAGGTTGGCCAGAATAACCAGAAACAGAGAAGTAAGATTTCTAATAACCTTAGTCAGAAATGAAAAGGGGGAAAAATAATGATACCACAAAAATATAAATATTCTGAACGATTACTACAAAACTTTTATGCCCAGAATTTTAAAACCATAGAGGAATGGTATCAATACATAAAAGTACACCACCTTCCTAACCTCAACCAGAAAAAACTAAAAATTTTGAATAGACCTATATCAAGCACTGAAATTGCACCAATAATATCAAAGCTTTCACAAACAAAAAACCTTGGACCAGATGGTTTCACACCAGAATTATCCCAAACCTTCAAAGAAGAACTGGTACCTATACTGCACAACCTGTTGCAAAACATCAAGAAGGAAGGAATCCTCCCCAACTCACCCTACAAAGCAAACATCACCCTGATTCCAAAACCAGGAGAGGACCCAACAAGAAAGGAAAACTATAGGCCAATATTATTAATGAACATCGATGCAAAGATATTCAATAAGATCCTCGCAAACAAGATAGAGCTACACATTAAAAAATTATACACCATCAACAAATGAGTTTTATCCAAGGAATACAAGATTGGTTCAAGACATGTAAATCCATAAATGTTATTCACCACACAAATAAAATCAAAACCAAGGCCTTATGGTCCTCTCAATTGATGTAGAAAAGGCAAATGAGAAAATTCAGTATCCAGCATCCTTTTCTGACAAGAACACATATGAAAATAGTTATAGGTGGGACATTTCTTAAACTGACAGAGGCCATCTACAACAGACCCACAGATAGTATCATTTTGAATGGAGTAAAACTGAAAGCATTTCCACTTAGAACTGGAACCAGACAAGGATGTCCACTGTTGCCACTGCTATTCAGGATAGTGCTGGAAGTTCTAGCGAAAGTAATCAGGCAAGAGAAGTGTTTTAAGGGTATTGAAATGGGGATGGAGAAGGTCAAACTCTTGCCCTTTGCTAGTGATATGATCTTATACTTAGAACACCCCACCGACTTAGCCACAACGATCTTGGAAGTGCTTAAGGAATACAGTATGTCTTGGAATACAAAATCAATGTCCACAAATCAGTAGCCTTCATATATACCAATAACAGTCAAACTGAGAATCAAATTGAAGACTTATTGCCCTTCGTAATAGCTAAATAAAAAATGAAATACCTAGAAATATATGTAACAAGTGATGTGATGTAAAAGGAAGAAACAGAAGACATTATAAATGGAAGAACATTTCATGCTCATGACTGGGAAGAATCAAAATTGCTAACTGTCCATACTATCCAAATGGATCTACAGATTTAATGCAATTCCCATTAAAGCACCATCACCATCCTTTGAAGAACTTGAAAAAATAGTACTTTATTTCATATGGAACCAAAATAAACCCAAATAGCCATAACAATTTTAAGAAATAAAAACAAATCTGGGAGAGGGAGCGGGATGGTGACCGAGTAATAGCTTCTTTGCAACTAGGCACAATGAGATTGGGGAACAAAGACTCCAGGCATCTCTGGCTTGTGGACTCTGCCCAGAAACATCCTTTTGGGGATGCAGGGAGACAGCAAGAGACTTCTGGACTCCAGGAGGAGGACAGAAGCAGTAGAGAAGTGGCAAGTGGTTGCATTTATTAGGTCTGAGGCCATGGTTACTGTAGCTGTAACTATAACAGCAGCAAGATTGCAAACAGGAAAGGCCTTCCCTGTGGGTATTTTTGGACTTGGGAATTCAATTGAACTACCTTCGAAGAACTTGGGTGAGAGTGTGGATACCTTTAAGCATTGTGTAAGGCCCCAGACTGAGCCCCTGAGCCAGAACAGAGCTAGTGTTCGGCTGTGGGCCAGGTGTGCAGTCGTTGTGGGAGAGCTGCCCCTGCAGGCTCTGTCCTCAGGATCACAGAGTAAGGCTGGGGCTGGGAGACTTTGGGTAAGTGATCTAGTGACTAAGCAGTGCCAAATGCTGAGACTGAGACACCAGGGAAGAGCGGTGCTTTCAGTGTTCGGCAGTAGGGGGCTGCCTTGCAACCTCAGCCCTCAGGGGCATTGAGTGAGACTGGTTTTGGCACACTGGATAAGCCGGTAGCCACTTCAGGAGAGAGCCCAGCAACAAGTGCTTTCCTGGGAAAGCTTCTGCTTAGCCAAGGTTAGTAGTTTAAAGTGCCTTTTAAACGGGCTGAGGAGAGATTTAGGCTCTCAATCCTGTGGAATTTGAGAAGTCAGCAGAGCCCTTCAGTCTCCATTTCATAATGTATGTATCAACATTGTGATTAACATCTTATACCCCAGAAGATCACCCATTGCCCAGACAATATTCAGCAAGATATATATCATGATTTTGTTTTGCTTTGTTATAAATTTCAACATTTTCCCTCTAATTTTTCTTTTTTCCCCTTTTCTTTCTTCATTTCTCTAGAATAAATATAATTTTCCACTCAAGCCTTTTTTATTAAGTCATTTGTACATAGATCATAAATACATTTATGCCATTATGAGATTCAATGCGTTGATTGTTTGTACAAATTGGAGTGTTTACATCCTACTAATAACACTTCACCTCATTTACCCAATTACAGCATTAAGACATTTGTGTTCTACACCTGATAGATCCAACTTGTACTTGCAATATGCTTCACAGGTGTGGTCTCCCTACTAATCCTCCTCTATCGACCCTCTCCCTTCCCCTCTTTCTTCCCTTTCCTCCTTCATCCTAGGCTATAGTTGTGTTTCATTTTTCACATGCAAGAGTGAGTGATTATAAATTGGTTTCACAGTAGTACTGAGTACATTGGATATATTTTTTCCATTCCTGAGATACTTTACTAAGAAATATTTTCCAGCTCCATCCATGTAAACATAAAAGAGGTAAAGTCTCCATTTTTTAATGCCCCATAGTATTCCATGATATACATATACCACAATTTATTAATCCATTCATGGGTTGATGGGCACTTGGGCTTCTTCCATGACTTGGCAATTACAAATTGAGCTTATTGAACAATCTGGTGCAAATATCTTTATTGTCGAATGATTTTTGGTCCTTTGGATATATACATAGAAGAGGAATAGCAGGATAAAATGGCAGATCTACATTTAGATCCTTGAGTGTTCTCCAAACTTCCTTTCAAAAGGAACGTCCTAGCTTGTATTCCCACCAGCAGTGCAGAAGTGTTCCCTTTTTTCCACATCCATGCCAACATCTGTAGTTTTGGGATTTTGTGATGTGGGCTACTCTTACTGGAGTTAGATGGTATCTCAGAGTAGTTTTGATTTGCATTTCTCTGATGATTAAAGATGATGAGCATTTTTCCATGTGTCTGTAGACCATGTGCCTGTCTTTTTCAGAGAAGCTTCTGTTCATGTCCCTTGCCCACAATGAAATGGGATCACTTGTTTTTTTCTTAGTGATAAGTTTGAGTTCTCTGTGCATTCTGGTTATTAGACCTTTGTTGGAAATATAACTTGCAAAAATCCTCTCCCATTCTGAGTGCTGTCTATTTGCTTTACTTAGTATGCTCTTGGCAGTGCAGAAGCTTTTTATTTTTTTATTTTTTCTTTTCTTTTCTTTTTTTTTTTTTTAAATCATAGCTGTGTACATTGATATAATCATGGGGCATCATTCACTAGCTTCACAGACTGTTTACCAAGTTTCACACATACCCTTATAAGATGCACCACTGGTGTAATCCCACCAATTCCCTTCCCTCTACCCACCTCCCCCCTCCCTCCCCTCCCTTTCCCCCTTCTCCCTATTCTTAGGTTGTAACTGGGTTATAGCTTTCATGTGAAAACCCTAAATTAGTTTCATAATAGGGCTGAGTACATTGGGTACTTTTTCTTCCATTCTTGAGATACTTTACTAAGAAGAATATGTTCCAGCTCCATCCATGTAAACATGAAAGAGGTAAAGTCTCCATCTTTCTTTAAGGCTGCATAATATTCCATGGTGTACATATACCACAATTCATTAATCCATTCGTGGATCAATGGACACTTGGGCATAAACATTTTTGATATTACAAACAAGAGAACTCCCTCATGAGCATGGCTGTAAAAGTTCAACACATTTTTAAATCAACCAAGATATCCTCCAATAGGGGAGTTAACAAATAAATTGTATTATATCCACAAAATGGAATATTATCCAGTGCTAGCAAGGAATAATCTACGAAGCCATGAAAAGACCTGGAGGAGACTTAAATGTATATTACCAAACCAAAGAAGCCAATCTGAAAAGGCAACTTACTACTGTATGATTACAACCATGTGGCATTCTGGAAACAGCAATAATGTGGATATAGTAAGAAGATGAGAGGCTGCCATGGGTAGGGGAGGGCAGGAAAGTATGGCAATAATCTCAAAGTTTATCTTTTGGAGAGAAGGAGGCAAGAAGGCTGACTGGAGGCAGCTTTACACAGAGGCTTCTGTCCAGGAGGAGAGTTAAAGGACAGAAGTTTAGCAAGTAAGCTGATGGTTTGGAGCTGAGCCAAGAGAGAAAATTGAAGCATGCACATTAACCCTGCTGAGGCAAGCTGTGACCGCAAGGAAACAAACAATAGGTACAAAATGCATTGTCAAGTGGACAGGAGTCCCCTCCTCCATGAGAATGGCTTGCAGTATATGTTCTACAAACAAATGAGCAGAGTTCAGATCTCCTCCTATTTTATCCCACGGGAGAGACCCTCTAAAAACTGGGACTTCTTCCCCAGAGAGGACCCACTAGTGTGCGATAGCACTCTCCCACCGGGCATAAAAGTGAACATATATGCTACCTGCAATTATGAACTCCCAGCACTCCCCTCCACTCTCACCCTGTGGTCTGGAAGCCTGTCCCCCATGGAGTCCAGATTCTTGGGCAATTTCTTGAGCGGTGTGGACAGGGTGTGGGCTGTTACAAGTCTGTGCTGAATCAGCAGCACAGGTATGAATCAGGGACTCTGGAGTGAGGGAGCCACACGGGAGACGGAGAGATGGTGCCCTGGGGTGCAGGGCACCAGTGGTGGGAACAATAGGGCTCACACCTCTGGTGATATTTTGGAGAAACACTTTCTGCCTCTCTGCTCCCTAGCAAGCAGAGGGAGTTGGGCCTCTACTCGGGTGGTGGCCATGGAAATGCAGGCCCCTTGAGCAAAGGGTATGCCTGAGGCAGTTCCTGCCTGGGCAGGGTATGGCAGGGATAGAGAACAGAATCCCCATGCATGCAGAGGTAGTATACTTTCAGGGCAGGCCTGAGTCAGAATTGCTGCTTTTGTGAGCCCAAGATGCAACCAGCCCCCAGGGGAGCATAGCTGGGTCAAAAACAGGCATGGCAGCAGCATCAGCCCAGGGAAGGGCAGGAACTGAGAGCCATTTGTGAGCTCTAACCATGCCCACCCCAACACTGAGTGCAGTGGAGACAGAGATGCCAGCTCTGTGAGAATTGGCACAGCAGCAGTGGTACAGGGTGGGGTTGACTTACAGTTTCTGTGAACTCAAACAGCACCTTGCCTGCAGGGGAATATAGCCAGGACAGAAATGCAAATTCTGTGAGAATATAAGTGGCAGCAACATCAATTGGGGGTGGGGCTAGAACTGAGTGAAACTCCACAGCCTGCAAGCACCTGAGGTAGTCAGGCTTCAGCTCCCCCTGCTGGCTGGGGGCAGAGTGTGGCGGCCTGGCCAAGGAGACATAGATTTCCCAGTGACTCAGGCAGGAGCAAACCCCTGGTGCATCTGCTCATTGGAAGGAACTGGGTCACTGCCCTGGTAACTGGGTTACCAGTGACTTGGCATGACAGAGGTACAAGCTGGGGAAGGAGAAATCAACTTTCCTGGACTAAATCATTTGCGGGGTGGGCCCTCCTGACTCCACAGAGCACCAGAGCGAGTCATACTCAAGCTGCCAGCAGACCCCTGCTATCTAGTTGCTGGAGACCTTTTGAACTCTCCCACTTGAGACTGGGTGCTGACTGGGACAATTGATTTGGAACTCTTGACCTGGGTCAATCACTTGAGGACCATCCTGGTTGTGTTGTTGTAGGAAGGTTTGATTATCCTTTTCCAGTTATTGCCCGTTGGGGGCAGGGTGTCTTAGTTGCTTGTATTTCTACATAACTGATACTTCAACCCAGAGTTATTGATTAACTAGAATTGGAGTGAGACCAGCTGAAAAGAAGACAGAGCCACTTAGCCCTACCACACCAAGCCACTTAGCCCTACCCCAGTGTCTCAAGCTGTAGCACTGTATGGGTCCTTGGCAAAGCTGTAGGGGAAAACCTGCAGTCACCAGTCCCAGATCTTGGGCAAAGAGCTGTTTAATTACTACTCTAGGAGACCCCAACCCAATTTCACCTTATCTGCTTATGTAGCCAAATGGTGAAAAATAATCATGGGGTGGAATCAGTGGAAAATCTCTGGCAATGTGAATAATCAGAGTAGATCAACTCCTCTAAGGGACAACAAGGCAGACACACCAGGAGATTCCCATTCATAAATGGCTGAGATGTTAGAAATCGAATTCAGAATTTGGATTACAAATAAGATTAACAGAATGGAGGTAAAGTTGGAATTAGAAATTTAAGGAGCAATTCAAAAGTTGTCTCAAGAATTCCATGAATTCAAAGACAAAATTACCAAGATTTTGACACATTGAGGCAAGAACTTGCAGCCCTCAAAGATCCGAGAAGTACAGTAGAATCCCTCAGTAACAGAATGGAGAAAGCAGAAGAAAAGATTTCTGACATTGAAGACAAAGCTTTTTAATGCTCCCAAACACTCAAAGAAGAAGAGAACTGGAGAGTAAAAATGGATCATTTTCTCAGAGAGCTCTGGGACAATTCAAAGGAAACTAATATTCACCTTATAGAAATTCCTGAAGGCAACAAGGTTGCTTTAAAAGGCACACATGCTCTACTTCAAGAGATAATCATGAATAACATCCCCAACATGGCAAGAGATTCTGAAATTCAGATAGCAGACAGTTTCAGAACTCTAGCACTACTCAACCCAAACAAAGCATCTCCAAAAGACATTATAATTAACTTCACCAAGGTTAATATGAGGAGAAAATTCTGAAAGCAGCCAGACATAAGAAAACCATAACCTACTAGGTGAAGAATATTAGAATGACTGAAGATCTCTCTGCTGAAACTTTTCAGCTGAGCAGAGTGTGGTCATCAACCTTTAACCTCCTACAACAAAATAATTTTCAACCCAGGATCGTGTATCCAGCGAAACTGAGTTTCATTTATGATGGAGAAATTAAATACTTTAATGACATTCACATGTTGAAGAAATTTTCCATAACTAAAACAGCTCTCCAGGATATTCTCAGACCTATCCTCCATAATGACCAGCACAATCCTCTACCACCAAAGTAAACTCACTCAGAAACTTTTGATCAAATTCCAACTTCCACAGTGGTGAAAGAATTAAAAATGTCCACTGGGCTTTCAAAAAATGTGATACCCAAAATTCTACCAGACTTACCAATATTCTCAATTCTCTTAAATTGTCCTCTAAAGAAGCACAGGTTGGCTGACTGGATAAAAAAACTCAGGCCAGATATCTGCTGCATACAAGAATCTCATCTTACCTTAAAAGATAAATATAGACTCAGTATGAAAGGATAGTCATCTATAATTGAGGCAAATAGCAATCAGAAAAAAGCAGGTGTTGCAATTTTATTCACATATACAAAAGACTTTAAACCAACAAAAATAAGGAAAGATAAGGATGGTCACTTCATATTTGGGTAACACTCAACATAATGAAATTTCAATTATCAACATTTATGCACCCAACCAGAATGTGCCTTAATTTATAAGAGAGACTCTAACAGACATGAGCAACTTGATTTCCTCCAGCACCATAATAGTCAGAGATTTTCATTTTTTTAATTTAAAAGTTTTTAAAAATTTTTTTTATTGTTGGGGATTCATTGAGGGTACAATAGACCAGGTCACACTGATTACATTTGTTAGGCAAAGTCCCTCTTGGAATCGTGTCTTGCCCCCAAAAGGTATGGCACACACCAAGACCCCACTCCTCCCTCCTTCCCTCTCTCTGCTCTTCCTTAGCTCACCCCTCCCTCCTTCTTTCTCTCTCTGCTCTCCCCTTCCCCCACTTCCACTGTGTCCTTGTCATTAATTGTCCTTATATCAAAATTGAGTACATAGGATTCATGCTTCTTCATTCTTGTGATGCTTTACTAGGAATAATGTCTTCCACTTCCACCCAGGTTAATACAAAGGATGTAAAGTCTCCATTTTTTTAAATGGCTGAATAGTAGTATTCCATGGTGTACATATACCACCACTTGTTAATTCATTCCTGGGTTGATGGGCATTTAGGCTGTTTCCACATCTTGGTGATTGTAAATTGAGCAGCAATAAACAGGCTAGTGCAAATGTCCTTATGATAAAAGGATTTTTTTTCCTTAAGGGTAGATGCCCAGTAATGGGATTGCAGGATCAAATGGGAGGTCTAGTTTGAATGGTTTGAGGTTTCTTCATACTTCCTTCCAGAAAGGTTGTACTAGTTTGCAGTCCCACCAGCAGTGTAAAAGTGTTCCCTTCTCTCCACATCCACGCTAGCATCTGCAGTTTTGAGATTTTGTGATATGGGCCATTCTCACGGGGGTTAGATGGTATCTCAGGGTGGTTTTGATTTGTATTTCTCTAATAGATAGGGATGATGAACATTTTTTCATATGTTTGTTAGCTATTAGTCTGTATTCTTTAGAGAATGTTCTATTCCTGTCTCTTGCCCATAGATATATGGGATTGTTGGCTTTTTTTCGTGTGGAATAATTTGAGTTCTCTATAGATCCTAGTTATCAAGCTTTTGTCTGATTGAAAATATGCAAATATTCTTTCCCATTGTATAGGTTGTCTATTTGCTTTGGTTTTTGTCTCCTTAGCTGTACAGAAGCTTTTCAGTTTAACTAAGTCCTATTTGTTTACTTTTGTTGTTGTTGCAATTGACATGGCAGTCTTCTTCATGAAGTCTTTCTCCAGGCTAATATCTTCCAGTGTTTTTCCTATGCTTTCTTTTTTTTCCCCTACTATCCATTTATTTATTTTATTTTTTAATGAAATCATAGCTGTGTACATTAATATGATCATGGGGCACCATACACTTGGTTCATAGACCGTTTGACACATTTTCATTTTTTCTTTTTTTTTCCTTTTTACATTTTCTTTATTTTTTTTTAAACTACCATAGTCTCAGAGGCGTACATGGGTATAGGCAAAAGCAAGTGCACATTCATACGTAAGAGTCTAACTTTTTGGTGCATGGGATAAATGCCCTAGGCGCATATAGGATTTGGGCTAGAATTTGGATGGTTACCTGATCAGTGGAGAGAAACTCCAACCCTTCCTTGATTTTTGGAAACACTTAGAAGTAGTGTACATTATAGTAGACATGTAGTGTGGTAATGTCTGTCTCTCTCCATTTTGGTTATTGTGTATTTGGGATATTTCCTAACATAGCTTTTTCAGGTTCTTTATTTTCCTGGTTCTGGGTCTTTATCCCAACTTGTATTTCCTCTTTCCCATTTTGCCTGAGGATAACTGCCCAGGCTCTGAAGTCCCTTCTTGCCCATGGGCCCTGGACAGAGGCTGTTGGTTAGGCGTGAAGGTTCCTAAAAGAAGCTTCTGAGATGTGGCAGCTCACAGAAATCACCTTTTTCATATGGGGATTTCGGTTCTTTTATTTATTTATTTATTTTTATTAAATCATAGCTGTGTACATTAGTATGATCATGGGGCACCATACCCTTGGTTCATAGACCGTTTGACACATTTTCATCACACTAGTTAAAATAGCCTTCTGAGCATTTTCTTAGTTATTTTGCTAGGACATTCACATTCCACATTTACTAAGTTTCACATATACCCTTGTAAGATGTACCGCAGGTGTAATCCTATCAACCCCTCTCCCTCTACCCCCCCACCCCCCTCCCTGCCCACCCTTTCTCCCTTCCCCCTATTCTTAGGTTGTAACTGGGTTATAGCTTTCATGTGAAGGTCCTAAATTAGTTTCATAGTAGGGCTGAGTACATTGGGTACTTTTTCTTCCATTCTTGAGACACTTTACTAAGAAGAATATGTTCCAGCTCCATCCATGTAAACATGAAAGAGGTAAAGTCTCCATCTTTCTTTAAGGCTGCATAGTATTCCATGGTGTACATATACCAAAATTTATTAATCCATTCATGGATCGATGGGCATTTGGGCTTTTTCCATGACTTAGCAACTATGAATAAGGCTGCAGTAAACATTCTGGTACAAATATCTTTGTTATGATGTGATTTTTGGTTTTCTGGGTATATGCCCAGTAGAGGGATTACAGGATTGAATGGCAGATCTATTTTTAGATCTCTAAGTGTTCTCCATATATCTTTCCAAAAGGAATGTATTAATTTGCATTCCCACCAGCAGTGCAAAAGAATTCCCTTTTCTCCACATCCACGCCAACATCTCTGGTCTTGGGATTTTGTGGTATAGGCTAGTCTCACTGGAGTTAGATGATATTTCAAAGTAGTTTTGATTTGCATTTCTCTGATGATTAAAGATGATGAGTATTTTTTCATGCATCTGAAGGCTGTGCGCCTGTCTTCTTCAGAGAAGTTTCTTCTCAAGTCCCTGGCCCAGCCTGTGATGGGATCCCTTGTTTTTTCTTGCTAATGCATTTGAGTTCTCTGTGGATTCTAGTTATTAAACCTTTGTCAGAGACATAACCTGCAAATATTTTCTCCCATTCTGAGGGCTGTTTGCTTGCTTTACTTACTGTGTTCTTGGCTGTGCAGAAGCTTTTTAGTTTGATCAAGTCCCAGTAGTGTATTTTTGAAGCTGCTTCAATTGCCCGGGGGGTCCTCCTCATAAAATGCTCACCCAGACCGATATCTTCAAGGGTTTTCCCTGCACTGTCCTCTAGTATTTTTATAGTTTCATGTCTTCAGTTTAAATCTTTAATTCAGTGAGAGTCTATCTTGGTTAATGGTGAAAGGTGTGGGTCCAGTTTCAGTCTTCTACATGTTGCCAGCCAGTTCACTCAGCACCATTTGTTAAATCGGGAATCTTTTCCCCATTGAATGTTTTTAACTGGCTTGTCAAAGATTAAATAACGGTAAGTAGCTGGATTCATCACGTGGTTCTCTGTGCTGTTCCAGACATCTACTTCTCTGTTTTTGTGCCAGTACCATGCTGTTTTGATCACTATCGATTTGTAGTAAAGTCTGAGGTCTGGCAGTGTGATTCCTCCTACTTTGTTTTTATTTTTGAGTAATGCCTTGGCTATTTGAGGGTTTTTCTGATTCCATATAAAACGAAGTATTGTTTTTTCAAGATCTTTAAAGTATGACAGTGGAACTTTAATAGGGATTGCGTTGAAGGTATATATTGCTTTGGGTAGTATGGACATTATAACAATGTTGATTCTTCCCAGCCATGAGCATGGTATGTTTTTCCATTTGTTAACATTCTCAGCTATCTCTTTTGTTAGAGTTTCATAGTTCTCTTTATATAGACCTTTCACATCCTTTGTTAGATAAACTCCCAAATATTTCATCCTCTTTGGCACTACTGTGAATGGGATAGAGTCCTTAATTGTTTTTTCAACTTGATTATTGTTGGTATATATAAAGGCTACCGATTTATGGATGCTGATTTTGTAACCTGAGACGCTGCTGTATTCCTCAATCACTTCTAAGAGTTTTGTAGTAGAGTCCCTAGTGTTTTCCAGATATATAATCATATCATCTGGGAAGAGTGAAACTTTGGTCTCTTCTGACCCTATATGGATACCCTTGATCACCTTTTCTTCCCTAATTGTGGTGGCTAAAACTTCCATTGCAATGTTAAAAAGCAATGGAGACAATGGGCAGCTTTGTCTGGTTCCTGATCTGAGTGGAAATGATTCCAATTTAACTCCATTCAATATGATTTTGGCTGTGGGTTTGCTGTAGATGGCCTCTATCATTTTAAGAAATGTCCCTTCTATACCAATTTTCTTAAGTGTTCTGATCATGAAGGGATGTTGGATGTTATCAAAAGCTTTTTCTGCATCTATTGAGGGAATCATATGGTCTTTGTTTTTTAATTTGTTTATGTGCTGAATTACATTTATAGATTTATGTATATTGAACCAGCCTTGAGACTCTGGGATAAAACCAACTTAGTCATGCTGTATAATTTGTTTGATGTGTTGCTGGATTCTGTTTGTTAGGATCTTGTTGAATATTTTTGCATCTATATTCATTAGTGATATCGGTCTATAATTTTCTTTCCTTGTTGGGTCTTTTCCTGGTTTGGGGATCAGGGTGATATTTGCTTCATAGCATTTGTTGGGTAGTTTTCCTTCTTTTTTTTTTTTTTTTGTAGAGAGAGAGTATCACTTTATGGCCCTCGGTCGAGTGCCGTGGCCTCACACAGCTCACAGCAACCTCCAACTCCTGGGCTTAAGCGATTCTCTTGCCTCAGCCTCCTGAGTAGCTGGGACTACAGGCGCCTGCTACAATGCCCGGTCACTTTTTGGTTGCAGTTTGGCTGGGGCCGGGTTTGAACCCACCACCCTCGGTATATGGGGCCAGCGCCTTACCGACTGAGCCACAGGCGCTGCCCAGTTTTCCTTCTTTTTCTACCTTTTGGAACAGGTTGAGTAATATAGGTACTAATTCCTCTTTAAAGGTTTGGTAGAATTCTGACATGAAACCATCTGGTCCTGGGCTTTTCTTTTTAGGGAGGTTTTGTATGGTTGATGTTGCTTCCGAATTTGATATGGGCCTGTTCAATATTTCCACTTGATTCTGGTTAAGTCTTGGAAGGTGACGTGCTTCCAAGTATTGGTCAATTTCCTTCAGATTTTCATATTTCTGAGAGTAAAGTTTCTTGTAATATTCATTAAGGATTTTTTTGGATTTCTGAGGAGTCTGTTGTTATTTCTTCTTTGTCATTTCTGATTGATGAGATTAGAGATTTTACTCTTTTTCTTGGTTAGGTTGGCCAAAGGTTTATCTATTCTGTTGACCTTTTCAAATAAACAGCTTTTTGATTTATTGATCTGTTGTATTATTCTTTGTTGTCAATTTCATTAGTTCTGCTCTGACTTTGGTTATTTCTTTTCTTCTACTGGGTTTGGGGTTGGAGTGTTCTTCCATTTCCAGTTGCTTGAGATGTCACATTAAAATGTTAACTTCCTCTCTTTCTGTTCTCCTGAGGAAGGCTTGCAGTGCTATAAATTTCCCTCTTAGAACTGGCTTTGCAGTGTCCCAGAGGTTCTGATAGTTCATGTCTTCATTGTCGTTTTGTTCTAAGAATTTGGCAGTTTCCTTTTGATCTCATCTCTGACCCAGCTATCATTCAGCATAAGGTTATTTAACTTCCATGTTTTTGTATGAGTATGTAGATTCCTGTTGTTACTCAGCTCAAGTTTTATTTCATGGTGATCCGAGAAGATGCATGGAATAATTTCTATTCCTTTAAATTTACTGAGGTTAGACTTGTGACCTAAGATGTGATCGATTTTGGAGTAAGTTCCGTGGGCTGATGAGAAGTATGTGTATTTGGTTTGTTGGCATGAAATGTTCTGTAGATGTCTGCTAAATTTAAATGCTGGATGGTTAGATTTAAATCTAGAATTTCTTTACTCAACTTTTTGTTGGAGGATCGATCCATCACTGCCAAAGGAGTGTTAAAATCTCCGACTATTATGGAGCTGGAGGAAATCAAGTTGCTCATGTCTGTTAGAATTTCTCTTAAAAATTGAGGTGCATTCTGGTTGGGTGCATAGATATTAATAATTGAAATCTCGTCATATTGAGTATTCCCCTTAACAAATATGAAGTGACCATTCTTGTCCTTCCTTACTTTTGTTGGTTTCAAGCCTATTGTATCTGAAAATAAAATTGCAAGGCCTGCTTTTTTCTGGTTGCCATTTGCCTGGAATATGGATGACCATCCTTTCACCCTGAGTCTGTATTTGTCTTTTAAGTTAAGATGTGACTCTTGTATGCAACAGATCTCTGGCCTGAGTTTTTGTATCCAGTCAGCTAACCTCTGTCTCTTTAGAGGACAGTTTAAGCCGTTCACATTAATGGAGAATATTGATAAGTTTGGTGAAATTTTGGGTATCAAGTTTTTCAAAAGTCCAGTGGACATTTTTAATCCTTTCGCCGTTGTGGAAGTTGGAGTTTGATCAGAAGTTTCTGAGTGACTTCACTTTTGTACTAGAGGATTGGATTTGTCATTATGGAGAAAAGGTCTGAGAATATCCTGAAGAGCTGGTTTGGTTATGGCAAATTTCTTCAACATCTGAATGTCATTAAAGTATTAAATTTCTCCATCATAAATGAAACTCAGTTTAGCTGGATACAAGATCCGGGGTTGAAAGTTATTTTGCTTTATGAGATTAAAAGTTGGTGACCACCCTCTTCTGGCTTGAAAAGTTTCATCAGAGAGATCTGCAATCACTCTAATGTTCTTGCCTTTGAAGGTAATATTTTCTTTCACCTGGCTGCTTTGAGAATTTTCTCCTTCATATTAACTTAAGTGAAGTTAATTATGATATGCCTGGGGGATGTCTTATTGGGGTTGAGTTGTGCTGGTGTTCTGAAGCTGTCCGCTATCTGAATTTCAGAATCTCTAGGCATGTCTGGAAAATTCTCTTTCATAATTTCATGGAGAAGGGCCTTTGTGCCCATTGAGGCCCCTTCATCGGTTTCAGGAATTCCTATGAGTCAAATATTTGCCTTCTTCGAGTTATCCCAGAGCTCTCTGAGAGAATGATCCATTTTTGCTCTCCATTTCTCTTCCTGTTTGAGAGTTTGGGAGTGTTCAAAGGCTTTATCTTCAATGTCAGAAATCCTTTTTTCTGCTTGGTCCATTCTGTTGCTGAGAGACTCTACTGTATTTTTCATATTTTTGAGGGCTGCAAATTCTTGCTTCAGTGTGTCTAAGTCTTTGATGGTTTTGTCTTTAAATTCGTTAAATTCTTGAGACAACTTTTGAATTTTTCTTCCGATTCCTAATTCCATTTTATTAATCTTGTCTGCAATCCAAATTCTGAATTCGATTTCTGACATGTCAGCCAATTGTTTATGAATGGCATCTTCAATTACATCTGCCATATCTTTCCTTTGGGGGGTTGATCTATTCTGCTTATTCATGTTACCCAAGTTTTTCTGCTTATTCCACCCTATGGTTGTTTTACTCCCTTTGATTTTTCCCCTGGGGCTTTGTTGAGGGCCCATACAGTATTGTGGCCTGAGATACTGTGGCCCTGTCTGGTGCGGTGGGGCTAAGTGTTTCTGTTTTATTTTCACCTGATTTCTGTCTGACCCCAGTGAAGCACTTACTCTGGGTCGAAGTCTCAGCTCTCTGAGTCAGCCCTGCCCTGGAAGCTTCCCGGGTCTGTGAGTCACTTCAGGCAAATTCTTTACTCACGGGTGGCCTCCTCTGGTTGCCCAGGGAGACAGTGGGTGTGGCTTCGCCACCTCAGGGAACTGCTGCTCTGGTGTGGGTATCTCCCAGCCTCATTCCTGTGCCCAGATTCAGCACTGACCAGCCGCAGACACAACCTGAAAAGTCCCCCAAGTATCTGGACTCACAGGGGACAGGCCTCCAGATCTCAGAGTGAGGGCGAAGGGGAGCACTGGGAGCCGAGAGTCGCCGGCAGTGAGCAAACACGGTTTCACCCAGTTTTATGCCCGGCCTCACTGCTACCGCTTAGGCCTCCACATCTCAGAGTGAGGGCGGGGGGGTGGAGCGCTGGGAGCCCAGAGCCACCGGTAGCGAGCACACTCGGTTCCACTCAGGTTTTTGCCTGGCCGCACTGCCACCGCTCAGGCCTCCAGTTCACAGAGTGAGGGCGGAGGGTGGAGTGCTGGGAGCCCAGAGCTGCTGGTGGCGAGCACACTCAGTTCCACTGTTTTTTGCTCGGGTGCACTGCCACCGCTCAGGCATCCAGTTTACAGGGTGAGGGCGGAGGCTGGAGTGCTGGTAGCCCAGAGCCACCGGTAGCGAACACACTCAGTTCCACTCAGTTTTATGCCCGGCACACAGCCGCCGATCAGGCCTCCAGATCTCAGAGTGTGGGCGGGGGATGGGGGAGTGTTGGGAGTCCAGAGCCGCCGGCAGTGAGCTCACACAGTTCCACTCAGTTTTATGCCTACTTATATTGCTGCCCAAGGAGGGCTGGGAGTTCAGAGTTGCGGGCAAAGGCTATTTACAGATTTATACAGTTTTATGCCTGGCAGGAGAACGCCTTGGCACCCTAGTAGGGGAGATAGGTCCAGATTTTAGTAGGTCTCTCCTGTGCAGTGTAGTGGGAGGGCCTTTGATTTCTGCCTGTTTGTTTGTGGGGCTCTTAAGCCAATGAGATGGGGGTGTGGGGACTCCCGTCCGTCCACTCGGTGATGGGTTTTGTAACTTTTGTTTGCATCCTTGTGGTTGCAGCTCTCCTCAGCGGGGTTGATGTGCGTTTTTCAACTTTCTCTCTTGGTGCTGCTCAAATCCATTAGGTTACTTGCTAAATTTTTATCCCTTAACTGTACTTGAGGACGGGAGCCTCTGTGGAAAGCTGGCTTCAGTCCGCCATCTTGTCTCCTCCCCCCCATGCTTTCTTAGAGATTTTTATTGTTTCATGACTTAAATTTAAGTCCTTTGTCCACCTTGAATTAATTTTTGTGAGTGAAGAAAGATGTGGGTCCAGTTTCAGTCTTTTACATGTGGATATCCCGTTCTCCCAGCACCATTTACTGTATAGGGATTCTTTCCCCCAAGGTATGTTCTTGTTTGGTTTATTGAAGATTAGGTGGTTGTAAGACGTTAGTTTCATTTCCTGGTTTTCTATTCGATTCCAAATGTCTATGTCTCTATTGTGCCAGTATCATGCTGTCTTGATGACTATGGCTTTGTAGTATAGCCTAAAATATGGTATGCTGAAGCCCACAGCTTTATTTTTAATACTAAGACCTGCCTTAGCTATACAGGGTTTCTTCTGGTTCCATACAAAATGCAGAATCATTTTTTCCAAATCTTGAAAGTATGATGTTGGTATTTTAATAGGAATGGCATTGAATAGGTAGATTGCTTTGGTAAGTATACACATTTTAAGGATGTTGATTCTTCCCATCCATGAGCATGGTATGGTCTTCCATTTGTTAATATCCTCTGCTATTTCATTTCTGAGGATTTCATAATGTTCTTTATAGAGGTTCTTCACCTCCTTTGTTAGGTATATTCCTAGGCATTTCATTTTCTTTGAAATTATGGTGAAGAGAGTTGTGTCCTTAATTAGCTTCTCATCTTGACTGTTACTGGTGTATACAAAGGCTACTGACTTGTGGACATTCATTTTCTATCCTGAGACATTGCTATATATATATATTTTTTTTATTGTTGGGGATTCATTGAGGGTACAATAAGCCAGTTACACTGATTGCAATTGTTAGGTAAAGTCCCTCTTGCAATCATGTCTTGCCCCCATAAAGTGTGACACACACTAAGGCCCCACCCTCCTCCCTCCATCCCTCTTTCTGCTTCCCCCCATAAACTTAATTGTCATTAATTGTCCTCATATCAAGATTGAGTACATAGGATTCATGCTTCTCCGTTTTTGTGATGCTTTACTAAGAATAATGTCTTCCACTTCCATCCAGGTTAATACGAAGGATGTAAAGTCTCCATTTTTTTTAATAGCTGAATAGTATTCCATGGTATACATATACCACAGCTTGTTAATCCATTCCTGGGTTGGTGGGCATTTAGGCTGTTTCCACATTTTGGCAATGGTAAATTGAGCTGCCATAAACAGTCTAGTACAAGTGTCCTTATGATAAAAGGATTTTTTTCCTTCTGGGTAGATGCCCAGTAATGGGATTGCAGGATCGAATGGGAGGTCTAGGTTGAGTGCTTTGAGGTTTCTCCATACTTCCTTCCAGAAAGGTTGTACTTAGTTTGCAGTCCCACCAGCAGTGTAAAAGTGTTCCCTTCTCTCCACATCCACGCCAGCATCTGCAGTTTTGAGATTTTGTGATGTGGGCCATTCTCACTGGGGTTAGATGATATCTCAGGGTTGTTTTGATTTGCATTTCTCTAATATATAGAGATGATGAACATTTTTTCATATGTTTGTTAGCCATTCGTCTGTCATCTTTAGAGAAAGTTCTATTCATGTCTCTTGCCCATTGATATAAGGGATTGTTGGCTTTTTTCATGTGGATTAATTTGAGTTCTCTATAGATCCTGGTTATCAAGCTTTTGTCTGATTGAAAATATGCAAATATCCTTTCCCATTGTGTAGGTTGTCTCTTTGCTTTGGTTATTGTGTCCTTAGCTGTACAGAAGCTTTTCAGTTTCATGAAGTCCCATTTGTTTATTTTTGATGTTGTTGCAATTGCCATGGCAGTCTTCTTCATGAAGTCTTCCCCCAGGCCAATATCTTCCAGTGTTTTTCCTATGCTTTCTTGGAGGATTTTTATTGTTTCATGCCTTAAATTTAAGTCCTTTATCCATCTTGAATCAATTTTTGTGAGTGGGGAAAGGTGTGGGTCCAGTTTCAGTCTTTTACATGTAGACATCCAGTTCTCCCAACACCATTTATTGAATAGGGAGTCTTTCCCCCAAGGTAAGTTCTTGTTTGGTTTATCAAAGATTAGGTGGTTGTAAGATGTTAGTTTCATTACTTGGTGTTCAATTCGATTCCAAGTGTCTATGTCTCTGTTTTTGTGCCAGTACCATGCTGTCTTGAGCACTATGGCTTTGTAGTACAGACAAAAATCTGGTATGCTGATGCCCCCAGCTTTATTTTTGTTACTAAGAACTGCCTTAGCTATACGGGTTTTTTCCGGTTCCATACAAAACGCAGAATCATTTTTTCCAAATCTTGAAAGTACGATGTAGGTACTTTGATAGGAATGGCATTGAATAGGTAGATACCTTTGGGAAGTATAGACATTTTAACAATGTTGATTCTTCCCATCCATGAGCATGGTATGTTCTTCCATTTGTTAATATCCTCTGCTATTTCCTTTCTGAGGATTTCACAGTTTTCTTTATAGAGATCCTTCACCTCCTTCGTTAGGTATATTCCTAGGTATTTCATTTTCTTTGAAACTATGGTGAAGGGAGTTGTGTCCTTAATTAGCTTCTCATCTTGACTGTTATTGGTGTATATAAAGGCTACTGACTTGTGGACATTGATTTTATATCCTGAAACATTACTGTATTTTTTGATGACTTCTAGGAGTCTTGTGGTTGAGTCTTTGGGGTTCTCTAAGTATAAGATCATGTCGTCAGCAAAGAGGGAGAGTTTGACCTCCTCTGCTCCCATTTGGATTCCCTTTATTTCCTTGTCTTGCCTAATTGTATTGGCTAGAACTTCCAGCACTACGTTGAATAGTAAAGGTGACAGAGGACAACCTTGTCTGGTTCCAGTTCTAAGAGGAAAAGCTTTGAGTTTTACTCCATTCAGTAAAATATTGGCTGTGGGTTTGTCATAGATAGCTTCAATCAGTTTTAGAAATGTGCCATCTATGCCTATACTCTTCAGAGTTCTAACTCTCTTCAGAGTTAGAAAAGGATGCTGGATTTTATCAAATGCTTTTTCTGCATCTATTGAGAGGATCATGTGATCTTTATTTTTGCCTCTGTTAATATGGTGGATAACGTTTATAGACTTGCGTATGTTAAACCAGCCTTGCATCCCTGGGATGAAGCCTACTTGATCATGATGAATGACTTTTTTGATGATAAGCTGTAATCTATTGGCTAGGATTTTGTTGAGAATTTTTGCGTCTATGTTCATGAGTGAGATTGGTCTGAAATTCTCCTTTTTGTTTGGGTCTTTTCCTGGTTTTGGTATCAGGGTGATGTTTGCTTCATAGAATGTGTTGGGGAAGATTCCTTCTTCCTCAATTTTTTGGAATAATTTCTGCAGTACAGGAATAAGCTCTTCCTTGAAGGTTTGATAGAATTCTGGAGTGAAGCCATCTGGACCAGGGCATTTTTTAGTTGGAAGCTTTTTTATTGTTTCTTTGATCTCAGTGCTTGAAATTGGTCTGTTCAGGAGGTCTATTTCCTCCTGGCTAAGTCTAGGGAGAGGGTGTGATTCCAAATATTGATCCATTTCCTTCACATTGTCAAATTTCTGGGCATAGAGTTTCTGGTAGTATTCAGAGATGATCTCTTGTATCTCTGTTGGATCAGTTGTTATTTCCCCTGTATCGTTTCTGATTGAGGTTATTAGAGATTTTACTTTTCTATTTCTAGTTAGTCTGGCTAATGGTTTATCTATTTTATTTATTTTTTCAAAAAACCAACTCCTTGTTTCATTAATTTTCTGAATGATTCTTTTGTTTTCAATTTCATTGATCTCTGATTTGATTTTGGAGATTTCTTTTCTTCTACTGAGTTTAGGCTTAGATTGTTCTTCTTTTTCCAATTCCATAAGATCTCTTGTGAGATTGTTGATGTGCTCTCTTTCTGTTTTTCGAATGTAGGCCTCTAAAGCGATGAATTTTCCTCTCAAAACTGCTTTTGCAGTATCCCACAGGTTTTGGTAGCTTGTGTCTTCATTGTTGTTATGCTCAAGGAATTTAATGATTTCCTGTTTTATTTCTTCCTGCACCCATCTGTTATTCAACAGAAGATTGTTTAATTTCCATGCCTTTGGGTGGGGTCGAGCATTTTTGTTAGAGTTGAGTTCCACCTTTAGTGCCTTATGGTCTGAAAAGATACAAGGTAAAATTTCAATTCTTTTGATTCTGTTGATATTTGTTTTGTGTCCCAGGATATGATCAATTTTGGAGAATGTTCCATGGGGTGATGAGAAGAATGTATATTCTTTATCTTTGGGGTGGAGTGTTCTATATGCGTCTATCAAGCATAGTTGTTCTAGGGTCTCATTTAAATCTCTTACATCTTTGTTTAATTTCTGTTTAGAGGATCTGTCCAGCTCTGTAAGAGGTGTGTTAAAGTCCCCTGTTATGATGGTATTATCAGATATCATATTGCTCAGACTGAGTAAGGTCTGCTTCAAGAATCTGGGAGCATTTAAATTGGGTGCATAAATATTTAGAATTGAAATGTCTTCTTGTTGTAGTTTTCCCTTGACCAATATAAAGTGACCATCTTTGTCTTTTTTGAGTTTAGTTGCTTTAAATCCACATGTATCTGAAAATAAGATTGCAACTCCTCTTTTCTTCTGAATTCCATTTGCCTGAAAAATTGTCTTCCAACCCTTGACTCGGAGCTTTAATTTGTCTTTTGAAGCCAGGTGTGTTTCTTGCAGACAGCAAATGGATGGCTTGTGTTTTTTAATCCAGTCAGCCAATCTATGTCTCTTCAGTGGGGAATTCAAGCCATTAACACATATGGAGATAATTGATAAGTGTGGTAGTATTCTATTCATCTTATTTGGTGAGAGTCCATTGCTTAGTTTTATCTTTTGCATCAGTGTGGAGGTTAGGTTCTGTCCTTTGATTTCTGAGTTCTTACTTTGCTGCTGATCCATTGTGGTGGTCAGTGTGCAGAACAGGTTGAAGTATTTCCTGTAGAGCTGGTCTTCTTGTGGCGAATTTCCTCAATGTTTGTATATCCGTAAATGATTTGATTTCTCCGTCAATTTTGAAGCTTAGCTTAGCAGGGTACAGAATTCTGGGCTGAAAATTGTTCTGTTTAAGTAGATTAAAGGTAGATGACCATTGTCTTCTTGCTTGGAAAGTTTCATTAGAGAAGTCTGTGGTCACTCTGATGGATTTGCCCCTGTAGGTCAACTGGCGCTTACTCCTGGCAGCTTGCAGAATCTTTTCTTGGTATCTTGACTTTGGACAGGTTCATCACAATGTGTCTTGGAGAAGCTCGGTTAGAGTTGAGGCGACCCGGGGTCCGATATCCCTCTGAAAGCAGTGTGTCAGACTCTTTGGTGATGTTTGGGAAATTTTCTTTTATAATATTCTCTAGTATGGCTTCCATTCCTCTGGGGCAATCTTCTTCCCCTTCTGGAATTCCTATAACTCGTATGTTGGAACGCTTCATAAAGTCCCATAATTCTGACAGTGAACGTTCTGCTTTCTCTCTCTTCTTTTCTGCCTCTTTTACTGTCTGAGTTATCTCAAGAACTTTGTCTTCTACCTCTGAAATTCTTTCTTCTGCATGGTCTAACCTGTTGCTGATACTTTCCATTGTATCTTTAAGTTCCCTAATTGACTGTTTCAGTTCCTTCAGCTCTGCTATATCCTTTTTATATTCTTCATATCGTTCATCTCTTATTTGATTCTGTTTTTGGATTTCCTTTTGGTTATTTTCCACTTTATTAGCAGTTTCCTTCATTGTTTCCATCATTTCTTTCATTGTTTTCAACATGTCTATTCTAAATCCCTTTCTGTCATTCCTAACATTTTTATACTGGTGGAATCATCTGCAGTAGCTACCTCGTGGTCCCTTGGTGGGGTTGTTCTAGACTGGTTCTTCATGTTGCCTGGAGTTTTCTGCTGATTCTTCCTCATGAGTGATTTCTTTTATCTGTTTCCTTGCCCTAATTTTCCTTTCACTTCCTCTTGCTCTTTAAGTTCTTGTGCCTGTGGACTAAGGGTTACAGGACCAGAAGGGTGAGAAGGTTGAAGAGCAAAAAAAGGGGATGAAAGAAAGGAGGACCGAGTGATAAGAAAAAAAGAAAGATAGAGAAAGGAGAGGGGGTGGGTATAAGGAATATTGACAAAAAGAAGAGAGGCACAGAAAGAGGGAGACAGGGCAATATAGGTGTACAGTAGGGTACTTTGACACAACCTTAAAAAACCCCCCTTCTGGGGGTGCCCAGTTGCGTGGTTCCCTTGAGGTCAGCAGCTCTTTGCTAACCTGATCAGACACAGTACCCCACCTCCACCAAGTAGAGAGGAAAGACAAAAATGGTATAAATCAAACCAAAACAAGCAAACAGAAAACTTTACGGGGATAAAATTGGGTGAAAAACCAAATTATATCGGTAGAAACACTAGCAAAAATGAAGTTGAAGTTATTAAAAAAGGCAGCAATGGGAAATTATAATTAAACTAGGAAAATTGAGAAAGATAAAGGGATCTGTGTGGAAAAGATTGAAATTAAAAAAACAAAAGAACATCAGCAACGTCAAAATAAACAAACAAAAAAAAACAACCAAACAAAAAAAAAAAAAGAAAAAATACACAACCAAAAACAAAGCAGTTTGTATATGTTATTGAATATTGTCTGGGCAACACGTGGTCTTCTGGGGTATGAGATGTTAGTCACAGTTCTGATACGACTGGAGGCTGCTGATTTCTCAAACCCCAGCAGGTAGACACCCTAAATCTCTCTTCAGCCTACTTAAAAGGCACTTTGAACTTGTAAACTTGCTGAGCAGAAGCTTTCCCAGCTTTCTCGCTGGAATCGCTGCTGAAGTGGCTATCCACTTACCCACTGTGCCAAAACTGGTCTCACTCTGCCCCTGAGGGTTAGGGCTGCAAGGTGGCTCAAACCCCACCCTTAGGCTACTTGGTTGCTGGGTTACCAGCTCCCACCCGTTTCTAGCTCTGCGACCCTGAGGGCGGAGCTTGCCAGGGCAGATTACTGACAATGGATTCGTGTGACCCACCGCCAAACACTATTAGCTCCGTCTGGCTCAGCGGCTCAGACTGGGTTCCTAGACAACGGCCAAAGTTCTCTGCACTCCCGCTCAGGCCTTCCCCAAGGCAGTTCAACTCAGTGCCAAGTCCAAGAACATCAAAACAGTTCACAGGTAAGGCCTTTCTGGTTTGCAGTCTTGCTGCTACTGAACTTACAGTTGTGGGCGGGTTTAGACGGATTGAACACACGCGACCACTTGCCAGTTTTCCACTGTTTTAGTCCTCCTCTTGGGGTCCAGAAGTCTCTCGCTGACTCCCTGTATCTTCATAGGAGTGATGATAGGCAGTTCCCACCAGCCAGAGATGCCTGGAGTCCTATCTCCCCAGACTCACGGTGCCCAGATGCAAGGAAGCTGTTACTCGGCTGCCATCTTGCTCCGCCTCTCCCAAATTTATCACGGCTCCGGCCACCGCGTGGACCAGGCTTTCGTAGGACAGCACGGAGGACGTGGGCGCGGCTCAGCGAACACTCAGCACACTTCACCCGCAGATGCAGCGGCCGGTGGAGTGAGCAGCCGAGCGCCAGAGCACAGGGCGTGAGCGCCGCAAGCCCCATGACAGTGGATCTTTAATGGGGATTGCATTGAAATTATATATTGCTTTGGGTAGTATGGACATTTTAACAATGTTGATTATTCCCAGCCATGAGCATGGTATGTTTTTCCATTAATTAACATTCTCAGCTATCTCTTTTCTTAGAGTTTCATAGTTCTCTTTATATAGACCTTTCACATCCTTTGTTAGATAATTTCCCAAATATTTCATCTTCTTTGGCACTACTGTGAATGGGATAGAGTCTTTAATTGTTTTTTCAACTTGATTATTGTTGGTATATATAAAGGCTACCAATTTATGGATGCTGATTTTGTAACCCGAGATGCTGCTGTATTCCTCGATCACTTCTAAGAGTTTTATAGTAGAGTCCCTAGTGTTTTCCAGATACATAATCATATCATCTGCGAAGAGCAAAAGTTTGGTCTCTTCTGACCCTACATGGATACCCTTGATCGCCTTTTCTTCCCTAATTGTGGTGGCTAAAACTTCCATTACAATGTTAAAAAGCAATGGAGACAATGGGCAGCCTTGTCTGTTTCCAGATCTGAGTGGAAATGATTCCAATTTAACTCCATTCAATATGATATTAGCTGTGGGTTTGCTGTAGATGGCATCTATCAGATTGAGAAATGTCCCTTCTATATCAATTTTCTGAAGTATTCTGATCATGAAGGGATGCTGGATATTACTGAAGGCTTTTTCTGCATCAATTGAGAGAATCATATGGTCTTTGTTTTTTAATTTGTTTATGTGCTGAATTACATTTATAGATTTACATTTATAGATTTACATATATTGAGCCAGCCTTGAGACCCTTGGATAAAACTGACTTGGTCATGATGTATAATTTGTTTGATGTGTTGCTGGATTCTGTTTGTTAGGATCTTGTTGAATATTTTTGCATCTATATTCATTAGTGATATTGGTCTATAGTTTTCTTTTCTTGTTGGGTCTTTTCCTGGTTTGGGGATCAGGGTGATGTTTGCTTCATAGAACGTGTTGGGTAGTCTTCCTTCTTTTTCTACCTTTTGGAACAGGTTGAGTAACATAGGTACTAATTCCTCTTTAAAGGTTTGGTAGAATTCTGATGTAAAACCATCTGGTCCCGGGCTTTTCTTTTTAGGGAGGTTTTGTATGGTTGATGCTATTTCCGAACTTGATATGGGCATGTTCAACATTTCCACTTGATTCTGGCTAAGTCTTGGAAGGTGACGTGCTTCTAAGTATTGGTCAATTTCCTTCAGGTTTTCATATTTCTGAGAATAAAGTTTCTTGTAATATTCATGAAGGATTTTTTGGATTGCTGAGGTGTCTGTTGTTATTTCACCTTTGTTGTTTCTGATTGATGAGATTAGAGATTTTACCCTTTTTTTCCTGATTAAGTTGGCCAAAGGTTTATCTATTTTATTGACCTTTTAAAAAAACCAGCTTTTAGATTTATTGATCTTTTGTTTTCAATTTCATTTAATTCTGCTCTAATTTTGGTTATTTCTTTTCTTCTACTAGGTTTGGGGTTGAAGTGTTCTTCCTTTTCTACTTGCTTGCGATGTTCCATTAAGTTGTTAACTTCCTCTCTTTCCATTCTCTTGAGGAAGGCTTGCAGTGCTATAAATCTCCCTCTTAGAACTGCCTTTGCAGTGTCCCAGAGGTTCTGATAGTTCATGTCTTCATTGTCAGTGTGTTCCAAAAAATTGGCAATTTCTTTCTTAATCTCATCTCTGACCCAGCTATCATTTGACATAAGGTTCTTTAACTTCCATGTTTTTGTATAAGTATGCAGATTCCTATTGTTACTCAGCTCAAGTTTTATTCCATGGTGGTCCGAGAAGATGCATGGAATAATTTCTATTCCTTTAAATTTACTGAGGTTAGACTTGTGACCTAAGATGTGATCAATTTTGGAGTAAGTTCTGTGGGGTGATGAGAAGTATGTGTATTCAGTTTTGTTGGGATGAAATGTTCTGTAGATATCTGGTAAATCCAAAAGTTGGATGGTTAGGTTTAAATCTAAGATTTCTTTGCTCAGCTTCTTGTTGGAGGATCGATCCAACACTTCCAAAGGGGTGTTGAAATCTCCGACAATTATGGAGCTGGAGGAAATCAAGTTGCTCATGTCTGTTAGAGTTTCTCTTATAAATTGAGGTGAATTCTGTTTGGGTGCATAGATATTAATGATTGAAATCTCATCATATTGAGTATTACCCTTAACAAATAGGTAGTGACCATTCTTGTCCTTCTTTACTTTTGTGGTTTAAAGCCTATTGTTTATCTCCAAATAAGATTGCGACACCTGCTTTTTTCTGATTACCATTTGCCTGAAATATGGATGACCATCCTTTCACCCTTAGTCTGTATTTGTCTTTTAAGTTTCGATGTGACTCTTGTATGCAGCAAATATCTGGCCTGAGTTTTTGTATCCAGTCAGCTAGCCTATGCCTCTTTAGAGGACAGTTTAAGCCATTCACATTAATGGAGAATATTAATGTGAATAATATTAATATTATTAATATCAATATTATTAATAATATATTAATATTAATTAATTATTAATTAATTAATTATTAATTATTAATATTAATTAATATTATTATATTAATAATAATTAATAATAATTAATATTAATATTTTCACCAGAAATTTGGGTATCAAGTTTTTCAAAAGTCCAGTGGGCATTTTGAATCTGTTCACCAGTGTGGAAGTTGGAGTTTGATCAGAAGTTTCTGAGTGAGTTTACTTTTGTGGTATAGGATTGGTTGGTCTTTATGGAGGACAGGTCTGAGAATACCTTGAAGAACTGGTTTGGTTTATGGCAAATTTCTTGAACATCTGAATGTCATTAAAGTATTTAATTTCTCCATCATAGATGAAACTCAGTTTAGCTGGATACAAGATCCGGGGTTGGAAGTTATTTTGCTTTAGGAGATTAAAAGTTGATGACCACCCTCTTCTGGCTTGAAAAGTTTCAGCAGAGAGGTCTGCAGTCATTCTAATATTCTTGCCTTTGTACATAATAACTTTCTTTCACCTGGAAGCTTTGAGAGAACTTTCTACTTCATATTAACTTTAGTGCAGCTAATTATGATATGCCTGGGGGATGTCTTATTCGGATTGAGTTGTGCTGGGGTTCTGAAGCTGTCTGCTATCTGTATTTCAGAATATCTAGGCATGTCTGGAAAGTTCTTTTTCATAATTTCATGTAGAAGGGCCTCTGTGCCCAGAGAGGCCACTTCATCGGTTTCAGGAATTCCAATGATTTGGATATTGACCTTCTTCAAATTATGCCAGAGCTCTCTGAGAGAATGATCTGTTTTGCTCTCTATTTCTCTTCCTCTTTGAGAATTTGAGAGCGTTCATGGGCTTTGTATTCAATGTTGGAAATCCTTTCTTCTGCTTGCTCCATTCTGTTGCTTAGGGATTCTACTGTTTTTTTCACATCTTTGAGGGCTGCAAATTCTTGCTTCAGTGTGTCTAAGTCTTTGGTAGTTTTGTCTTTAAATTCGTTAAATTCTTGAGACAGCTTTTGAATTTCTCCTCAAATTCCTAGTTCCATTTTGTTAATCTTGTTTACCATCCAAATTCTGAATTCGATTTCTGACATCTCAGCCAGTTGTTTATGAATCGGATCTTCAATTTCATCTGCCATATCTTTCCTTGGGGGGTTGATCTAGTCTGGTTATTCATGTTACCAGAGTTTTTCTGCTGATTCCGCCCCATGATTGTTTTACTCCCTTTGAGTTCTCCCCTGGTGCTTTGTTGATGACCCGTACAATGCTGTGGCCTGAGAAACTGGAGCCCTGTTTGGTGTAGAGGGGCTAAGTGATTCTGTCTTGTTTTCAGCTGGTTTCTATTTGACCCAAGTGAAACAGTTACTCTGGGTTGAAGTCTCAGCTGTGGAGAAATACCAGCAATTAAGTCACCCCACCCACCACAGGCAACGAATGGAAAAGGAAAATCAAACCTTCCTACAATCACACATCCAGGGCACCACCTGGATAGTCTCCAGGTGATTGGCTCAGTTCAAAAGGTCCAAATCAATTGTCTCAGGCAGCAGCTATCTCGGGTGGGAGAGTTCAGGAGGTCCCTGGGAACTGGATCACAGGGGTCTTTTGACTGCGCTACTATGGCTTGCTCCAGTGCTGCGTGGGTTCAGGAGGAGCCACCCAGTAAATAGATCAGTCTGGGAAGGTTGATGCCTCCTTCCCTACCTTGCAGCTCTGTCACACCCAGTCGCTGCTAGCCCCACAGGGCTGTTACCTAGTCAGTTGTCTGCAGTAAGCAGATACTCCAGAGGTTTGCACCTGCCTATTTCACAGGGTGGTCATGTCTGCTCATCTAGGCCGCTGCTCTCTGTTTTTATCCGGCAGGGGGTGGTGTGGCCTGTCGACCTCGGGCACTTGATGGAGGCTGGAGGTGTTTACTCAGTTCCAGTCCCACCCTTAGTTTATGTTACTGGGTGAACAGAATAACCCTGTGGGGTTGTTTCTGACCTTGCTAGATTCCTCAGCAGAGGAGAGGCTGATTTGAGTTCCCAGAACCTGTGCCTCAAGCCCTGTCTTTACTCCTGCGGGTTTGTATTCGCAGCATGATTAGTTGTCAGCTGTAGCCTCTTGGCCTCCTTTGTCTGTAGGCTGGTGATTCCCTGAGGGCCAGGTGCATCTTTGGCTCAGTAGAGCAGTCCTCTGCATCAGCCCCACCCTGGGAGTTTCCTGGCCCTGTGGGTGTGTTTTCTAGTCCCTGTGTTTCACCCAGGTCAGTACCGCCTCATGCAAACCCTTTACTCATGGGGCCTGTGTTTCAGTCCCAGTGTGTTCCGTGGTGGTTGCCATCTGAGAAGATGCTCCGCCTCATCTGGTTGCCCAGGGAGACAGGAGGAGAAGCTATGGGATATCTGGGAGTGGGCCTTGTTATTGCTGCCGACGGCTGTTGCTCTGTACCTTGGGGAACCACTGCTCCAGTGTGATTCCCTCTTAGCTGACCATCGTCTTCTCACTCCTGAGCTGCAGAATCAGCACTGGCCAGCTGCAGTCCAGGTCCTGTCTACACCTCTTGAGAGTTCACCCAAGAATATGGACTCCTGGGGGCCAGGTCTTCAGATCACAGAGTGAGAGTGGAGGGGAGTGCTGGGAGCTCAGAGTTGCAGGTTGTAACATCAAGCTCATTGAGACCAAATGAACAAATAAACAGATACAAAGGTTATCAGGCACATGGGCCCATAGATACAGAAACAGACGGAAACACATAGACATACAGACAACAGCCATGACAACAGCAATATAAAAACAACTGCAATAAAAATAATGATAATTGTAAAATAATTGAAAGAAAGAAAAAAAAAGAGGGAAAAAAGTGGTATTAGTAGAAATGTTAAAAGAGAAGAAAGAAGAAATTAAAATTAGAAAACATAGAAATAAAAAATATATTTATATAAAAAGTAATAAAAAATTATCGAAAGCTCCTCCAAGAAAGTGGTGAGGAGAAAACAGGACAAAACAAAACCAACCCCCCCCAAAAAACAACAACAAAAAAGAAAAAAAAGGCACCAACTACAAAAATATTTTTGCGTGTAGAAATATACCTATATACATCTATATGTCTGCTGTAGGGATCAACTTTCATAGGAATATATTCATACTGCAATATACTTTCTGGACACCAGATGGCGCTGTGAGTGTTTCCGATGCTTATACCTGATTTTCAGTTTATGTTGTTACCATGGTAACCACCTTCCATGGCCAATCGCCATTTTGGTATTTCTGTAAAAGTTTGTTGCCCAAGAATTGTGTAACCTTGGCTGTTCCCTTCCAGACAGCACTTGAGACCAACCTTCCCACTCAGTGCAAGTGTCCACACCTCTTAAGTCTTTCTACTCTGCTCCCAGTTTCTCCTGCAAATTGGTGACTGCAATCGGCTGTGGGGAGAGTTGCGCTAGGTTTGCGCGGTCGGTGGCGGGCTTGTGGCTCCAGCCGGCTGTAGCAGGCTCCCGCGGCCCTGTCTGCGGCTTTAGCAGCTTCAGTGGCGGTAGCCGGGATGGCGCCGGGTCGGCAGATTCAGCTGTTTCCCATGGTTGGAGTGCTTGGGGACCTTATTCTGAGTTTTATGGTTGAGAGTTTCCGTTTGTATTGGCACCCACCAGATCACCCCTCAGCCTGAACTGCCAACCCCCTCCAACACCTGGGGGAAAGGTGCCCACCCTTTTGGGTAGTTCAAAATGTCTGTTTCCCAGGCGAGATCCCTTCCCTTCAATTGTCCAACAGGTTGCCCAGCTCCCCGTGGTTTTGAGTGGCTCTCCTTTCGGATGCCTCCCTCAGTTCAGGATTAAATATTTGTCAATTGGGTTTTGTCAGCATTTACAAGCTGCTGACCTCCGTAGGGGAGGGGCCTGCTGGCCAGCATGGCCCAGCAGGGAAGATTCTCTACAACACAGTCTGTGGTTTTAAATTACCGCTCATATTTAGCAATCCACCAGTTCGCTGAGCATCTCCAGCTGTCTGTCCGCTGCAATAATCCACACATGGGGAAGGTCCAGACCCCCTTTCCTCTCACCTGATGGCTTGGGAAGGGTGGGCTACACGTCTGTCCTGTCCGCCATCATGCTCTGCCCCCTGGGGTATGAGATGTTAATCACAATGCTGATATGTTTGAAGGCCTCTGCTGATTTCTCAAACCCCACAGGGTGGAGATCCTAAATCTTTCTTCAGCCCTCTTAAAAGGCACTTTAAACTTCTAACCTTGGCTAAGCAGAAGCATTCCCAGGGAAGCACTTGTCACTGGCATCACTGCTGAAGTGGCTTTCCACTTACCCAACGTGCCAAAAACTGGTCTCAGTCTGCCCCTGAGGGCTAAGGCTGTAAAGCAGCTCAGTCTCCATTTTTAGGCTGCTCAGTCACTAGGTTATTAGCTCTTGCCTGATCCTTGCTCTGCAACTCTGAGGGTGGAGCTTGCCAGGACAGTTCTCTCACAATGGCTCTGCAGCACCCACAGCTGAACACTATTAGCTCCATCTAGCTCAGTGGCTCAGTCTGGGACTCTAGACAATGCCCAAAGTTCTCCACACTCCTGCCCAAGCTCTCCCAAGGGAGTTCAACTGAGTAGCAAGTCCAAACCCACCAAAACAGCTAACAGGTAAGGCCTTTCCAGTTTGCAGACTCACTGCTGGTGTACTTATAGCTACCGGTGGAATTAGACTGAATGAACACACGCAACCACTTGCCAGTGTTACACTGCTTTTGTCCTCCACTTGGGGTCCAGAAGTCTCTCGCTGACTCCGTGTGTCCCCAAAGGGATGATTATAGGCAGATCTCACCAGCCAGAGATGCCTGGAGTCTTGTCTCCCCAGACTCACTGTGTTCAGTTGCAAGGAAGCTGTTACTTGGCTGCCATCTTGCTCCTCCCCTAATTCCATTGAGTGTGGGAGCCTGGACGTTAGGCCACCCACCAAATGAAACTGTCAGAATGTGGGGTAGCTATTCATTTTCTCTGTGGGTCTCACTCCCCATAGGTGCGGGGAGCCCATAGTCTCAGTCAGGTCCATAGTCAGAGATTTTAACACCCCTTTGGCAGTGTTGGATAGATCCTCCAAGAATAAACTAAGCAATGAAATTTTAGACTTAACCATTCAACAATGGGATTTAACAGACATCTATAGAACATTCTATCCTAACAAAACTGAATACACATTCTTCTCATCAGCCCATGGAACATACTCCAAAATTGATCACATATTAGGTCACAAGTCTAACCTCAATAAATTTAAAAGAATAGAAATTATTCCTTGCATGTTCTCGGACCACCATGGAATAAAAGTTGAACTCAGTGACAACAGGAATCTGCATACTTATACAAAAACATGGAAACTAAAACCCCATGCCGAGCGATAGCTGGGTCATAGATGAGATTAAGAAGGAAATTACCAAATTTTTGAACAAAACAATAATGAAGACATGAATTACCAAAACCTCTGGGATACAGCAATGGCAGTCTTAAGAGGGAAATTTATAGCATTGTAGCCTTCCTCAAGAGAATGGAAAGAGAGGAAGTTAACAACTTAATAGGACATCTCAAGCAACTGGAAAAGGAAGAAAATTCCAATCTCAAACCAAGCAAAAGAAAAGAAATAACCAAAATTAGAGCAGAACTAAATGAAATTGAAAACAAAAGGATTATACAACAGATCAATAAATTAAAAAGTTGGTTTTTTGAAAAGGTCAATAAAATGGATAAACCTTTGGTTAACCTAACCAGGAATAAAAGAATCAAATCTCTAATTTCATCAATCAGAAATGACAAAAAAAAATAACAACAGACTCCTCAGAAATTAAAAAAAAACCTTAATGAATATTATATGAAACTCTATTCTCAGAAATACGAAAATCTGAAGGAAATAGATCAATACTTGGAAGCACACCACCTTCCTAGACTTAGCCAGAACGAAGTGAAAATGTTGAACAGACCTATGTCAAGCTCTGAAATAGCATCAACTATCCAAAATCTCCCCAAAAAGAAAAGTCCAGGACCAGATGGCTTCACAGCAGAATTCTACCAAACCTTTAAAGAGAGACTAGTACCTATGTTACTCAACCTTTCCCAAAATATAGAAAAAGAAGGAATACTACCCAACACATTCTATGAAGCAAACATCACCTTGATCCCCAAACCAGGAAAAGACCCAATCAGAAAAGAAAATTACAGAGCAGTATCTCCAATTAATATTGATGCAAAAATATTCAATAAGATTGTAGCAAACAGAATCCAGCAACACATTAAAAAAATTATACGCCATGACCAATTGGGTTTTATCCCAGGGTCTCAAGGCTGGTTCAATATATGTAAATCTATAAGTATAATTCATCACATAAACAAAAAAACAAAGACTATATGATTCCCTCAATTGATGCAGAAAAAGCTTTTGATAATATCCAGCATCCCTTCATGATCAGAACACTTAAGAAAATAGGTATAGAAGGGACATTTCTTAAATTGACAGAGGCCATCTACAGCCAACCCACAGCCAATATCATATTGAATGGAGTTAAACTGAAATTATTTCCACTCAAATCAGGAGCCATCAAGGTTGGCCATTATCTACACTGATTTTTAACATTGTAATGGAAGTTTTAGCCATTGAAATTAGGGAAGAAAAGATGATCAAGGGTATCCACATAGGGTCAGAAGAGATTAAACTTTCACTCTTCACAGATGATATGATTGTATATCTGGAAAACCCCAGAGATTCTATTACAAAACTCTTAGAAGTGATCAAGGAATACAGCAGCATCTCAGGTTACAAAATCAATACTCACAAATCTGTAGCCTTTATATATACCAACAATAGTCAAGCTGAAAAAACATTCAAGGACTCTATTCCTTTCACAGTAGTGCCAAGCCAAAGAAGATGAGATATTTGGGAGTTTACCTAACAAAGGACGTGAAAGATCTCTATAAAGAGAACTATGAAAAGAAATAGCTGAAGATGTTAACAAATGGAAAAACGTACCATGCTCATGGCTGGGAAGACTAAACATTGTTAAAATGTCCATACTACCCAAAGCAATATATGAATTCAATGCAATCCCTATTAAAGTTCCACTGTCATACTTTAAAGACCTTTGAAAAAATAATGCTTCATTTTATATGGAATCAGAAAAAAACTCGAATAGCTAAGACATTACTTAGAAATAAAAACAAATCAGGAGGAATCATGCTACCAGACCTTATATTATCCTATAAATTGATGGTGATCAAAACAGCATGGTAAGTGGAGACTACATCCTTCGTATTAACCTGGATGGAAGTGGAAGACATTATTCTTAGTAAAGCATCACAAGAAAGGAGAAGCATGAATCCTATGTACTCAATTTTGATATGAGGACAATTAATGACAATTATGGTTATGGGGGGGAACAGAAGGAGGGAAGGAGGGAGGTGGGTGGGGCCTTGGTGTGTGTCACACTTTATGGGGGCAAGACATGATTGCAAGAGGGACTTTACCTAACAATTGCAATCAGTGTAACCTGGCTTATTGTACCCTCAATGAATCCCCAATAATAAAAAAAAAAAAAAACGAAAAAAAAAAAACAGCATGGTAAGGTGGCGCCTGTGGCTCAAAGGAGTAGGGCGCCAGTCCCATATGCTGGAGGTGGCGGGTTCAAACCCAGCACTGGCCAGAACTGCAAAATTGCAAAAAACAAATAAATAAATAAAATAAAATAAAAAAAGAACAAGAAAACAGTATGGTCCTGGCACAAAAATAGAGAGGTAGATATATGGAACAGAATAGAGAACCAAGAGATAAACCCAGTTATTTACCATTATTTGATCTTTGGTAAGCCAATTAAAAACATTCAGTGGGGAAAAGATTCCCTATTTAACAAATGGTGCTGGGTGAACTGGCTGGTGACCTGTAGAAGACTGAAACTGGACCCACACCTTTCACCATTAACTAAAATAGACTCTCATTGGATTAAAGATTTAAACTTAAGACATGAAACTATAAAAATACTAGAAGAAAGTGTAGGGAAAACTCTTGAAGAAATAGGCATGGGAGAATATTTTATGAGGAGGACCCCATGGGCAATTGAAGCAGCATCAAAAATACACTACTGGGACCTGATCAAACTAAAAAGCTTCTGCACAGCCAAGAACACAGTAAGTAAAGCAAGCAGACAGCCCTCAGAATGGGAGAAGATATTTGCAGGTTATGTCTCTGACAAAGGTTTAATAACCAGAGAACTCAAAAGTATTAGCAAGGTTTAATCCACAGAGAACTCAAAGGTATTAGCAAGAGAAGAACAACTGATTCCATCTCAGGGTGGGCAAAGGACTTGAAGAGAAACTTTTCTGAAGAAGACAGATGCATGGCCTATAGACACATGAAAAATGCTCATGATCTTTAATCATCAGAGAAATGCAAATCAAAACCACTTTGAGATATCATCTAACTCTAGTAAGATTAGCCCACATCACAAAATCCAAAAACCATAGATGTTGGTGTGAAATTGGAGAAAAGGGAACACTTCTGCACTGCTGGTGGGAATGCAAACTAATGCATTTCTTTTGGAAAGATGTTTGGAGATCACTTAGGGATCTAAAAATAGACCTGCCATTCAATCAAAAATCACTTTATAACAAGGATATTTGCACCAGAATGTTTATTGCAGCCCAATTCATAATTGCTAAGTCATGGAAGAAGCCCAAGTGCCCATCGACCCATGAATGGATTAATAAATTGTGGTATATGTACACCACGGAATACTATGCAGCCTTAAAAAAGATGGAGACTTTACCTATTCATGTTTACATGAATGGAGCTGGAACATAGTCTTCTTAGCAAAGTATCTCAAGAATGGAAGAAAAAGTATCCAATGTACTCAGCCATACTATGAAAATAATTTGTAAGCACCCACACTTCCAAATGAAAGGTATAACCCAACTATAGCCCAAGATGAAGGGGAAAGAAGAGAGGGAGGGGAGAAGAGGGGGGAGAATTGGTGGAGGGAAGGTAATCGATGGGACCACAACTAAGGTGCATTTTACAAGGGTACATGTTAAATCTACTAAGGGTAGAATATAAATATCTTAACATAATAACTAAGAAAATGCGGTGAAGGCTATGTTAACCACTTTGATGAAAGTATTTCAAATTGTTTATAAAACTAGCACACTGTACCCCATAATTGTACACAGCTATGATTTAATTAAAAATTAATCTTTTGATTCAATACAATCCCAATCTAATTTCCTTCATGTAAGCAGGATTATTTTTTTTAAATCAACAAAGAGACTCTAAATATCTTGTGGAAATGCAAAGGTCCTAGAATACCCAAAATAACTCAAAAAAACAAAAAACAAAAAAACAAAAAACCTCAACACATTGGAGGGCTGAATTCAAGAAAATTATAAATCAAATCAGAGCAGCCTGATACTGACACAGCTGAATATGTCCTATCCAAAACACTTGGGACTAGAAGTGTTTGGGGATTTGGGTTTTCACTAGACTAAAATATTTACATATACATAATGAGCCATATGTGGAATGGAACCCAAGCCTAATATGAAATACACTTATGTTTCATGAGCACCTTATACTCATAGCCTGAGTTAATTTTATACAATACTTTCAGCAATTTTGTGCATAAACCAAAGTTTGTGTACATGAGGTAGAATGTGAGATTTTTTTCCCCTGTGGCATCACAGTGGCACTCATAAAGTTTCACATTTTAGAAAGTTTCAGAGTTTGGATTTTTGGATTAGGGATGTTCAAGTTATATAAGGGAAGCCAAATAAGACAGTCCTCAGGTGGGAGATAATGGTAAGGTGAACTTGGGTAAATGTACAGCAGGCAAGCAGAGTCTAAAAAAAGACTGGGAGTGCCAATCACACCAAGAAAGTACAGTAGAATTATCGTCACCCTTGTGCTGAGAGTGTACAGTGCACAATAGTTCTCATTCTATTGTAACATAAAGCATATTTCTTGGAGGATCATCACTGTAATGTATCAGTGCTTTGTGAGGCAGTGCTAAAGCAATGCGTGCCTATGTTACTGTAGATACATAAAACGGCCTTATATTTCTTTGATAATCCTACCTTTGCAATCCTTCCCAAGTTGTTCAATGAGTGGCATAAAATGGTTATAATAATCAGAGTGAGGCAACTCAAAATCCTCTGGGGCTATTTCAGATGACCCAGTTAAGTCATCAAGGTCACTCATGGAATGCATTTTGTGTTTGACCTATAACACAAATAACATTGTTTCAGAAAGTTCCCAAGACATCTATAGCATATGTTAAATGTACAGAAGTGCTAATCATACAACTTTTTATACAAGCAAAAGCACAGGTACTTCTTAAAAGAACTGATTTTTGCTCGAAGGATAGCTATATAAATGCCTATTGCTTTTCTACATCACTTTTTTAAGTAAACGTCTTTACAACAGGTGATTCTCTATACTTTCATATTTTGATTCATTTTACCTTTCATATTTTCATATTTTGATAAATTACATATTACAATACCTTGTTCTTTTCATTAGATATTTTCTTTGCTGACCTAAAAAACAAAAAATTCTTTACAAATAGTAAATATGTAAAATACAACATATATCTTAAACTATTTTTTTTTTTTTAGACAGAGTCTCACTTTGTCACCCTTGGTAGAGTGCCGTAGTGTTACAGCTCACAGCCACCTCCAAATCCTTGGGCTTAGGCAATTCTCTTGCCTCAGCCTCCCAGGTAGCTGGGACTACAGGTGCCCACTACAACGCCCAGCTATTTTTTTGTTGCAGTTTGGCTGGGGCTGGGTTTGGACCCACCACCCTTGGTATATGGGGCTGGCACCTTACCCACTGAGCCACAGGCGCCGCCCGATATATCTTAAACTATTTTTTACATAAAATGTCTGTTTATAATTTCTCATATTCATAAAGTTTACAAGTTTTTTTTACAGGTAATGTAAAACAGAATTTTCTATAAGGGACTTAAACAATCAACAGAAAGTGTAATATTAAGAGAAAAAATATGTAATAATAATGTCATAATTAAGAATAAAATTTAGTTCATCCTTTCTGATAGAAAACGTAAAAGAGAAAATGTGTTACTTGGATTATTTGATAGAAAGACATATACCAGGAATTTTTTTTGTCATTGTTCTTACTGTCCTTTCCAAAAGGAATAAGCTTTTCCTTGCACTCAAACCTATTTGGAAAATATTACTTAAGCCTTTCTATGAGGGAATCCTTTTTAACGATGTTATTGGTTGCAGTTTAGAGATATGGGTGAAAGATCAGGGACAGAATATAGCTTAAGCTGATATTCTAGAGGGCCCAACTGACAAGAGCCCAGATTCCTCAGAACTCCTGTGCTGTGTTGGAAACAACCTGGGAGTTTAAACAGAATGTTCAGCAACAAGACTCTCCAGAGCTGACACTCCTGAGTCCATCGGCAACACCCACACTCCAGTGACCTGTTCATGCTGCACACAGCTCCAGCTGTAGTCTGAATGGAATGTTTAGCAATTATAAATTAGTATCTAATGGGCAAAGTATAGAATGGGATCAACAGAGAGTGTTGAGGAAACTACATTTTACCCCCTAAGGATTGTACCTATTTCTTTTGTAACTTTTTTTTTTTTTTTTATTAAATCATAACTGTATACAATGATATGATTATGGGGCATCTGACCTCACGATTATATGACATTTTAAAAATGTTCTCTTTTGCTTTTTGCTATTACTTCCTTCTTGTTCACTGTCAAGGTAAAGAATTTACCTTATTTTTTACTGTGACAGTAAAGACAGTAAAGAATCAGAAATCTCTGATAAAAAGAACGACTACAAATACGTAAATCTATAAGTGTAATTCAGCACATAAACAGAGTAAAAAACAAAGATCATATGATCCTCTCAGTCGATGCAGAAAAAGCTTTTGATAACATTCAACATCCCTTCATGATCAGAACACTTAAGAAAATTGGTATAGAAGGGACATTTCTTAAACTGATAGAGGCCATCTACAGCAAATCGACAGCCAATATCATATTGAACGGAGTTAAATTGGAATCATTTCCACTTAGATCAGGAACCAGACAAGGCTGCCCATTATCTCCATTGCTTTTTAACACTGTAATGGAAGTTTTAGCCACCGCAATTAGGGAAGAAAAGGTGATCAAGGGCATCCACATAGTGTCAGAAGAGATCAAACTTTTGCTCTTTGCAGATGATATGATTGTATTCTAGAAAACACTAGGGACTCTACTACAAAACTCTTAGAAGTGATCAAGGAATACAGCAACGTCTCAGGTTACAAAATCAACATTCATAAATCAGTAGCCTTTATATTTACCAACAATAGTCAAGCTGAAAAAACAATTAAGGACTCTATCCCATTCACAGTAATGCCGAAGAAGATGAAATATTTGGGAGTTTATCTAACAAAGGATGTGAAAGATCTATATAGAGAGAACTATGAAACTCTAAGAAAAGAGATAGCCGAGAATGTTAATAAATGGAAAAACATAACCATGCTCATGGCTGGGAAGAATCAACATTGTTAAAATGTCCATACTACCCAAAGCAATATATACCTGCAACGCAATCCCTATTAAAGTTCCACTGTCATACTTTAAAGATCTTGAAAAAACAATACTTCGTTTTATATAGAATCAGAAAAAACCTTGAATAGCCAAGACATTACTCAAAAATAAAAACAACGCAGGAGGAATTACGCTATCATACCTCAGACTATACTACAAATCGATAGTGATCAAAACAGCATGGTATTGGCACAAAAACAGAGAAATAGATGTCTGGAACAGAATAGAGAACCAAGAGATGAATCCAGCTACTTACTGTTATTTAATCTTTGACAAGCCAATTAAAAACATCCAGTGGGGAAAAGATTCCCTATTTAACAAATGGTGCTGGGTGAACTGGCTGGCAGCCTGTAGAAGACTGAAACTGGATCCACACCTTTCACCACTAACCAAGATTGACTCTTACTGGATTAAAGACCTAAACTTAAGACATGAAACTATAAAAATACTAGAAGAGAGTGCAGGGAAAACCCTTGAAGAAATTGGGTTGGGTGAGTTTTTTATGAGAAGGACCCCCCGGGCGATTGAAGCAGCTTCAAAAATACACTTTTGGGATTTGATCAAACTAAAAAGCTTCTGCACAGCCAAGAACACAGTAAGTAAAGCAAGCAAACAGCCCACAGAATGGGAGAAGATATTTGCTGGTTATGTCTCTGACAAAGGTTTAATAACCAGAACCCACAGAGAACTCAAACGCATTAGCAAGAAAAGAACAAGTGATACCATCACAGGCTGAGCAAGAGAATTGAAAAGAAACTTCTCCGAAGAAGACAGGCGAGCGGCCTTCAGACATATGAAAAAATGCTCATCATCTTTAATCATCAGAGAAATGCAAATCAAAACTACTTTGAGATATCATCTAACTCCAGTGAGACTAGCCTATATCAAAAAATCTCAAGAACAGAGATGTTGGCGTGGATGTGGAGAAAAGGGAACACTTTTGCCCTACTGGTGGAAATGCAAACTAATACATTCCTTTTGGAAAGATATATGGAGAACACTTAGAGATCTAAAAATAGATCTGCCATTCAATCCTGTAATTCCTCTGCTGGGCATATACCCAGAAGACCAAAAACTACATCATAACAAAGATATTTGTACCAGAATCTTTATTGCAGCCCTATTCATAATTGCTAAGTCATGGAAAAACCCAAGTGCCCATCGATGCACGAATGGATTAACAAATTTTGGTATATGTACACCATGGAATACTATGCAGCCTTGAAGAAAGATGGAGACTTTACCTCCTTCATGTTTACATGGATGGAGCTGGAACATATTCTTCTCAGTAAAGTGTCTCAAGAATGGAAGAAAAAATATCCAATGTATTCACCCCTACTATGAAACTAACTTAGGACCTTCACATGAAAGCTATAAGCAAGTCACAACCTAAGAACAGGGGGAAGGGGGAAAGCATGGGGAGGGAGGGGGGAGGTGAGTAGAGGGAGGGGGATTGAAAGGATCACACTTGTGGTGCATCTTACAAGGGTACATGTGAGCCTTGGCAAATGTGGAATGTAAATGTCTTGGCAAAGTAACTAAGAAAATGCCAGGAGGGCTATGTCAACTAATTAGATGAAAATGTGTCAAATATTCTATGAAACAAGTGTATGGTGCCCCATGATCATATTGATGTACACAGCTATGATTTAATTAAAAAAAATTAAAAAAAAGAAGAACGACTAAAGTGATTTTCCCAAAGGATCTCTCATTTTTTTTTTTTTTTTTGTAGAGACAGAGTCTCACTTTATGACCCTCGGTAGAGGGCCGTGGCTTCACACAGCTCACAGCAACCTCCAACTCCTGGGCTCAAGCGATTCTCCTGCCTCAGCCTCCCGAGCAGCTGGGACTACAGGCGCCCACCACAACGCCCGGCTATTTTTTGGTTGCAGTTTGGCCGGGGCCGGGTTCAAACCCGCCACCCTCGGCATATGGGGCCGGCGCCCCACCGACTGAGCCACAGGCACCGCCCGGATCTCTCATTTTTTAAATGGACCTGATGATATAAAGCACCTTCTTTGTAATTGTCTGAGCATTTTCACTGAGACCAGAATTCTGGGTAGATAGATTCAGTATTTACTTGATACAAATCAGAAATAGATGGTATCAATATTTGAAATGTAGTTAGTTACCAAAAAAAAAAAGCTACAAAAAAACAAAATGAAATATAGTTAGTTATATTTAATGATCTCATTCCTGAGTTCCTTTTTTATTCATGTAGCATTCATTTATTTCTATTATTGCTGCATTAATAACATGAATAAATAGAAGATCTGTGCCTGTGCATGTTCAGTTACTAAGTAAGTCCTTAAAAACCTTTGGTCTTTCATTTACGTGAATTTAAATGCTGTTTTCTCTCATTTCTCTTCAAATTTGAGCATAATGCAGTGTACTGTGAAAGAGTTTTTAGTGAGTCTGTGCCATGAAATCAAGGGTAGTGTTTTTGGGCATGATGATGATGTGCTCATAAAGACGTAATTACTGTTCAAGATGTTGGAGTAGCTTGTCCATGAAAGTAGTTGTTAACTATTTATTCCTCTGAGAAGAGAGAATAGACAAGAAAATAGGGGAAACCTCTTGAAAAATGAAACCTCTCTTACATAAACGTCTAATGTATCTTATAAAACTCTAATCCTATTGCATTCCTTCTATTCCTACAGACGTATTAAACATAACAGTTAAGAAAAACTGTTATTCTTTTATTGAGTAATGAGGTTAGAGTTTCTTTCTGTTTATGATTAACTTTTTGTACTGTACTGTGCTATACATAACACACTTTTCATGCTCAATAAAAGACCCCTGAGGGTTTTGTTTGTGGCAGCACCTCCTTGCTACTCTTTGAGCATGTGAACCTGCTTGCCTCTATGAGCCTCATCGCCTATTGCACTGAAAATAACTGAATGTGAGAGTTTTCTCTCCATGCTACCCCCTTGCTGGCTTGTCTACAGGTAGTGAGCAACTATAAGTGGTGCCATTTGAACAGGGATTTTCCTTGGGGTCCCTCAAGGACACTGATGAGGAATGGCAGTGATGACCTCCCAAAGCCCAGGAAGAAGGGTAAAGGCCACTCAAGCCAGGTAAGGGACAATGGGTGCCAAGGTATAAGCCCTGGAGACCCAAGGCAAGATAACGCAGTTAGGGAGTGGCTTGTGAGTATTGTCATTTCTCTTTCTGTTCTCTTTTCATCCTGGTTGTCCCATCTGCTCAGAAGAGAGGTTCCAATTGAGAGACTCTGGCTAGGGGAAGGCAGGTGGCTAGTTGCCTAGTAACTAAGGCTTTTACTGCTCTCTTTTTTTCCCAGGAGAAGTGATCACTCCTGTCATAGGGAATGGTCTGAGTTATGGGCTGATTCTGACCCCAGCCTCTCTGTCTTTTTAAAGCTTTTATTTTTCTAAGATAGGAAATACTCTCACTAAAGAACAAAAGCCCATAAGCTCCAATTACAAGGTCTGTTCCTTGCAGCTGGCTGCAAGGTGTCAGATCAAAAATTGACAGAAATTTTAATTGTAGTCCAACACCAATGTCCTTGGTATCCTAAAGAGGGAAGTCTTAATTACCAAGATTAGAAAATGATGGGATGATGGCGATGGCAGTCTCTGGGCCCAGTAACTGTTTAGCATCTAACCATGTGGAATTGATGCTGCCTGGCCCTCCACCACATCCAAGGGAATGATCCATCCACTAAGATCCCTTTGAAAATTACCCTCCTGACACCTTTCAGTATTTACTTATTAGTACAGTGACAGGGAAATCTACAACTATTAAATCTCCCCTCTTTCTGATCAAAATATACAACCTCCCCCTAAATTTGAAAGCATCATGGAAAGATATTTAAAGGAAGATGCTGCTCAGGATAGTGAGTGTGTCCAAACTTTCCTGTGTTCTGAATGAGTGGACAAGCCACCCAGCATGCAAAGCTTCTGCTTCCAGTTTTTAAAAAGCTTAAAAAGAGCATAAGTGAGAACAATTACAGAGCTCTTTTACCAAGGGATGCATTGCCCATGGGTATGAAATGACCCCTTAGTATTGGCCTCCTTTAATTAAAACTGTCATATCCCTGCCTAGCAGAGTGCATGGGTTCAAAAATTCATGATATTTGCTGAGTTTTTAAAACTATTGAAAATGTCCCTGTTGATTATGATATGCTTATTGAGGCTGGTGCCTATTCCACTCCCCAGGCTCAGGTTGCCTACAGCACCCAAGCACTCACTCAGAGCTCTCAAGTGATATTTCAAGCTTGGACAAAAATTCCTGATTCCCAGGTACTCACTAGCTCATTTGCCACCATACACCAAGGGGTTATTGAACCTTATTTAGATTTCATTAGTTGCGTGAAAAATACCATAAACCACCAAATTGAGAATCTAGAAACTGTTGAAATTTAAGCCACTCCATTTGCTTATGAAAATACTAATTCAATTGTCAGATTGTCTCTCCTTCAAGAGAACACAATTCCACCAATGCTGATATGATCAAAGCTTGTCAAAATACCGGCGCTGAGAGCCATAAAGCACAAGTTTTGGCAGAGGCTTTACCTCACATCAGTGCTATCAGTGTGGACAAGAAGGGTATTTTCAAAAACCTTTCCCCCTTAATAATAACTCCCCAAACACCAATAATGCTAATGCGTTCCCTAATAAAAAATGTCCCAGATGCAATGAAGAATTTCATTGGGCCAATCAATGTTGCTCAAAATTTGACCTCCCAGGCAATCCCCTCTCAGGAAACTAGAAGAGGGGTGCAGACTCTAGTATCCCTCAAAACCAAAGGAACTGATTCCTGAGGACACCTCAAATTAGATTCTGAATTTGAATATCCTCCCAATTGACAGAGATTTATTGATTTAGGATCATTTCTTACTGGAGTAATAAATACTTATATTTATTTTTGGCTCATGACATAGAGTTAAAAAAAGAAAGAAACTACAGTGGAAGCATGTACTTCCTTGTGGGGACCACTTCCACCTGGTAAAGTGGGATGTATCATTGGTAAAACGATGCCACCTGGCATGGAAGCTCAAGTAATGACTGCCTGGCGTCCTTCCACCTGATTTTACAGGGCAAATTAGAGTTGTTTTTAAAATTTTTTTCCCTAAAGGTACCATTTCTCAAATCATTTTAATGCCATATGATTACCCTTTCAGGGAGGAAGATATTAATGTACAACCAGATGTTTTCTTGGCCACTATATTAGGAACATCCAGACCACTTTTGACTGCAAGAGTCAACAAAAAACCTATCACAGGTTTAGTTAATTCAGGGGCAAATGTGACCACTATTGCCATCAACGATTGCCTGAGATTTGGGAATCACTGGTTTCTCCTTCCTCTATTGCTGGCTTAGGAGGGGTTAAGTACCCTAAGCAAAGTACATTCCCTCTCCTTTGTGTAAACCCGGATAATTAACCAGCTATACTCTGCCCCTATGATTTAGATCTCCCTTATACTTTGTATGGAAGAGATTTGATGCCACAGTGGAAAGTTTAGATTACTACTATGTCAAATTTATCTTAGAGGCCACTGAGGTTAAACCTCTCCAATTACAACAGATACCAGGTCCCCCGGGTTTGGGCAGATCTGTGACCTGTAAAGGGGGAAAGACTTAATCAAACCAGATAATTAGTCCAAGAACAGCTCCATGCCAGCCATACAGAGCCATCAGTTAGTGCCTGGAATGCTCCAAATTTTGCATGGAGATAAACTCATGACCTTAGGTTAGTGAATGTCTACATTGTTCCTATAGGGGCTTTACAACTAGGACTTCCTAACCCTGCTTTAAATTCACCAAGAATATTTTCTTTTGATTATTGATTTAAAGAATTGTTTTTTTAATATCCCTTTACATCCATATGATAAAGCAAAATTTCCATTTTATGTCCCTAGCATTAATTGTGGGGCACTAATGGAATGCTATGAATGGAAAGTTTTACCCCAAGGAGTGATTAACAGTCCCACTTTATGTCAGCTTTATGTTGCTAAAGCACTAGCTCCCACCTGGGGCAAGTTTCCATCTGCCTTAATACCCTGTTTCCCCGAAAATAAGACATCCTCCGAAAATAAGACCTACTTACAGGAAAGATAAGACGTCCCCTGAAAATAAGACCTAGTGCATCTTTGGGAGCACACCTTAAAATAAGACACTGTCTTATTTTCGAGGAAACAGGGTATATCATTATATGGATGACATTTTATAAGCCCGTCAGGATAAAGTTATTTTTTCCCAAATGTTTTAATTTTTAACCACTTCTGGGGCCCAAGCAGGCCTACAAATAGCCCCTGACAAAGCTCAAACTCAAGATCCTTGGCAACATTTAGGTTATATCCTTGGAAACTTGCAATATCCAGCCACAACAAGTTTCTTTGCATATCCTTGATAATATCAAGAATTTATAAAAATTAGGACATACATATTACATCCATCTTTGGATATTCCTACTCATGCTTTGACCCATCTCCTTGGAACATGAAAGGGAAATCCTGCCCTTGATTCCCTACATGATTTGTCTCCAGAAGTTAGATAAGAACTAAATTATATAGAAAATTAATTGAACAGAGGTAGCTCATTCACATTTAAAAAGGACAGCCCAATTACTCTTCTGATTTTAAAGACTCCTTATAATTTAACTGGCTGATTATGTCTATTCACACCACAATTAGGAATAATTGAGTGGTTATTTTTAGCTCACTACCCAAACAAAGAAATATTTACAAAAATTGACTGATGATTTTCTTTAATCCAAAAGGCAGACTTAGATGCCAACAACTGACTGGGCATGATCTTCATGTTATTATCTCTGATATAGATAAAGTTTTATGATAGCTTGGAGACACAGTAAATTGTTACAAATAGTCCTTACAGATTTTATTAGAGTATGATAATTTACAAACCCTCCTCTCAAGAATGTATATGGGCGGCTGGGCATGGTGGCTCATTTTTGTAATCCTAGCACTCTGGGAGGCCAAGGCAGATGGATTGCCTGAGCTCACAGCTGTGAGAAGAGCCTGAGCCAGAGCGAAACCTCATCTCTAAAAATAGCTGGGTGTTATGGCAGGCACATGTAGTCCCAGCTACTTGGGAGGCTGAGGCAAGAGAATCGCTTGTGCACAAGATTTTGAAGTTGCTATGAGCTATGATGCCACAGCACTCTATCAAGAGTGAAAAAGGTAGACTCCATCTCAAAAAAAAAAAAAAAAGAGAATATTTATGTGCTCCAGATACCAGTTACTTCCTTTAACTAAATTCAATCCCATTTCCCATACACCCATATCAAAACATCTTTACTATATTTATTGCTGGATTTGTAAAAAGTGGCAAAGGAATAGATACATGGAAACATCTAAATGATTGGGAACATTCTATTAGTACTGGCCATTTAACTATACAGTTCACCGAACTCACTGCCACTGTCCTAGCATTAGAATTGTTCCCTTTACAGCCTTTGAATATCATGGCAGATTCCATTTATGTAGTCCATATAGTTCAAGTTTTTACTGATGCCCACATTCATCAAACTTCTGACAAAAATTTATAACCTTTCTCCTTCTCTTCAAAACTATTTATTGACTGGGGGAGGAGAAAGATGGTGGACCAGAAGGATCATTCAGCTGAGCTCTCCTAGAAGAAATGGTAGAAAAGAGAGTACCCAGCCATACCTGGTGTGGGGACCTTATACAGAGTCATAGCTCAGGGAGCACAGAGAGGAGGTGGTGAGATGGATACAGCATATGATCTGTTGTGGAAATCTGGTGAATTAGGCAAGTGATTATGACTAGCTGGGATGGCTGGCCATCCACTGAAGTCTGGGGCAGGAGGTAGTCTTTCCAGAGTTTTCAGTTGTTGGGAGAAACTGTGTATTGAGTTGATAGTTTGGAAGAGTAGGTGGGCTCAAACAGTATACAAAAACCAGGTTTGAATTCTAGTTAGAGTGGATTTACAGTGGAGCGGTTTGGTGGCTGGTGAGGTAGACATACTGAGAAGGTCTCCTGGCCAGGGCCCTGCCATTGTTGGAAAGGTGTGAGAAGGTCTTAGCAAGGGCCCACAGCTTGGCTGTCTTAATTCTGCCTGCCAGGATCAGAACTCAACTCTTGGGACAGGTTGAGGGACTCCTGCACCCCATGGGAACTGGAGTCAGGGGGCACTGTGAGACCTGTCACTGAAAGATTCTTGTGAGTTTTAAGATCCCAACCAGGCAGAGTATGAATACTGAGGAAACAATCAGGTGATCACCAAAGGCAACTATCTTTAGAACAAGGATCATAGAGGTTGGTGACTGTGCTCTCTGTCTCCTAAGAAAACCACAGTGCCACTTGGTGTCCTGGTGACATATTGCAACATACTGTCATCGACAGCAAGGACTTTTGTTTGAAACAAAGTAGGAAGTGAGAAGTAAAAAAGACAAGGAAGTGAATAAGAAGAAAGAACACATGAGGAGGAATCAACAGAAAAATTCAGGCAACATGAAAAACTGAAACTCCCCCCAAGGGACCATGAGGCAGCTCCTGCAGAAGACTCTACCTATAAAGAATTAATAGACTTGACAGAAAGGGAATTTAAAATATGGATGATAAAGACAATAAAAAGGAATGGATGAGAAAATGGAAAGACAGAACCAGAAGTTGGACAAGAGATATGTTGAATATAGAAAGGATATGGCAGAGCTTAAGGAAATGAAGGAGACAATCAGGGAACGTAAAGATGCAGTAGAAAGTATCAAAAATAGGTTAGACTATGAAGAAAGAACCTCAGAGCTAGAGGATAAAGTTTTTGAGTTAACCCAGGTACTAAAGAGGTAGAAAAGAAGAGAGAAAAAGCATAACAGGCACTTGGAGAATTACAAGACACCATGAAATGTTCAAATATACAAATAATAGGGATTCCTGAAGGAGAAAAAGATTGTTCCAAAGGAATGGAAACCCCATAGGAGACTATCATAAATTAATACTTCCCAAGTTTAACCAAAGACCCCAACACACTCCTTTCAGGGATATTGAACCCTGGGCCATCTCAACTCAAACAGAGCTTTTCCAAGATACATCATAATGAACCCGTTCAAAGTAAAGATGAAACTAAATATTTTGAGAGCAGCCAAGAGTAAGTGCCAACTGACCTACAGAGGCAGAGCCAGTAGGATGACAGCAGACTTTTCAACTGAAAACTCCCAAGCCTGAAGAGAATGGTCATCCACCTTCAACATTCTTAGAAAAGCAATTTACAGCCCAGAATTCTGTATCCTGCTACACTAAGCTTTAAAATTGACAGAGAAATCAAATCTTCTGTGAATATACAATCACAGAGGAAATTTGCCACAGCTCTACAGGAAATACTTAGACTTATTCTCAAAACTGACTATCACAGTGGACCACCAGCAAAGACCCAGAAGCTAAAGGTCAAAATCTAGCTTCCACAATGGTGCAAAGGGTAAAACAATACAACAGACTTTTACAAAATAAGATGAATAGAACTCCACCACACCTATCAATTCTCTCAATAGATATCAATGGACTGAATTCCACACTGAAGAGGTACAGGCTGTCTGGATAAAAAAGCATAAGCCATCCATATGCTGTCTCCAGCAGACACACTACCCTTGAAGAAGAAATCAAGACTCAGGGTTAAGGGATGAAAAATAGTGTCTCAAGAAAAGGCAAATCAGAAGAAAGAAGGCGTTGCATTCTTATTTTTACATATTGAAATTCAAGCAGAATTTCAGCAGATTGAAATCAAGTAAAGTTAAGAACGACAAAGACAGGCATTTCAGACTGGTCAAGGGAACAATACTACAAGAAGACATTTCAATTTTAAACATTTATGCACCCAACTTAAATGCTCCCAGATTTATGAAGCAGACATTGATTATTATTAGTGCCTCAGTTTTAGCATAGGGTCAGCAAATCAGTGCTTCGTTTTCATAAATTAGCATTTTATTGCAACACAGCCACACCTAGATACTTATTGTCTATTATAGACCATACATTACAACAACAGAGACCTTTGGCTCACAAAACCTAAATTATATCTGGCTCCTTATAGAAAGAGTTGGACAACTCCTACTTTAGTAAAACAAAGATCTTTGGACATAGTTTAATAAGTTTTACCCCAAATACTGAAATGTTTATATGAAATACAGATCCCATCTGCAATCGTTGGCAATATTCATATTAATACGAGGGTCTGATACACCTATGTGAGCACTCATGCATTGAGAACAAAAACCAAAAAATTTAATACCCTAACCATTTTGGGGGGAACAAAGGAGAGTGCCAATGTAGCATGCAACTTCAGTTCCCACGTTAGCAGATACTATAAGAATTGTAACACAACTTTGCTTGAGATGTATCATTGAACAAAACACTTGAAATATACTTTACTTGTAAAATAATCAATAAATGATAGATGTGCATACTATATTATTTCCTGGTATGTCCATTTAACTATTTCCTTTTTAAGGGGTATTTAAACTATTCCAACTTTTTGATATGACGATGCTATGTATAGTAATGATCCTTATACATACATTACATAACCTTAACATGTATTATGTATTTTGTACATATATTGGTCTGTTTTATGTTATATATAATAAAGAATAAATGTCTTTAGCATATGTATGTGTATGGGAGGTTGTATATATGTATGTGTTTACGCAGGTCATGTCTTCCTGAAGAATCTAGTCACAGCATTGAAACTGCTAAGTTAAAGAAGGTACATGTTTGAAACTGGGATAAATTACCCTTCTAAATTACGCTTCAAAAAGGATGTACCAACTTCATTTACCGACAGTGTATGGGAATGCCTTTTTCCTCACATTTGCCATTGTGGCTTATTGTTTTTTAAAATAAAATGATCAGTATGATGGAAATAAATAGTATATCATTGTTCATTAATTTGCATTTTTCCAATTGCCAGGCAAGACTAAATATCAATATGAAAAGTGCAAAATTTGTTAATCAAGAATATTAGCCCAAATTAGAATTAGCTTTATGGTTTATAACAACTATCTCCTGTTCAAGAGGGTTGCAGGCTTACCTCTCAAACTCGTTGGTATCCTTCATAGGAAAGTGCTGGTGAGCAGTGTGGCCCCTCCTTTTCTGCTGAAGTGACACTTCATTGTCATTGTCATTGCCATCAGCGACACCATCATATAGGTTTTCTGATGCTTGTATTGAATTACTTTCATGCTTCTTCCTTTCTTCTTCAACCTTTAATAAAAGTTTCTTACTAAGAATAATTTTTATTACTTTGTTCCTTTTTCATATGGATCCCTGGACCTGAAAAAAGTGAAGGTGAAGGTATTCACTGAATATATGAAACAAGTTTTCCACAACACAACCAGCAGAGTGTAACTGCTGAGGGGCTAGTGTGGAATTCAGGAGAATGAGATGCTCCCCAAATTTCACATTCAAGAAACATAACATTTTATGGAGAATACACAGTGTAAATAATTACCTGCTTCACCTCCATTATATCCTAATAATGGGAGTAAACCCAAAAAGGATTAAATGATTCCTCCAAAGCTCCTATAGCAGTATTATCTAGTATTTTGAGGCACCAAAAGAGATGATGCAATTCCATCGTGTTGAGTCACATAAACTACCAGAAAAATTCATAAAAGTGTGACTTTGTCAAAGTAATTTAAAGCCTTGGAGGTGAAGGGTTGGGGTGGGAGACTTGATCTACTCTTACTTTTAAAGGAGAATGTCTCCAAATTTTTGTCTGTCTTTAAAATGTAATGTGTGAGTTGAGAGAATTCAACTGTCTACTTTGAAGTCAAATACTAAAGTTTTGGCTGAGCATTTATGCTATTTATATGATAAAATCATATATGTCAAACATGATCACACTTTTTGTTTTTCTAAAGAAAAGGGTAGACTTTAATCTTTATTTACAGGACACTACAAGACAGGAAATTCCACTAGAAATAAGAAACCCTTTCAGAGGATAGGCTCCATACAGTTTGGAACTGTTCAAGTATAGTTTTGTTGTAAAAAGTGCTACAATAACAAACCACATTTAAAAAGAGTTCGTAAGACAAACTTAGACCAAACATAGTACACAACAACTTTGTGCCTCAGCTATATAACCTAAAAGTTAAAAGTCCCAGGAGTCCCAGCCTGAACTTGGAACATATACCCTTCAGAGGTAGTTTCTGGTACTACATTTTGATCTTCCTCTTCCTCTACAGAGAAATACTTCTCAATCAAGTTTAATGAAGCCTTGGACACAGACTCATTTTTATGATTTTGTAGAGCTTCAATTTTGTCCAAACCTCCACATTCTTCAATCATTATACTAAGTTTCTCAGTTTCACCTAGTTTTTCAGCAGCCTGAAAGATATTTGGAATGGCATCCAGAATAACCAGAATAATTTTGGTATCTTTTGCAGTTAAGAGGTTCATCAATGGTTCTATTATGCCCCAATGAACGAGATATACATTCTGTTCAGCTGTTCCACCACTTGTATAGTTGGTCACAGCCCATATGGCTTCCTTTTGTGTCTTGAAGTATGCCTTAGAGAGAATACTAACAAGTAATGGGACTGGTCCATGATTCACACCTTGCTGTATCTGGTCCTGACAGCCTGCTGTGATGTTTGACATTGTCTATGTAGCTTCCTTTTGAATATTAGTTTGGGGGTTGGTCAGCAGGCTGGGAAAGATAGTAAGTGCTCCTGCATCAATTACAACCTGAGTCTGTTCATCTGTCCCAGTGACAATATTCCCTATGGTTCTTAGTGCAGGAGTCACAATTGGCAATTCGGTAGCTCCCAAGAGCTTCACAACTTGGGGCACAACTCCTGTTTTCACAACCATTTCAATCTGTTCATTTGGACCATCAGTGAGGTAGGAACTAGCCGAGCAAGTATCTGCTCTGGATCATCGTGATGCAGGAGATGCATTAAAGTAGGAAGAATCTGTTCCATAGCATCTAATGCAGGTGCAGGATTCTTATTGCCACAAACATTTGAAAGTGTCCAGATAAGATTACGTAAGTAACCACATGATAAAGATGACATATCAGGAATAGCTAGAAGAGCTAACAGTGGGTCAACTGTACCACCCTTAATAACCAAGTCGCAGAAAACTGAACCATCACCTGCAGTGTTCCTAGAGCCCACACAGCTTGTTCACTAGTATAAGCATGAGTAGATGCCAACAGAGAAATGAATGCTGGAATAGCACCTCCATCTACCACAGCCTTAGTCTGTTCTGATGTCCCAGAAGCAATGTTAGTTAGTGCCCAAGCAGATTCAAACTGAATGGGACTACAATCAGTTCTACCCAAGAAGGACACAAATTTTGGGATCAAACTGGCTCAGATTATATTATCGAATGGGAGGCTGTTTTTCTCCAAAGTAATTTCCTGGCAGCTTGAGTAGCTTGGAGCTGGTTTTCTATATTGGTGCTATTTATACCTTTGACAATGTCATCCACAGACCAATTTATAATACCCTGGTTGTTTCAGTTTTCCTGCAGTGGAGAAGTATCATCATTGGGAAATGAGTTTACATTTCTCCTTTTTAGCATCTGGTCATCTTTCTTAGCTTTCCTCAACTCCACATTAACTTCTATTCAGCATTGCCTCATTTCTGTACTGTCTTTTCCCTTGTTCTTGAACCTGTTAAGTCAGGCAGCTGGTGAATTAGCATTCTTATTGGTGGACATGGTTATGAGACAAAGGGAGAAAGCTGCAGTTAGCTGAAGCTTCCACAGGAGGTGGTGCGGGACTCAGAAGATCTGGGTCAACTGCCCTGGAAATGTCCACTGCAGCTCAGGCAGAACATAGTGTGTCAAACATGATCACACTTTATTAGACAATAGAATATAAAGTTCCAATTCAACAGAAATATTTGAGAATGGTAATTTAAAAATAAATATTTGAAAGTATGTGTTTTATTATCAAAAATATTTAAATTACTCATGATGGAATTATAAGCTCCAACAATTTGAGTTAAACAGATGAATTTGCACACATAAAAGTACATTGAAGAGATTCACTGGGCTGGCCATATTTGTGGCAGCTCTCAAGGTGAGATACATTTGTGTATCTTGGTCACTGCTTCCTTCCCATTATATTCCCATTTTATTGCTTCAATGGATACAATTCATCTTTCAGTCAATGGGGAAAACCTTAGGGTTTATTGGCTATTTTTATCAATTTCATTTATGCTTATCCTGGTTCACAAGGTCACATAGTATATGGCTGAATTATTAGTAATTTCCCAGTCTTTATGCCATTTGGAAGACTTGATAGACTTAGGTTGATGAAGAAATAATGAAACTTGTCCTGAACTCCTCTCACTTACACAGCAGAAATAATCTATTTCTACATATAATCACACATATGGATACTCCATTTTACACATGAGCTTTTCATAGGTAGAAAATCAAAATAGATAAGTCATTGATCATGAGAATAAAGAAAGAGTACCAGCAAGTGAACCGCTACCTCTACTATAAGATGAACTTTTCCTTTCTTCACAGCCAGGAACTCTACTTGGAACATGCTTTCTCATTCTTAAACTTTGGTATGCCTTGCTGTGATGCTTCTTTTCGAGATAGTTCTGATGTTCTGTCACAACGTGGTGAGTAACTCACATTTTCAAAGTCAGGTTCCACACTTTCATAGCTCTTAGCATTGACTTTATCATATAATGGCTTCTGGAACAAGCCCCGTATTGGTTTTCTTTTCTTGTAAGCATCTGTAAAAGCAGATATATTGTGCTTCTCAGCTGGAATCATGGGCTTCATTTCTTTGCTGTAGGGAGGTCTCAAATTAGAAAGGCTTTTTGGATCACTGGATTGAGGCGTATGTCTGCTGTGTAAAGTCCATTAGTGGTCATTTGAGTCATATTTTTTGACTTTTATTTGTTGAACTCTCAGTTGTCTTTCATTTCAACTGTAACTATTTTGGAGTCCCTTGAATTTTTATTTTTTGCATCAAGGTGAAAATTCTCCTTATCTATGTTAAAAATATGATCAATATCTCATTTGTCATCATTTTCATGACATAATTTACCTTCACTTAAATAAAACTGAGAAGATGATTGTCAAGCATATTCAGAGGAGTCAGAGTATGACGAAATTAAAAGACATTTTGAAGACTGGGATCTTTTTGATCAAGAAGTATCCCAATGACCACAGGGGCAGACACTTCAGTCACATTATTTTCCTCAAAATTGGGTATGTTATTTGTCAAATTAGAGGGTATGTCATTTAGCTTTGCACTTCTCTTAGAGTTCTCATGTAGTGACTCTTTCTCAAGGCAAACAGTACTTTTGTATGATTCACCAATGTTAACCCACCTCTGCTTTAACTCATTTGTTATGAGCTCTGAGTTCTTTTTCAAATCCAACTTACCATGATTGATGTACATTTCAGCATACATGTGCACCCAAGACAGTCCTGAATGTTTAGACCCATCCTCTCTACCATGATCCTCATTAATTTCTGGCACTGGAGTCATATTTTGTATATGTAAATGTGGACAAATAATTTGCTTTTCTTTTTTTTCTCAGATATCTTTTCTGTCAGGGTGTGTGCTTTTGAAATAACTTTAACCTTAACAAATCAAGGATGCACAAAGAAAAATCAGAAAGTAATTGAAATTTAACTGTTAAACATCTTGGTCTACATTGAGTTAGTCCCCCAATCACTAGGTTATAATTAAGAAGTGAAAGATGATTTGATTTAGCCTAAAATAGGAGAAAAAGAGGGAGGGGGAAGATGGCCGACTGGAGCCAGCTTTCAACAGAAGCTTCCATCTAGAGGGTGAGATATGGGCTGAAAAGAACCCAATAAAGCTGAAGGTCGGGAGCTGAACTGAGTGAGAAGATTGATAACTACATGTCATCTCTGCTGAGGCAAGCTGTGACTCTAAGGAAGCAAATTTAAGGTACAAAACCCATCCCTAGGCTCAGCACCTGTAGCACAGTGGTTACAGTGCCAGCCACATTCACCGAGGGTGGTGAGTTAAAACCTGGCTAGGCCAGCTAAACAACAATGACAAGTGCAACCAAAAAATAACTGGGTGTTGTGGTGGGAACCTGTAATCCCAGCTACTTGGGAGGCTGAGGCAAAAGAATCACTTATGCCCAAGAGTTTGAGGTTGCTGTGAACTGTGACACCATGGCACTGTACCCAGGGTGACAGCTTGAGACTCTATCTCAAAAAAAAAAAAAAAAAACCCATCCCAAGGAAGATGAGTGTCCATGCTCTCCCCAAGAGAGTGGCTAGCTTGCTGTGGGATCTCTACAAGCGAGTGGTGAACTGAAGACCTCCTGTTTCACCCCACAGGAGATAGTCGCTGGAGGCTGGGACTCCTTCTCCAGACAGACCCTGCTGTGAGCCTGGGCATTCTCTTGCACAGCATGAAAGTTGAACAAATATTTTCCATGCCATTCTGAACTCCCAGTCCACCCTTCCCCCCTCGCCTTATGGTCTAGAAGCCCAATCCCTGCAGAAACCATTTCTTTTCTAGGACTGAGCATTGCATGGGCCACAGTGGCACAACTACACTGAAGTCTTCTGCACTGCACAGTAGCAGTGCAGAAAGGCACAGGGGAGAGGGTATTTGGCCTGGCTCTGTGAAAGTGCAAATCAGTGGTGGATGGATGCATGGAAACCCACACAAGCAGGCAGAGGCTCAGGAACCTGTGCAAGGAAGGGAAGGAGGCACCAGCCCCCGCAGACTAACACTTTTGCTGGGCAGGCTTTTCTGACTCCATGGAACACCAGAGTGAGTCACACTTGAACTGCCAGTGGACCTCTGCTGTCTAGTTACTTGAGATATTTTGAACTCTCCACTTGATCTTCCTGCCTTTGTGCTCACTGGAACAATTAGTTTGGAACTCTTTTTTTTTTTTTTTTTTGACCTGGTACAATCACCCGGGGACATGCCATGGTTGTGCCCTGGTTGTGTTGTAGTGGGAGGGTCTGATTCTCCTCTTCCAGTTGATGTCTGTTGGGGGGCAGGGTGTCTTTGTTGCTTGTATTTCTCTGCAGCTGGTTCACTAGGATTGGATAGAGACTAGCTGAAGGCAAGATACAACCATATAGCCCCATCACACCAAACAGGTCCACAGAGTATCAGGCTGCAGTACTGACTGGGACCTTTCTAAAGCTGTAAGGGAAAAGCCACAGTCACCAGTCCCAGCTCTTTGGTAAGGGCTGATTAATTATAACTCCAGAAGCCCTCCATCCAATTTCACCTTACCAGCTTCTCTAGCAATACAGTAAAAAATAATCATAGGGCAGAATCAGTGGAAAATCTCTGGCAACATGAATAATCAGAGTAGATCAACTCCCCCAAGGAATGACAAAGGAGAAACACACAAGATCCCATTCAGAAATCGAGTTCAGAATTTGAATGGCAAATAAGATTCACAGAATGGGCTCAGTGCCTGTAGCTCAAGCAGCTAAGGCACCAGCCACATACACCAGAGCTAGAAGGTTTGAATCCAGCCAGGACCTGCCAAACAACAATGACAACTACAACCAAACAATGGCCAGACATTGTGGTGGGTGCCTGTAGTTCCAGCTACTTGAGAGGTTGAGGCAAGAGAATCATTTGAGCCCAGGAGTTGGAGGTTGCTGTGAGCTGTGATACCATGGCACTCTACCCAGGGCAACAGCTTGAGGCTCTGTCTCAAAAAAAAAAAAAAAAAAAAATTAACAGAATGGAAGTAAAATTGGAATTAGAGGCTGCATCAGACCTTCCATTCCCATCCTATTTTTTATCTCTTGTCTTTCTTTCTCATTTCCCACCATTTCCACTCAGGTTATTCCTCCTTCCTCATGCTGGTTTACAAAACGTGGAACTGCTAGATCAAATGATGGCCAACTGGAGCCACCATTCAAAAGAAGCTCCAGTCCAGAGGGAGAAATAATGGCCAGAACCAACCTAATGAAGCTGAAGGTCAGGTGCTAAGCTGAGAGAGAAGACTGGTAAGTGTACGTCATTCCTGTTGAGGCAAGCCGGGACTCCAAGAAAGCAATTATCAGCTGAGATTTCAGCCCAAAGCCACTAATTCACTAGGATTGGATAGAGACTAGCTGAAGGCAAGACAGAACCACCTAGTTTCATCACATCAAGCAGGTCCCCAGAGTCTCAGGCCGCTGCACTAAACAGGACTGTTGTAAACCTGTAGGGGAAAAGCCACAGTCACCAGTCCCAGCTCTCTGGTAAAGGGCTGGTGAATTACAAATCCAGACACCCTCAATCCAATTTCACCTTACCAGCTTCTCTAGCAACACAGTGAAAAATAATCATGAGGCAGAATCAGTGGAAAATCTCTGGCAACATGAATAATCAGGGTAGATCAATGCCCCCAAGGAATGACAAAGGAGACACAACAAAAGATCCTATTTATAAACAAATGGCTGAGATGTCAGAAATCGAGTCCAGAATTTGGATGGCAAATAAGATTAATAGAATGGAAGTAAAGTTGGAATTAGAAATTCAAGGAGTAATTCAAAAGTTGTCTCAAGAATTCAGTGAATTCAAAGACAAAATCCCCAAAGATTTTGACACATTGAGGCAAGAAACTGCAGCCCTCAAAGATCTGAGAAATACAGTAGAATTCATCAGTAACAAATGGAGCAGGCAGAAGAAAGAATCTCTGATATTGAAGACAAAGCTCTTGAATGCTCCCAAACGCTCAGGGGCAGAGAAGTGATCAAAAACGGATCATTCCCTGAGTGAGTTGTGGGACCACTCCAAAAGAACAAACATTCACCTTGGAGGAATTCCTGAAGAAGAGGATGTTCCTAAAGGCACAGATACTCTTCTCCAAGATATAATTGAGGAGAACTTCCCAAGCATGGCAAGACATACTAAAATTTAGATAACAGACAGTTTCAGAAACCCAACATGACTCAATCCAAATAAAGTATCTCCTAGACACATTGTAATTAACTTTCCCAAAGTTAACATGAATGAGAAAATTCTGCAAGCAGCCATACAAAAGAAAATCATAACCTACAAGGGAAAGAATATTAGAACGACTGCAGATCTCTCAGATGAAACATTTCAAGACAGACAAGGATGGTCATTGACCTTCAATCTCCTAAAACAAAACAACTTTCAGCCTAGTATCTTGTACCCAGATATACTGAGCTTCATTTGTGATGGAGAAATCAAATATTTTAATGACATACACATGTTGAAGAAATTTGCCATAACTAAACCAGCTCTCAAGGATATTATCAGACCCATCCTCTACAATGACCAGCATAATACTCTACCACCAAAGTAAGCTCATTCAGAAATTTTTGAACAAAATTCAACTTCCACAATGGCAAAGGAATTAAAAATGTCCAATGGACTTTTGAAAAATTTGACACCTAAAACACAACCAGGCTTATCAATTCTCTCAATTAATGGTGAATAGTTTAAATTGTCCTCTACTCTGGCACAGTTTGGCTGACTGGATACATAAACTCAGACCACATATCTGCTGCATACAATAATCTCATTTTACATTAAAGGATAAAAGTAGACTCAGGGTGAAGGGATGGTCATCTATAATTCAGACAAATGGAAATCAGAAAAAATGCAGGGCTTGCAATTTTATTCACAGATACAATAGGTTTTAAACCAACAAAGGCAATGAAAAATAAGGATGGTTACTACATATTTGTCAAGGGAAACACCCAACATGAAGAGATTTTGATTATTAACATTTATGTGCCCAACCAGAAGGCTCCTCAATTTATAAAGAAGACCCTAACAGACATAAATGATTTGATATTTTCCAGCACCATAACAGTCAGAAATTTTAACAGCCCTTTGGCAGTGTTGGATAGATCCTCCAGGAATAAACTAAGCAAAAACATTTTAGACTTAAACATGACCCTAGAACAAATGCATGTAACAGATATCTACAGAACATTTCATCTCAACAAAACTGAATACACATTCTTCTCATCAGCCCATGGATCATCCTCCAAAATTGATCACATCTGATGTCACAAGTCTAACCTTAGCAAATTTAAAATAATAGAAATTATTCCTTGTATTTTCTCAGACCATCATGGAATAAAAGTTGAACTTGGTAACAACAGGAATTTGCATATTCTAGAAAGACATGAAAACTAAATAGTCTTATGCTGAATGATAGCTGGCTCATAGATAAGATTAAGAAGGAAATCACCAATTTTTGGAACAAAATGATAATGAAGATACAAATTATCAGAACCTGTGGGATACTGCAAAGGCAGTCCTAGGAGGGAAATTTATAGTGCTGCCAGCCTATAAATTTCTTGCTTGAGGAAAGAGAGGAAGTCAACAATAATGGGCCATCTCAAGCAATTGGAAAAGGAAGAACACTGCAACTCCAAACCCAGAAAAAGAAAAGAAATAACCAAAATTAGTGCAGAATTAAATGAAATTAAAAACAAAAGAATCCTTCAACAGACAAATCAATCAAAAAGCTGGTTTTTTGAAAAGGTTAACAAAATTGATAAACTCATGTCTAACCTAACAAGAAACAGCAAAATAAAATCCCTTATATCATCAATCAGAAATGACAAAGGTGAAATAACAATAGACACCTCAGAAATTCAAAAAATCCTTAATGAATACTATAAAAAACTCTATTCTCAGAAATATGAAAATCTGAAGGAAATAGACAATACAAGCATGCCACCTTCCTAGACTCAGACAGAAACAATTGGAAATGTTGAATAGACCTATATCAAGTACTGAAATATCATCAACTATATGAAATCTCCTAAAAAAGAAAATTCTGGGACCACATGTCTTACATAACCTTTTCCAAAACATAGAAAAAGAAGGAAACCTTCCCAACTCATTCTATGAAGCAAATATCACCCTGATTCCCAAACCAGGAAAAACCCAGCAAGGAAACAAAATTATAGACCAATATCTTTAATGAATATACATGCAAAAATATTCAATAAGATCCTAGCAAACAGAATCCAGCAACACATCAAACAAATTATACACCATGACTAAGTTGGTTTTATCCCAGGGTCTCAAGGTTGGTTCAACATATGTAAATCAATAAATATAATACATCACATAAACAAAATAAAAAACAAAGACCATATGATTCTCTCAGTTGATGCAGAAAAAGCTTTTGATAATATCTAACATCTTTTCATGATCAGAACATTTAAGAAAATGGTATAGAAGGGACATTTCTTAACTGATAGAAGCCATCTACAGCAAACCCATAGCCAATATCATATCCAATGGAATAAAACTGAAATCATTTCCACTCAGATCAGGAATCAGGCAAGGTTTCCCATTGTTTCCATTGCTTCTTAACGTTATAATGGAAGCCTTAGCCATTAGGTGATCAAGGGTATCCAAATAGGGTCAGAAGAGATCAAACTTTCACTCTTTGCAGATGATATGATTTTATACCTGGAAAACCCCAGGGACTCAATTACAAAATTCTTAGAAGTGATCAAGGAACACAGCCGCATCTCAGGATACAAAATCAATACTCACAAATTAGTAGTTTTTATATATACCAACAATAGTCAAGTGGAAAAAACAGTCAAAGACTCTATTCCTTTTACAGTAGTCCAAAAGAAGATGAAATATTTGGGGATTTACCTAACAAAGGATGTGAAAGATCTCCATAAAGAGAACTATGAAACTCTGAGGAAAGAAATAGCTGAAGATGGAGGCGGAGCAAGATGGCGGCCGAGTAACAGCTTCCTTGCATCTGGGCACCGTGAGTCTGGGGAGATAGGACTCCAGGCATCTCTGGCTGGTGGGAACTGCCTATCATCACTCCTATGAGGATACAGGGAGTCAGCGAGAGCCTTCTGGACCCCAAGAGGAGGACTAAAACCGTGGAAAACCGGCAAGTGGTCGCGTGTGTTCAATCCGTCTAAACCCGCCCACAACTGTAAGTTCAGTAGCAGCGAGACTGCAAACCAGAAAGGCCTTACCTGTGAACTGTTTTGATGTCCTTGGACTTGGCACTGAGTTGAACTGCCCTGGGGAAGGCCTGAGTGGGAGTGCGGAGAACTTTGGCCGTTGTCTAGGGCCCCAGTCTGAGCCGCTGAGCCAGACAGAGCTAATAGTGTTTGGTGGTGGGTCACACGGATCCATTGTCAGTGATCTGCCCTGGCAAGCTCCGCCCTCAGGGTCGCAGAGCTAGAAACGGGTGGGAGCTGGTAACCCAGCAACCAAGTAGCCTAAGGGTGGGGTCTGAGCCGCCTTGCAGCCCTAACCCTCAGGGGCAGAGTGAGACCAGTTTTGGCACACTGGGTAAGTGGATAGCCACTTCAGCAGCGATTCCAGCGAGAAAGCTGGGAAAGCTTCTGCTCAGCAAGTTTACAAGTTCAAAGTGCCTTTTAAGTAGGCTGAAGAGAGATTTAAGGTGTCTGCCTGCTGGGGTTTGAGAAATCAGCAGCCTCCAGTTGTATCAGAACTGTGACTAACATCTCATACCCCAGAAGACCACGTGGTGCCCAGACAATATTCAATAACATATACAAACTGCTTTGTTTTTGGTTGTGTATTTTTTTCTTTTTTTTTTTTTTTGTTTGGTTGTTTTTTTTGTTTGTTTGTTTTGATGTTGCTGATGTTCTTTTGTTTTTTTAATTTCAATCTTTTCCACACAGATCCCTTTTTCTTTCTCAATTTTCCTAGTTTAATTATAATTTCCCATTGCTGCCTCTTTTAATAACTTCAACTTCATTTTTGCTAGTGTTTCTACTGATATAATTTGGTTTTTCACCCAATTTTATCCCTGTAAAGTTTTCTGTTTGCTTGTTTTGGTTTGATTTATAGCATTTTTGTCTTTCCTCTCTACTTGGTGGAGGTGGGGTACTGTGTCTGACCAGGTTAGCAAAGAGCTGCTGACCTCAAGGGAACCACGCAACTGGGCACCCCCAGAAGGTGGGGTTTTTTAAGGTTGTGTCAAAGTACCCTACCGTACACCTATATTGCCCTGCCTCCCTCTTTCTGTACCTCTCTTCTTTTTGTCAATATTCCTTATACCCACCCCCTCCTTTATCTATCTTTCTTTTTTTTCTTATCGCTCGGTCCTCCTTTCTTTCATCCCCTTCTTTTTTTGCTCTTCAACCTTCTCACCCTTCTGGTCCTGTAACCCTTAGTCCACAGGCACAAGAACTTAAAGAGCAAGAGGAAGTGAAAGGAAAATTAGGGCAAGGAAACAGATAAAATAAATCACTCATGAGGAAGAATCAGCAGAAAACTCCAGGCAACATGAAGAACCAGTCTAGAACAACCCCACCAAGGGACCATGAGGTAGCTACTGCAGATGATTCCACCTATAAAGAAATGTTAGGAATGACAGAAAGGGAATTTAGAATATACATGTTGAAAACAATGAAAGAAATGATGGAAACAATGAAGGAAATTGCTAATAAAGTGGAAAATAACCAAAAGGAAATCCAAAAACAGAATCAAATAAGAGATGAACGATATGAAGAATATAAAAAGGATATAGCAGACCTGAAGGAACTGAAACAGTCAATTAGGGAACTTAAAGATGCAATGGAAAGTATCAGCAACAGGTTAGACCATGCAGAAGAAAGAATTTCAGAGGTAGAAGACAAAGTTCTTGAGATAACTCAGACAGTAAAAGAGGCAGAAAAGAAGAGAGAGAAAGCAGAACGTTCACTGTCAGAATTATGGGACTTTATGAAGCGTTCCAACATACGAATTATAGGAATTCCAGAAGGGGAAGAAGAAAGCCCCAGAGGAATGGAAGCCATACTAGAGAATATTATAAAAGAAAATTTCCCAAACATCACCAAAGATTCTGACACACTGCTTTCAGAGGGATATCGGACCCCGGGTCGCCTCAACTCTAACCGAGCTTCTCCAAGACACATTGTGATGAACCTGTCCAAAGTCAAGACACCAAGAAAAGATTCTGCAAGCTGCCAGGAGTAAGCGCCAGTTGACCTACAGGGGCAAATCCATCAGAGTGACCGCAGACTTCTCTAATGAAACTTTCCAAGCAAGAAGACAATGGTCATCTACCTTTAATCTACTTAAACAGAACAATTTTCAGCCCAGAATTCTGTACCCTGCTAAGCTAAGCTTCAAAATTGACGGAGAAATCAAATCAGTTACGGATATACAAACATTGAGGAAATTTGCCACAACAAGACCAGCTCTACAAGAAATACTTCAACCTGTTCTGCACACTGACCACCACAATGGATCAGCAGCAAAGTAAGAACTCAGAAATCAAAGGACAGAACCTAACCTCCACACTGATGCAAAAGATAAAACTAAGCAATGGACTCTCACCAAATAAGACGAATAGAATACTACCACACTTATCAATTATCTCCATAAATGTTAATGGCTTGAATTCCCCACTGAAGAGACATAGATTGGCTGACTGGATTAAAAAACACAAGCCATCCATTTGCTGTCTGCAAGAAACACACCTGGCTTCAAAAGACAAATTAAAGCTCCGAGTCAAGGGTTGGAAGACAATTTTTCAGGCAAATGGAATTCAGAAGAAAAGAGGAGTTGCAATCTTATTTTCAGATACATGTGGATTTAAAGCAACTAAAGTCAAAAAAGACAAAGATGGTCACTTTATATTGGTCAAGGGAAAACTACAACAAGAAGACATTTCAATTCTAAATATTTATGCACCCAATTTAAATGCTCCCAGATTCTTGAAGCA